>NC_090941.1:312280360-312886213 GCF_040938575.1 Ambystoma mexicanum
AATACAATGCAGAGAATCGCTCCTCCCGCTTTATTTATAGTTTCCCCGCGGCATAATTAATGTCTGGTGGAAGTTGCGAAAGTCCATTTTTGAAGCTTAAGTTGATACGTTGGACCTACACACATTTGGGCAAACAAGGAAGTTGGGTTTCTTAAAGCACAGTTTGAGATCAAGAGTCAGTGACCTCAAATATCTTGCAGAGCTGACAGAGGGCATCAATAATGTGTATGAAGATTCAAGGTTTCAATTAAGAAAAAGGTAAGGAAAAAACAAATCCACCACAAGGGACCCAAGAATGTACAGATCATTGTCAGCTTGAGAGCATTTGCCAGCAACGTTAACAAATAAACCAACACGTGATCTACAACTGGGTGATAATGTACTCAACTAGTTGCAAGTGGTGTGATTCTAATCATTCAGGGTATGAGAAACCCTCAGGGTCATTAGGAGTTGGACAGTAAGGGTAGCAAATGACAGTATTTCGCAAATATCGCAGTTTTTACCATCACCCCAATTCTTAGTTGAGCAGTTAAATACCCCCACCGTTTTTGTAATGGAATACCACTGGACGAATTACAAGTCTGTTTCCCTCAAAAAAATGTGCCACCTTTTACCTCCACATCATAGGTGGAAGTACAATTTCAAATCGGCTGCAAAAATATTGTTTTTGCTGCACAGAAGGGAAGCACAGGTGTTTTACCTTTAACTCTTTTAACATGGGGCTGCTCTAAGAGGATGAAAATGTGAGCATCTCTAATGCCCTCACTCATCATGGAAGGGTCAGAATGGGGCTTGTGCTAAGCTGTAATTGGGCAGATGTCCAGAACCATGGCCGGCAAAGGTGGTCATTTCCTCCAGCAGAATTTCTACTGCAAAGCCACCCAACTGGTAATGACCCACATAGTCCATTGTAGAATGTCAAAGTCATGAAAACAGGCTTATGTAACGGCAAATTTGTCTTCCAAATGTACCTTATTTAGCAAAATGATGTTTGCTGAGCGGCCAGGGAAAGCAATGCATACAGATATGGGTTGCTTTGAAATCTCCAGGCTGGGAGACTTAGCTCAGGCTTCACAGAGCGTTTCCCAATGGGATTGTGACATAAAACAAGTATGTGAATCAGGCCCTAGATGTTAAAAAGAGCGAAACAAGAAGTAGTCAGAAAGGATGGCCTGATCAAAGAGGTAAGGAGAGAGGGGGTGTCAAAAAACCTTCTTTTTTGTTAGAGGGGGGCTTGACTCAAAAAGGCATTATATTGCTGCGTGTTAAAAGCCTACCTTGAAATATCAGCGGTTAAACTGGGAACATTTGAGTGACTGCGCTGTTGTCTAGGCGGGCGTCTGTAGCCTCGGTCTACAGGGAAAGTGGTAACCTATTAGTTACCTAGATATTATGATGATTCATAAGAAATGCAAAGAGTAGCAAGCAAGGATGGCCATTCCTTGTATTGAAGATATGTCCAGGTCCAGGTTTAAAGCTGGAAAAGCACGGATTGAGTGCCGTGGTAAACAGTGACCGTGGTAATGTTGATAGAAGAAAAATCAAATGTTCCCAGTTTAACCGCTGATATTTCAAGGTAGGCTTTTAACACGCAGCTCTTTTAAAAGGTCACCCCTTCCTCCAACACATTTTCTGACGTGTTATCTGTCCATCTAGGCACTGCCCCCTTGAACTTCGTCCTGATGACAGTTCGGACCCTTCACCAGCGACAAGTCTATTCCAAGTAAAGGCTGACTCCACACATAACTATGTGTCGACAACAAATACTACCAGTTTACAAGTAGTATTGAATTCTCACACTATATGTTACTAACCCTCACTCATTTAAACTGTGATGTATAGAACAGTTTGAAAATTCTGTGTCGAGCTCAATTTGGCTCAAATGTATCTTCCACAGGTTCAGTTGTTCTTTGTGAACCTACAGTTTTTCGATGTGTGTACAAATTTATGAATGAATTGATTTACTATAAAATTCTTTTGAAATCATCTTGTGACCGTCCCTATCTACTATTTGCATAAACTAGCTATCTGCCTTTTTAAACCTACCTCCCTTACACGGTTAAACAGGGGTAGCTTATGACTCTTCTCTTCCTTACTACCCTGATCATAGAGGTTTACACACGATTCTGTGTGTGAAACAGCAGGTGATAGGACTGAAGGAGCCTCTGGCAAACGCCACAAAAGAAAAACATATCAGGGAATTAACAGAGGCACATGGTCAATTCAAACATAAACATAAATGTTATGCTGCTATGTTATGCTGATTTATACTGTGTACCGCTACCACCCGAGGGCAGTCTCTAGGTCCTCACGTGGCTCTGCAAGAGAAGAGGGTGGGTTGTGTTAGTGAGGATAGGATGATAGGATAGGTTCAGTATTGTGTTGGTGTGCATTTGTGTAGTGCTGATGGATTAAATGACTATGTGCAAGGGTATGTTGTCTCTAAGGTTATTTTCAGAGTCTCAGAGAGTTGGTTGAGTGTGAAGTTGGTTGGTTGAGTGTGAAGATTAGATTAGTTCTCTGTGTGTCTATGTGTAGTGTGGCTATCCCTAGGTCATGTATAGGAGCGTTGATTATGTTGGAGAAGCAGGAAGGAGGAATTGCTTAGTACATTGGCTAGTTTGACAGTGCCTCTGAGGTGTGTCTTTGGTTGCCGCTCGATGGTACCTTCCCACGTTCTTGGCTGCGATCTGTCAGCCAGCCCTGCCTCCTCTCCTAGCATGGAGGCTGACTTCCCCTATAGAGTTGAGGGCAGGGTTTGGTTGTACCCAGTGTGTTACTAGTTACTTGGCAGGGATTAGTGGGGGCAGTTGTGTTTAACCTGTTGTGCGGTTGGCTGGTAAATGGGTGCACAGCTGGCATTATTATATATTTGAGTAAGCAGTAATCTACCTGGTGACCCTACTTATGAGGGTGAGAAAATATTTAGGTTGATGCTTCGATATTGTGATATTGTGTGTTACCTGTCTGGGCTTTTCTGAGTGCATGACTTGCACGTGGGGTGTCTTTCCCTAGATCTGTCTGTTGATTGGTCGGATTACTCTTCGCCAAGCTCTTTAGTTGTTGGGCATGAATGGGGTGGGCAGGGAATATGGGGCTGGCGTATTCTGGCAGGCCTTGGTTTCGCCGCTGTTATCTTTGAGCACGTCCCTTAGTGTGTTTCTTTTGGTCCGCAATGCCATTTTTTGCTGCCGTTATCCTTTAGCGCTTGTCATTGTCTGCTGAATAACCAGGTTTTTAGTCATTTCCTGAAGGTGATGTGGTCTTCTGTGAGAAGGGAATCATACTTCTTAGGCTGGGAAGGTGAATAACATGTGGAAAGCACAGAGTAGAAAAGAACCCTGTGAGTGTGTGGAATCCACGGATGGGAGCTATATTCCCTGGATTGGTTAATGACATATTGTGGGAAACTGTGACTTTCAGCTGGGATGAAGTTGGGAAATTCAGTGGAGGTGAAGCCCCCCTCCAGAGGATTGTGGAACTTTGTTCATTTATTTGGTTGTACACCTTTTTGGGAACTGTGTGATGGAACATTGGAAAAGCTATAGATGCTGAGCTGAAAGACTTTATCCCATTACACATTTCTTTGAGTTGATCTTGTAAGGGTCAGGGTAGGATTTTGGACACAGGATGGAGAACTCTATTTGTGGACATTCTGACACTGGAATCCTTTAGCTTCATTGAGGGAGGGAAACCCCTCATAGTAAGAGGGCTAGATAGGTCTTCCTCTAACCCTTCTTTTACTTTAATAAAACTCTATACCAATCATCATAACGCCTGTGTCCGAGTCTTACTCCTGATGCATTACAGAGAATATTTGGCTAATGCACAGGAAGCATTAAGAGCCTTTAACCCCAGGCTTCCCGAGACAAGCACCTTTTTGGCCAAGGCATCAATCTTTGACCTACTGTCAGCAGGGAGATTCAATGTGGAGGTCGAAGGTCTCGAGTTTACACTTGCAGCCTCCACCACAGTCCCTTGGGGCTTGGGTGCGCTGTGAGTATGGGAAGGTTGCCCCTTACTGGCTTGTATTTCTTTGTGTATTTGTCATCGACATAGAGCTTGGTATGTGCCACTATTGCATGACTGGATTCCACTTTGGCACCATTAAATGGCAACCTCCTGTTCAATGTCAGTTAGTTCATACTGCTGGAGCAGTTTGGATGGAGCCCACAGGCAGAGAGCGAGAACCACTTTCTCAACTGTGCGTATGGGGACACCTGCTGCACTTGTTGTGCTGCCCTTCTGCTAGCTCGTGCAATATAGCCTGGTTGACCATACAAATCAGGCAAGGGGTCCATGTCCATTCCAACCAAAGTCTCCATCTCAAATGCAATGGGATCCCCTTCCTCATCTAATATTGCCCACATGGACTTGAAAATCTGACCTGGACTCCGTCACATAGCCCGGTCCTGCATCTGACCAAATGTGGACGATTGACGCTTCCATCGAAGCCGTCGGGGCCAAAGCAGCCTTTGCTTTTGTTCAGCTAGAGAGTGTGTTAGACCTTTCTTTGCTATCTTTGCATTGGAGGAACTGTGCGTGGTCAATGCTGTAACCATCAAGGCTGGAGCCGTACCTACCGCAGCTTTTTTATTAAAGATATGCATCATCTGAGTTTTAAATTCCTCCCTGTAATGGTAGGACTTGCTCCTTGCACCTGACGTCCATGATATGATATGATATGATATGGCATTTATAGCGCCCCTATACACAAGCTTTTCACGGCGTGAAAGCATGCATGCCTTAAGTACCATGGCCGATGTCACCTCTGGAATTGAGGAGTGGTGTTGTCGAGGCACAAGGAGGTCGAGGAGACATGAGCTGCACTGTCAAAATTATGCAAGCAGATGATGTTTTGTTGTTTGATGTGTGTTAAGAATGGTGTTCAATTGTCATGTGTTGGTGTCTTCGTTATTAGGATATTGTGTATTGAAAAATAGTATCTGAGTGTGTTAGTGTGAGGAAGAGTCACCGGATACCTTGATCAGCAGTTTGGTGAGTGGGGAGGGGGATATTGAAGCCACATATAGCAAATTATTCAATGACATAGTGAAGTAGGAAAGAAATCTTGACAAAGGCATGAACGCCATAACAAAGCATCAGAAGTCATAGCAACACTCTAAAAAAGGCCTACCAAAGAGGTCAAGACAAAATGCTGACCATTATATTCTCCTACTGCAAGCCTCTCTAGTCAGCTCCCATTTCACATTCATAGTACATTTCATGTTTTAGTCTACTAATGACCTCTTCATCCAAGCTCCGAAGCATTACTATCCCTTCCCAACTGCCATTTTTGCCACTTTATTATTGACTATTCCTGCAAAGGCCTGAAGCTACACACTAGACTGCCCTACGCCTGACCTCACATGTAAACAGAATCTTCTACTAATCAGATATAACTATGCCCCTACAACATATGCAACTCTCTGTTTACACCCTTGCACAAGCCATACCCATATGCCAGATCCTAAAAGTAAATAATTCACCCACACAGTTTAGTTCACCTAAACCACTAGCTATACTACTAAGGGTAACGCTATACTACCTACTCCCTTGGCTAATCTTTACTCCTCAACAAACCCCCATTGATAACAGCATGTCAGACACTATACTACACCAGCAGAATGCCTTGCAATCCTCTCTCTCGTTCACCAATCCAGGCAAATCCCAGTGTTCAAGAGGAACACTCATACAGCTAGAAACCGGCATTGCACGTATTTACTGTTTTAGGCACCACCCACTACCATGCCCTACTCCGTTCCTACCCAACACTCCAGCTTTCAAAATACCTCAAACTACTGAACATAACATTCCAATCACACTGCCCCCTACAGGGGGAGCAGGTCTCTGCAGACCATCTTCCAGAACCTACACGGCACCCACTGTCACAAGACCCAAATTAGGCAAGGCTAGAAAAATAAGATTTTCGTCTCGTACCACTAAAAACATGCCCAAACCATCTCCCACACAATTCCAGTGAGACACCAAAAACCCAATCTACCTCTGGGCCCACCCAATATACCACACCATCATCCTAACCTACAACACACCAACGACAAAAGCAAAACTAAATGCAACCAGCAAAAAATTCCAGGCTTGTTACCCCAGCCACCCACCCACAACAGCCTCCTACAGCCAGACTCTAAACCTCTTCAAGGAGCCTTACTTAACGTTAGAGCACTAGGCGCACATGCCATTGATATTCATGATCTCATTTTGAATTACAATCTGGATTTCATAGCACTAACATAAACATGGCTTCACACAGCCTCAGGCCCATTAATCTCATTAGCACTACCCCCCAACTACACTCTGTTCAGGACTGATCGCCAAGACACCAGTGGAGGGGGAGTCGTCGTTATAGCAAAATCCACCCTCCATTTTAGAGAATGTAACACCGAAAGGCTATCAGGTTACAAACTCCTCACTCTCAAGCTAACCACCAATCCCAAAACCACATTCAATGTAATACTAGTGTACAGAGCCCCCAGCTCATGTACACACCCTGACATAGACCTACCACTGCTCATCGCTCCCATACTCAAACCCAATACTAAATTTATACTTCTAGGTGACATCAACCTCGGTTTTAATGACCATTCGGACCATAAAGCCACAGCATTCCACAATGCCTTCCTAGAAATGCAATTTAAACAATTGGTCCATAGCCCAACACATTCCAGGCCGTATCCTACATTGGATTCTAAAGCTGGACTCCACAATCCAGATAGAAGACTCTATAGAAATGAGCTGGGCGGACCACCAGCTCATTAAATTCAATATCACCACAACAACAGACCCCCGCCCCTCCAGTAGCCACCACACCACCGACTCTTATGCGTGACTCTAGGAAACTAACCCAGGAAAATCTGACACCAATTTTAAACAAATGAATGTAGACTACTCAACCAATAGACTATGCACCAGAAGCTATTGCTATGAATTACCATGAATGCCTAAAAACAGCCATTAACAAAGTAGCCCCACTCAAACTCAAACAACCTAAGTTTAAAAGAAGCAAAACATGGTTTGACAACCTTAGAGAACTCAGAAGAAACAAAAGAGCTCAAGAACATCTCTTTAGAAAAAACCCCAGCAACGATAACAAAAAGGAATTGCAGCAACTCTCTAAATCATACAAACAAGAAGTGTTCACCCAGAAAGCTAATTACCTCAACTCGCGTATCACCAATGCTGCCTCAAGTAGCAAAGAATTATTCTCCATCATAAAAGAGTTATAACTCCGGTCCACCCACCAAGTATAGTCACAGCAAACAAAGCTTGGTGTACTACCATCCAGGACGCACCAGCCGCTAAAATAACCACCTTGCAAAACAAAATTAAATTACAAAAAGAATCTCTAGCTACCCCTTCAAACCCTATGATCTTACCCATAGTAGACCATGTTACGGATACACCAGAATTCCACTTCACATCAGTAACCACTGAACAAGTACTAAAAACCATAGCGTCACTAAAACCATCGAACTGTAAAGGAGACTCCTTCCCTGCAAAACTAGGCAAGGACGGCGCTCCCATACTAGCAACAACCATCACCAACTTTGTCAATGCCTCTTTTATTACAAATACCATCCCGCCCAACATCAAACAAGCTTGGGTTACCCCACTCCTCAAAAATCCCACTTTAGACCCCACCCTCCCGACCAACTAACGCCCTATCACCACAGTCCCATTCCTTCTCAAAGTCATAGATAAAATCGCTTACACCCAAGTCCAATCCCACCTCTAAAACAATCACTTGCTAGGAGAAAGACAGTCCGGATTCCGTCCAGGCCATAGCACATAGACAGCTCTTCTGCACCTAAAAAACCAGATGGGCGCAGTCAGAGAATCAGTTCAATTATGCCTATTACTCAATCTGTCTGCGGTATTTGACTTAGTAGATCATCAAAAACTTTGCCAAACATTGACAAACAACTTCAGATTCTCCAAGGACGCCACCTCCTGGATAAAATAATTCCTCTCAGACCGCACCTCCAGAGTTGCCATAGGAGATGTAGCAGCAGACCCCATACCAGTCCCCCTTGGAGTTCCCCAAGGCTTGTGTCTCTCCCCAATGCTATACAATGCCTATACTAAATTACTCTTTACAGCACTAGATGCAATGGGAGTAATTTATACTAACTTCACCGACGACATACTTATTCCCATATCAGGGAATCTAGAACAAGACACTATCCAGATAAACAAAATCTACTCCATCATCCAGAATTGGATGGCAATTAATAGTCTAAGCCTAAATGGAGAAAAAACTGAGATCCTCATTGTAGGCTCTCCCTCTCAATTAGCTAAACTGCCCACTCAATACATGACAATAAACATTGACGGCACCCCCATTATTATTTAGGTTTCTATCTAGATTCCAGCCTCACCATGAACAGACATATCAATGCCCTTGCATCCTCCACGTCATACACATCCAAACTTACCTCACTAAGCAGACCATTCCTCACACAACACAATTGCATTACTCTGGCCAGAGCCCTTATGTTATCCAAGATCTATTACTGTAACATACTGCTATTAGGCTCTTCCAAACAAAACTTAAACAAAATGCAACTCATTCAAAACAAAGCCCCAAGAGCAGCTCTAGGCATAAAAAAAGAGAACACATATCACAACACAGAAGAGATGCCCACTGGCTCCCTATCGAAGCAAGAATATTACATAAAACGCTCACTCTGGCACACAAATGTATCAATGGTAAGGCACCAAGCTACCTCAACCACTGTATAAGCCAGAAAACCACGAGTCGCACACTCAGATCTAATGCCAATCTCCACCTATCCATGCCTCGCTTTAAGACCACCAGAACAGGTAAATCCAGCTTCCCAACAGCGGCCCATAGAATTTGGAACGCACTTCCCCCAAACATTAAAAACGAGCCCACACTCAATAAATTTTAAGACATTATTGAAAACATGGCTCTTTAACAAATTCCAACCCCACGATATACTTTCATCATCGCCGACACCTACTGATCCAACATGACCCCATCTGCTACTGTCTTCACATTGATAACTGTATCATCCACTAGTCACGTGTCTCAGTCAAGCTTTCCACCATCCAATTTGCACAAGACCAACATGTGTGAATCTCACTACTGTGGAGGTATCAAGAATTGTACATATGCTTGTACATAGGTAACCCTTTATGTATCGTTATGTAAACCGCAAGATTAAGTATACTGTAAACTACGCCGTGGTACCTCCGGGTTTGGGTGTAAAACAAATGCAATAAATAAATAAAATAAATAATGTGGATGGTGCCAGATATAAATGAGGCTTTGGTGAGCTTTCTACCCTTTTCAACAATGGTCAGCTGGAGATGTTGCTTTTTTTAAGAATTGAAATGAAGAAAAAGTAAGGTGTGTATGCACCACTTAAAGGCATGGTCTAGTAAAAAATGTTATTTCAAAAATAGATAGGCAACATAAAAAAAAAAATACTAGCATTCTCTTTTTTAAAACTTCCTATGTAAAATGTTGAGCTATTCAAGCTAAAATTCGCAAAAGCAAGCACATGGGCGCATCCATTTTGTGAAATGGATGCCCTCCTGTGCTGGCTTTTGCTTTTGCGGCACTAATGAAGGAAAAGCCAGCCAGCTGTAGTAAACAAAAGCTACCGCTGGGTGGCTTTCCCTTCATTAGTGCTGTACGCGGAGGACAGGGACCGGAGACCAGAGCAGGAAAGCTGCAGCTGAATCTCGGTAAGTGCTATTTATTTTTTTTTTAAAATAAGCACTAGCTGCGGTTTTTTTTTCTAAGTTTTCCGGGCTGGAGGAGCCCGGAAAACTTAGAAATAAAACTGCAGCTTTAAAAACGTTGTATTTATGTTTGCGATCGCTTTTGAAGCGACCGCAAACATAAATACAACATTATTGTGTTGGAAAACGCTGCGGTTTTTCTTTCCAAGTTTCTCAGGCTCCTCCGGCTCGGAGGAGCCTGAGAAACTCGGAAAGAAAAACTGCAGCGTTTTCCAACACAATAATGTTGTATTTATGTTTGCGGTCGCTTCAAAAGCCCCAAATGGGAAAGCAGATTCAGGCAGAAACAACGCGGTTGTTTCTGCCTGAATCTGCTTTCCCATTTGGGGCTCTCGGGCTCCCCACGGGGAGCCCGAGAGCCCCAAATGGGAAAGCAGATTCAGGCATACAAGATGATGGGAAGACATACAAGATGATGGGAATGTACATAACTACCCTCAGGGGCCATGCCACATAATGTAATTTTGGGAGCACCTGAGATGAAAGGCTACATGATCAATTCATGTCACACTACAGAGAGAGAGTAGAGTCTTTCGATGAGCTATGGCAGAAAGGGGATCCTTCTGCAATGAGCTACTGCGGTCAACAATATCTGCAGCCCACATCATGCAGTGTGCAAATGTCCTAGAGACCAATGATACATCTGCATGTTCCTCTGTCTCCAGCAGTACAAATACATAGCAAAGGTGCACCTGAGAGAATAATAAAACACATGGGCAAACAAGGCTCAGGCTGGCTCACAAGCTGTATTGTAAATAGTACAAATCAGAAAGAGTTAAACTAGAATGGAAGAGGTGTTAATGCGACCTTACTTCACTACTAGCATAAAGCCAGGATTGCCCAGCATGGAAAACAAAATGCAAAAAGTGTGAGTGCATCGGACATTTAGGTAAGTGCTGCATGGCTTTTACACTAACATGATAGAGGAGTTAATGCTGTATGAGGAACATGTAATCCTGGTGGTTGACGACAACACCAGCGGTGAGGAGAAAGATAGACCCAAAGTCAAGGTGGACATACGCGCTAATGGAAAACACATGGTCATAGACCCAGGGGATAGGTAGACCTTCATTACCAGAAATATATTTTCAGCATGCTCTCAGGAGCCCAATGTCCAGCAAGTAGGCATCATTACCATGGCTTTTGGAGATAAAAGTATGGCGCCGGCCTGATGGGTATGGATCAAGTTTGAATGTAAAGGAAGCCAGGCACACGGGAATGTGAACATTTCAGTGAAGGCCACTGCTCATTTGGTCGTATCAAAAAAGACTAAATATCAAGTTGGATCCGTACGCACCTGAGTTGGTAAAATCATGCCAGGACAGGAAACAAAATAGCCACAAGGGCAAATTCCAGAAGGAGGTGGGATGTCGCAAGGGGTTCAGATTGAGTTGCAGTCCATGAGAGCAAAGGTCAAAGAAGAACTTTGACAACTAGCAAAAGAGAGCATACTGTAGAGGGTAGAAGCAGGTGGGGGGGGGGGGTTCTCTTCTAGTCCTAGTAATCAACGCCTCAGAAAACTACGGTTATGTGAAGATGTATGAGTCCTACACCAGACCACCACCTTTTGTCTAACAGAAAGTAGATATTGTTGACCATTGGTGAGGTAAAGATATTCAGATCTGTGGTCTTAATGTCAGCTTATGATCATATAAGACGTGGCCCTGATTTAAAAGCCTTAAGTACATTCCTAACCCGAAATAGTATCTTCCAATACATCAGCATGCTGGTTGAATATGTTTGTCACGGTGTCTAGTCAATTGGTCGACAGACAAATGGTCGACAGACAAATGGTCGACACAATTTGGTCAAGAGGTCAAATGGTCGAATTTTTATTTTATTTGTATATATATTTTTTAGGTTTTCGTTTAGGGGAAAAAAGGGGTTTGTGAAAAAACCAACAACAAAAAAATTCGACCATTTGACCTGTCGACCTTTTGGTGTCGACCATTTGTCCTGTTGACCATTTAGATTCGACCAAATGACCTAGAACTGTTTGTCACACCTGTCTTTCAGCTGCTTATGTATCGCATATTCAATGGTGAGTCAGGTATTTGGATCCAACATGGAGGAACAGGACAGGCGACAAGACAGGAGATTAGAGAACGAACTAGCCTGACGGTGAGCATAGAAATATGCAAGTTCAGGAAATAAATAAATGAATATTTAGGACATATATAGAAAAGGGCATTGAGCCAAAAAAGAGCATAGTGGACACCATGGCGGGTGCACCAGAACCCTGCAACATGGAGCAGTTGACAGAATTTGTAGGTATGCTCAAATATTATAGCCAATTGTTACAGGACTTTGCCAGAAACACAGCCAGCATGAAAATGCTGGTCAGGAACAGCAACCCGCGTGAGTGGTATAACAAATGCAATGAAGAGTTTGAGAAGGTGAAACAGGAGTAAGAGAAGACCCCAGACCCGAGCAACTGTGTTAAAAAAGAAGTACTGTTATAAGCACAAATGCTAGTGGAGTGGGCCAGTGAGCAGTGCTCTTGCAATTGAAAGGGGGAGTTTAGAAGGTGGTAGCATTTGCCTCCAGACCTCTGAAGGGCCCCGAGTTACATTTTCCAACTATTGAAAAGGAGATTGTTGCTATAAAATGAGATGGCAAAAAAAGATGGCTCCTTCCTACAGAGCATTGCGTTTGGAATTTGCACTTACAATAAACTCTTAAAAGAAATGTTAACCACCATGGGTCTTGAAGAAGTCTCTGCATATATTCAGAAATAGGTTGCAATGCTTCAGGAAAACATGCTCAAAGTAGTTTACATACCTGGTGTGAAAAACAAGCTGGTGGATTACCTGTTAAGACTAACAAAATGAGAAGATGACTAAGCAGTCGGAGCAGAACAATTCACTGACAGGAAGATCATATGAAAAAGGAGTGGTCTGAGGTGATGGAAAAGGACATCCCAGTGGAATGAAGGCGCTTACAGCAAGCAAACTCATAAGGCACCACATAAGGAACCTGGGTTGTGGAAAGGAGTGGGGCATTCGGAGTGAGCTCCACACTGAGTAAGGCACACTATGGAGAGGTGACAGAGTCTTACCACTGGCGAACATGCAAATGAATCAAATTTGGGACACAAAGGTCATTGAGAAATAACAACGTGTAAACAGCACATAAGAGGTAACTGTTGATGGCCCAGCAGTGACAAGGAGCTAGAGCGGTACATCAGAGAGTGCATGACGTGTGAAATTGGAGACAAATCATGCACAGTCGCACTCCTACTGTGATGGTCACTTTGATTCAGGCTGTACGCTGGGAAAAGGTTGGATTGGATATCATTGATCCAGTAAAAGTAAAGGCCTTCCAGAATACTACTTGGTTCTTAGTGATCACCTCGCAAGATGGCCTGAAGTCAGACACAATGCTTGATCATTGGTTTAGTCCCACCTCTGCTTTGGGTGTGAATCAGTTTGAGGCTTTATGGGGCAGGAAGTCAAACACCAAACTGTGCCCCTCCTTGCTAAAGAAAACAAGAGAGGTTTGAGTAGTCTTGGGAAACGAGGAGGAAGACTCGAGATAGATTGAAGAAAAATAAGGAAATATTTGACAGATGCAAGACCGTCAAAACTACTGAAATTAAAATAAATGTGAGGATGAGTTAAGATTAAGCTACAGAAATCTTTAAGTCTCCACACAGATGCCAACCAGTAATAGAGGGTCGTGAAAGTGATGCACAACTCAGTTAAAACAAATAATGGCAGAGTGTGGGACATAGAAAAAGTGTATTCATGTAAGGGCGAGGGACGCTCCCAGGAAGGTCCAGCTCCCAGTGGTGAGAAAGGATGTCCAAGCACTAGCAACTAACCATCCTTGGCCTGGACCATCATAAGATGGTCCAGGCCAAGAATGCAGTATATGAATAGGTCACTTCCACTAATTTGTTATTATGGGGGGCCAGACTCAAATATGGAGGAAGTCGTACACTATCAGTCAAGAGGAGACTAGTTACCTCTCACTTACTGTGAAAAGAGCACAAAACGCTCACACTTTCTGAATTACGCAGCTGTCATTCGGACAGCGTCTTGATCAGCAGCAGATACTGTACCAAGTAGGCATTAGATCAAAAGCTCTCCTGACTCCAATAATTGAATGAACAGGGTGCATGAACAACCCATAATCGAAAACCCACAGATCCAAGACTATGGAAATAATTTTTTTTTTCGGCTGAGAAGAAATTAAGCGACTGAGTGCGCTCTGACCAGAAACAACCACCACCGGAATTTCTGTACTTTTCCTGCCTTAATTGAAGGTCTTGTGATTAGAGGGGTCACCATCTGATTTAACCTGCTTTCTGAATAACTATATGTCCTGAAGATGGTTCTATGAGCAGTATATTGTGTACACGTGGGTACAGTGCAACACGAATCAAGAGCCGAAACGCGTGTTGACAATCTAGATAATGAAACTGTGTAGCTTCACTTATCCTGTGCTCTTAACAATGGGGGTCATTAGGGTTTAACTGCGCCGTAAAAGGTGTTTGCGCCGTTAAACCCTTAACGCCTGATTACGAGGTCCCTTTGCGTGACCTCACCTTAACGGCTGGTTTTAACAGTTCACAAATCGTTATTTTAAGGGCCCATTCACAACCTTCCACATGCCAGAAGGGCTCTGCATAGTGAGCGTGTGCCTGAAAGAATGGCACAGGACTCCTATGTCTTGTGCCTCACTCCCTTGTGGGATGCCCAGTCTGCCAGCCCACAATCCAATGCGTTCCTTGACTGTTGTTTCCGCACCAAGTCCAACTCTCAAAAGCTGAGCTAAGGGGGCGATTCCTACTGTCCCTTGATCCGTCCGTATTGTGCTCCCCCTGGCCCAGCAGCCTCACAGCTTTCCATGGCAGTCACAAGAGTGACAGGGGGCCAGGGAAGGGATGGGGGGGAAACAGGTGTGGGCACGTGCTAGTGTGAGCCTAGGAGGGGAAGTGCCAAGAGAGGGGACCACTGTGTAGTGCAAGGGTAGAGGTGTCCCAGGGGTGCGCACCTCTGCCCGCAGGAGGCCTGGAGGGAAGTGCTGAGAGGGTGGTGGGGTGTTGCTGGTGTCTACTGGACAGAGGGCCTTTTAACCTGTGGGACTCACAAAGGACCAGGCCCCCAGTCTCAGCCGCAGTGGGGCGATTAGCAGGGGAGGGTAAGAGAGGGAAGGAGGTAGAGAAAAGAAGAGTTTTGAGAGGTTTCCTGAACAGGTGTGCAGGATTAAAATTCAGTTTTCCTGCCTTCTTCCTCATGCATCAGCAGTGTAGTGGGTCTAGATACAATCTTTGGAGAGAGCGAGGTCAATAATAATTCGGAAGTTGTTGGCAATCCTTTGCAAATGCTTGGGCACTTGATGGCAATTCCTAACAATAGGTAATGTACCTGACCATTTCACGAGGATCACTGGTAATGGTGCACAGTTCTGGCCAATTGACAGCAATCATTGGCAGTGGGGCAAGTACCTCACTAATAGATAGCCCTTCTGGTGGATGGGGTTGTGATATGGCCAGTTGATAGCAATCATCAGTAATGTGGAAAGTACCCAAGTAGTTAAAAACAATGGGCAAGTAGCTAGCATTTTATAACTGTGGAAATATCGCAGATACCTACTGGCAATCCAAAGAAAGCAGGCAAGCTTCTTATCATGTTATGGGAAATCCTTGAGATGGTCAATTCATGGACTTTGGGTGAATTTTTCTTTTGCAATGCATGAGAAGAATCATTATATTTAAAAAATATATACTTCCCAATGTCTAATATGGAAGCCAGAACCCTCCCATTCCTGGTTGCTTGAGCATGGTTATTGAGGAACTTACCAAACCTACAGATACTTAAAAATGGGATTCAATGGTTGTGCATGGTCCACTAGTAATGTGAAAGACAATTTACAGTATTTAAAATAAGTATATAAAATGGCCGGTTTGGTCTAGATTCGGATATGTTGGGGTGGTGCGATCCCACTGAATCCAGAGATTGACTTGATATCCCTGATTTCAGGATGTGTGGGGGTCAGGGGGGCGAATGATCAACATTAGTAGGTGGCGCAGGGTAGGACGATGGATGGTGAGCTTGAGAAGGACCTGGAATCGAAGAATGTGAGTATGACTGTACCAAGAGTTGGAAGCATACGGGCAGTGGGAGGTTGGCCTATCAATCAATTAGAAGACCTGAAGAAAACATTTGTAGTGGAAGCAGTACTGTACGGAAAGGCAGTCTTTGTGAAGGCAGTGAGGCAGAGATACATGAGGATCATGGGTGGTTAAAGAGTGTTGTGGATGTTTAGTTTCAGTCTTTCTTTTAGCAGATGCAAATTAACAGAGGGGGAGTCCCATCAAGAGGCTGGATCAGTAGTGCAGTCTTCTGGGCATAGGATCAGGGTTTTAGGAGCGTGGCAAGTGAAAGGTGGACAGATCCTTTAGATATGCTGTAGGTTGATCAAGACAGCTGTGGTAGCAAGGGTTATAGATGGGATGCTCTTAAGGTAACCCCACAATTGCAAGCCTTGGGGATTGGATGATGAGCTCATGGAGCAAGGTCAAAGGACACAGAATTGAGGCGTGCCACTGGTGGCTGGGAGAACGATCATTTCAGTGTTGGAAGACTTTAGTATCAGAAAATGCAGTTCTATCCAGTAATAAATGGCAGAAAGTCAGTTCATGATGGTAGTTCTGGGGTGAAAAGGGGAAGCAGAACGTTTGGCCTTTTGATAGCAATATATGATATGAGTACCGAGGGAGTTGATTTTTATGCACCTGGACACTTACTGGCAATACCCGCAATGAGTTGGCTATCTGATCATTAGAAAGCAGTTTCTGTCAATGAGGTGGATACCTGGGAGCCTGCTGCCAATCCTTAGTGCTGCAGTTAGTATGAACACATTTTATAGCTGTGCCTGGCAATGGGGTGAGTGCCTGAGCAGTGGATAGCACTATTTTTCAGTGGAGCAAGTGCCATGGTATTGGGATGAGTACCTACCTTTTTAATGGCGTTTGCTGGCAATGGCCAAGCACTTGGACATTTGATGGTGATCCCTACCTGAGCGGCAAATATATGGCATGTTGCTGGATATTCCTGACAAAGGGGAAGTAGCTGTCCTTTTGGTGTCTGACTTGTTTTGGGGAGAGTAGCTGGCTTGTTAAACATCATCTTACGAAAGGGGGATACTACCTGTGCATTTGATGGCCGTGTCTGGAAAATGATGTGAGTAACTGGAAATTCATGACAACATAGGTTGTAAGTATATAGTAGAATGGAATAGCTAACGTTGGGGTATCTGACATTTAATGGTTTTACCTTGCATATATTCTAAACACCTGTCAATTTGAAGCTGATAAATGGTTTAAACCACTTGTCTTCAACATGTGTAATAATTCACCCTAGACTTAATGAGCCCTTTTTTGTGACACAAGATGCTGTCCCGGGCAGCAGCCTGTGTGGAGAGAGTAGCAGTGCTAGGCACACCTCAGCCTGTGCACTGTTGGGCACAAAAAACAGATAGTACAGATAGGATACCTCCAAGAATGAAAAAGTGAAAACGGACAATGCTTGAGGTAAGTATTTAAAGCCAGCTGTGCAGAGTCAAAAGAGGCATCTGTAGTCTAGAGGAATTGGCAGAAGCATGCCCATTGATTGAAACGTGTGCTTCTGTTCTTTAAGGATGAGCTAAATACAAAATAGAGTACAACCATAAAATAATGGACCAATTGCAGGGTGATGCTATAAGGAGAACCAAACACAACCACCTGTGAAGTGGCTGAGATTATGCAAGGTCAGTATTGAAAAATACCCCCCCGCCCCTAGCTGATTTTCTGTAGCCCAGAAATTTGGAAACAACTAATAAAAAGAGGAGAAACCAGGAAAGCTGGCATTACATATCTAGGGCTCCACACTTTGGCAGTGAGACCTATCAAAGTAGTATCACAAGTTATTACAGCAGTGGAGCCGCTCAACTACCAAGCAAATAGGCTTTGCTTTTGTCTACTTTCCAGCAGATGGAGCAGACCAACTCTCTGCAAAGGTAATTGGCACAGAATGGGGCAGGCTGAGTACTTCCCCAACATTAAATATAACATGAAAAGAGCATTGACGGGCTCACAAGTGCCACCAATTAGAAGTGTGTGCAGATGTTGCTCTTCTGCCTCTCCCCACAGTTAGCATCAAGCATGCAATCAAGTATTTCGACTGAGTTCATGTAGCTTGATCCCAGAGCATAGTGACATACTGTGCCATGTTTATGCCAATGTACTCTTGTATGGGCTTCAAAACCACAGTTTTGGTACAGTAGAGGTTTGAGCTCTGAACTTTAAAAAGGGAACGCCAATGGGAGCTGGGTTCACACCTCTCCTTCAGTGCTTCTTATTTTATTGTAAACTGGACTGGTCTATAATGGCCTACATTGAAAACACAATAATAATAATAATAATAATAATAATAATTATTAATATAATAATAATAATAATAATAATTATAATAATAATAATAATATTAATAATAATAATAATAATAATTATTATTATTATTATTATTATTATTATTATTATTATTATTATTATTATTATTATATGACCAGTTCTACAAAGTATCATTGCTTATCTTAACATCTTAACCAAGGGCTGCAAAACTCTTTATAGGTTGTAAACATATTGGTTGACTTCATCTGCTCCCCCTCCACAACAACTGCCCCCAATGAAAGATGCAATAAAGAGAGAATAAAAAACGAAACTGACCACTGTGAAATACTTTTGGATATGAACCCCCAAAAATAAAATAAAATATGTTCTGCAGTGTTTATTCTCAGAAATAAACTGTGATTGGGGGCATCCAACCCACCTCATCTCTGAGGTTCCCAGGAGATGGTTCTAACCTCTGGCCCACCAGTGACATGGAAATGAGGCATACCTGAATGCTTACATGCCTGATTCCCCCTTGTGTAAGGACTGCCTCCCCTCCACCTTAAAATGCAACCATACCTTTGTGGCTTTACTGGGAGTTTTGAGGCATGTTGAACCATTTGAAAAGCACATTTAGGTGATGCAGTTTGGAGGAAGGAAGGTATGAGCAGCAGCTGTCTACACATTTAAGCAGAGTGTTTACACTCATGAAAATTGTTAAGTGAACCATAAAATAATGTCATCATCTTTCGGAAAAGTCTGTGTGATAAATGTTGTGTTTATAGACTCCCAATGCAAATGCAGGTGATGCAATGTGTGGGAGAGTCATCTCTCTTCTGATCCCCCACCACCACATCTATAATACAACAATAGTTTGATGGGGTTACTGTAGATGGAGCAATGTTATTTTTTGGTGTTGAACTGTTATGACCTAATGTGACCTGCAGTGGCCTGAACATAAAATAAAATAATAACAAAATGAACTGCTGCGTCAATATTGATAAGGGCTAGTGAGGCAGAGCTGCACAAAATAAGAAGAAAAGATCATTTGTCATCCAGAGGGAACTTTGGTTTTGTTGACTGCTTTGATCACTTGAGTGAATACATCACCTAACTTTGCCCATGAAAATGGGCATCTGTGTAAGAGATTTCAATCCAGCATACACCCAAGTCAATGCCTAGCATGTAGTGCACAACCGAAATCCTTATTGATTTTTGTCTAAAAGTTATTTATTCTGAACGATATACCACTTATATCACACCCTCCTCTTGGAATCCCCCCAGGTCACACTGAACCAGGAATCAGGCCGGTTTGCAAAGGTAAAGATTTATTTATGTATGTAAAATGTTATCACAATGTTTAATAGGTACACAACAATCGCCAATGGGGTGACGTAACACTGAATGATCTCTTTAATACACAAGGAGTAAGAATGAGCAAACAATTCAGCACAGAAAATAATACTTGTGTGTGGTTTCAGATAGGATGGCACTGTGAGAAAAGGCTCCCCCTGATAGATGGAATTTAAAGCTGTGGATGTTAGCTACAAGCAGAAGATGCAATTGTGTTTCTAGCACAAAAACTGAGGGAGTTATAGGTGTTTTATAGAGGTCATTTCTTCGAGATAGGCACAAGAATGGAAAACAGGAATGCACTTTTAAAATGACAAAAGTATTTCTAACACTAGATGATGACTATGAACAAAACGAATACCACACAGGAACACAGTCACTTGATCAGATTGACTGCCTGCAGAGGAAACTCACCTTCTTCAGATGAGAAAAGATCAGCGCAAAGATAGTTTTAACAGTACTAGTTATGGAGGAAAGATAGGAGGGTTTGGATAGAGAGTTCAGACTATTCAAAAATACTCCTAACAATACAGGTTCTGAATACAGGATAGGATGGGTTTAAGATAGGGATTGACTATACAAAGTGCATATGCCAGTGACATAATTATTTCTATAGATACTCACTGGATATGTTTTTAAATGGAACCGTCAATTCTCGTCAGGGGATAGGATCTAGTTTAGGAAAGACGGCTGGGCACATCGGACTGGATTGGATCTGCAAGGCGCTCTGGTCACCGCAGAGCACAGGACTGGATTGGATCTGCAAGGCCCTCTGGTCACAGCACGGCACAGGACTGGATTGGATCTGCCCTTCTTGGTTCTGATGATAATTATTTCAGCAGGCAAGCATTACAGCACAGCCCAGATGTATTATGATGATATTTATTTTCAGCAGGAAAGCAGTACAGCGCAGCAGAATGCTTCCCCTTAGGTTTGTGGGGTTCTGGTTCTGGAATTTGAGGCCTAGCTGAAAATGGTTCAGCTATGCAATGGGTTTCTGCTTTGCCAAGTTTCTGGAGTCTGGAGCAATGAAGATGTAGAGTTCAGCAGCAGGGTGGTCCACCAGCATCCGGATAGTGAGTGAATCTGTCTGTATTTTTGAGTGGTGAGCTGTGTCTATTTATGCTATGAACAGGCATCATAAAGGGGGGTATGGGCCGGTTTATCCTAAGCTTGCCCCTTTTGACAGGTGATTGGGTCAGAGTCTACTCTCTGCCTTGATAGGAGGAGAGAAACAGAGTGTCACCTTTATGGTGTGATTTTATGAGGCTGAGAATCCACACATAGCCCCTGGAACACAAAATCCACTTTTGGCACAATCCATATTTACACATGTGCAACCTCGATAACAATCACATATATAGATAACATATTTTACATAGCAGCTACTCCTCAAAACCCTGTAGCTGTGGGATCTTGTCTCCGCTATTCACAGAGTTTTGCCCTTTTCATCAGGAACACAATGTCCAGTTTTTAAGCAAATTTCTACAAGTGTGCGTGTTTAACATGGACATAAGTGTATAAAGTTTCATACTTCTAGCGGAAATACATTTTGTGTAAAATCACATTTCTTGCAGTTTCTTTCCAGAACATGTGACACGATTTTGCCACCTCTTGAATCGTGCAGCCAAAATTTAGATTCACAAATCTGTTACTTTTATATTTTTCACAATTTCGACTGGCAAGTTATAAGTCTTTTAAAAAACTGTACTTTGTTAATGTTCAGCCACAGATGGTTGTTTGGGTCCACCTCTTTTTGTCTCCCTGCAGTTCAGGAGCAGTCTCCTCCCTACTTGCTCTTGGCAGAAGCCATTTACGACTGTCCTCACACCTTGCATTTCCTTAGTTGCAGCTGGTCATTGTTCCTCATGCCTCTGTAGACCAGGTTCTTTCCCAACCCCATAATTAGAGCTTTTGTGCGATTTCCTGCTGGGGAGATAGACCTTCCTTCTGTGAGGAAACCTGTTTTCCAGTTTGGTAACTTCAGCCAGGTTTATTTTAATTCTTAATTCTGTTGAATTTTTCCTTAGCTTAAAACAAACTTGTATCAAATCACAACTAAAATTCTTATTCAAGATTTTAAACAATGGGATCAAAACAATTACAATATGGGTTACTCTCAGTAACAGGCATCTTAGATTGCAAACATTTGATTTCAGTTTATACATGTTTAAAGTTTAATCAGGCAGGCTCCTGACAGCTGTCATTCAGGTGGCCTAGGGTACTGCACCAAGAGATTTTTGACAGATCCACAGACAGGCCACCTGTGCTGTGGAAATCCCTTTATGCTTTCAGCTTTTCAGGACTTTGTAAGTTCACAATGATTTCTTAAACTAAGTGAATTGTAGCACCCAGCAAGAATTTTGGATGTTTGAGGGTGTTCTGTACCGGCATTCTGCAGTTTCAGCAACAAAGAAAAAGGGATTTAAAGCAAGATTCTGGGTTTCATTTAGCAAAGCACTGCTTTTCCCTTCTGTACTCCATTGTTAGTGGTTGTGGAGCCCGGTGACATATTTCAGGAGTGAGAGCTCTGTTCCACCACTGACAACAAGCGTGGCAGATTGACAGCCATCTTTTTGTGCCTTGCAAAGCTCGATTTTCAGAGGTTTTGGCACGCACAAGGGTTTTGCGGCCATTTTGCTGTCTTCTGGCACCATCATAACACCGTGATGCAGCATAGCAGAGCAAAAGTGGGTCAATACATCCCAGAGAGCCCCCCTCACGACTTGAGTTTGACCGCCCGTCAAGGGGAAGTCGAGAGACTGGGATGTTCTTTCTTTCTTTGGTCCAGGTGGAGAAATTCAGATGCTTCTCCCATCAGTGTTGGATCTGGATGGGACTATGGAGTGATACTCCGGGCTCCTTGGGTCTTTCCTCCCGGTCCCTGAGTGGTTCTGCTTGGTACAATTTATAATATTCCCTGCCTATATCTACTACTGATTTTAACAGGTGGGTTCTTCTAGGTTGCCGGAATGTCCCCCTCTGGGTTTCCAGTTGGCTCCTCTATTTGCTGCAAAGTATGCCTAGGATGGCAACTCTTCAGCTGATTTATGTGGACCCACTTATCTTCCCCCTCTGCCAAGCTGCCCTTGGGGATGCAGATTCTGTAGGCGACTGGTGAGATTCTGTCCACAATTTCAAAAGGACCCCGCCAAGTTGGGAGGATTTTGCGCTGTTTGGCTTGGTATTCTTTTTTAGTTGTCTTAAGGTCATAGCCGATCTCTCTAGATTCCGCTGAGCATAGGCAAAAGCATGTTGAAGGTGTTTTCTCAGATTCTCAACATACTCATGAGTTGTGGAGGCATTTATCAAGGTCTGCTCTTGGGTTCTGTAGAGCAGATGCTGGGGTAGCACCATCCTTCATCCAGTCATCAGCTCAAACTGAGACATTTTTGTTGCAGAAGAAGGGGTAGATCTGATGGACAAGGGGTAATCGAATGTCCCAACTTCGCCCAGAATCTGCCACAAACTTTTTTAATATGCTCACAATGGTCTTGTTGTATCTCTCAATTCCACCACTAGAGGCTGCCCGGTAGGCAATGTGTAGCTTCCTTTTGACCCCAAGTATCTCCCACATGTTTGTCATCACTTCGCTAGTGAAGTGACTACTATGGTCTGACTCATTCCTTTGGGGCAGTCCAAAATGCGAGAAGATGTGGTTGATCATCAGGGCAGCTGCTGTTTCTGCCTTGCAATTTGGGGCCGGGAGACATTCCACCCATTTAGTAAACAAGCATGTTAAGGTCAACATGTACTTGTTCCCCCTAGAGGAGCGAATCACGGGCCCGATAAAATCGACTTGTAAATCTGACCAAGGCAGTGTCATCCCCTCTTTTGGAGGGGAGCATGGTGTGTAAGTGATGTTGGCTGAAATTGTGCACACACAAGACACCCCTTCAAGTATTGGTCGAGGTCCTGCCCCATGTGTGGCCAGTATGCAACCTCTCGCAAGATTTCTTATGTCCTATGAAACCCCCGATGAACGGCTGTGGCCGCATCATGGGCGTGACTTAGCATCAGGCTTCGGAATGAGGTAGGGACCACCCACTGGTCATGGCCAGCTAGGGATCTCCTCACCAAGAGACTGTCTTGGATTTAGAAAATTTTTGGACATTTCATCAACACTCTGAGTTCCTCTTTCCCAATGTAATCAGTATCCGTCAGTGGAAAGTTCTCAGGTTCCCCAATGTGTTGATAAAACTTAACAATTATTGGATCCCCTTTTTGAGCCGTAATCATATCAGCATGTGGGGTCTTCTTACTCCATTGTGCAGTTGAGAGTTGATTGTGAGCATTTGTCTGGGACCTAGTGATAGCAGTGACCTGGATTTCTCCAAACAGAGACTCGATCTCAAGTAGATCCCCTTGGATGGCTCCGGTTTTGGCCAACTGATCAGCTAGATAATTTCCAGATTTGTCTCGTCCCTCTATTTTAGAATGACCCTTGATCTTTTTCCAGTAGATGGTCAACCCATTCGAGGTGACCAGATCATCAATATTTTGTATTAATTTTCTGTGTTTCAATGGTTTATTATTAGCACATAGCATGCCTCTGGTTTTCCAGTTAACCAGGTGCTCCACGAACCCATTCCTTACATAAATCTGAATCAGTGATTATGACCAGTTCGTGGAGTTGGTGTTGGACATCAGTGAGGATGGCTTGATGCACTGCCATCAGCTCTGCCACTTGACTACTTTGGGGACTGATTTTGTACCCAGTGGAGGGTTCTGGGGCATCATTCACCCATGCATTCCCTACGCCGGCCACCAGTTCCTTTTCCCCGTTGTTGTCAACATGGTAGGAGCATCCATCCACATAGACAGTGGGCATTCCCTCACACTTGTCTTCTTCATAGACTTTGTGTGGGGAATTAAGATATGGCTCCATGTTGTCCTTGATTTTAAGACTTTCGTCCTCGAGACATTTTTCTCTGGCACAATCATGTAAGTCAGCTAGACCTTGCGCGAGGGGACTCTTCTTGTTTTGGCCATATCTGACCTCCATAGGAAAGCCTTGCATCGACAGAATCCAGAAAGTTATTCGGGAATTTGTCACATTTCCAGCCCGGATTCTGTCACTCTGAAGATATTGCAAAGGTTGGTGTGGAGTCTCTACTATGATGTGTTCGCCCTGGATAAACGGGCGGTAATTCTTCAATGCCCACACCGTTGCCAGGAGTGCCTTCTCACAATCATTGAATTTCTCCTCCACAGAGGATGAAGTCTTACTCGCATAGGAGCTTACCTTATTGACCTTGTCATGCTTTTGATATAATACTGCAGTCAAGCATGTATTTGAGAACCCTGTCTCCAAGAATAACTCCTTGTTTTTGACAGGGTAAGCTAGGGAAGGCGCTTGTGAGAAGCTTCTTTTGAGTTGTCTTACTGCCTCGGCTTGTTCTGGACCCCACTCCCACTTGACCCCCCTTCTAAAGATGGATCAGGGGTCTTGTGATCTCTGCATAGTCCTCAATGAACTTTCTGCTGTAATTAGTTAGTCCAAGGAGGCTCCTTAGTTCCCGCAGAGTTGTGGGGTGTTTTATTTTCTGGAGGGCTTCTACTTTCTTTTCCTGGGGACAGAGACACTGGGGAGTTATCTCATGCCCCAAGAAATTGACATGGGTTCTGCACTACTGTGCCTTTTGGAAAGAGAGTTTTGCTCCGGCAGCCCTAAACTGTGTTGGTACATGATGGATCTCCGCTATGTGTTCCTCCACAGTTCAGCTTTTGACTAGAACATCATCCACATAGGCCAGGTTACCTCTTTCACCCAGGTCGGGCATGGCCTTATGTAGAAAGAAGTTAAATTCATTGCCGGAGTTCATCTATCCGAAGGGAGTCTGGGTCCACGTGTAATCCTACCCCCCAAAGGTAAAGGCCAGCTTGTATTGGTCCTCCCTGCTGACAGGTACAGTCCAGTACCCATTGGTCAGGTCAATGGCAGTGAATAACTTTGACCCCTGGATCTGGGCCAGCCCTTGGTCAATGTAGGGAAGAGGCCATCGGGAAGTATGGACCCGTTTGTTGAGCTCCCTTAGGTCACCACAGATTCTCCACTGGCCGTTTGGGTTCAAAATCCCCAGCACCGGATTATAGAAGGTGCTGTGGACTGGACGAATTATCCCACAGGACTGAAGGTTGTTAATTATTTCAGTAAGGGACTCCATTGATGCGAGAGGCAAGAGATATTTCTTCACAAACACTGGAGTCATGCCAGGGTCTGTTGGAATTGTTGTTGTGTGGATGTCGATGCGACCACAGTCATATGAGTCCACCGCAAAGAGATCTTAAAAATCTAAGAAAACTTGTTTGCTCTTGCTCCAGAGTCTCACAGGCAGGTTGACTCTCTCTTCAACCATCTGCCTGAAGCCTGGAAAGACTTCTGGTTTGGCTATCTCAGCGGCCTTCTCC
Organism: Ambystoma mexicanum; assembly: GCF_040938575.1. Classification (NCBI taxonomy): domain Eukaryota; kingdom Metazoa; phylum Chordata; class Amphibia; order Caudata; family Ambystomatidae; genus Ambystoma; species Ambystoma mexicanum. The sequence continues at coordinate 312,306,294 of NC_090941.1, forward strand.
AGCTGGGTGGAGAAGTCCCTGGTCAGGGTATTGACTTGGACTGATGGTTTCAGGTGAGGAAGGCAGTCCTTGTGGACTTGGAAGATCACCTCATCCCTCCTGAAGTCACAAGTCACATCTTTCTTGCCATAAGGGCAGGAAGAGTACACCAGGAAATTCCCCCCATGCCGTGTGAAGATCCTGTCTGGTGTTGTGTCATCGTCGCTATCACTGTCAAAACAGTCCTTGGGGATTGGTCCTAACAGTCTGTTACATAAATCTATGGAAAAATGTCGGTCATCAACTGCCATTCCAATAATGGTGCCTGCGCCCAGAGTAATATCTTTAGGTCACTGTTATCCACCTCTATTGGAATGGTGTCATGTTCTATGTTGACTAGTGGTGTTGGGTTTACCCCCAACCCTTGCTGTTGGAAATGAGCATTAAGATGGACATAGGCATCAGGAGTTTTCAGTTTCTGTCCTCTTTTAATTTTTACTTCCAGTGAGAATTGTCAGGTCTGTTCTGGGATGGTGACTTCCTCTCCAGTCTGAATTCCAACTGCATATGGCAGCAGTTGAGCTGACCGGAATGCTTTCTCTGGGTCATCAAAGTCCATGAGATTACCCGCTAATCGGGACCAGGCTTTGAAGTTTATTAGGTCCAAACTAATGGCAAAGTGATTGAGAATGTCACTGCCTAAATAAAATGCAGCAGGGACATCTCGCATGACCCAACAATTATGGACTATGCTCTTGTTGTCTATGGAAATCTTGAGCATACACCTGCTAGGCAGGAGATGTTTGGAATTGGGTGTTTCCAGGTACATTTCCCATTTGTCTAACAGTTTAAATGTGGGAATGGCTGGATCTTTTGGGAGTTTGCGGAACATGGCCTCGCTGATGAAGCTCTTACCGTTGTTCACACATACTCGGGCGAGACCAGAGTCCTTCCCCTCATTTAACTTAATCAGGATGAACAACTGCTCTTCAATTTTCTGAATATCAGCCAAGCTTTGAGCTGATTTCTCATCTTTTTGGACTATAGGAGTGGGATTTTTTGATTGTGAATTTGTGTAGAATTTCAGAGTGTTTCCTTCCAGTGTGGAATGCCACCTTAGACTGGAAGGAAGGTTAATTTTCAGAAATAGAGAGGGTCCAGAGGACCTTGTTTACACAATCTATGAGGGGAGACACTCTACGCAGGATGTCATTCTTTAGTAAACATGGGGTGCCCCCCGGAGTCACAACTATGACCGGGTGCTTCACCTTGTGTGGCCCGTTTTAATGTCTAAATCCGCAGTCCCCTCGACAGAAATTTCCTTCCCATCGAAGTTCTGAAGTTGTCCAGGAAGAGGGGTGAGAGGAATTTGGTATTTCTCCCCCCTTCGCAAATTCATCTGATAAAAGGCCCTTTTTGACAGAAGGGTAGCTTGGGATCCAGTGTCCACCAGTGCCAAAATTGTACATTACCCCTGTATTTGGACCGGGGCATTAAATCTTCCCTCCTTTTCCTCAAGGGGGCAAAGATAATGCATATTTCTGGCCAACTGGTGGGTTAATGTCCTTGCTTTGGATACCGACAGAGAGGTGATTTGGGCAGGTTTTGTTTGGGATCTTGGGAACCTGTAAGAAAAAGGTGACAGCTAGATATGGGGGAAGTTCTGGACTACCCTGTTTCTGACTCTGGGCTGCCCCTCCCCCCGTTTTTGGAGGCAGTCACCAGAATGGGTTTGAACAAGGGGATTTTAGTGCTGGTCATTCTGGGGTTTGATGATGGGCGGTTTTGACTCGGTACCCACATCTACCCCGTCTGGATTGGGATCTTTTGGGACCCATTTTTCTTTGGGAGGAGTTCCCCCATCCCAGAAGGAGAAGATCCTTTTCCCAGAATCCTCTGAGGACCCCTCTCCTTCAAACTAGAAGATTTGCACCTCCTCCACAAAATGGCCTTTTTAGTCTCTTTATTTCTCCAACCCCCCCTCTGTTTCTTGGGTTGCAGATTTTCGGGGGCAGGATATTTTGGTTCCGGTTCCTGGGTTTCCTGGGGCTTTCCACAAGTGGGGAAGGAAGCTTCCTCTAAGGCTTTACACCCCACTTCCCCTTGTGCCTCCTCCCTGGGAACCGGTGGGTTGTCGGGGTTCTTCCCCGTCATTGTTCTGGAGAACCAGACCCTGGGTTTGAGGAGTTCTGGGCCGCCATGTTCATCTGAGGGTTCTGTTGAGCCCTCAGCATGCGACCCAGATCCTGTGCCATGTTCTGGATCTGGCGCTCTAGTTGGGACACCCGCTCTGGCTGGTACCTTGTCCTTTGGTCTACCCTGGGTTGATCTCAGGAAGGGTAACTATCCCTTCTCAAATAATACCCCTGGTTAGGATAGTTTGGGTACCCCTCCACCCTTGGCCTCCCCTCTCCCGGATTGGGCTGTCTGGGCTCAGGAAAGTGGAGAAAGAAAGAAGGGTTGTTTTGCGGGTTGAGGTTTGGTGGGTACTGGGGAAAGAAGTTTGGTCTGGCATTTGGGGGATTACTGCCCTCCTGGGGAAAGTGAGGAGGGAAGTTTCCTGGGTTTCCTGCTGTCTGGTTGGATCCCCCCGAACCCTTCAGCTGGAGGAGTCCACACATAGCCCAGGATGGGTCTATTGCCCTTGTAGCGTGGGCTGATGTAGTCCGGGGAGTTAGGGGTCCCATTTGTGGGGTTGCCTCCCTGGCTCCCTGTTTGGGATTGGCCCGAGGGCCTTCTGAGTTTGGGGTTGGTCGGATTCTGTGCAGGAAGGTTTTTAGGCCCCCCCATCTAGAATGGGGGCAACCTTCACCTCCGGCACCTTAGCAGCAGCAAGGGTGTTGGTTGGTTTGGGGCTTTTGCTAATATTTTTACTTTCCAACAGCTTCTGTACTTCATAGATGCGCGTTGCTTGTTCAATGACCCAATCGAGTGATCTTTTCTCATGAAGGTCCATCACTAGCTGGGTCATAATGTATTTAGGGAGAGCATGAAACAAGGTGTTCACAAATTCCTTACTGTCAGTGCGCACCCTTCTAGTGGTCTGCGAAAAGGCGCATTTCAATTCCTGAACAAATTCTTGTGGGGCCTGGTCTTCCCCACATTGTAGGTTGTAGGCTGCTTTGCGGGCCTCTTGAGGGTTCCTATGAATAGAATAATGTTTCAGGATGGCCGCCCTATAGGTGAACCATCTGGAATGGTTCTGATCCTCCAGCCCTGCAAAGAAGCTGGAGTACTCAGGGGAAAATGTCCACTTTATGTACTGAATACAGCTATGGTTGTCCTTCAGGTGGAAAGTCTCTATCATCTGCTCAAATAACTCGAGGTGCTCCCAAACTGAATATTTGGCATCTTTTTGGTAGGGCGTGATGACGCTCCTAATAGATTTTATTTGCTTTAGGGGAATCTTGAGTAAAGCCCTCTTAACTGTGTTAGCCTTTTTAGTTCTGGTCACCCTGCTCCACTCATCCTCTGACTCAGAGGCACTGTTACCAGAGGTGGCTGTCTGATCTTATAGACTCTCCCGGATTCTGCAAGCTTGGGAATGGCTTGCAGAATGTGGGGGCCTAGTCGCTTGGATCTGTGGCACTCAGAAGAGTCTTCTGACTCTTCCTTAGACCCAGGATTGGTTAAGTTCCCCCCCACTGTCCTAGCTGGTTAGAGTTTTTTAGCATGCTCTTGGTGGGCCTAGTCTCATGGAATTCCCCACCAAATTCGACCGCCTGATCTCTTGATAGGTTATATTTCTGAGGATCCAGTTCTCTGATTCTCCCCTCACTGCAGTCTCTCTGATCAGAGAAGATGGCCCTAGCACTTGAGAACCTGTACATAGACGCCCGCCCATCCATTTCTGGCAGGCGCTGACCTATTAGCCCTATCTTTCTCATTGGGTTGAAGTCTACCATCCCCATGGCCCTTGGTTCATGTGAGCCAGTGGACATGGGGTTGGCAGAGTCCATGGAATTGAAGGGATTAAAGTCTCTGGAGAGAACAGGGTTCCCGAGGTTATGCTCAGGGGTTTCCCTCTCCCATCTGACCTCATCTCTTTCAGCCCCTACTCCCTGATGGCATGCAAGAATCTGACCCTTTTGTTCTTCTATTAAGGTCTTACTAGCCTCTAGTAATTGTTCCTGCATTGCTATCTGTTTATGGAGCCTGTCATTTTTTTCACAGAGAGCCTCATTGTCTCTCTGTGCTTCCTGTCTGCATTAGGAGTATTGGGCCAACTTTTGCTACAGGAGACTAACCTCCTGAGTTTGGTCCTTAATGGCCTGATTATTCTTTGCAAGAGCATCTTCCACCCTCCTGGTATGCTCTAACAGCTTTTCATAGTCCATTTTGAGTTCACCCAGTCCCTGAAGAGCCAGGTGATTTTCTTCTAACTTGGTTTTTAAATGGCTGACTTCCTGGCCTAAGGCGTCCCTTTCCTGAGTTACAGTGCATCTTTGTGCAGCCAGGTCGTCCCTCTGTTTTTTGAATGCACCAGCTTTCTGGCGCTCTTCATCAAACTCTGTTTGTGATTCTAGGTCTTTGATAATCAATTTATTATTTTCCTCTTGTATGGATTCTAGGCGGTTTTGCAGGGTGACTATCTGCTCTGCACAGACTCTATCATAGATCAATTCCTGCTCCAGCTTTTGTTGGCTCTGTTTTAAAGAGTCCAACCTTTCTTGACACTCTTTTTGCAGTGTCTGTATCTGGGCATCTTGCTCTACATTCTTTTGCAGTAAGAGTGTCATTTCTTCTTGCAGTTTGGCGGCATACTGCCTAGCCTCTGGTTCAGCTTCTTGGCTAGTCTGGAGCCTTTGCTCTGCAGAGTCCAGATTAGTCTGGATTTTCTCTAGGGATTGTACTTGCCTCATTGCCAGATCTAGGTTTTTGGCATATTTTTCCTGTATTACTCCAATATCGAGGTACAGGTAAGCCGCTATTTTGGCAATTTTACATTGCTCTTCTTTTACTTTTGGGGCCATATACATTTCACTAAGTGCCTGGTGTAATGGACCCTGGCCCTGCCATATATCTAATTCTGTGGCAGTGACTTGTTGTTTGATTTCCTGCAGCCAGACTTTCTCATCCTGCTCTACCCATTCACCCCTGACAAACAATTTGTACAGTGGGTGTTTCCTTGCAATATTGATTTCCACTAGGGTCGCCATCCCGGAAATATTAATTTCCTTCTGACTTATATCAGGGTTACTTTATTTATTTATTTATTTATTTATTTATTAATGTGTTAACAGCTTAACATAAGCTTTTCACATATAAATCAATAAAACATTTTATAGAATAAAGTTCTATTTGAATAAAACAAAGATAATATCATTAATATGTATCTAATAATAATGTAAAAATAGGCATTCAAGCTATATTATAAGACTTACATGTCAATAGCTTGTATAAACCTTAACTAATACAAACAGCCATATGACTAGTTATAGTCACAATAATAAAAATAGATAAAATATCTCTATATAGCTATTTCTAATAACGTTTCAATTGTTAGCCAAACGTTATATACAGCAATATAGAGCTTCATTCCTGAGCCATTGAGCGCCCTGAGCCAAAAATGTGGTCCAAATGGTGGACAAAGTCCCCATAGCAAGTTGCATAGGTTTTTTGCATGGCCGAACATCTAGTTAATACATGTTTTCCTGATTCAATCGCCATGTTATTCATGCATAACCGGCAGGATCGTTCTATCTTGGTGAGATTACTCATAATCCCGCTAATAGCCAATACCGGCAGTTGGTCCATCCGCAATAATAAAATAAATCATCTTAATCACGGAGAAGGGCACATAGAGAGATAGGGAACCGGTTTCTTAAAAATGTATCTCATGTGTTGGACAAATTTATATCGTTTCAACTCTTCCAAGTGTGCATAGTTTTCAATCCAATCATATAATTCTGATTTTTTAGATAAGGCACACAAAGTAGAAGTTCGAATGCCGTTGTGCCTGTTTGACCAGCCAATCTTTTCCAGATATTCCTCCATTTGTTTTTTCATGAGAGGGAATGAAGACGATTTATTTATTTCATTATGCAATGTGTTCAAGAGAGGATTTTCTGTAACTGGTGACATCTTTAAATATAGTTCAGCTCTTTTTCTGAGCTGGATTGATTGGTCCGGCATTTGTAGTATCAACTGCGGGGTTGTCCTTCAACTCATCCAGACATGTTGAATGATCTGGATCTCTCTCATCTGCTTGAGGTATAATAATACTCTTATTAGAGACAATCTCCTCAACTGTATTATTGGTAGTGCTCTTCTCAAGAATAAGCCAACTAGTCAGTTTGTTCTCCCTGCTAGCAGTGCCTTTATTCTCTCGAGGTGCCTTGCGTTTGGGTTTTTTCTTGTCTTGTTTAGGGGTGCTGCCTTTGGTAGGAGTGGATATTTCTTCTTCCTGCTCCACTGTGTCCGGTAGTCTTAAGGTTGCCATTTGGCGCTTTTTCCTCGCAAGGGCTCTTTTCACCAGTCGTCGCTGTTTACGTGAGTAGAAGACATCCACATTCATTGTGGTGTTAGGGTCGATGTCTTCGATCTCCGGGCAGTCTGGCGAGATGGTCTTCTCTTCCTTGTGAGGCGGGTCACTGTTACCGTTATTTGCTGATGGTAAGGTAAGAGTGACTTCCAATATCCTCCCACACATTTTAGTAGGATGTTTAGAGCAAATTGCAGAGATGCAACTGAAGATTGCAAGTCACCCAAGGTTATTTGACATTCACCTTGATCCCTACCGCAATCAGGTTCTGAAGATTCCAAATGTACATCCAAGTTTGGAGAAGCAGATAGACTGTTGTATATTTCACGCTGTGTGTGAGTAGGCAGGTGTTGGTAGCTATCATTCTGGATAGCCGAATTGCTTCCTGGGTAAGGAGTCATAGATCTCTGCATAGATAAACACAGGTCCAATAACAAATTGTTATCTATTACACTTTCACCAAGTGCCTCCATAGAGGTATTCATACCGGAGCCCCCCGTAGATTTATCCATCAGGAGTATTGGTGTTGTAATATTAGCGGTGTCGGGGAGCGAGAAAAAATCAGTGATTGTTCCTTTCTCCACAGGTGCTTCTTTGGGTCCTTTACTTCTGTTTGTTTTTATTGTCGGGGTTCCGCTCTTCTGATTACGTAGATTATATCTCGTCGCAGAGCATTTCCTAGCTGATAGCATGTTGGGTCTTGAAATGCTTCTTGAATTAATAATCTCTGACAACTCAATGTCACGTGTATAGAGACACTGTTTAGAACAGTGTAATAACAGCTCCCTGGGCTAAGTATGCCTATAAGCTCGATTGCAAGCACCCGATCACAGTCTATAGGCTATAGACTTATCCAAATGGAATTCAAGTAGTCACAGGGAGCTGATTGTGTGTAAAGTATGAAGCCCGGATCCAAGGGGGACCTACAGTCTCCTAATAAGGTAAGCGTATGACTAGGCCTCCAGACCCAGTGCAAAATGCAGATTAGGTCCTTCCAGTGTAGGACCTAGCAGGGGCCAAGACAAAAGGCCCAGAAATGGAAGGAAAAAAGTAGCCAGATTTTCAAAAGGTGGATCTTACAAAGTGCCAAGCCCTCGCGTGGGGGCCACGCTTCACTGCTCCGGGCCACCCTCCGCTTCCTGCAGGTCCGTGAGCCGCCCGCGGAGCTCTCTGCAACTGCTGCTCAAGGCGCAGGATCGCCGTAATCCCGGGCCGCGGTATCACGGCGTATATCAGCCCACCGCCGAGTGCCCGCCGTGACTCCGGTCCCTGGGCAATGTACGGGGCCGCTGATGTAGGCACTCAGTATACGGGGTTAGCGGGGGGTAGCGAGCTTCGGCAACGCTTCAGCAACGGTGTTCTCTCCCGCAGCCTTTGCGGTTAGAGTAACGGACCCGTTGCCGTGTCGATACGCGTCAAGCCGCGTCAAGCCGCACCACGTTCCAACGCTCACTCGCGTAACAGAGCACAGAACTGGCCGCTTCCGACGCAGGGCTTGACAAACATTGACAATACAATATGTTGATTAATTCCTTTACTTTTGCAAAACAGGACTAACTCCTTTGAGTATTTCTATTGAAGGGTGTTTTTACAGTGTAGCACAGTATGGTAGCCCAACAAGGTGTATGTACCCCGTCAGTTAGCACGCTGTGTTAGACTGTCACAAGTGGTATGTCTAATTCAGGATCTTGTGACGAGCCCCAAGCTGTAAGTGATTTCAATCCAGCATACACCAAAGTCAACGCCTTGCACAACTGAAATCCTTATTGATTTTTGTCTAAAAGTTCTTTATTCTGAACGATATACCACTCATATCACGCCCTCCTCCTGGAACCTCCCCGGTCACACTGAACCAGGAATCAGGCTGGTTTGCAAAGGTAAAGATGTATTTATGTATTTAAAATGTTATCACAATATGTTTAATAGGTACACAACAATCACCATTGGGTGACGTAACACTGAATGATCTCTTTAATACAAAAGGAGTAACAATGAGCAAACAATTCAGCACAGAAAATAATACTTGTGTGTGGTTTCAGATAGGATGGCACTGTGATTAAAGGCTCCCCCTGCACACCCCTTAACCCCCCAATAGACAATGTAAGGAGATAGAAGGAGAGAACAGGTATTCAGGAATGGCAGAATTCAAACAGAATATCAATCCCACTTTCCCCCTTTCAAACACAAGAGAAAACAGAATGGACTGTCAAGCTGTCAGAATGGCTTTTAAAGTTATCTTTGGAATGGACTGGGCAAAAACACCAAATATGGTCAAAATTGTTGAAATTGTTATAAATTCTTATGGGAGCCGCTTTGGATAGTTGCACACAAACACAAGCAATGATTTAATACCAAGAACCAATATGAAATCTTAAAATTCAAGTTGGAAACAATTAAAAGCTGTTTTACACGTGTAAGAATTTTCCAAAACGAAAATTTGCGGCAAACTTTTCACTGCACAATATTCGCGATAACGGGAGAACCGTTTGGATTTGGAATGCGGTTTTTAACATAAAAACTGAGAGAGTTATAGGCGTTTTAGTAGAGGTCGTTTTTTCGAGATGGGCGCAAGAATGGAAAACAACAATGGACTTTTAAAATGACAAAATGATTTCTTACACTAGAGGATGACTATGAACAAAACGAATACCACACAGGAACACAGTCACTTGATCAGAATGACTGCCTGCGAAGGAAACTCGCCTTCTTTAGATCAGAAAAGATCAGCGCAAAGACAGTTTTAACAATACTAGTTATGGAGGAAAGATAGGATGGTTTGGATAGAGAGTTCAGACAATTCAAAAATACTCCTAACAATACGAGTTCTGAATACAGGATAGGATGGGTTTAAGATAGGGATTGACCATACAAAGTACATATGCCAGTGACACAATTCTTTTTATAGATACTCACTGGATATGTTTTTAAATGGAACCGTCATTTCTGGTCAGGGGATAGGATCTGGTTCAGAACAGACAGCTGGGCACATCAAACTGGATTGGATCTGCAAGGCGCTCTGGTCATGGCACAGGACTGGATTGGATCTGCAAGGCCCTCTGGTCACAGCACGGCACAGGACTGGATTGGATCTGCCCTTCTTGGTTCTGATGATAATTATTTTCAGCAGGCAAGCAGTACAGTGCAGACCGGCTGTATTATAATGATATTTATTTTCAGCAGTAAAGCAGTACAGCACAGCAGTATGCTTCCCCTTAGGTTTGTCGGGTTCTGGTTCTGGAATTTGAGGCCTTGCTGAAAATGGTTCAGCTATGCAATGGGTTTCTGCTTTGCCAGGTTTCTGGAGTCTGGCACAATGAAGATGTAGAGTTCAGCAGCAGGGAGGTCCACCAGCATCCGGATAGTGAGTGAATCTGTCTGTATTTTTGAGTGGTGAGCTGTGTCTATTTATGCTATGAACAGCAATAATAAAAGGGGTGTGTGGGTGGGTTTATCCTAAGTTTGCCCCTTTTGACAGGTGATTGGTTCAGAGTCTACTATCTGCCTTGATAGGAGGAGAGAAGCAGAGTGTCACCTTTATGGTGTGATTTTATGAGGCAGAGAATCCCCCCTACCCCCTGGAACACAAAATCCACTTTTGGCACAATCCATATTTACACATGCGCAACCCCTATAACAATCACATATACAGATAACATATTTAACATAGCAGCCACTCCTCAAAACCCCATAGCTGTGGGATCTTGTCTCCGCTTTTCACAGCCCTTTTCATCAGGGCTTTTGCCCTTTTCATCAGGAACACAATGTCTAATGTTTAAGCAAATTTCTACAAGTGTGCGCGTTTAACATGGGCATAAGTGTGTAAAGTTTCATACTTCTAGAGGAAATACATTTAGCATAAAATCGCATTTCTTGCCTTTTCTTACCAGAACATGTCACACTATTTTGCCGCCTCTTGAAACGTGCAGCCAAAATTTAGATTCACAAATCTGTTACTTTTATATTTTCACAATTAGACTTGCAAGTTATAAGTCTTTTAAAAAACTGTTCTTTGTTAATGTTCAGCCACAGATGGTCTTTTAGGTCTGCCTCTTTTTGTCTCCCTGCAGTTCAGGAGCAGTCTCCTCCCTGCTTGCTTTTGGCAGAGGCCATTTACAACTGTCCTCACACCTCTCATATTCTTAGTTGCAGCTGGTCATTGTTCCTCATGCCTCTGTAGACCAGGTTCTTTCCCAACCCCATAATTAGAGCTTTTGTGTGATTTCCTGCTGGGGTTAAAGACCTTCCTTCTGTGAGGAAACCTGTTATTCCAGTTTGGTAGCTTCAGCCAGGTTTATTTTGATTGTTAATTCTGTTGAATTTTTCCTTAGCTTAAAACAAACTTGTTGTATCAAATCACAGCTAAAATTCATATTCAAGATTTTAAACCATGGGATCAAAACAATTACAATATGGGTTACTCTCAGTAACAGGCCTCTTATATTGCAAACATTTGATTTCAGTTTATACATGTTTAAAGTTTAATCAGGCAGGCTCCTGACAGCTGTCATTCAGGCGGCCCAGGGTACTGCACCCAGAGATTTTTGACAGATCCACAGACAGGCCACTTTTGCTGTGGAAATCCCTTTATGCGTTCAGATTTTCAGGACTTTGTAAGTTCACAATGAATTCTTACTATCAGTGAATAGTAGCACCCAGCAAGAATTTTGAATGTTTGAGGGTGTTCTGTACTGGCATTTTGCAGTTTCAGCCACAAAGAAAAAGGGATTTACAGCAAGATTCTTGGTTTCATTTAGCAAAGCACTGCTTTTTCCTTCTGTACTCCATTTTTACTGGTTGTGGAGCCCAGTGACATATTTGAGGAGTGAGAGCTCTGTTCCACCACTGACAACATGCATGGCAGATTGGCAGCCATCGGTTTGTGCCTCGCAAAGCGCGATTCTCAGGGATTTTGGCACACACAAGGGTTTTGCAGCCATTTTGCTGTCTTCTGGCACCATCATAACACAGTAATGCAGCATAGCAGAGCAAAAGTGGGTCAATACATCCCACATCTGTGACTTTAACTGTGCATGGTATGCTGATCCTCTTAACTAGCACTGCCAGGCATGAATGTCGCTGGCTTTTAAATATCGACCTGATGAATGGACGATATTGAAGGCCTTATTTTAGGACATGGGTATTTACTTATTATAGTGTGATGATCTTGTGGTTTGAACCAGTTCATTGGCTAGACGAAAAAAAATATATAAAGGCAGGGTTTGGTGTTTTTCGTTTGTCTGTTCTGTTAATTGGTTCAGGCCACATAAAGTCATGTCATCAGCATTTAACTGATGCCTTTGTTAAATAGTGCGGAGTGGCTAAAGAGTGGTCTGCAGTGGGGGCAGTATATTCTGCTTGTTTGGAGTACCTCTACTGTGTCTATTTGCTGTGGGAGGAGCTGCTGGCTGAGTGCTACCTGACTGCTCTTAAATACATCATTGTAGTGTGGAGTGCCACATAAAGTGGCTTAAGACTGGTCTGCAGCGGGGGCAGTGTATTCTTCCTATTTGGAGTCACTCTACTATGTCTATTTGCTTTGGGAGGAGCTGCTGACTGAGTGCTTCCTGACTTCTCAGAAATACATCATTGACGCTCAGTGCGCCGCACAGAGTGGCTCGAGAGTGGTCTGCAGTGGTCCCCACAGCATCTGTAAGGCACTTGGCAAGATTAGGCACAGAGGAGCGGCCTCAACACGAATGAGTAGGTGCCATGCATTGTAAACAGTGAGTACCCACTACATATGCTTTATCATCTCTGTAATTGGAAAAATGGAGGGAGTAGGTAACAAGTGGAAAACTACTAAACCGCTTCTTCCGTGCATATATACTCTGCGAAATAGAACATATCGATACATGCGGCTGGACAGAAGAAGTCAAATGGCCCCCAAAATACATTGGACTATAGCCTCAAGGGTATAGCCTCCTGTGCTCCCTGTAACATTTACAAGAGCTTCTAGCCCTCAGACAAGTGGGGAGATAAGTTTGAACATACAGGACAGGTCAGCATTGGAGATCGTGGTCACAGATAATTTTGACCAGCAATATAACAAAGCAATAGGTGCCACAAAATGTATTGACACACGGCGGCGGGAATGGGAAAAGATCCCTAACTTCTTCTCCGTATTCGCCATGGTTCAAACAAAATGGGTGCAATGACATTGATGTCCTCCCCTATATCTTTCAGTTATTTAGATAACAACCATTCATTACTGGATATGTGCCTGAATTTACAGCAGGTTTCATTGGCGAGGCTCCAACCCTGAGAGGAATTCTCAGGGTCTCCACCTCCCACAAATCTCTCAGCGACCCCTTATTTAGAGTGTATTGTAATTACTGGATGGGAAGACGAAGAAACCTCCAGTTCGGAAACGTCAGCCAGCACTTCACGATGAAAATGATAGACTGAATGAATCAGATTTTGTCCCTATGATGAATACTATAGCAGTGATCGTGGTTGCAATTTTTGGTCTTTGATCTACCCTGGCTAAAGAACAAAGAGCCAAAAAAAGTATCTTGGCCAGGATAGTGGACGTTATCTTAACAAACAGTGTGGTGGGCACGATCCAGTGAAGTGGGTTGAATGGAAGGAAGTTAGAATGGGAGGAAGAGGAGGATTTGTTCAATGACTCGAGCATGGTAGATATGCCACCTCAAATTTCCCCAAAGACATTTCTGACAGGTGAAAGCAATCATATGAGGGGAGTAGGCAGGTAGGAGTCAATGGAGTTGGTAACAGTGACTTCACCGGTAATATTTCCCCAGGTTAAGCAATCCCTCAAACGTAGAAAAAGGGAAAATAAGACCAAGATGCAGGCAGTTAAGAATAAAATACTGCCCTGCCCACTAAGGAATGCAGGGCCACTTTCAGAGACTTCAAACAGACCAAAAATAACAACTCAATTAATGAGGAAAGATCAAATATTACGAGGAAAAGACAGATTTTGAAGCTCTGTACAGGACAACATGGCACATTGGATAAATGGCTCCAGTATCTGGAGGTGGAACAGGCTGCCCAGATTGAGACTAAGGGCACCTCAAAACTAAAAGTAAAAACTTCTGCTTTGACTACACATTCTGGGCAGGAGAAAATAGATATAGGGGTGCAATGGCAGAAGCTCACTGATTTGGAAATACCTTGGGTAACTACAGGGCTGGCTGACATGGAGGTATCCGAAAAAATATTGGATGTGCAGCACCCATATGAGTATACACAGGCACGGGATGCAGGGAGCACCCACGCAGAGACGCAAAGGCCTAAAATGTTGAACATGGATAGTTGCCATCCTGAAATATCTTCCACTGTACCTGTATACTACTCATGTATTATTTGGATTGAGGAAATTGCACCCACTGAGTACTCCCCCTATTTGAATACAGATAATTTGATGCTCCATTTTCAGCATCTCACGGAGCTACATAATATGATATCTGAAGACATTGAAAGTGTTAAACTAGCACCCTATTTTAGCCAGACCAACTAGGCGGTTGAATGGTGTTGAAGAAAATCATTTCATTCGCTAGGGAATTGTATCCGATGGGTTATTTGATAAAGCTGCAACAGGGAATAGCCAATGATGAAAGCTGTGAGCCTACAATGTTTGGTAGGGACGGTAAAGGGAAAATGCTACCCATTACATCTCAGTGGTCCAAAAGAAAGGTGACGTATGAGCAGAAACATCATACATGTTGTCCTCAAGCGCAGAGAGATGATCTATGGGCCCCGTTATGGGAGGAAGAGAACTATTGACCAACTATTGATCAACAGAAATTGGCTTCTCAGGCCAGGTGTTCTCATGGAACACATGGGGCTTTAGCTCTTTTATGTCTCAGTCTGCAGGATATGATGTGTTGGTGAAATCAAATATATTTCTGCTGCAGGAGACATCGTTAACTTTGGATGGTTACCGAATTTTCTATGAACCAGCAAATAAGGCACAAACTGGGAGGCCCAAGGGAGGCATTTGTATAGGACTTAGCCAAAGATATGTGACAGTAAAGTACATTTTTCGGTCAGTCAATAATAACTGTCTAGCCGTAGAGATTAAGATTTTTTTTGTATTCTAATACTTACAGGCCGATTCATGGAATAATTAGCGCGGCGCAAGTGGGCAAAAACGTGCGAATCGCAGTGGAATAGCGAAAATCGCAGTGCAAGTGCGAAAATCGCACGAAAAGCAGCGCACGTCGATTCATGGAAGGCCGTGCGCGAGAAAACCAGCGGATGTGCGATAAAAAAGTGCGCGGCGCACGTTGGCGCACAGGCCATCTAACAGCGTGCGCCAGGTCACAGCGAAAATCGCACAGGCCACAGCGAAATTCGCACATAGCGCGGCGCACGCAACAAAAGTAGGCGGAACACGGGCGTAACACTCGGAATGGGGAACAACTTGCCAAAACGTGGGCGTCACGGGGGAAGTACAGGGCACAAGTGCGCGGAACGCCCACACGCTCGCCTACAACACGTATTCATGGACTAGAATAGGGGAAAAAAGCGCACGCTCAAACCAGCGCACAGGCACAAACATGACCGCCACAAGAAAGCAGGCGGTAGCGTCTCTGCGGCTGTAAGAAATGTGCGCCAAAAGGTGCGCCAACAAATAGCACCTATATACTGCCATGATGAATGTCCCATACTGTGGCCCTCCAGGAAAAATGATGTGCAAAGGGGTACCCACAAACACGGACACCCGCTGACAAAAAATACGTGTGCGTGTATACCGGGGTGCGCGGGAAGTCTCACGCGATTTCAGCACGGTACGTGCATCACAGGGGTTCGCGTGAAGTCATTCACGCGATCGGGCCTGGGGGAGCGGGCTATGTGTATTTCAGGGGTTCGCGTGAAGTTTCTCACGCGATCGGGCCTGGGGGAGCGGGCTACGTGTATTCCAGGGGTGCGTGAGAAGTTCCACACGCGAATAGCCTGGGCGCGTGTATTTCAGGGGTGCGCGGGAAGTTCCACACGCGAATAGCCTGGGCGCCTGTATTTGAGGGGTGCGCGGGAAGTTCCACACGCAAATAGCCTGGGCGCGTGTATTTGAGGGGTGCGCGGGAAGTTCCACACGCGAATAGCCTGGGCGCGTGTATTTCAGGGGTGCGCGTGAAGTCATTCACGCGATCGGGCCTGGGGGAGCGGGCTACGTGTATTTCAGGGGTTCAAGTGAAGTTTCTCACGCGATCGGGCCTGGGTGAGCATGCTACGTGTATTTCAGGGGATCGCGTGAAGTTTCACACGCGATCGGGCCTGGGGGAGCGGGCTAAGTGTATTTCAGGGGTGCGCGGGAAGTTCCACACGCGAATAGCCTGTGCGCGTGTATTTCAGGGGTGCGCGGGAAGTTTTACACGCGAATAGCCTGGGCGCGTGTATTTCAGGGGTGCGCGGGAAGTTCCACACGCGAATAGCCTGTGCGCGTGTATTTCAGGGGTGCGCGGGAAGTTTTACACGCGATTTCTGCACGGTACGTGTATTTCAGGGGTGCCGGGGAGTCCCACATGTGATTTGACAGTGTGGGTCTTCCCAGGTGTAACCTGTACACCCTCCACGGCCCCTGCAGGCAGCCCACACCACAGGGGACTACCCTGCATCCCTGGTCATGTCCCGCAGGCAGCCCACCCAACATGGGCATGCCCCCCAGCAAAGGCACATGTCTCCTTGAACTAATGAACACCAACTCATGTCCCCTTGCACCCCCATCCCCCAGCACTGTGGGGCACCTGCCAGCAGGCCCCCACCCATGTCCATCTCATGTCCCCCACCAACACCACCCCCAGCACTGTGGGGCACCTGCCAGCAGGCCCCCACCCATGTCCAACTCATGTCTCCCACCACCCCCACCCCCCAGCCACCAGGGTCACCCTCCACCAGGCCCCCACCCATGTCTCCCACCACCCCCACCCCCCAGCCACCAGGGTCACCCTCCACCAGGCCCCCACTCATGTCTCCCACCACCCCCACACACCGCAGTGCAGGGGCACCCTCCACCAGGCCCCCACTCATGTCTCCCACCACCCCCCACACACCAGCAGTGCAGGGGCACCCTCCACCAGGCCCCCACTCATGTCTCCCACCACCCCCCACACCCCAGCAGTGCAGGGGCAGCCTTCACCAGGCCCCCACTCATGTCTCCCACCACCCCCACCCCCCTGCCACCATGGGCAGCCCCCACCAGGCCCCCACTCATGTCTCCCACCACCCCCACCCCCCAGCAGTGCAGGGGCAGCCTCCACCAGGCCCCCACTCATGTCTCCCACCATCCCCACACCCCAGCAGTGCAGGGGCACCCTCCACCAGGCCCCCACTCATGTCTCCCACCACCCCCACACCCCAGCAGTGCAGGGGCACCCTCCACCAGGCACCCACCCATGTCTCCCACCACCCCCACACCCCAGCAGTGCAGGGGCACCCTCCACCAGGCACCCACCCATGTCTGCCACCACCCCCACCCCCCTGCCACCATGGGCAGCCCCCACCAGGCCCCCACTCATGTCTCCCACCACCCCCACCCGCCTGCCACCATGGGCAGCCCCCACCAGGCCCCCACTCAGGTCACCCACCACCCCCACCCCCCAGCCACCAGGGTCACCCTCCACCAGGCCCCCACTCATGTCACCCACCACCCCCACCCCCCAGCCACCAGGGTCACCCTCCACCAGGCCCCCACCCATGTCTCCCACCACCCCCACACCCCAGCAGTGCAGGGGCACCCTCCACCAGGCCCCCACTCATGTCTCCCACCACCCCCACACCCCAGCAGTGCAGGGGCAGCCTCCACCAGGCCCCCACTCATGTCACCCACCACCCCCACCCCCCAGCCACCAGGGTCACCCTCCACCAGGCCCCCACTCATGTCACCCACCACCCCCACCCCCCAGCCACCAGGGTCACCCTCCACCAGGCCCCCACTCATGTCACCCACCACCCCCACCCCCCAGCCACCAGGGTCACCCTCCACCAGGCCCCCACTCATGTCTCCCACCAACCCCACACCCCAGCAGTGCAGGGGCACCCTCCACCTGGCCCCCACTCATGTCTCCCACCACCCCCACACCCCAGCAGTGCAGGGGCAGCCTCCACCAGGCCCCCACTCATGTCTCCCACCACCCCCACACCCCAGCAGTGCAGGGGCACCCTCCACCAGGCCCCCACTCATGTCTCCCACCACCCCCACACCCCAGCAGTGCAGGGTCACCCTCCACCAGGCCCCCACTGATGTCTCCCACCACCCCCACACCCCAGCAGTGCAGGGGCACCCTCCACCAGGCCCCCACTCATGTCTCCCACCACCCCCACACCCCAGCAGTGCAGGGGCAGCCTCCACCAGGCCCCCACTCATGTCACCCACCACCCCCACCCCCCAGCCACCAGGGTCACCCTCCACCAGGCCCCCACTCATGTCACCCACCACCCCCACCCCCCAGCCACCAGGGTCACCCTCCACCAGGCCCCCACTCATGTCACCCACCACCCCCACCCCCCAGCCACCAGGGTCACCCTCCACCAGGACCCCACTCATGTCTCCCACCACCCCCACACCCCAGCAGTGCAGGGGCACCCTCCACCAGGCCCCCACTCATGTCTCCCACCACCCCCACACCCCAGCAGTGCAGGGGCACCCTCCACCAGGCCCCCACTCATGTCTCCCACCACCCCCACACCCCAGCAGTGCAGGGGCAGCCTCCACCAGGCCCCCACTCATGTCTCCCACCACCCCCACACCCCAGCAGTGCAGGGGCAGCCTCCACCAGGCCCCCACTCATGTCTCCCACCACCCCCACCCCCCAGCCACCAGGGTCACCCTCCACCAGGCCCCCACCCATGTCTCCCACCACCCCCACCCCCCAGCCACCAGGGTCACCCTCCACCAGGCCCCCACTCATGTCACCCACCACCCCCACCCCCCAGCCACCAGGGTCACCCTCCACCAGGCCCCCACTCATGTCACCCACCACCCCCACCCCCCAGCCACCAGGGTCACCCTCCACCAGGCCCCCACTCATGTCTCCCACCACCCCCACACCCCGGCAGTGCAGGGGCACCCTCCACCAGGCCCCCACTCATGTCTCCCACCACCCCCCACACCCCAGCAGTGCAGGGGCACCCTCCACCAGGCCCCCACTCATGTCTCCCACCACCCCCACACCCCAGCAGTGCAGGGGCAGCCTCCACCAGGCCCCCACTCATGTCTCCCACCACCCCCACACCCCAGCAGTGCAGGGGCAGCCTCCACCAGGCCCCCACTCATGTCTCCCACCACCCCCACACCCCAGCAGTGCAGGGTCACCCTCCACCAGGCCCCCACTCATGTCTCCCACCACCCCCACACCCCAGCAGTGCAGGGGCACCCTCCACCAGGCCCCCACTCATGTCTCCCACCACCCCCACACCCCAGCAGTGCAGGGGCAGCCTCCACCAGGCCCCCACTCATGTCACCCACCACCCCCACCCCCCAGCCACCAGGGTCACCCTCCACCAGGCCCCCACTCATGTCTCCCACCACCCCCACCCCCCAGCCACCAGGGTCACCCTCCACCAGGCCCCCACCCATGTCAAAAAACCAACTCCACCCCCCAGCCACCAGGGTCACCCTCCACCAGGCCCCCACTCATGTCACCCACCACCCCCACCCCCCAGCTACCAGGGTCACCCTCCACCAGGCCCCCACTCATGTCACCCACCACCCCCACCCCCCAGCCACCAGGGTCACCCTCCACCAGGCCCCCACTCATGTCTCCCACCACCCCCACACCCCAGCAGTGCAGGGGCACCCTCCACCAGGCCCCCACTCATGTCTCCCACCACCCCCCACGCCCCAGCAGTGCAGGGGCACCCTCCACCAGGCACCCACACATGTCCCCCTACCCCCAGGTCCTGACGATACTCAATCATGGCAGTAATGGCCAGCATACCCAGCACAAACACCCAGGCAAGGATTGCATCCACCCACATAGTGAATGCAATTACATGATACAACCCCAATGGCAAGTCTGTAAATGAACACATGTCCGTCACACACACATACACAATGGGTGCAAGTGAATGTCAAAACCCATATCATGACATGTATGAAACCAATGAGAAAATACCACAAGTGAAAGTTAAAAAAACATGTATTAAAGATGAAAAATAAGTAAAAAAATCAAACATACAACAATGGGGATAACAAAATAAATGGTCCATGTCCGAGAACAAATGTAAAAATAAAAAAAACAAAGTAATCCAAAAACAAATTTTGTCCAAAGCAAAATCATGTGGAAGTAAAATAATGAAAAACCATTTCCTCATGGTGAACACAATAATTAATAAAAAAAATGTTTCTTCAATAAGCAAACTATATACACGAAAATTCCAGGGTCCATGAGCCCAGCACCATAAATGAAACCTACTACTACCTAATGAAAATAATATATACAAAGAAGTGGCCATTGTCCGAGCGGTCCAAAAATACAAAAATCAATAAAGGAAACCTAACACTAACTAACTAAATAACTATATACAAAGGCAGCGGGCAAGTCCTGCGGCTCACTCGGTGATGTTGCTGGCCAGGGCATCATCGAACTCCATGTCGATGTCCTGGAGGCGGGACTCTGTCCTGGCCCAGAGGTCTCGCAGGGATAACCCCATGTCCAGCTCAAACTCCCTGCGAGCTTCCTCGAGGCACTCAGCCCGCCTCAACGCCCGACGCATGGAGAACTCCGCCCTGACCATGGTGAGCCGCTCCTCTTCCGCCCGCTGCCGCTCCGCACCTATCCGCTGGACCAACTGCTCCCACACGGAAGACACCACCATCCCAGGGTTGCCCTGCCCTCCGGCCGATGCCTGCCCCTCTGATCTTGAAGGCCCCGAGCCATGATGCCTCCCACGTCGAGCCTGCTACTGCCTCCGACGCCACTGCCTCTGCCAGCATGATGGCATCCAGGCTGATGGAAACCACCGACGCCGTTGTGCACGTGCCCTGCCCGATGATGCTGTCACATCTTCCATCTGCTGGGGTCCAGTTGCTGTGTTGTCCACCCCTGCTGGACCTCCGACTCCCAACTGTGGCAGGGATGGGATCCCCACCGAGCTGGCTGCATTGGTCGGGGCAGGTCCACAGGGGGCCCTGGTGGCATCTGGGCCGGAAGACGGCAAGGAGAACGACTGGTGTATAGCCTGCACAGAGGAGGAGAGGGCCGCCAGATTGGACAACACATGCAGGAAACCCCCGAACATGGACGATCCCAATTGGGCCACGTCGGCACGGTGCACTTCGTGATGACGTGCGTCCTCCTCCCGGGAAGCACGCACGGCATCACGAATCACAGCCGTGCACATCGCGACCCCAATCAGGACCTTCTCCACACGGCCAGGGGTTCCCACGTCCGCAGGTGGAGTGGAGTCAGGTGACATGGACATCCCCTCTACCTGCGGACGGGCCTGGGACGGGGCATCCCTGCTGGTGCATGGTGGTGCACTCACAGGGTCAGGGACTGCGACATGCACAGGCCCCTCCACGGTGACCTGTGCTGCCTCCTGCCCCTGGCCCTGGACTGCACCACTTGCACCAGCAGGGATGCCCCCACCAGGCCCCATGTGTGCCCCAGTGGCGGCCTCCTCCTCCTCTGTGCAAACCACCAACCTGGATGGCTCCTCACCGTCTCCCACCGTAGCAGGCCCCTGTGGGGGCTCACCCACCCCTTCCGCTGCAGCCGTGGGGGCATCCCCGCCGCCTTGCTCCACAGCGCCGTCTCCGCCCTCTTCTTCACTAGCCGTTGCATAGAGGGAAACAAAGAACACAAGCATCAGGGCACTGTACAATGGTCCCCTAGACAGGAAGCAATAGCAGATGAGCACCACTGTCAAAGTACACTTCCATCATGTCCCTCCACAACACAAGGGTCAGTCCAGGCAAAACACACACAGTAACAGGCATGGTGCATGCCATGGACATTTCCATGCATGTCCAATGGACTCTTGAAACATTCAATGATATGTAACTCACATGCATCATGGCTCATGCCTATCACATGCACACACTTCACCTCAGTCACATCCATCTGGCCCCAAACACACCAAACACAGCGGATACAAGGGTAATTTGGCTGCTTCACTGAATCTGTGCATTGTCACACACATGTGTCATGCATCCATGGCATGCACAAGTCACAGACACGCAGGTCAGGCACACAGACATGGCTACCATATATGTACCTGGCATCAGCACCCATCCCTCACCCCCACCCATGTCCAGGTACAGAGACTGGCATGCTCTCATGTTCAAAATCTGCATAGGGCTCCCCATGCGGCATTTGAACACATGCAACAACCATGTGGGTCACACATCACTGGTCGCACATGCATTACCATGATGTCCCTGCACACATACATGCATACATGGCCTATGGCACACATACAGGCAAGTATCATAGAACCAGCACACCGCAACATGCCCTGTCTCACACAGTAATGCTTGGACACTTACCGCTCAACTCCAGACGGGCCTCCCTCTCAAGGATCTGGCCGTGGAGCGCTGGTGTACGCGTTCCAGGACCCTCATCTGGATGGAACTCATGCGGCCCCGGCTCCCCTCCACGAGGCGCCGGCCCTTCACAAGGGTCCTGGACCTCAAGTCCTCCCAGCGCTTCTTGATCTTCAGGACGTTGCGGGTTGCCACCCCCTCCGCGTTGATGGCAACCACACAGTCGGCCCAGATCCTCTCCCGTCCTTCCTTGCTGGCGCGGGACGATCCAAAGAGGGCATCATACTGCCCCAGGACATGCTCCACCAGGACACCAACTTCGTTGTCAGTGAAGCTGGTGCCCCTCTGGCCTGGGGTTGCCACTGGTGCCAGATGTGGAAGTGCCCGACATGGCAACCCCAGAGGCAGGTGTGGGTGGGCAACTGGGTCCTGGGGCCGGACTGTGTAGCCGTGTCTGGGGCATCAGCCAGTGCCGGACGAGCACTCTTCCTCTTCCGCTTGGAAGGTGGTGGTGATCCTGAGTGTCCTGCGCCGCTCTGGACACTAGGGGCATGAGCCCTGGTGGACTCTGTATCAGGAGTGTGGGATTGCACACTCAGCATGGGAGTTGGTGCAGGCATTGGCTCTAGTGTGATGGTGTCAGGGGGAATGTCAGCAGCATGGACTAGGACCGACACTGTCCTGGCTGGGTGTGTGAGGGCTGGGGTGGATGGAGCCGCAGCTGCCCCTGCAGCCTCTCCGCCCTGCCTCCTTGGTGCAGCAGATGACCTTGCTGGCCCAGATGCACGTGGCATGGTGACATCAACGTGCACCAGCGCACGTGTCATAGGCCTGCTGACCTGGAAGTCAGCCATGGAGTCAGCCAGATCTGGTGCCACAATGGGCTGGTCCAACAAGGGCTGAGCATGGATGGTGTCAGCCACATCAGCCTCAAGGGGAGGGGGGGGGATTATGGGTGCCCTTGACTGGTCCTCCACACATGGGGGGACAGGCTCACCCTGCAAGTAACGACCACGTCCCCTACCGGATCCACCACGGCCACAACTTGTGGCTCTTCCACCTTTGCCACCCTTACGGAATCCTCGCCTCCCAGCCATGGCACTGATGTAAATGTGCGTTTGGGAGTGGCTGGAAACTATTGTCCTGGGCAATAGGGGGTCAAAGGGGTTGGGTGCCAGATGGTAATTGTACCCTAGTGCTCTTGCAAGGCTGATTGTAACCCCTGGGGAAAGATGACGGGTCACGCTACGCACAGGAGCCCCAAAAAAGGGAGATGACGTGCACGCAACCCCTCCTAGACCACGTGTGCAGAAAGTAAAACCTGCACTACGCCGTGGCACCCAGTAACACAAGAATGAACGTATGCGTGTCACACGCAGCCTAGAATGACCTCTGAAGGGGTAGGCTCCACACGGGGCAAGCACAGATGTTAGATACGTGCGTGACTCACCGTCTGCCTGGTAAACAAGCGTGTAAAAGGAGCACGTTTGGTTGGCAACACCCCCGCCAAAAGAAGATTTGTACGCTGTCTGAGGAGACAGGACAACAGTAGAAGGGAACACTGTTTGAGGGAACAGGCCCAGGTAAACCAGTAAAAGCGAAAAAAGAGAAAAAGCTGTCAGAGGTAACAGGGAATACGAACTTGAAACGCTGTGAAGTAAATCGCGTGTGAAACGACAAGAAGTACAGAATTCACCCACTCGCTCTCCACGAAAAGCACGTAGAAGGAAAACGTGTTCTACACATACCTTTTATACAGGGCCACACGTCCAGCGTCACTTACGTGGCGTGTACGCGCTAGGGCCATTTCCACCAATTACACGCTTTGTCACTTCTGCGTGTAGGGACATTTCCACCAATTACACGCTTTGTCACTTCTGCGTGTAGGGCCATTTCCACCAATTACACGCTTTGTCACTCCTGCGTGTAGGGCCAGTTCCACCAATCACACGCGATGAGACTCTGACGTGCAGTCTTTCCACGTGTGCTCTGTCATCACGTGCTGTGTGGGAAACACCCGTGCGGGTCACGTCACAGACGCGCTTACGTGCTGAGGGCCTTTGGTCCAATAGAATCGCGTATGCGTGCTGACGCGCTTACGCGCTAAGGGCCTTTCCTCGATTTTCACGCTGACGTGCAGGATTTTCACGTGCCAAATCACTCCGTACCAAGCTGGCCACGCGTAAGCACACGGAAGACCATGCTCCTGCCCAGAAGGCCGAACTACTGCCCCCCAGAGCCCCGAGCACGCTCCCACCTACCATCTGCTGCTGCCTGACTGCCTGCTGCCCACGTGCACTGCCATTTGCTGCCTGCACATCAGCCAGGGGTGCTGTTGCTGTGACCACCCCTGCTGGAACCGAAGACTCCCGACTGGGATTTGAAAGCAAGCGTCCCCAAACAGCACGATCCTCCCCGCAATGAGAGACAATGAAGGACTCTCCCAGGATGGGAATAAGGCCAAGACAGAGTGCGGGTGAGCGTAAATGGGAGTTTATCAATCAGAATAGGGCATGCAAAGAACTCTGCAACCTCCGAGAGCGCTCTGTCTGACAATAGCAAAGACAGGCGTATATATTTACAAAAAACGTCATCAAAACCTACATACCATAGGGGGCACAAGTTCATTGGGATTGGGTGGCGACGACTAACTATAGGTGCTGCTGCGGCGTGGTTGGTCTTGGCTGAAGGACGTCACTGGTCACCCTCGTGGGTTGGGCTGGGCCTGGCAGGTCGGCTTGAGTTCATCCGGGCGGTGTTGGTGTGCCAATGCGGCTGTGGCAGAGATGAATGCCTTTCCTGACTTACTTGCCCTCGGCCATGCACACCACAGTCATTCAGTCATTTACAGTGTTATTCTCTTTAGTAAATCTTCCAATAGGTTATTTTATAGGTTAATGCAACACAGGAGGAATGCACCTTGTGAGGGGTCTGGAGGTAATATATCGAGGCCTGGTTACCCGTGTCCTGTTGACCGGGGCCATAGGTCGAGGGGCTAAGCTTCGGGGCCTGGGACGGGCGGTACAGGTCTTTCTGCCTTGTTAGAAGTTGTTATGGATGTTCCGCTGCGTGTTGTCAAAGTGTTGGGTGTCCTGATTGCACAGGGCCATAAGTCTAAGATGGTCCGGTGGGTTGTGGGGTTTACGAGGGGGCGCTTGAGTTTAGACAAAGGTTTACTGCTGTGCTGTAAATAATGCAGTCGGCTGGCCGCGGCCTTGGGTGCTGCAGTGGGGGCTACAAATCTTTGAAGTGGCTCCAGTCTAGTCGGGGGAGGTGGGGTAGCGCAGAGCGGGCCTCTGTTCTCATGTCTTGGCAGCCTTCGCAGGGTGGGAGGGGGAATGGCCTTGTACGCATTCACAAAGGTATCTCCCTCGTGTGTTGCCGAATGTAGGTAAAGACATCACAAACATTTGAACACTTTCTATAATACTTATTCAAAATCACTTTAAAACATGCATTTAACTTTGCTGGATGTGTCTCGATTATACCCAGTCCGAGCACCATATTTGTACATTATGTTCTAGCAGCTACAGTATTTTAGTTACATGCATATACATTCGCAGTAAATGAGGTAGTAGTTGGGTCGGTGGAGTACATAGAAAACGACCCGCCACTGTACGTGACGGTGGTGGCACATAAGGGGCTTAGACATACACACATGATAAGTGCATTCTCGCGCATCCTTTACATGAGTTCATAGTATAGTTGCATTCGCTTTCTCGTGTACTCTAGCAGCATTAGCTTAGTTATGGCGCAAAACCATGGGAGGTAGGTTGCCCAGTGATCCACGCAACAAACAGATCCCTGGAGCGTTCCTTTATTATTAGCATCCACCTGCAATGGTGTGGGCTCGTCATTGCTTATATCATGGGAGCATGCTCTCTCATTTTAATACATTCTACAGGCGTTTGTAATATACGAGTTTTTGTGGAAGAAAGCATACTTTGCAAGTGGTCTTTACATTAATATATACATATGTATAAAGACTGTCTGCCATCAAATGACCATTTTACCGTTCTTCTCATTGTTCAGGCCTGCTGGCCGGGTCATGCTGATAGTGATAATACACTGCGGGAGGTGAACTGTTACAATGTCAGCGTATTGCGCTAGCTCATGTCCGTCTTGTTCGTGGGAACGTGCTCGCAGCGGATCTGCCAGGGTGTTGCGGCAACAGGGATGTGACTCTCCAAGGGTGGGGGCCGCGCTACAGTGCACTGAGCTCACACCATCTTTACCGGGCAAAAAATGGTTTCTGGGCCTAGCTAAATTTGTGTGGCAATCAATACGTGTGGGCACTCGATACGTGTGGGCACTCGATAAGTGTGGGCAATGTCTCCAGCGGGTGAGCCCTCCACCACCTGGGCCCGGGTGGCACGAGGGAACGCCCAATGAGCCATAGCCCTCACCTGGGGAGAAAACGCAGGCGAGAGGGGTCTCCTGGACCAGTCCTCCCCTACATTTCCCCCCTTTCGTTACTTAAGTAACGAATTCTTTAAATCCTCTATCCTCCTACATTCTGCTTCGTCCATCACTGCCTCATCCCATGCAGGAGTTCCTTTGATAGGCATCCATGCTCTGCACACCCCCCTTAAGCTCTCACCTCTCCTGGCGTATTCATCTGGAGTACACGTGAGATATATACAACCACCATCTCCCTCCAAATCTACCCAAACTTCCTCGTACCATTCTAGTATGCGGGGCTCTTTGATGGTGGTGTGCCACAGCTTATCTACAATATCCTTGTCGTGGTACATGGGCACCAGTTGGTACCTGGGTGTGTTATCTACCCCTGTTTGTACTTGTGCTTCTTGCATCGTTTTTATTGTACCGTGTGAGTTGCCCATTGTCACCATCATCATTGCACCATTTGGTACTGCGTTAGCACAGACTCGAAGACCCACCTGGCACAGGCAGAAAATCAAAAGGAGGAACACCACAGCTGGCATCAAAAATTTCACAGTTGTTCCAAGCCATGAGGGGACCCAGGAAAAGATGTTATCGAACCATGTACTATCTTCTGCTCCGCCTTCCATCTTCATTTTTTCTCCTAGGTTGTGGACTGCTTCGATCACATGGGACAGGGAGCCGTTCTCTGCGTCTTCAGAAGGTACGAAAGTGCAGCAGGCACTTCCTATTTTTCGGCAAACACCGCCGTCCATCGCCGTCAACAGGTCCAGGACATACCTGTTTTGCATGGTCATCAGTCGCAAGGCTCTTAGTTCGACCTTTATTATGTTAAAACCTTCTTCAGTGTCGTTTGCCAGCTGAATTAATTCCCAACGGGTTATCTGGAGCCATTTTGCGTTAGCCCTTGCTTGGACACTTGATACGAGCGAGGCAAAAAATGTTTCTGCTGAGCTGAATAATCGATATTTGTCTGGGATCTGAGCCAATAGTTCTGATGATGCCTGTGATATGTAATTTGATGCTCGTCTGTGACGGGTTAGCACCTCTCCCTTGCTTCCGGAAGACAGGACATACATTTGTGATTCTGCAGTTGGTTCAGCCACACTCTGTTGCGTGCGTTCTTGTGTCCTTTTGCTTCCATCGATGTGGCTTTCGGGTATCACCATTAGGGCTGAGTGCAGAGTGGCCATTGAGCAGCTGCCACTCCATGACGGGGGGAGGTGTAGGTATGCCTGGTTGCCGCATACCCAGTACGTGTCCATAAGGGCCGCAGTCCCTTTTCTTAGATCTGGGATGGTGAGGGTCTTGTTGCACTTCTTGTTCATCCCCATGGACGTTCTCCCTTCTCCTTTGAAACATAGTTCATAGTCTATTTCACTCTGCAGCTTGAAAGGTTTTTCGATGGCAGTTACCCAAGTTAGTTTTGAAATGTGTTCCTTCCATACTGGCGTACATGTTTCTTCTATCCACTGCAATTTCTCCGGTGCCACACCTCTCAGTGCTTCCGCTTTGCACACCACTTCTTCATCCTTCCGCTTGTTATCAGAAAAAAGTGTCCCTTCAATTACAAAAAATGGTTCTTTCAGACATACAACCCCTGACGGTTTTGGGTAGCACGTTTTCTCGTTCTGCAGCATTTGAAAAGTCACTTCATGTGCCTGGAAGGTGTTCTTAATTCTGCATAACGTGAGATGAAGGAGACATTGGGCATCTATAATTGGCAACTCTTTGGGTAACAGTACTTTGGGTGTACCTGATGCGTGAGGGATGAGGGAGCAAACATAACAGCTCTCGTTTGTTGTTTGTTTAGCTGTGGCACTCATATCTGCATACCACTTATTTGTTTGGTGGGGGTGTCGTGGGTCTTCCATCTTATCTAGACCTAGCCCATAGTACTCATCATACTTCCTCCTCCCTGCTTCCCTCTTCCGTCTGTTGTTCTTATTCCTCATATACTTCCCAACTCCCTGGGCAAGGGACAAACTAGACCCCCCTTTCTCATTCCCGCCCCCCTTGGCCCATGCATCATATAATATTTTGTGTATGGCTAGCAGCTTTTCCTCTTCCTTCCTGACGTTATCTGGCAGGTAGTTGTTTAGTATGGGGGCAGGCTGGCTGGTGGGGGTGTTATACAACCACGATATGGCAGACGGGTTTCGGTCATTTAAACTGTGGGCATTGTAATTAGATACCCCTGGTGGAGACACTGTGTTGTTCTGCATTCCACCTTGTGGCTTTTTTCTTTGTATGATGACAGCACTGGATGGTGTGGTATGATACCCCCATACAAGTTTAGTTCCGTCCCATCTCAAAAAATCACCTTCCCTTGTATTGGCCCTTGTAGTTGTATTGGGCCCAGTAGTGCTGTTAATCCCTCCCCCCTCGTTCATCTCGATAGAGATGAACGCTACAAACCAATATGTAACCAGACCAAACATTAGCATAAAAAACAATGTGATGCATACAGATAATCCACACTCATACGAATATCTGCATCTCTCATGTACTAATTCTCTCATTCTACTAATTCTATCCGTTGCAGGCTGCCCGTTAGATGCCATGGAAGCTCCTGTTTTGAGATATAAAAGTGCATTAAGTGCATGCATGTAAACATTTTGCTAGCACCATCAGTGCCAATATATATTTGACGGGGAATGGAAGCGGGTGGGGATACGGGGATGGGTATCCACAGACAAGGGTTTATACAGGCCATAATTTGGTCATTTCATTAAGTATATACAAATCAACAAGATAAAAAGAGAAAACACATTTTTTTTTTTCCTTTAAGTATCCTTATCGGTTATTCTCTTATTCAAGTCCAGTACCAACACACACACAAATTCATATTCAGACATTCTGCTCAGTTGCATCGTTTGCTGTTGTCTGTGCCTCCTCATCTACCTCCTCTTGTACGTTGCTATATGCCTTCCGTACATCGGTCAAGTGCACCCAGTACCTCAAGCCTTTGACCTTTACTGCCGTGGGCGTGCAAAATATTACTTCGTATGGGCCATGGAATCGTGGTGCATTCCACCGACGCACAAAGCTTCTGACATAAATCCAGTCGCCTGGCATTAGCTGTAGCTGTTGCCCTGGCTCCGTGACAGCGCCTGTTACATTTCCCTCTTCTCTAGTGAAGGGTGGGGAGAGTTGCTTTGATATCACGCGCGCTGCCCTTGTCAATTTCCTTAAATAATCTGTGAACTCATCTCCCAATATTGCGGCGCTTCTGTGAGCGTCTGAGTGTTCGCGCAGTGGCGAGTGTGCTGTGTTCATCCGTCTCCCAGTCACGATCTCGTGCGGGGACAAATGGTGGTCTTTGCTTGGCTGATTTCTTAATTCAAATAGCGCAAGGGGTAGGCAGTAAATCCAATTCTTCTTTAATGAGAAGCATAGTTTTGATAACCTGCCCTTCAACAGTCCGTTCATCTTTTCCACTACGCCATTACTTTGAGGATGATAAATTGAACATAATTTATGTTTTATTCCCAATAATGTAGTGACTTCCTTAAAAAGCTCATTCACAAAATGAGTGCCGTTGTCTGAGCGAATCACGTCACAAATTCCCCAGCGCGGGAACACTTCCCTTACTAGGAACTTGGCGGCGCTCTTGGCATCAGGTCGTGCGCAAGGTCCTGCTTCCACCCACCTTGAAAATGGGCACACAACCACAATCATGTACCGTGCGCCATTACACCTTTCCCCCATGTCTGCGTAATCTATATGCAGTTCCTTGAATGGGCCAATGGGTTTAGGAATTGTTCCCCGGAGAGTGCGTAATGTCATTCCTGAATTGTATATTTGGCATGTTGTACATTCCATTGCCAATCGAGACACATGCTCCTGGAGACAGGGCACGAACCATTCTTCCTGTATTTCTGCTGCGATGTGCTGTTTGATGTTATGTGCAGGGAAGTGTAGCTGTTGAAATGCAATCTCTAATAGCTGTATTGGCATTACCACTTTCCCCGAGTTATTTTGCCGCCACAGCAGGTCTGTTCCTGACTTGCTGCACCCTCGCTTTGTCCACATTAATTTTTCCTCTGCACTGGCTCCTTCCTGCAATTCTATTATTTGTGGTATGGGCATCATATTATATCCCTCTTGGGGCTCTTCGTTCGTCTTGTGCTTAAGCATGTATTCACCTGTGTCATTTTTCTGAAAATAGGAAGCCTCCTTGGCGGCAGCGTCCGCTGCCGCGTTCCCTAAAGACACAACATCTGTGTTGGATGTATGTGCTTGGCACTTTACTATTGCTACTGCTGTAGGGTTTTGCAGGGCCTAAATTAACTCTTTCAACAATTCTGCATGCTGTACTGGTGTTCCGTCTGCCCGCCTAAATCCCCTACGCCCCCATCTTGCTAGGCCTCCATGTACTGTAGTTGTCATGTAAGCTGAGTCTGTGTATATTGTCACTGCACAACCCTTTGCTGCATGTAGTGCTTCTATGAGCGCAATCAGTTCTGCTGCCTGTGCGGAGTAATGTGATGGGAGGCGGTATTGTACCAGTGTTTCATACTCACCGTCTTCTAACCTCACTACTGCCATGCCAACGTGTTTTTCTCCCGTGTCCACGTCAATTGATGCGGACCCATCCACAAAGTACACTTTCCCCTCGCTTAGAGCGTTCTCACACACCACCGTGTCCTCCCCTCTTTCTCCTGTGTAGGTTGCGCAATCGTGGTTCTGCATGTCTTCCAGTGTGCACGCTTCTGTAATGAATGTGGCGGGGTTCACTGTCTTGCATCTCACTATATGGATGTTGGCACTGGACAATATAATCTCGTAGGCGGTCGCCCGCTGTGTGGTCAGTGTGCTTTTTGATCTCTCGAGTATTGCAAATAATGAATGTTCCACAAACAATGTCACAGGGCAACCCATTACTATTGTGGCACTTTTCTCAATCGCGAACGCGGCTGCAGCGAGTGATTGCTCGCACGCGAAATGGCCCTGCATCACGGCATCTAAAGTACCACTATAGTAAGCCAATGGCTTGTGTCCTAAGGATGTTTTTTGTGTCAGAACTGCTGTCATGAGTGTTTCCTTGCAGTGTGAGAATAGGTAAAATTCGCGTCCATAATCAGGGTTTGCGAGTACTGGGGCGCTTGAAATCAAATCTTTTAATGTTTGGAAAGAGGAGCTCATCTCTTCCGTCCATTCCATCTTCCTGTTCTCCTGTTGGGCCACCTTTAATGCTTGTAATAGGGGCCTGGTGTATGCCGCATAATCTAATATCCATGCTCGGCAGTAATTGCACATTCCCAGGAATTTTTGCATGTCTTTTACTGTTGTGGGTTCTCCTACTGATCTTATGGCTTCTACTCTGTCTGGTATTATTCTTTTCCCATCTCTTGAAATCAGCTGTCCTAGGTACAGGACCTCTGTCAGACAGTACTGTAGCTTTCCCTTGTCCACTTTGTACCCCTTGTTGGCCAGCAAAGTCAGTAATGTTATGGAATCTGTTCTGCATTTCTCTTCGTTTTGTGCGCATACTAGTAAATCGTCTACGTACTGAATAATGGTGCTCTCAACTGATAGGTTTCCTAGGTCTTCATGTAATACGCGGTTGAAGATGCTCGGGCTCTCGCAGTATCCCTGTGGTAATCTACAATGTTCATATCTTTTACCCCCCAGTGTGAAGGCGGTAAGGTATCTACTCTCTTCAGCCAGGGGTATAGAGAAAAATGCGTTCTTCAAGTCTACTACTGTGAAATGTGATGCCTCTTTCGGGATGCTGCATAGTATTGATGCAGGGTTCGGGACTAGAGGGAACTCCTTCTGAATTACATCATTGAGGGGGCGTAAGTCCTGTATCATCCTCCAAGACCCCCCTTTTGCTTTTTTGATTGGATAAATACAGGTGTTACATGGGGAGTTTGAAGGCACTATTATCCCTTGTGCTAGTAGGGCATTTATTGTCTCTTTTATCCCTTCTTCAGCTTCACGAGACAAAGGATACTGTTTAACTCGTGGTAAAATTGCTCCTTGCTTTAGTTTTATTACCACAGGTTGTACTCCATGCAACAGTCCCACATCATGGGGGCCTGTTGTCCATAAGTTGTTTGGTACGAGCCTCATGTCGTCATCAAAAAATGACGGTGGTGCTCCTACCACTGTCATCAATTGGACGGGGGTCTCCCTTGCTTGTATTAAAATATCACAGGGCATCGCTATTTCCATTACTATCTCACCATCCCCTTCCGTGTCTGAAAAGAGATCCTCATCTGTTACCTCTCGTAGGGCGATGTTGGCGTTTGTGCACAGCACTGTGCGCCACTCACACCCTTCCTCGTCCACTCCAATCACAGCGATCCTTTTTGCTGACACTTGTACAGCGTGCAAGTCTAATGATACCACTGATCCCGGTGCTGTGTTGGGGCACACTATGGGGCGGAAGAGGAACTCCGCCGGAATCCTCCAGTCCATGCCTCCTAGCTCGGGAATTATGAGGGCCAGAGTCTTTAGCCCTTTGATAAACATTTCCTCGTTTTGTGGCAGCCCTCGTATTTCCTGTGTGGTTGTGTAGGCTTGCACTACCAACATCGCACGCAAGGGGCATATCCCAGGTGTAGAACACACTATTCCTCTCTCGGTAAATGATATGGTCATGTTGAGTTTGCTCAGAAGATCCCTCCCTAGCAAGTTTATTGGGGAATGTTCGTAATACAATAAGGGTGCCTTCACAGTCTTACCCCCCACTGTTACATCCAAAGCTTCTGTGTAAGGAACTTCAATTACAGCCCCAGAGAACCCCTGCGTCTCTAACTTCCTGTTAGATAACGGGAATCGGCCCTCTCTGACACATGATTTCTCCGCTCCCGAATCAACCATGAATATAAACTGCTTGTCTCCTATCTGCGCCCCTACCAATGGTTCCTCTGCTGCATTGTAGGTGGTGGATAGAACTGGACACGCAAGTGTTCTCTGTGGGCTGTCCTATGCGGGGTATCTCATCGCCCCTCCCTCATTAAAAACACTCCCTGAAACCACTGACATGCCACTGTAAGGTGCTGGTGCGGGGGCCCCGTTTGCTGTTGTCGCGAAAGGGTTACCTGATGTGTATTGCATACTGTCATTGTTTTGTGGGTGGTTCTGTGTCCTATACTGGGGTCCCTGTTGCTGGCCCGTGGTACCCTGGCCGGGGTTTCTTAGTTGCTGCTGTCCCATTGGGAGACCATATGGGCTCCCTGGGTGTGGATGACCATAATTCTCCTCCTCTTGGAACCCATTGTTTTGTCTACTTCTACACTCCCTGGAGTAATGCCCCCATCGTCCACAGTTCCAGCAACTCCCCTGGGGGCCCCTGGGACCCTGCCATCCATTTCCTCCCATTCCCCCGTACCCTTGTCCGCCTCCTCTCCGGCCCCTGTACCCACCTCGTCCCCCTCGAGGGGTCCCCTCTTGCCACTGCAGACCTCCACCTTGCTCCTGCTCAGTCCACTGCCGCTGTGCTGTTCCCGCCCAATTAGTTGCCACCCTTCCTTGGAGTGCTATCAGCCCCTCCTCCTCATCATCTCCCTCCCTACTGTGTGGGAGTGCGGCTACTGCTGCTGCAACCTTCACTAACTTTGTCTGTACTAACTTCGCCTCGTCTGCCAATCTTTTCTGCGCCACCTCCTTCTCCCTCTCCTTAATTCGTTTACAATGGTGTACTATTATGCTCTGAATTTCTGGCCATCCCTTTGCTTCAATACCTGCTATCTTGTCAAGCGCCTTCTGCACTTCCTTTGGGAGCCCTCTCTTTATAATAAAATAAAATAAAGATGTCGATTGATACCAGGGCGTGCCCGTTTCTGCTCTCCACATCTCTTGGACCCGAAAAATGTAATCCATAGCCTCCTCCCCGTCATTCATTGTACACTGCATCACTGACTGTAAGTCCGGTGTGTCTGGGAATGTGTCGCGTAAGGCATCCCACACCCTAGCACGCACTGTATTAAAGGAGGCCCCGTCATGGCGGTCACAGTCTAGCGTTACTCCCGGGAAACCGGCTTTTACCCATACCCTTTCAGCCTGATCGCCCACTGCTGACACGAGCAGACTTTTCACATCTCCTATAGCTAGGGGTACCCCAGCAGTATGTTTCTCAAAGGCATATATCCACTTACTTGCCCCTCCTGACAACGGGGGCAATAGCTTTAATAAATTGGCTTTGTCCATCTGTGCCCATGGGATGTAGTTAGGCCTCCCGCCTCCCCTGTGTATCAACGGGAGCTGTAGCCGTCCTTTTGTCGTTGCGTCCGGACCCGTTTTGGCTGCTGATGTTCCCAGTGATGCCATTTTTTCCACTCTGTTCCTTAGTCGCCCCGTCCACTCATCATCCAGGGCTCTCATTGAACATGTACCTTCCCCCCCTCGCTTCCCCCTTCCATCGCCATACTCAACCTGTCGCTTTCTTCTAACTCGTCCCTTATATCACACAGCAATTCCTCTCTAATTCCCCCAAGCCTTTCTTCGTTTACAACATCTCCCTCTCGGGACCCTACTTCTATTATTCGCGTTGGTTCTTCCTCAATTCTGAACAGGATCTCGCCCTTTTTCCACCCCTCTTCGGGCTTTCTATGTTCACCTGGTGCTCTGGACGTACGCCCTGATCTAGTTGCATCTAGTGCTGTTCGTTCGCATATGTCTTTTATCCTTGAGAGCTCATCTTTTGCTATCGACAGTCTTGACTCTAAATCATCTGTGAGCTTCTCTATATCTACCTTTTGTGTGCCTGCCTGGGCTCGCTCCCTCGTGCTTTCATATGGCAGAGGTGCCGTGGGCCGGTGGGGTGTAGTATCTTTTGGGGGAGGTATGTAAGTGGGGTCACTGTACCCCTCTGCGGGCACAGGCTTCTTTAATATCGGGTACAAACTTATTACCTCTACTGGTGGCGCTACACTTGACACTTCTTTGACATCTCTCTGTATTAGTAGTGGATTGTCTGTGGTGGACGGGAGATCAGGATTTAATGCTGGTGTTTTAGGCGGTGGTACTTCTTCAAATAACCTCCAAAGATCTAATATTTCCCTCCTATTCTGCAGTTGCTTTCCTTTATATTTTAGAAAAATGCATGTGGCCACCATATCCAGAACACTTTTATCAAATGACCCTCCCTCGGGCCAAATCTGAGGTAACCCCTCCCCCTTTAGCTCGGTCACCCATTGGTCGTGATATTTTTTAATCCGCTCCACGTATCCCGGGAGATTCTTACAAATATGTGATAAGGGTGTTTCAGCCCCCATCTCTGTGCCCTCCTAGTGCTGGTGTGTCTCTGTGTGTTTGCAACTACAATGTAAATGCAGTATCAATGTTATTCTTTATATTTTACTTCACATTCAATGTTGGCTCCCTTTGGGCTCTCCTCCTCCCTGACTGCACAATACAAAACTGGCCGTATACAATGTCTATTCTGTTCTCTTTGGGGGGCACATACAAGAGCAACCCATCCTTTATTTTGACAATGTCGGCCTGGAAATCAAAAAGGTACTCACTCACTTCACTATATTGACGTTGTCTTAGAAGGGAAAAAAAAACTTTTATCCGACCACACTTACCATGACCATTTAATTATTACACATTTATAACCGCTTCACACATTCACAACATCAAAATGTCTTCTAGCACATACGAGGTGCACACACCTCTTGGCACCACTCAATTCACCATTCAAGCTGCCCTCTCTTTCCTCCCTAGCCGGCTGTCCCTGTTCGTCTTATTTGAATATCTGGATGCGCATATATATAGATATTAACCTGCTTTCCCCCCTTTCTAGTAGGACTCTTCTTCTCTTACTGTCTCCCTAAGTTTGTGCTAATCACAGTTCTTTATTCTCCCCCTACCCTTAAAGAAAAAAAAGGAAAAAAGTAATAGCGGTCACTAATGTACTCTCAGTGTCCCCTTTTGCTGAACACTTTTATTTTATATTCCACTTCTTCATATATTCCCAGTACTAGTCAAGATAGCACTATGCGGCGCCGCCTTCCACCCCCTTTCGGAGCTAGGTTCCCGTCACTTTTATCTCTTATTCACCTCGTAATCCTAATGGCCATATGCAAAGAAAAAGCAAGGAAAGTTCAAGATGATCCTTAGTAGATCTGCGTACCCCCCTCTTCGTTACCTGTCCTACACTTCTCTCCCCGCTCCCCTTACAATCGCTCGCACTCAGTACTCACGTGCCCGTCTTGAACCGATAGTCTCCGAAACTGGGTCCGTCCAGGCAGTGTCGCCGTCAGCTCAACAGTCAGCCCCGGCTCCGGCGAGCGGTACTCAAAGGGGATTTTTCAACCGGGATCCCGTACCCTCTCTCTATTGAGTGCGCACTTCTTAGTGTACCGGTCGCCGTTGGCGGGCAGCCTCCCGGAGCCGGCTCACCGTGCGTATCCCTTTTCGACCGGAGATTCTTGTGCCAAAAGGGGACGGTTATAAGGAGTTAGGAAGAAATAAAAATCACGCTATCGGGGTCACCACTGAAAGCAAGTGTCCCCAAACAGCACGATCCTCCCCGCAATGAAAGACAATGAAGGACTCTCCCAGGATGGGAATAAGGCCAAGACAGAGTGCCGGTGAGCGTAAATGGGAGTTTATCAATCAGAATAGGGCATGCAAAGAACTCTGCAACCTCCGAGAGCGCTCTGTCTGACAATAGCAAAGACAGGCGTATATATTTACAAAAAACGTCATCAAAACCTACATACTATAGGGGGCACAAGTTCATTGGGATTGGGTGGCGACGACTAACTATAGGTGCTGCTGCGGCGTGGTTTGTCTTGGCTGAAGGACGTCACTGGTCACCTTCGTGGGTTGGGCTGGGCCTGGCAGGTCGGCTTGAGTTCATCCGGGCGGTGTTGGTGTGCCAATGCGGCCTGTGGCAGAGATGAATGCCTTTCCTGACTTACTTGCCCTTGGCCATGCACACCGCAGTCATTCAGTCATTTACAGTGTTATTCTCTTTAGTAAATCTTCCAATAGGTTATTTTATAGGTTAATGCAACACAGGAGGAATGCACCTTGTGAGGGGTCTGGAGGTAATATATCGAGGCCTGGTTACCCGTGTCCTGTTGACCGGGGCCATAGGTCGAGGGGCTAAGCTTCGGGGCCTGGGACGGGCGGTACAGGTCTTTCTGCCTTGTTAGAAGTTGTTATGGATGTTCCGCTGCGTGTTGTCAAAGTGTTGGGTGTCCTGATTGCACAGGGCCATAAGTCTAAGATGGTCCGGTGGGTTGTGGGGTTTACGAGGGGGCGCTTGAGTTTAGACAAAGGTTTACTGCTGTGCTGTAAATAATGCAGGCGGCTGGCCGCTGCCTTGGGTGCTGCAGTGGGGGCTACAAATCTTTGAAGTGGCTCCAGTCTAGTCGGGGGAGGTGGGGTAGCGCAGAGCGGGCCTCTGTTCTCATGTCTTGGCAGCCTTCGCAGGGTGGGAGGGGGAATGGCCTTGTACGCATTCACAAAGGTATCTCCCTCGTGTGTTGCCGAATGTAGGTAAAGACATCACAAACATTTGAACAC
Organism: Ambystoma mexicanum; assembly: GCF_040938575.1. Taxonomy (NCBI): domain Eukaryota; kingdom Metazoa; phylum Chordata; class Amphibia; order Caudata; family Ambystomatidae; genus Ambystoma; species Ambystoma mexicanum. The sequence goes on from NC_090941.1 coordinate 312,344,105, forward strand.
TTTCTATAATACTTATTCAAAATCACTTTAAAACATGCATTTAACTTTGCTGGATGTGTCTCGATTATACCCAGTCCGAGCACCATATTTGTACATTATGTTCTAGCAGCTACAGTATTTTAGTTACATGCATATACTTTCGCAGTAAATGAGGTAGTAGTTGGGTCGGTGGAGTACATAGAAAACGACCCGCCACTGTACGTGACGGTGGTGGCACATAAGGGGCTTAGACATACACACATGATAAGTGCATTCTCGCGCATCCTTTACATGAGTTCATAGTATAGTTGCATTCGCTTTCTCGTGTACTCTAGCAGCATTAGCTTAGTTATGGCGCAAAACCATGGGAGGTAGGTTGCCCAGTGATCCACGCAACAAACAGATCCCTGGAGCGTTCCTTTATTATTAGCATCCACCTGCAATGGTGTGGGCTCGTCATTGCTTATATCATGGGAGCATGCTCTCTCATTTTAATACATTCTACAGGTGTTTGTAATATACGAGTTTTTGTGGAAGAAAGCATACTTTGCAAGTGGTCTTTACATTAATATATACATATGTATAAAGACTGTCTGCCATCAAATGACCATTTTACCGTTCTTCTCATTGTTCAGGCCTGCTGGCCGGGTCATGCTGATAGTGATAATACACTGCGGGAGGTGAACTGTTACAATGTCAGCGTATTGCGCTAGCTCATGTCCGTCTTGTTCGTGGGAACGTGCTCGCAGCGGATCTGCCAGGGTGTTGCGGCAACAGGGATGTGACTCTCCAAGGGTGGGGGCCGCGCTACAGTGCGCTGAGCTCACACCATCTTTACTGGGCAAAAAATGGTTTCTGGGCCTAGCTAAATTTGTGTGGCAATCAATACGTGTGGGCACTCGATACGTGTGGGCACTCGATACGTGTGGGCAATGTCTCCAGCGGGTGAGCCCTCCACCACCTGGGCCCGGGTGGCACGAGGGAACGCCCAATGAGCCATAGCCCTCACCTGGGGAGAAAACGCAGGCGAGAGGGGTCTCCTGGACCAGTCCTCCCCTACAGATTCCATCGCTCCACAGCCCAGCCCCAGGACCCAGTTGCCCACCCACTCCTGCCTCTGGGGTTGTCATGTCGGGGCAAACACCATCTGGGACCACTGACAACCCCCGGCCAGAGAGGCAGAGGGGCACCAGCTTTAGTGCCACCGAAGTTGGTGTCCTGGTGGAGCAAGTCCTGGGGCAGTATGATGCCCTCTTCGGAAGTTCCCGCGACGACAAGGAAGGACGGACTCGGATCTGGACTGACATCGTGACTGCCATCAACGCGGAGGGGGTGGCAGTCCGGGACTTACAACATGTCAGGAAGCGCTGGGAGGACTTCAGGTCCAGGACCCTGAACAAGGCCCGGCGCCTCTTGAAGGCAGCGGATGCCAAGGGGCGCCGGGGCCACTTGTCGGAAGAACAGATGGGGGACCTGGAACGCATATCCCCAGCGCTCCACGTCCAGGTCCTGGAGAAGCAGACCCGTCTGGAGTCGAGCGGTGAGTGTACATGCATCCTGATTGTGAGCAGTGCGTGTGGTGATTATTCGGTATTGTGCAGGTTGCACATCTGTTTGTATGGGGTCGAGTATGGGTGGGGGTGTACATGGCCGTGGGGCTGACACATGCAAGGGCTGTAATGTGTGAGACATGGATGGTGCTTGTGTGTGTAGGCTTGCATGGCAAATGCAGTTGTGCGTGCACACATGTTTGTATGTATGTGTATGTAAGTAGACATGTCCGCGATGTCACGCATGTATGTTGTTTTGGGCTGCATGTATGAGCACTGTGTACATGTGCATGTGTGTGTATTTGACAAGGGTGCAACAGTGATGCAACATGGATGCATGTGACTGCGGTATGTGTAAGCCTGATTGGCAGATGTGACATGGATGCCCGTCTGAACAGTGCAACACTTGGCAGAGGTGTACACATGCATGCAAGTGTGGTGGTGTGTGTACATGTGTGGTGCACTTCCTGTGTTGCATGTGATGTCTGGGTCACCTTTGGCTGCTCATGCTGTTGTATGTGTATGGATGGTGGTGGCAGTTGCGATATGGCTGTGGTATGGCTCATGTGTGCGAGTTGCAATGACATGTGTGTTGGGGATTGTGATGACATGTCTGAGGTTTGCCAATGCCACTCATGTGCAACTGTCATGTGTGTATGTGTCCATTGTACAGTGCCCTGATGCCTGTGTTTTGTTTCTCCCTGTCTGCAGCGTCAACTGATGAAGAGGGCGGAGAAGGTGCTGTGGAGCACAGCGGCAGGGATCCGACCGCCAGCCGGAGACGCAAGGCCCGGCTCCCCTCCCGTGTTGTCATCTCGTCTGGGAGTGAGGAGTCCGGTGCCGCGTCCCAGGCCGCAGCTGCCGGGGGGAGGTCCAAGAGGCGGAGGTTGGAGTTGGACTCCTCGGCAGCAGAAGGGGCAGCTGGGACCCCACAGGGCCCAACAGGGGAAGATGGCACGGAGTCATCCAGGTTGGTGGGGGGTCTGGTGGAGGAGGAGGCCGTGCAAGCACCAGAGACGGGGTCTGGAGGTGGGGATCCCACTGGTGCTAGTGGTGCAGTCCAGGACCAGGGACAGGAGGCAGCACAGGCCGCCACGGAGGTGCCTGTGTGCAATCCTGTCCCCGATCCTGTCCCTGCATCATCTTGCACCAGCAGGGATGCCTACGTCCAGACCCGTTTCCAGGCAGGGGATGAGCTGACGTCAACTGGCCTTCCTCTGCCTGCGGACGTGGCTATCCAGGTCCAGGTTGAGCCTGTCCGGCTGGTGTGGCGTTGCGTCAACGGGCCATGCGAGGTGACCTGCAGTCTTTTCATGGAGAGATTGCACGTCATCTCGAATGGCTCGTTGACCACGTCAGCCTGCTGGGACAGGTCACCCAGACCGGATTCCTCCGTCTGATGGGACTTGTTCCGACCCCCTCCTCAACTGGACCCCCTACGCGCCAGTCGTCCTCTGTGCCATCTTCCCACCCATCAGTCACCTGGGTGCCCTGTGGAGCTGCCTCTGACAGTGCGGCCAGGCTGGTGGAGGAGGCATCCCTGCCACAGTCGGGAGTTGGACGTCCAGCAGGGGTGGCCACATCAACAACTGCACCCCAGCCGGCGGAGGATGTGCAGGCAGCAGGAGGCAGTGCACGGGCAGAGGCAGAGCAGCAGCAGCAACATGGTGGGAGCCATGAAGGCTCGGGGCCTTCGACATCGGAGGGGCAGGCATCGGCCGGAGGGCAGGAGGACCCAGGACAGATAGTGTCTTCCGTGTGGCAGCGGTTGGGCCACGCCATAGGTGCGGAGCGGCGGCGGGCGGAAGAGGCGCGGCTCACAATGGTCAGGGCGGAGAACTCCATGCGGAGGGCCCTGAGGCGGGCCGAGTGCCTCGAGGCAATCCGCAGGGGGTTGGAGGAGGACACGGCGTCGTCCCTGCGGACCCTCGGGGCCATGGAACTGGACCGCCTCCGGGACATCGAACAGGAGTTCGATGATGCCCTGGCCTGGAACACCACGGAGTGAGCCGCTGGACTTGCCCGCCGCCTTTGTATATAGTTCTTTAGTTTTAGGTTTCCTTTGTTTTTTCTTATGATTTGGAGTCGACGGACACTTCTCCACTTTTTGTATATAGTTGATATTTAGGTAGGTTTTTTAGGAGGTTTCCTTAGTTCAGTTGTGATGATGGACCCTTGTTATTTTTGTACATAGTTCTTTGTTGCATGGCGAGTTTTTACATTTCACTTTGGACAAAATTTTTTGGATTTGATTTTCTACTTTTGTGTTTTTATGCGGACATGCAGCTTATTTTTTCACATTTACATTGTAGTTAGTTTTCTTTCTTTAGCATTCGTATTTTTGTCCAATACATTTTTTTTTCCATTGTTCACTGTGTGGTTTCATCTCATTGGTTTCATGCATGTCATGTTGTGTGTTTTCCCATTCAATTAGAAAATATGTGTGTGACGGACATGGGTTCATTTGCTTCATGAACATTGGGGGTGTAACATGTGTTTTCATTTCCATGTGGGTGAATGGGTTACTTGGTAGGGCTTTTTGGCTGTGGAGGCTGACCATTACGCACATGATTGGGGATTGTGAGGACCTGGTGGGGGCTGCAAATGGTGGCAGGTGGGTGGGGGTGGTGGGAGACATGAGTGGGGGCCTGGTGGAGGGTGCCCCTGGTGGCGGGGGGGTGGGGGTGATAGGGGACATGAGTGGGGGCCTGGTGGAGGGTGCCCCTGCACTGCTGGGGGGTGGGGGTGGTGGGAGACATGAGTGGGGGCCTGGTGGGGGCTGCCCATGGTGGCAGGGGGGTGGGGGTGGTGGGAGACATGAGTGGGGGCCTGGTGGAGGCTGCCCCTGCACTGCTGGGGGGTGGGGGTGCAGGGGGACATGAGCAGGTGTGCAGGGTAGTCCCCTGTTTTGTGGGCTGCCTGCAGGGGCCGTGGAGGGTGTACAGGGAACACCTGTGAGGACCCACCCAGCCTAATTGCGTGTGATAATTCCCGCACACCCTTGTAATACACGTACCTAGCCAAATCGCATGTGAGAATTCCTGCGCACCCCTGTAATACACGTACCCAGCCGAATCGCGTGTAGAACTTCCCGTGTACCCCTGTAATACACGTACCCAGCCAAATCGCGTGTGATAATTCCCACGTACCCCTGTAATACACGTACCCTGGCCAATCGCGTGTAGAACTTCCCACGCACCCCTGTAATACACGTACCAAGCCAAATCGCGTCTGATAATTCCCGGCACCCCTGTAATACACGTACCTGGCCAAATCGCATGTGAGAATTCCCGCGCACCCCTGTAATACACGTACCCAGCCAAATCGCGTGTAGAACTTCCCGTGTACCCCTGTAATACACCTACCCAGCCAAATCGCGTGTGATAATTCCCGCACACCCCTGTAATACACGTACCCAGCCAAATCGCGTGTGATAATTCCTGCGTACCCCTGTGATACACGTGCCCTGGCTAATCGCGTGTAAAACTTCACGCGTACCCCTGTAATACACGTACCCTGGCTAATCGCGTGTATAACTTCACGCGTACCCCTGATATGCACGTTACCCGCTTTGCGTTCCTTGTTTGGCAGCCCTGTGGACTGGTCCAGGGTTAGCGCTGCCCTTTGCGATGATTTAGCGATTTTGATGGCTTTTCCTTGCGCGAGGGCGTTCTTGGGGGCGTTTTTGGCGCTGCTGCAGGTTCGCTGCGATACTCTGCGCCACGGCTGGTTTGGGAGCCTAAAATCCATGAATACGCTGTGCGCGGAAATCGGTTTTAGCGCACGTTCCTGGCGCAGACAATCGCACGCGGACACTCTGCGCCAGCCGCTTGCGACACTTTTCTGCAAAATTCTATGAATTACCCTGTTAATCTGTACGATCCTCCGGATGGCATTTTGACTGAGGTTCTACTGAGGTGGGTGATGGAGCTTTTGACCTACTGGAGGCACTGGCGTAACGGGGTCCCCTGCCCTCCACGCGGTGCAGGGGTGCCCACCACCACATGTCCTGGGTGGGGGTCTTCTTGGACAAAAACAATCAAAGAAATAATGTCTTTATGATGGCAGAGTGACTACACAAAGAAACGATTTCTTTTTAAAGTCTGAGGGCTACCCCACCCCATGTCATGGAAGCCTCTAGGCTGGAGGCCTCCATGTCATGGGGTGGGGGGCTCTATGACTTCAAAAATAAATAGTTTCTTTTTGAAGTGACTCTGGCTTTGTAAATACATTATTTCCATTATGGTTCGGTCCTTAACAGAAATAATTTCTTTATGAAGTTGGAGAAACCATTTCTTGTTGAAGTAATAGGGCCCCCCTCAACTCCATGGTGTGTGTGTGTGTGAGAGTTTAAGGTGAAAGGGGGTACACTTAAATGTATAAGTGGCCGCCTATGTAAGTGTATGGTGAAAGGGTGCATAATTAAATGGATGAATGGCTGGCTGTGTGTGTCGAGTGTATGGTGAAAGGGTGCACACTTAAATATATGGGTGGCTGCCTGTGTGTTTGTACCTGTATGGTGAAAGGATGCACACTTACATGTATGAGTGGCTGGGTGTGCATGTGTGTTTATGTTGAATGATGTGTGTGCTTGTGATCAGGGGCCCAACAAAACCTACATTTTGTGTGTTGGGGTGTGCTAACACTTCAAATGATGGGAGAGTAGCCAACTTCGTGGGCGGTGAGGGAGGGGCAAACTTATTTCTGTGGGGCATCTAACTTTTGCATTCTAATGAGACTATTCTAGTGCAGCTTCAATGTTACACACAGTTAACTCTCTTCCTTACGTTTCAAAGCGTCCACGTATGGACTGCTGTGAGAATAAGTGGTCTCCTGTCTACTCTCTACCCTTTCAATCACTTGCCTGGCATGCAAGTACTAAACCCACATCAAGCTGAAGCCCAGCTAGCTCAATGGTGTTGATCCACTACTTGTGTTTAATCCCTTGGTTACTTAAAGGTAATCTTCATTACTCATAGCCCTATTCTTCCTCGCCTAGTACTTGTGTATGGGGCACTTTGACTCATACACATGTACTGGGATGAGGTAGAGGGACATGGAGGTAATGCCTGGCTTAGTTACCTGTAATCCTCATTGCTCCTAGTCCCACTCTTCCTCATCCCATTACTTACCTATGAGGCAAGGAGCCTCAAACATAACAAGGGACAAGGAAAGGGGACATGGGGGTAATTCTGGGCAGAGACGCTGATTCTGGACTTTGCGGTAGGGGTGGAAGGGAGAGGGGATGTGTGGGGGGTTCGGAGGGGTGGAGTGGGATGGGGATTGTGTAATAAATCATAATGGTCATCCATATCCAGGCTAAACAGACATGCTATGTGATATTAGTGGCTAGAGTGGCATTTTGGTGCAACAAGTGTAGTGATTTCCTAGTTTGGCTTGACTTTTTTTTAAGTGGGCATCTCTGTTAAAGCAGTCCTGCTAAGTGTACCTTGCTAGACTGGCATTTGCATGCTGCCAGTCTAGCTGTTTCTTACTGCAGCATTGTATATTTTTCTGGGCACCTGTGATAAAATAACCATGATAAGTGTTATTGCTTCAACTAGCATTTTGGTGCAACCAGTCTAGGTATGTCTAAGTGTGGCCTGGCATGCTTTACTGAAATATGTTATTACGTGTCTAGACTGGTCTACATTGTGTAGCCAGTTGGACATGTTTACATTGTGACATGGCATTTTTAATAGCAAAGCATTATGTTAATTAAAGGATTAATGTTCCTGTGCACTGTTGGTGACTTGCATGTATTGTATTTTTAGATTGGTGTTACCCTACAAAACAATTGCAAATGCTCTGGCCTTTTAGCCAGTTTTTCTCAGAAAGTGTGCTGTATAATGCATTAAAAACATATTTATATCTTTCTCCTAGTGCAGTGTACGGCATACCGATGCAACAGCACATTTGTGTGTATTGCTCAAGCGTGGTAATGTAGGCCAGCCCAGAGTGTGGAGCGACTCATGATTTCTTGCTGAGTTGGGGGGCCCTAAGCATGACTCCCATGGGGGCACGCAAATGTTGTGTTATGCTGCTTATTGGAGGTAAAAAAATACACAGTGGCTGCATAATGGTCACTGGGATTATAATGCACATTACACTCCCCTGAAAGAAGAGTGTCCAGTTTATGTGGGTGCCCAAGCAGAGGACACAACTCACGACTCTCCACGCATGCTCAATCACTGCTAAATACGGGACGGAAATGGACAGAAGCATTATTGGAATTTAACCTCGTCACCTTGATTCCAATTGAGGGCCCTAATATGATGGAGGTTGTCACCTGGTCTAATGGCCGCAGTTCCTCTTGCTTGACTGTATCTTTGTTACGGACACGCTATGTGGACCTTTAGGGACATATGAAATTGTGCATACTCCACTTAGCAATCATGCTATGTTAAAAGTATTATTTCACATGGATAGACAACATAATAGAGAAACAGACCTAAGTAAGGGGGCGGTTACAGTACCGGGTAACCAAATCGTATGGTCAGATGCAAATGTTAAAATTGTTAATCAATGCATTAGTGACATGCTGTGCTCACCAGAAGAATGCTTATAACAATCTCGAGGAGATTTGCAGAACCTATACGGAGCAATCAGACCATCGTTACATGTGCTAACTAAGATCAAGGCCCAGGGCAAGGGTAATTCCATGCTCTTTGATTATAAAATACACATTGAAAAGCATGCTTAGTGTAAACGGTTCTGTGATTAAAAAAGATAATACATTGACTGTGGGGAAACAGAAAATTGTGATTGGGACTACCATCACTGTTATGACCAGCTCTTGGTCATAGGGTTCACTCCAGAGGACACTCAGGATACTCAGGCCAGGTACTCTTAGCGGTTACTTTATTAGCTTCTTAGGTTACAGGATCAGATGTCATCAAGTCATTGAGATACAAAGAGGATCAGGGACAAGAGCCCACTGGCTCCCACCACCCAGGCTCACATATTGTAACTGCCCGGGTTAGAACCAATTCAATTCCAAACATTCTAACCTCACACTCCACACTCACAGCCTACATTCTGATGATGACATCAATCCTGGCACAGCATAGATGCAAGCACAGGAGCCAACCCTAACACCTCTTTTCCTACAACAAACAAACACATATCAAACTCACCAGAAGGAAGCCAACCCTAACACCTCCTCCTGTTGCATAAAGACAAACCCACTACCACACATTTTGCAAAACACTCCTGACTCCAACCATGTTCCACTTACTCCCGGGAAATTGTACCAACAGGCGTAACTAACATCCTACGACAGACCCAGCCGCCACAACTAACGCTCCTAACCAATCAAAACACCACAAATCACCTTCCGTTCCCCCCTGCCACAAAGGAACCTCGAACTGCCACTTTCGAGCACTAACCGCCCACCTCGGGCAAACACAACAGAACACTACCAAAACCTAACAAACACTACAAATCACCTTCCGTTCCCCCCTGCCACAAAGGAACCTCGGACTGCCACTTCCGAGCAGTAACTACCAAAATCGGGAAAAAAACAGGTACTATCGTAACAACACAAGACACTTACTAACAACCCAACAATCTACCTCGGTCAACAAGGAACCACTGTCTCAACTCATATCACTGTTAACTCCACTCAGAAATGCAAGCGAACAGGACACACCAAGTCACCAATCACTCACCCAATCACACTAATAAATAAAGTCAACAAGCTGTCACTAAAACAACCACCAACAGTACTAGCTACAAATGTTGGCCAGACACTTGAGCCCTTCTAAACAATTCTAAACACCCCAAAGTGAACACAGCTGCAGATGAAACGTTGCCAGGCTTCTGCAATTGATCAAGAGAAAACTCAAGAACAATTCCAGAAACCACCTAAAAGTTCCAGAAGAGAAAACACAAGATGCAATGTCACCTTCATCTTAAGAATTTCAAGCGAAATCCCTGGACCCTAACAACTCCATAAGGTCACCACAAACAACATCAAAGCTTCACACAGCTTCAGGCACTAGTCCCCTACTAGGTGCCTCTGGGCTCCACAGAGCCACAACCCAAAACAACATCAAAGCTTCATGTGAACACCGCAGAGCCACTAAACACTACAACATCAAAGCTTCGCAAAGCCTCTGGTACTAGTCTCCTACTAGATACCTCTGGACCCCGCAGAGTCACTAACCAACACCCATCAAAAGCTCCAACAAGTTTCCATACCAGCCGGCCACTAGTATATTCGTATCTGACCTCGCAGGGCCACACACACACACAACACCACCAACTCCGCAGAGTTACTTGACCACTCCTTGGTCATGCACTAAACTGGCCCAAAACTCTCACATACTACTACCAAACATACATCAGACACAGATACACACGCTACACACAACCCCCACAAAGAATGTTAACTGCTAAGCAGCACTACAGTCGCACTAGCAGAAATCTTAGGTTGGACACCAATGCACACAAACGCCACATCACACCTACAATGCCTCAAAATGGGTATACTATGCATTGCATTGACATGTGAATAATGACATTATAAAATGCAGATCTCATTTGCTAAAAGTCCATGTTTCCAAAGCACAGGCAACTAACTGCTGAAATGCCTCAAAACGTTATGCTAATCCTAATGTGGAAAACATTTCTTTGATCATGCACCAACCCTAACATGCACCAAACCACATACCTCACACTCGCCAACCAGGGATAACCTAAAATGCCTCAAAGTTGTTAGAACTAAACATCCATATGCATACATTATTCATACTCCCAAAGGCCACAGGTGCTCCACTAAAGAGAGCAGACTGTCACTTGTAATGCTTGAAAGAATAGTATAACTAACTCACTTACATACTGACCGTTATTTTCTCATACTCAACCCACAATCGTGAAACACGCACTCTTCTACTAGTCTCAGGCACATGGTAAAAACCATGGTATGAACCAATGACAAAATCCATATTAACACACCAATGCGGTTGCGGTAACAATGAGACCTTCAAGATGTTATGCTTGACACATTCGAGAAAAACATAAATGGACACCTGGTGCTACTCTTTCACAGAGTGTGTGATATAGATGACTCAGAAATACTGCCATCCGTTTCTGCATTGCGTCCAATAAACGAGAATACCTTAAAATGGAATGTCCATGACAGATGCTGTGCAGCTCACTTAATGGACAAAGGGAGCCTTCCCGAAGTGGAGCGTTCACCTCACTCCACGGGCAAACTACTTGCCTTAGCAACATTGGAAACTTCTTGGCTGCGCTGTCCAATCAACCCAGCACACACCCCAAGCTCTATTACAATCTTCTTTGGCGGAAACAGAGATGCTGTTAATTTATCCGCGAGGAAAAAAAAGTGCACTTTTTCATCTCCTCATGACGCTGGAACTTACGTGGGCGCTCGAGCCCAGGGAACAAAGTGCCTTACTGTAATGCTGGAGGATGTATTACTCACAGCATACCACAACATTTCAGCGTTTCTTCATTACCCCGTATTGACCCACTCCGACTGCTTTGTAGATCTGTTACCATGAACGAACAGACTTCCTTGTTACGCATCGACGTTCACAAGGGTCCTTTACTCTAGCTGAGTTCCAACAGCATCCTCACGCCGCGTATCATGACGGCAGCAACACAAACTAAGGCACCATGAATGGAGCGAATCTAGGTAAGGGCAACATTCCTAACGATCGCTAGAACCCCAGGCACCTTTACTGACATCATCAGTCAGCCGCTGTCCACAACGAACCACGGAGCACCGCAGCTCCTAATGGTTCCTCTGCTGTAATATCTGGTTGTGAAGCATTCGTACTTCATCAACACTTAAAATGCTGCCACCTCTCCCTCTGTTCCCAAGAAAGTCTCTTTAAGGTCAGCACACTTGAAACACCGTGTCCCATTGGCAGTACAGTCCCATAATATCACCAAGGTCACCCTTACTGACACAGCTTCCAGAATACCTTTGGCTGAGCAGTCCTTTAGCCTGCCACTTTCACCGTACTGCCAGGGAGTGTATGAATTATGAACCGGCTGACTTTCACAACTCCTGGGGCAGGCTGTCCAACTCAACAACCCTGGGTGGTGGGTGCTAAACAGTCCATGGAGGGCAGTGGGCTCTCCCTCTCTCCAAACAGTCTCTTGTCCTCTTGCCTGCACCCCCCGCATCAGAGTCTCTTATTCTCTCTCGCATGACATCACACAGGTACCTGCTTCTCTTTGCTTTCATGATGTCCACTCCAAGGTCCTCCTTCACCATACCTTGGACCATCCTCGTCGCCAATTGTTATAACCGGCTCTTGGTCATAGGGTTCACTCCAAAGGACACTCAGGATATTTAGGCCAGGTACTCTTAGCGGTTACTTTATTAGCTTCTTAGGTTACAGGATCAGATGTCATCAAGTCATTGAGATACAAAGAGGATCAGGGACAAGAGCCCACTGGCTCCCACCACCCAGGCTCACATATTGTAACTGCCTGGGTTAGAACCAATTCAACTCCAAACATTCTAACCTCACGCTCCACACTCACAGCCTACATTCTGATGATGACATCAATCCTGGCACAGCATAGATGCAAGCACAGGAGCCAACCCTACCACCTCTTTTCCTACAACAAACAAACACATATCAAACTCACCAGAAGGAAGCCAACCCTAACAATCGCCAAATATAAGAAGTGGCACTGCAGCCCTAAATTGAGTAAAAAAATGGTCTAATTGGAAAATGGTGCATATACTGAAGAGAACGTATGATTCATGCACATTTTGGCACCTGTATCGTACTTATATGTCTGCCATGATCCCGAAAGAGCTATGTGGCATTGCCGAAGTGGAGTGGCATTCCCTTGTTAAAAGCCTATACACACACACATTGCTAAAACATTTTCTGAGTTGGGTGGGCCGACCTTGAATATTGACATTTCAGATATTTTAGAGATCTTGACCAAACTCAAACCATGGAGGCCCCTGGCCCTGATGGTTTGGCAAACATAGTACTAAAAACGAATCTTCAATTGTGCACTAGAGTGCTATACGATATGTATTTAAACATCTGTACCTGTGGTATCCTTTCTCGAAGCAGGCTCAGCTGTATCCTGATCCCGGTCCATAAGTGTGGGACATACACGGACCGCTGCAACTTAGGATTGCTAGCAATGTTAGACACTAGCAGCACCATTTCTGCCACACTTGTATTACGTTTACTGGAAAAGTGATCTAGGGAAGAGAAGCTATTATGGCTACAACAACTTGAATTCAGGAAGGGGTACTTAACAGCACGGGCAATATGGGCCCTATGCCTACTTGCTGAGGATGCCTTGAATGGGGCCGACGGAGTGCTCTTTTTGTGCTCCATTGATTACTCAGCTGCCTTTGACTGTGTTGACTGCCCTACCTTGTGGGCCAAATTGGATAGGTGGGATACTGATAGGTAACTACTATATTTTATTAAGGCCCTGCATACTCATACAAAAGTTAGTGTTCAACTCTCGCACAAGGGTGTTGTGTCATCCCCCATGTCTACCAAACTGGGTCTGAAGCAGGGGTGCATTATTGCACCTCTGCTCTTTAACCTCTATGTGGCTGACATGGGGGAGAAGTTGGGAGTAGGGGGGGTGCCTCATTTGAGGGGAGGCCATACCATGGATTTCTTACACGGATGACACATGGCCTTTTTTGGCCAAACTATCTAAAAATCAACCATAGAAAAACCAAGGTCATGCAGATTTGGGAATAAGACAACACTCTGCAAGGTATAGATTTAATATCAGGGGTGTGAAATTAGATGTAGTCAAGACCTATATTTACTTGGGCCTACCTTTTTGTAATGCCCCCGTGCCCTTATGTATTATTCCTATTGTAAAGCAAACGCACTAAGAAGCTGGTTAAGCCTTAAGCAATTTATCGAAAGAGTAGGTGGAGATTCGGTAGAGGGACTTAGGGAAATGTACAAGACAGCAATTGTCCCATGCATAATCTATAGGCTAGAGACCATCCTGGAAAGCATGCAGGATGGCTTGATATCTTGGAAGGGAAGGTTCTTAGGCCACACCTAGGATCGCCTACAATGGTCCCCGTGACGACAATAAGAATGCAGCAGTGCCTCAATTCACTACCTACCTTGACAAAAGTGAGGTGTAGTAAATTGTTTCTAAGTATAAAGAATGCAGCAGAGGCATTGGGCTCTACAGGAATACTTTTTGTATTTGAGGTTCACTTGCATTTTCATGAACGTAATCGTGCTATGTTTATGCAAGTCTACCTAGAAAATATCGAGCTTTCCTCCTTTGACCATGATGAGATTGGTAACCATGCATATAAATTCAAGGCAAAGTCACATTTGTGGGACAGAGTCAGATCTATTGACTCTATTCACACAAAGAAAAGCTATGGTGAGCTTGCAACACAGAACTTTGAATATGAAAAGCTGCACAGTTATTTAACTAAGGTGTGTCCTCTACCCTTAGGGCGGTTTATCTTGTGCTTGAGGCTAAACATCCTTCCAGTAATGGAATACCTTGGTGCATGGCAGGTGGTGCCTAGAGAAATTAGATTATGCAGGCTGTGTGCAAATTGTGTTGAGATGAGTAGACATGTTTTAACAGCATGTGAGAAGCTCGTCGACCTGTACACAAAGGGGTATTCACGCTTTTGCCTATTACCTGGGTCGATTGAATCAGATCCGTTTTGGTCTACAATCATGGCAGCAAAATCATTGGTCATTACGGCTGCAACCGTGCATGTTTGGGAGAAGATTCAGCCCTGTTTAACATGTATATTGTATAAGATATGTGACTATTAAAACTAATTTGATTAACTTATGCGGGCGAGAAGGCTTTGTCTCTCTATGTACGAATATTATGAATTCTTCTGCAATGCAGAATTTTATGTGATGTGGTTATATAGATGATGTGTTTTATATTCTACAGTATTGTATTGATGTGGTTTTATTGAGATGATGATGACATTTTAATGAAATGTTATTAATTGCATTTTTCTATCTATATGCAAAAGTCTTGAAATAAATGGTGGAATAAAAAATGGAGATTGGTGATGATGCTCAATCTCATCCCTTTTTGATGTTTGCTTGACAGTGTTCTAACCTTTAAGCTATCAATGTTCTGGCTTGGACACATGCCTCAAAATGTAGCGACAAAGGTAGTGCAAATTGACGTAGTACATGATAAAATGGGATATTGGCAATGGTTACCGTCAGTATTTAAGGCACACTTTGCACAAATATCGCGATAACATTAGTATAATGTGTTCATGGAGCACAAGAGGTTTTTCCCATCTATCTGCAAATGGAGGGTTCCTAGATAATATCAAACTTTTTACAATAGTGGCACTGCAAGAAACATGGATGACTGATCCCTGTGAGATTGATGGTCGTAGTACACTCCAAGTACTGGCATCTAAAGGTCCAATTGGTGTACCACGTGCTGGGCTACTTGTGACAGTATGCAATCCTTGGCTACTCACATCGACACTGAACACACCCATGATACATGCAGTAATAATTAGTGATAACATACAAGGCTATGATCGAATTCTATTAGTAAATGTCTATGATCCTCCGAATTATGCAGCAACAAAAAGAAACACTGCAATAGTGAAAATAATTTTTCAGTCCTCAAACGGTGACACTGCAGTGTTTATTCTGGGAGACTTTAATGTCAGAATGGATGTTCCATCTGATTCTCCATTTACGCAAAGTGAATCAGGACCTCTTAATACCTATCAAACCAATGGGCAAGGCAAAAGCTGGCTTGAGCTATATAGTCTCTTCAATTTCCCAATGCTCAATGGAAATTGCAGAGGTGATTCAGCAAAAGCATTTACTCAAATTAGTGGGAAAAATGCCTCAACTATTGATTATGTCTTTATTATCGACGTGGGTAAGACTAAAGTGAATGACATGGCAACACTACACCACAAAGAAAGTGACCACCTTCCGCTATGTGTATTATTAGATGTACGTGAGAGCCAGAGTGAAGTTCAATTAAACGGTGACATCTTTCTTAACTCTAGTAATAATTGTATTTGCTGGAATCCAGTCAATCTTGAGAAAGCGCAAGTGATAGTTGAAACATCCCTCCCTCACTTCACTGAGCGTTGGCAACATACAGTTGAAGCAAAGGGTAAATCGACGTTAAGTGACTTTTCTAATATAATTGATTTGATTAGAAGAGTCACACAAAAAAGTTCTGGCTTTAAGACCCAGAGAGAACGGTGTAATAGACCCTAACTGAAGAATCGGCAACATGGCCGTAGCATCCAAATAGCAAAAAAAACCTTAAAGGGGTGGTCTAGTAAAACATTTTATTTAAAAAATAGATAGGCCACATAAAAAAAAAGTACTAGCATCCTCCGTTTTAAAACTTCCTATGTAAAATTTTGAGCTATTCAAGCTCAAAATTCGAAAAAGCAAGCACAGGGGCACCGCCATTTTGTGAAATTGAGGCCCTCCTCTGCTGGCTTTTGCTTTTGCGGCACTAATGAAGGAAAAGCCAGCCAGCTGTAGTAAACAAAGTCTACTGCTGGGTGGCTTTCCCTTCATTAGTGCCGGGACTTGGAGGACGCGGACCGGAGACCAGAGCAGGAAAGCTGCAGCTGAATCTCGGTAAGTGCTATTTAGGGCTGGAGGAGCCCGGAAAACTTAGAAATAAAACCGCAGCTTTAAAAACGTTGTATTTATGTTTGCGGTCGCTTTTGAAGAAACTTTGAAAGAAAAACCGCAGCGTTTTCCAACACAACTGCGTGTGTTCCTGCCTGCTGTGGCTATCACTTTGGGTCTCCGGTGCTCCCAGGGGAGCCCAGGGGAGCACCGGAGACCCAGAGTGATAGCCACAGCAGGCAGAAACACACGCAGTTGTGTTGGAAAACGCTGCGGTTTTTCTTTCCAAGTTTCTTTCCTCCGAGCCGGAGGAGCCTGAGAAACTTGGAACGAAAAACCGCGGCGTTTTCCAACACAATAACGTTGTATTTATGTTTGCGGTCGCTTCAAAAGCGACCGCAAACATAAATACAACGTTTTTAAATCTGCAGTTTTATTTCTAAGTTTTCCGGGCTCCTCCAGCCCGGAAAACTTAGAAAAAAAAACGCAGCTAGTGCTTATTTTTTGTAAAAAAAAATAAATAGCACTTACCGAGATTCAGCTGCAGCTTTCCTGCTCTGGTCTCCGGTCCGCGTCCTCCGAGTCCCGGCACTAATGAAGGGAAAGCCACCCAGCGGTAGACTTTGTTTACTGCACTTTTCCCCCTCCCCCACCCCTGCACTTGCGCAATCTGAATGACACCTGGCCTAGTAGGATCGTTGTCTGTCTCCCCTTGTTCCTCCCCTCCCTGCCTCGTCGCGCCTTGAAACACCTGTGTATAGGCGCGTTACAAATGCCATATCATATCATATCATATCATACTAAAGCTGGCTGGCTTTTCCTTCGTTAGTGCCGCAAAAGCAAAAGCCAGCACAGGAGGGCCTCCATTTCACAAAATGGCGGCGCCCCTGTGCTTGCTTTTTCGAATTTTGAGCTTGAATAGCTCAAAATTTTACATGGGAAGTTTTAAAACGGATGATGCTAGTATATTTTTTTTTATGTGGCCTATCTATTTTTTAAATAAAAATTTTTACTAGACCATCCCTTTAAGGAAAGAAATCTCACTGGCACAAAAAAATGTGCGGCTAGACAAACAATAGTTCGACATTCCAAAAACTATAAAAAATCTACTGTATCCGGAAATAAATGAAGTTTGCCAAAAAAAATATGTATCTTTAAATTAAATACCACAGCTGGCTGTGTAGACACAAAGCAAAACATGCATGCAAACTTTGGATGAAACTAGCACATGCTGCAAAGACTAATAATAATACTGGGATTTGGACAACACTAAGAGGGGCGGCAAAGAAAAACTTACCGATTAATAGTGTCCCAGAAGAGACTTGGCGTTGCCACATTAAGAATTCATTGGGGCCTCACTACCTTGGGATGAAGAACACATAATGGAAAAAGCTAAATGGATTTGCAAATCATCCATTGATAACATCTCGAAGATGATAACAAAATTACCCTAATCTCGGGCAATAGGTCCCGATGGCACTTGCAATGGCTTTCTCAAGCCCTCCCCTCACACGTGGGCGATTGCCCTTCATCCTCTATTCAATGAAATAGTTTCCAGTGGAATAGTACCATCCTCTTGGAAAGAGAGCACGATTCTTCCCATTAGCAGAAAAGGCAGCTGGAAACTTCCATCCAATTATTACATGCTGGCCATGTTAGATATCCCGGCCAAAATGTTTGCACTTGCCCTATTAAATGAACTGAACCAATGGATAAATGAGCCATACTTTGAAAGGCATAGTCTTCCTGTATATGGGGCATTTATCAATTTTAACGCAGCCTTCGACACAGTCATGAGGAATAAACTGCGGAACAAACTATCAACATGGAAAATTCCTCAAGGCCTGTTACATATGATTCAGCTACTTTATACAGAAACCAAGGTCCGAGTATGTACCAACAGTAAAGTCCAAATATCTCAGCCCTTTCCCACAGAGCTTGGAGAAAAATCAGGGTTGCATTCTAGCTGCCACCGTGTTTAATCTCTATCTGGTCGACCTAGCAGAGGCACTCAAATTAGAGGAGGCACGACCGGTAAAAGAATTGCATACGCCATTAGCAATTTCATTCGACAACAAGGAATATGCTCTATTAAAACCATCTTATTACTATACTGTTCTAAAATAATTCCATGTATGATATATGGAGCAGAAGTGTGGGGTTTTAAATTTCGATTAGAACTCACCCAACTTGAGGCCAAAATCTTGTGATTACTATTCAGGATACGTAAGTCGCTGTCCATTGAATATATCCTTTTAGAATTTTATTTCCTGAAAGCAACAGGAGGAATTGACCACAAAATTGTGATGGGTTATGAGAAACTGCGGCAACTCAAGAATGGCACTATAATGAGTAAACTCATAACAGCTTTCTCAGGAATAGAAAACCACAACAAATTTGGGACACTTGGACGACTGCATGAAATACATAGTTTTTGGTTGAAAAAAGTGTGCCAGGTGAAATGTTCTAAACCCAGATGATGTTAAAGATGAGAATAAAGGAAAAATCTGTACCAATAAATTAATACAGTTACATTAGCATCCAATGTTAATAGTGGCCCTTTCATCTCATGTTGGATGGACTGAACCATAAAGCCGAAATACACTGATGCTTATCCTAATAGCTCTACCATTTGTAAGTACTTACTATGCAAATTTAACCTCTCTAAGGTTCTTGAAATAGTGGGGGCAAGAATGGTTAAACGACACAGTGAGCATTATTGCCACTTATGTGGGGGGATCCCTATTGAAACGGTCGAACACATCTTATGTGATTGCAATAGAATAAAGGCGATGAGAATGAATTTTATCCGAGCATATACTAATACGTCTGAGAATGACAGTAAGCCTTCATTGTGGGACCAAGGAATGGAAGATAATGATGCAAATTTAATCCACCGCATGATGAATTTTTATGTAGTGTGTATGAAACATTTAGAAGAATTAACTAATGAATAGGGCCAATCGA
Organism: Ambystoma mexicanum; assembly: GCF_040938575.1. Classification (NCBI taxonomy): domain Eukaryota; kingdom Metazoa; phylum Chordata; class Amphibia; order Caudata; family Ambystomatidae; genus Ambystoma; species Ambystoma mexicanum. The sequence continues at coordinate 312,363,207 of NC_090941.1, forward strand.
TTTTTAGTAATCAGGTGGTACTTTCTATCAGATGAAATGGTATGTTTACAGCCTGTAATTGTTCTTAACCCATGAAGTTGTATGATGTTTGTAAATTGTGTGTTGATACAAAGTCAATGTTGGGTGCATTTATAATGAATAAAAAATAAAATAAAACAAATTAAGAAGTTTTAGAAAGTACCTTGAGCATGAGAGGGCCATTGAGATGTCTGAATAACACATAGAGTATAAGGTGTAGAAGTTGTAGACATTGACTTGAGCCTGAGAAGGGCGCTAAGAAGCATGATGGTCTGTAGAGCAGGGGTCTACAACCTTTGGTTCTCCAGATGTTTCAGACTACAATTGGATACCAACTAGAGATGTGCAAAGATGAGAAAGGATTAAAGAGGTGGATCACTCTTAGTGACAAAGTAATCCTGACAGAGTGTGGAGATATTATCTGCATATGGGAAGATTGGTTTAATAAAATAATAAAGAACAATAATGTGAATTGTTCTCTGTTATTTTCTAATGAGGCGCTTGTGTTCTTAATGCCCCTCTGCCATAACATGCAGGAGGTCTATTTGCCTTTATTTTAGCAGGCTAATGACTGTCCATGTCCACCTGCAAGTTAATGAATGCTTCACTTCTTCAGTCATCGGCGAGTGTTTACATGCACCATCCATTTTATTGGGGCACTGTTGTTTTCAACGTTGCCCTATTATGCTGGATATTATTTTTTCAGGGCTGTTCTGCGCTCCTGAGTCAACTCAAGTGGGCAGGTGTGGCTTGTGTTTTGCCAGCAGTGAGTGGCATTGTGGCACGGCTTTTGCTATTAGTACTTTGCCAGTATCTTCCCAACTACATACCCTATTGGCTTCTTTTTTATTATTAGTGTTTTGGTTTTAAAATAAACCTTTTCATTGCATAGACATTGGTAAATGAATACGTATCAAAATTATAGAAGAGAAACATATCAACATATCACAAACAAGCAATTAACAGACAGAGATAGAAAACTATTTCACCAACAAAACCCTTAAAATAATTCCCTTTCAATCAATGCCATTTACACTACAACTTGCCAATTTCTATTGGTACATTCAAACTTTGAAACACATCCAATAAAGATGAAGAACTTTTGTCATACTGCCGCCCGTCATTAGGCAGCCCATAAGCCATGCTCACCCTCCAAATTTCTACAATCTCGCAGAAATTGGGAATGCCGATGTTTTAAATGGGTAGTTGCATCACAGTACAGAATTAGATGTATTATAGTTTTTCAACATTGGAGTTCTTAGATAATCAACATGTTCTGTTCTGTGCAGTCAACTGTATTCTAAGCCCAATGGTTTCTAAAGTCTGGAGCAAATTAAACCTAAATCTCATGTATACTGCTCGCTCTTCAAAACACAGAAATAAAGATATATATTTTACCAGGCTCCTTCTTGTCCTCGGAATGTGCCCATACTCTTTGTATAGAGCATGCAGTCCATCCATACTCAAGCACCAATCTAGACTAAACATTTTGTTCTTCACCCAATCAGGAGTTGCACTTAAATGTATTTGCTTCAGATCTAATTTTACAAGTAGGAATTTCATGTCTGACCCAAATGTATTTTTATAATTGGATGCTCTTAGCATTGAGCACAAGATTTAAAGGCTCAAACAAAGAGTTGGAGGGGGGTCCCATTGGCCTTTGGGAGGCCTGTAAATGGATTTCCTAGATGTCTTGAGCCTGTAGGTCATTTCCCTTACTATCCTTCTTGTCCACCAACTCCTAGCAATGCTCTGATGTTTCGTTGTTAGTGGTGTCACAGACACCTCTCACTAGCTTTCCTTGTGTTCACACGTTTTACCAAACTGGGTTCTCTGGGTGCTCTTCATCACCTCGTTCATCAATCAAGCTTGTTATTTTCGACTGGATTGTTCTTTAGTTTCAATTAAATGTATACTCTTCACCACTGGTGGTCATGTAGGAAGATGGGGGGGAGTGGCACTAATCCTTGTTTCAAGCCACTCTGATCTTTTTCTGACCTTTGTCCCCTGCACTCCTGACAAGTGGGTCCCTTCTGTATCCTTGAACTGCTTACCTCTTAGAAATGCATTGGCATAGCAAGCCACTTCAGGTGCACATACATCCAGGATGCGATGCATGAATGCTGGTTCTGCTACCTTGGAAGTGACACTTCAGCTGGGATATCCTTACCGCAAGACAGTTGCATGTTGGACCTCTGATTAACTATCTGAACATAACACAAGGTTACCCACATCCTGCAGCGTGGACAATCATACTTGATACCACTGTGGCTGTCTGTTATTTATTTATGCCATTTGTTACACGCCCAAACCCGGAGATATCACGGTGCCATTTACATGGAATGTGTATCTGGTTACAAAGTTCAAAAACATACATACAGAAATAGATACAGAGTTCATTTACAGCAAAGGCAGTACTTTTAGAGGCAGAGGTAAGTTATCATACAGAAGGTTATTTACACTACATTACAAAAGCACTGGACAGCTTTGAACTCATTGTGACAAATGAGGAGGCTGAAGGTTAGCATTTGTTGAAGAACCAAGTCTAGCCTAGCTGCTGTATGTTTGCTTCGGCATCAGCCATCTTACTTTTCCCCTGGGTCACTCCTGACCCAGGTGAGGCCACAAAGTATCCTACTGGTCCACGTTAAAAGGACAGCATCATTATATTGCTCTGCGTGACACGTGGGGCATGCCTTGTGAGAAGTGGAAAGAGTCATTTTCTTGCAGCACACAGCTTCTCTGTGTATATAGGAATAGCTGAGAGCGAAACACCCCACTGTGAAATGTCTTCAAAAGAGAAGGTGTTGGCAATCCAGGAATTGGCACATCTGTGGTGTAGATTTGAGAACTGAACTTGGCTGCTCTTTTGGAGCATTATCTGAAATTGGTGCACACTAGAGAATTGCAAAGCGCAGACGGTTTCCTGGCAAAGTCTATTCTATTGGTTTCCACAGATTTCAATTTTTCGATATTTGGCTGAGAATATATTGTGTAAGCTTATTAGTAGAGATCATAAAATGCAAATTAGTCAAAAGAAAGGATGCATATTCATTCTCCGAGTTGAAAGTGCAGAAAGTAAGCCAAAAAAGTTCCTTTCATCTGTTTCTAAGGGTAATTTCAATTTTGCATTGTACAATCGCACATTTGGACTCGAAACTGATTACCTAATGTATGCGTGAGCCAATTACAATTACACACAAGCTGTGCTAATTTTAGACATATACCTTGTTCACTAGAGCCCACTGATCATAAAATTGACTCTTGTGGTCCGAAGGGGTCCAGCTGTCAACTGTGAAATGAATAACTTTACAAATTGGATAAATGAGAATTTGTAACATGACACAATTTACCAATTGCAATCAAGAGTATTTTCCATATCTTTCGATTGAAGCCATGAAGTAAAGATTACTCGAGGTACGTTTCATTAGGATATGATGTCCGAGTAGTGCACATCCATAGACCTATACATAACACACTGGGTGCTGCTTATTTAAACATTAAATTAATACAACCTTTTCTAGACATGCATATAAAATTGTACGGCGCTCAGTGACTACAATGTTTCAGAGATCATGGGGCAAGTTAATAGGAAAGATGGGATATTGTAACAGCATTGGGAACACGTGTTGAGGGTTAGGTGTGTACCTATACAGCTTGTTCAATCAGGATGGATGGAAATGGCATCTATGTGTTAATGTTATTTGCTCCACAAATACTGGTTTCCTCTTGGATAACTCTGCAAACCTGCGAACCAGCACCATAAGCAATGTTAGGGTGTACACAGAAGTCAACCAGCAGGCGGCGGCTCCTCCATAATGGATGATGGGGCACCGACCAGAGGTGTTGCTAAGGGGGGGGTTGAAGGGCTTTAGGCCCTGGGTCTTTTGGTTGTAGCCCCGGATAAAAGCTCAGGGGTTACAACCAAAAAGGTTAGCTAGCCCCCAGTCCTGACAGTCCCAAAATTAGCATATCCCCGGATGTTTTCCAGACCTAGCAACACTCCTGGCGCCAACCGACACCCATTATCGAGGAATCATGCGAGAGCCCAGTGTAAACTTGTGCACTCCCACAGCAACAGTGTACAGCGATGGCCTATGTTGTGGGGAAACAAGACTTTCCCCCTTGTGTGTTGTATCCCAGCTACACAAAGGCAAAGAGCCATGCAAGGCTGGGGTGTTTTGCTTCCCCAGCCTTGCATGGCCCCCTGACCATGCGGGCTGGGCTGCTGAACCACCAAAATGCCTATGTTGCCTGGGGTGGACAGTCCGTGACGCTCACCCTCACTCTCCAGCACCAGTAAGCAGAGTGGTGTTTGATTGACACCTCTCCTTGCTTCCTGCCTGAATGACTTGCCGGGAGGGCCTTCCAGACAGAGCATCTGAGCATGAACCTGCAGCCAAGCCGAGACACAGGCAAGCATTTTATTTTCTTGAAGAAATAAACTGTGCATGCATGCATGTATGTGAGTGATTGTGTATAAGTGCGAGTGAGGATGCAATGTTTTTGAATGTGTGTGTGAATGAATGCTGTTGATTGCGTTAGTCTATGAATGGGGAATGTACAAGTGAATGAATACTGTTAATTGCGTGAATGTAGGCATGGGGAATGTATGCCAGTAAAGTTTATTTTTATTTGTTTTTTAATCAGAGTGAATGTTTGAATGCGTGCATGCGAGCCATGTATGGGTGCATGGCTGCTTGTGTAATGAATGGGTATGAATGTTGGGGCAGCTCGTCAGTAAATGGGTGGTGGGGTGCCGATCCGACAGTACCCTCGCCCATCAGGAAGGAGCATCAGCTTAAACTGTCAAAGGGAAATGCGGTTCCCTTTCACAGTTGCTGTGTTCTTTAACACCATGGCCCTCATTACGACCCTGGCGGAAAGTAACTGACATGACCGCCATAGCGTAAATAGCGTTTCCGCCATTGCACGATGGAGCAAAGTGCGGGCAATTCCGACCCATCGGGCACGAGCACTACGCCATGGCGGAAGTGCAAAGTCCGCGATGGCGGAAATGACCCCAAAACGGCCCATACCGCCGTCGTACGGCGCCCTAGGTGCAATTCCGCCACCCATCTTAGCGGTCACCGTAATGAGCGGTCAGCGCAAATTACGGTCACCGTAAATATACGGAAACGGAAGTAAAAACATGGGGCCGGAACGGGAAACAGGACGCCGTACACCTATAAAATCAGAATCCCAACACAACCATTAAAAACCGACCCTGAGACACATCCCAACCCGTTAGCCACCCCATAATAAAAAAGAAAAATGGGAAAAGTTGCTAAAAAAGCGTGCCATCGCAAGCGGCAGGTCCACTTCTCCCATGAGGAACTCACCGTGCTCACAGAGACCCTCCAGGAGAACGCTGCCGTCGTCTTCTCGACGCAAATGACCAGGACGGCACTTGCGAACAAGAAGGACATATGGGCCCTGGTGGCACAGCGGGTAAGTGCGGTGGGGACCGCACCCCACAACCCACAGCAATGCAGGAAGCGATGGGACGACTTGCGGATACGCGTCCGGAGCATACTTTCAGCCAACCGCAACATTGCCACAGCTACCGGGGGAGGATCTGATTCACCCATCAAGTTGACCCCCTGGGAAGAAATCTGTGCCTCCACCATTGGAATGGAGAGCATAGAGGGAGTCGGAGGGATGGAGAAAGGAGTGCAGACATCCGAAGAATCAGGTAGGTGGGCCAAATTAAACAATGCTAAATCCACAAAGTCCAATCATGTGAAGCACCATGTGTCCCCATAGTGCAATAGAAACACATGTCCAGGAGAACGTCCACATACATTGCCATGATAGCGCCCTGTAAAAGTCAGATTAAATACATAAATAAGTAAAAATCCTAAAGACACCCTCTGCATGTGCAGCATGCACACCCTAACTGCAGGCTGAAAAATAACTGCACCCTCAATCCACATGAAAATGAGACCCCCCCCAAGGCCCTGACCCAAATCACCCTCAGGTACCACCCCAATGCATGTGATACATTGCCATTCCAATTACAACAGACCCATAAATAACGCTTGCCCTCCTTTACTCCACCACAGGGTCCGAATCAAACGACGAGCTTCAGGACACCCCTACCAGCACACCTGCAAAGAGGGCCAAGACCAACGGCAAAAGACCCTCCACCTCAGCTGCACGGATCAAGACACGTCAGCAGCACGAATCGAGTGGCAGCACACTGGAGGGGACATCAACAGGCACCCCAGCAGCCAGCATGTCCACAACAGCAGCACCACAGGTCCCCCCAATGGATGCCACAGAAGGCACTGCTTCTGGTGGCAGCAGCACCATAGGTGACACTGCTTTCATGCCAGCATGCTCCGACACAGAAAACGGTGCTGTAGATGTAGGATCCATCCATGACCTGTCCCAATCCCCCTGTATGTTTCATCCCGTACACCATGAGGAAACCACGCAGGGGCACCCACAAGACGACGACTGGCCAACCCCCACAAGGCCTGTGGCAAGGCAACATGAGGTGATCAGCCCCTCTGTGACACCACCGGAAATGGGCATGGCCCAGCAGAGGCAACAGTCCCTCGAGCAGATGATAGTGCAACAGCAGCAACTGGCCACGCTCCTCAAGGAGCATGCTGATGAATGTGGGGGTTCTAAGGCAGCCATTGAAACATCTACTGAGACACTTAGGGCAGAAATGGAGCGAAGTACAGAGACACTAAGGGCACAAATTGAGGGAAGCACCGAGAGCCTGAGGGGACAAATGGAGAGAAGCACCGAGAGCCTGAGGGGGGAACTGCATGCGACGTCCAAAGATGTATGTGGTGAACTTGCCGCTGTGCGCCGTGTGCTCACTGAGCTCTCACAAACCCTTAGGGACATGCATGGACGTGAGCAGGCAGAGACATCATCCGTTTCAAGTTCCGTCCAGGGCAGCCCCCAACGCAGATCTGGGAGGAACCTGCGCTCCACAGGCAGGGGTGCCCCTGATACCCAGAGAGGGGGCTTGCAATAGCGTCTGACCAATGACAATGAGCATCTCTGGACACTGGTGTTCTGGGGGGAGGTAGGAGGGTGGAGGGGGTGTGTAGGGTTCTTCCGGGTGGCGGGTCGATTGGGTGTGTAATACCATTTCACATTTGCAATACATATATACACATCAATCCAATGAGATGTGTGGACATTGATCTTTGTGTACGAGGCCTTTCTTGGCGTACAGGCCACATTGTGCATGTTCCCGACACACACAGTGCCACAAGTCCCGTGTCCATGTAACAGCCACCAGGCGTGAGTACTAGAAGCATGCATCTATGATATTCTGATGAATCTCACGGGCCTCCTGTGCCTCGCGGACTCCTTGAGGTGCTGCCACATCCCCACCCTCATCATGACCATCTTCAGGTGCTTGCAGTTCTGCGTAAGGGGGCATGGCCACATTTCTACGTACGCACATGTTGTGTAGCATTACACATGCCATGACCATCTTTGCAACCTTCTCATGGCGGTACAGGAGTGCCCTGCCAGACATGCTGAGGCAGCAGAAACGAGCCTTCAGTAGGCCGAATGCCTGTTCTATGACTACACGGGTACGTGAGTGGGCATGGTTGTAGTCCTCCTCATGCTGGTTCTGCGGGTTCCGGATTGGTGTAAGGAGCCATCTCTTCAGTGGATACCCGGCATCACCTGTATGTGGACAAAGAAGGATGTTTGTGGAATAACATTGCTACGTACGCATCCCCCCCCTTCCTGCCACGACATTGACGCATCACCTACCCCACATTCACATGCATTAAATGAGACTCACCGAGTAGCCAGGATCGGTGCCCTGTGTGTCGCTCCATGTAGCGTGGTACTGTAGAGTTCCTCAAGACCATAGAGTCATGGGTTGATCCTGGAAATCGGGCACAACAATGTGTAAAGATCCTGTTGGAGTCACACACCATTTGTACATTGATAGAATGATATTGTTTCCGGTTGCGGTACTGGACCTCCATGGCATGTGGGACAACCAATTCCACATGGGTGCAGTCGATGGCACCAATGCAACCCGGTATGCCGCCAAGTGCATGGAATCCCACTTTTGTGTTTGTGAGCTCCTGCTCCGAGCGTGGTAAACAGATTTAGTCGTCTGCGTGCTTCAGGAGGGCATCAAGCACTTGGAATAGTGTCCGTGACAATAGTGGCTGTGAAATGCCATGCAACTGTCCGACTGTGTGCTGGTAGGTGCCTGTGGCCAGGAAGTGGAGTACAGACACCACCTTCAGTAGGGGTGGGATGGCGGTTGGGCTATCTATCATGCTGACAAGGTCAGCGTGTGTCATGTCGACAATGGCGGTTATGGTGTCCCGGTCCAAACGGTAGAGGGTGTGGATCTGCTCAGCAGTGAGGTTGAACGGATTGGCACGGAGGCGTGGGATTGCGGGCTGCCTGTGTGGTGGTAGTGGCTGTGCTGGTGGGCCTTGCTGCCCTGCCTTGCCCTCCTCCTCCTCCTGCGTCTCCTCTGTGCGGCCGGTTGTTGCAGTCGTTGGTGTTCGTCTTCTTCTTGAAGTTGGAGTACTTGCAGTGCTATCAGGTCCCCCAGGCCCAACATCGCTAGTCCTCTCGGTAGCATTTGGGAGTGGGTGTGGTTGTGGGAGGGGTTTGGGTGTGCAATTTATGTGTTTTCAGGCTGTATAGCCTCCACCTGTGGTGATTCATTTCACCTGTGCCAGCTGCAATTACTTTTGGGCGAGCACGTCCCGCACACAACGCTGCTATTTGACGCATGGCATCTTGCAATTACAATCATGTATATGATCCCGATGGCAGTGAAATATTGGTTAATATGTTGATTCTGCTATGGTCCCATTGTTTCACATACTATTTTTGCAGTCACGGACAAACTTGTGAAGGGTCAGTGGAATGTAGTACTCGATCAACGGTGGACCCTCATGCAGCACTGTACCGACGTTCACCGACGGGCGGGGAGTCCCATTAGTGATTGAAGCCAGTTGCCATTTTCACACACAGCCGCACTACATAGATGTATTTGTGAATCCAAGCGTTCACAGATGCCTTTTCGACGTGATGTTGCTAATGAGGAATTCGAAGGACAGCGCTTTTGCTTTTCAACTAGCGGCGAGGAGACGCCCACAGGTCTGACTGGAAATGTAACGTTCTATTGTTGAATGTCCTTGGGACAGGGCCCATGACGAGAATGCAATGATTGATGTGAATTGAATGGGATGCGCAATAGCGTAGTGGACGATGAGGCAGGACGTCCCCAAATACATGTTACTTCACTACACTAGTGAACCGGGCAGGAGCACAGTGGATTTTGCAGACTGCATTACGCACAGACTCAATGGAAATTTCAAATGTAATGTGAGTAAATATTCAGGCGTTTCTATTCCGGGATGAGGGAATGATGAATGGATGCATGGACAGATGATTTAATTGAGAGTTTGTCATGTGCATGGCTTTTTGATATCTATCCCCTTCCCCTGCGCTATGTGATGCAAAGCTGCCATAGTGGGTCCATCATCTGTCTGCCCTTGTTGAACCCTCCCTGTCTCGACGCGCCTTCAAACACTTGTGTCTGTGCACGTTACTAATCACATCTAATGGATTCTGTTTTGACAGACGCATGCACACATACACTCGTTAGTAATAGTGTATTGAGCTCAATTTATGTCGTTATGATTCGCAAGTGATTTTTTGGTGACATTAATCCTTTTGAGTGTGCTAGCATGCATATGGTTGTATATTTAGTGTGTTGAATGAACTGAGTAATTCATATGAAGTTCGGATGCCCATGCTATTATTTTTTTCTTTTGGGTGACAGGTATCTCCTCCCCTTTTGCCGCTGCCATCTGTACGCCACTCCTGCAGATGGGTTTTTCACTCGACACCTGCAGCTTCGAGTTAATCAGTGGAGCACCATTACGATCTTATGGGACGATCGCCAATGGGCCACATGCCCTTACGCAGTACTAGTGGCTAGGAGCAACATATGTACCTTTCAGCTGGACTAGTGCCTACTTCATGGGACTGCCCTGCGGTTCTAGGCGCTTCCGTGTTGCCTTTTTGGTCGTAAATGTAGGCCCTGTGTACCATGAAGGAACAGGGCGTCAAACAAGTAGGAGCTGGTCATTCATTGCGGATGCAGCCCACAGTGATGGAAATCATTTGGGAGTTAGTTTGCGAATAGCTGTATGGGCTTGGTGATTTGGATGTGCATTAAAATTATGTTCAGATATTGACCGTGTAGCCTTATTCTTTACTAGTGATATAGCATATTCCGATTTGTGGCGCGATGTATTGTGAGATGATCTGCATTGGGTTCCGGCTTCTGAGTGGAGTTGTGTGGTACTGTACTGGCCGCGTTTGCCTACGAGGAGTTGTGCAATGTGGGCAGGGAGTGGAGTACAGGCACTCAGTAGGGCCATGTACGGTTGGTTCGCGATGCCGTAATTCTCACCATGGCGGAAAGGTACTTTCCGCCATGCTTGATGGCGTTGAGTACATGTCCGCTAGGGTCAGAATTCGCGTACCGTTGCGCCATGGCGGAAATTACGGTTTTGCAAGGCGCGCGTGCGCGTGCTTGGTGCAGTTAGCGTTGGCGTTCACTACGGTGTCGCTAATGGCATCGTACTTTACGGTGACGGGTCATGATCGCAACGAGCGGTATTCGATGGCGGTATTTCATTTCCGCCTTCGTTTTTGGAATTCCGCCAGGGTCGTAATGAGGGCCCATGTCCAATGAACCCTACAAGGATGGGGATTGTTGGCAGCAAGGAATTCTTCAAAGAAATCACTGTTTTGTGGGGTCAAAGTTACGCAGGCATGGAGTAAAGGGTGTAAATATACATTTATTCTGGGTGATCACAATCTTTTGCCAAAAACAAACAATGTGTCCGAAGCCTCGCCCTAGTCCTTTTTACACTTAAAACTATGTTTAGGAATGAGTGGATTAACCTTCCCAGGGTTGAGTTGTCGGCTCCAACAACAAGGTATCTGGATCCCGTGAAAAAGCTTCTGGTATTCAATAAAAGAATAGGTAGTCAAAGTGTAAAGTGTCCTTCGGCAAAAATTAGGAATCAGTTCTTCCGCGTAAGATTGAATTTATGGCCCACGAGGGAAGTCCTGGTGAGGCGAAAAATTATACCCGCTGATCAAAAATACTGTCAATTTTGTGAATCTGCCACTGTCATAGAAACACTGCAGCATTTGATAGTAACATGTCCTTATTTAAATGCCTTACGCTTCAAACAATTCACTAAGCTAACCAATTTGCATTTGGCACTGGATGAAGGTGAGACATGGAGTCTTTTAGTAAATAGTCCTAGATTCTCGATCTTAAAGTCCATGGTACACTTCTTGGAAACCATTTTACCAACGGAAATTCATTTTTAAAATGTGTCATTGTTATATTACAAGTCCATATATGTATGTTTGTTTCCCACTTGATATGTGCTTTCATTTAACATTTTATTTAACATGGATGAATCAATTTTTGGTTTCCCCTGAAAAGATTTTATATGCACATGTGTTTTTGTGTATCTTACGCATATATGTAATTTTAAGTTGCTCTCATGTCCCTCTTTGTCCTTCAACATTGTTGGTCCCAATGTGAAGCTAGAATTGTTTATTGAAGTTTGAATTGTTTATTGATTTATTTTGTATTAACATGTAAGTTTGAAAAGTTGATTGATTTCAGCTAAATCAAATAAATACAAAAAAAAATAGGTAGTCAAAGTAAAGTCTATGAATCATCAGAAAAAGGATTGTTTTCTTCAATATGAAATCCCATCTCAGAATTTACCATTAGTTTTCAGTCACGCAGAGTCCAGGGTTTACGTGTCACCACATTCATTCTTGAATCGTGGTTCCATTGCTTCAGGTCCTCTAATTCTCATTCTCAAGACTCAGGGAGACCCAAACACCTGGGACCTAGTGCTTCAAGTGCACCTGTATATTTGACTGAGATGATGGTAGAAGCAAAGGAGGAGGCAGCTTTTGGCATCAGGGATATAGTGATTTGTGAGGAGTCATCATCAGTCTAAATGATTAAATGTCTCAGCAGCTGGGGAATAGTTTCAGTAGTGTCCGTGAATTCTCATGAATGACTGAGCAAGGGAACTTTTAGTAATTTGGAGGCTGTAATGGCACGGCCTTTCCCAACAGACACTTTTTACAAACTTTTGGTTGAAATCGTGCATTTTACAGCACAGTTGTTAAGAAAAATAGGGCAAAAAGCCATGCAATGTGTAATTGATTCTCACGGGTAGCACATGCCAAAATACAACGGATGCCTGGTTCCAACAGTATAAAGGAGTATTTTACAACATGTTCATGATGCCATAATATATGCCTGCCTTTCCACTATGCAACACTTTCATGAAGCTCCACCCACAATATATGCCACTATTGCCACTGTAAATCACTTTCATGAAGCTGAACCCAAAATATGTGGCAGCCTTGCAACTGTAAGTCACTTTAAATATGCTGCACCCACGATTTATGCCAGCATTTGATGGCCCCTCAGACATAATATTTCGGAAGACGTTGAACTCGTCTATGCTCTAGGTACCCCGGGTATTTGGAAATGTCAGCCCAGGAAAGTCACAGCGACTTAGGGGTTGGCCCAGAACGAAGCAGGTCTTAAGGCTAGTTGGTCCCACCAACCTAAGGGAGGATGGCATCCTTGGCTGAGCTTCCCTGTTGATGGAAACCGGGGTCAGTGCAGCTGCAAGGCTTCACCAGTGCTTTTGCAGTCCTGGAAGATTCTGTTGGCTTCTCTCTTCTTCTTCGGATTTGATGTTCCAGTTGTCGACTCTGCCGGTAGTCTCAAAACCCTTGATTTATATTCAAAATCCCATTCATTCAAAGCACTAAGCTGTCAATCACACACGGGGGGTCGTCCTCTAGGTCAGCCACCCACCCAGTTGGAAATGATTTCTGCCAGGCATGCCTACAAACAAAGGCCAGTGAGGTTTTGGGCTCCTCCCTCACTTCCTGCCTTCTCAGACACACTGGAGCCTGGGCGGGCTTCACAGCTGAAACCTGCCAAAGGCAAAACACACTGGACTCAAACCTGATCTTAACAAGAGAGTAAAGGCCCAGATGGAAATAACGAACAGGAAATGGCAAAAAAAGAACACAGGGGCCATAATGGTCACCCATAGGTGCTGTACTGCAGTTGAGAAATCAGCCTGCAAATACATTGCACAAAAAGTAGTAAAAATGAAACCACTGCCACCAGCCATTCAAGTTAGTCAGTGTAACAAAATGTTACATGAGAAGTGGGATAAGGAGTTACTATGTAACCCCCCAGCACTCCAAATAATGTGGTTTGTGCTGGACCCACTAAGGAGAAAGTTAAGTAAGACACAAGTTGTCCTACTATTCTTGGGAACTGTTCACACAAGGAATTGTATTTAAACATTTAGAGGTGTCCAAGGGACTCCTGGTAGCACTGCACAAAGGGTGCTGTGTGTCACTATATACATAGTTTACCAGACTCCCTTAAAACAAAAGGAACACACAAATTTAGTCAGAGGAAAAAGTCACGAGTGGGTGGTAAAAAGGCCCATTCAGTCAGGAGAATAAAATCAAAAAGGTCCTGGATTCCAGCCAAAAGGACTGGGGGTCTCTAGGGTTAAAGGGAATAGCACATAAACTGAAAATTCTCCGTAACACAAGGCCAAAGACTGGCAAGAGGTGTATGACACATATGGCAAAGACAAGAGGCTATCCAGGAGAAGCCAGGAGAGTGTAAAGCTGCACATAAAGCCAAAAGGCCAACAAAGATAAACTAAGTGAATGTGAATCTGTACACAGGGGCAAGTACAGAAGAACATGTATTGGCTGAAAAGGGTAGGGTTCCTAGTTGAGTGACCTGTGATGGGTGGGCTGTGTGTTGTGGCAACTGCACCTAGACCAGTGAGCCCTAAATTGTGAGAGCCAAAGACATTGTGAAACAAACCGAGAAGAAGCACTGTAAGTGAACTGGTGATGCAATCCTGAAGGAGGATCAGGCTGACCTAGAATAGTTTTGAACTTTGAAAGACTGCAGCAAGTATCCGTTGCTACATTGAAGTCTTGGGGAAGGGAACCCTGAGACTTGATGAACTGCAAATACTGTCTTGAGGACAGAGCCTCAATACCCTTCTCTTTGTGAACTCTGGTGGCTGAAACTTGGGGAAGGGAACCTCAAGGATTGTGTGGAACTGTATTGCCTTGAACTTGGGAAAGGTCATCTTGAGATGTTTGTGGAACTTTCTGGAACTTGGTGAAGGGGAGCTGAAAAGGAAGCTAGGAGCTGAAAGAGACTCAGAACTTTGTGTTGATCACTATTTCTTTGATTATAGACATCCCTACACATTTTTTGTCTTTAGTTGAGAGGCAAGGTTAGGTTTTGCACACAGGCAGACTTTCAAGTTGAACTTTCTGACTCAGACTTTCCTTAGTTTTGTTCAGGTATGGAAATCACACCTTAGCATAGGGCAAGATAAGCCTTCCACCATCCTGACATTTGATTTAATAAACCGTTTTGTTTTGAATTTTTAATCTGTTGTCTTTGTCTTGCTTCATGATGCCTTCACAACACATGTATCACACACCCATGCACACCAAGTACAAAATTGGCCACCATGCCTGAAATGGAAAGCATGGAAGTAGGCAAGCAACAGATGTACATGACAAAGATGTGAAACATGTGAATCCCAAAACATGTCACCACCCCACAGCTACAATAGACCACACACGTTCATCGAACATGGATGCAACACACTAAATATCACACACACAAAGCATGCACACATGTCCCTCAGCAAACAGCACAGTAACAACATGACTCACAACTAACAACATGACCCACAGAGTTTGCGACTGTGCTCTAGCACCTTGAAGCGTTGCTTGTGCTAGATGGTATTACCTATAAAGATCTCAGACCAAATAACCAGACAGACTCAAGGAATATGGCAAAGTACTACGTTATTCTCAGGTTAGATAAAGAAAAGTCAACTGAAAAACATCAGACAGATGCTTGCACACTCACACATAAACTTGATTACACAGAGGTCTTATACCCCAATATGCGTCATCTTGTGGCAAACCATATAACTTATTAGCAGGAGAGATTGGATTAGGGGACATATCCACTTATGGGTTAGCACTTCATTGGATGTCTCTTATCTGTAAAACAATCCTCGAACTACTTCTAAATACGTATAATACGGATTATAGTAAACAAAATGGCAGCATTTTGGTTTATGCAACATTGTGTAGTAGGTTACCCCATAGACCCACTGATTTGTTTGCATTCTCACCCAACCTTGGACTTTCGACCCGGCTAGCAGCACGTAAGGAAACAGAAACCAAGGTTCTTGTATCACATCAAATTACTCGCCACTTTCCCAATTAGTCCATCATCTCTCATCAGACTGGCCATGAGACAAAGGTTTCCCATCTTTAATTGACTGTGTGGCCTGTTCTCTGTTCTAGGACATTCAAGAGAGTGAAAGCACATCACTATCTTCATTTGAGGCTTAATGAATAACCCTTGTTTTTAACTTCTGAGTCAGATGTGAAGAGACCACGAATTTGTCAATGTCAGCCTCTTATTTGCTGCTATTTGATTTAATGATACTGGGTGTCGTTGCTCCTCTTGGCCTCTGGAGACTTTCTCCCTCTACCTTGTATAGATTGTATACACTTTTAATTGCCCAATACTTGGCTCTTGCAAAAATGTCTTCTCTTTTAATCTACGAGAAATATATTTCATCCATGGCTTATCTGTCTGCCTCTCTTCGTGCTTTGCAGCTATTATTTAAAAATAGCATCCTGGATCCCAAGCAAACATTGACTCCTCTTTGCTTTGCACACAAAGCTGTTCTTCCAACGTCTCCTGACTCTGCAACCATGATCGGCTTGTGAAGTAGTTGAATTGAATATTTAAACATGCCAGCATATTTTTTCCACTAATGGCCATCCATGCCACGTTATATATTCCTCTATTAGCAAGCTTCTATGCATCTCTTCTACCTTGCATTAAAGCATATTTACACTTGTTGGTCAGCAAGTTACTTTATCTTCTTTACATTCATGATTACTTTATCATTTTGTACATCTTTCTCTTATCGCTTCAGTTATATCGTCACTCATCAATGTTTTCACATTGTTTCTGCATGGCTTCATACATCTTCTCCCTGACATCACTCTACCCTCGTCAGATTTCACTCAGCGCTCCATGATGTCCAATGGTGCGTGCTGACATGCTTGCATACAGCATCCTTCCACACTTTCAGTGCGAGGGTATATTCGAAACGGTTGTCTGAGTGAATACCGTCTCTCTTACACTCAATGAGGTACAGGCATAACACATGGAATCTCACACAGAGCCCTTCTCCTGCTGTTTGAGTATCACTCTAGCAAGGGTACCACTAATCCACATGATAGTCATAGGACTTACTCACTTGGAGAACCTGCCCAAGCAAAAGGTGCACATGGACAAAGAGACAGCAAGTGATGTAATGCTCTACAAGCAGCTCAGGAGGTGCTTGCACTCCTGTTAGACATAGGAGGTAGTTAGCTCTTATCAACAATTTACAGTCAACATTCATTAAATTTGCACTGTAAAACAAGTAATTCAATCATGTTTTAATAATCATTTCTATGAAAAAACACATAATAGCTTAAAAAGCAGTGGGCCAATCCCATTCACTTTACGTAAAACAATCATACATTGTTTAAAAAACAAACAACGTGACACTTTGACTTTGCCAATGAACTAGTGGCTTCTGTCTCATTGACAGGTATTTGGTTCAGTGATCAGTGTGGGGAGCAATTGCTGTCTCACACTGTTCATAGGACCTGTGTTAGGGTTGTTAAACCATCATTCTAGTATTAATTTTAGATGGTAGAACTCGACATGTTTCAGTTCTTTCAACAATTCATAGAACTTTCTTCAGGAGTAGTGTCATATTCTAAAAAACAACAACTAGGGCAAAAACATTAGAGCATGCAGTCATTGTGTATCTCTTGGGTTGATAGTTTCTGTTGCCAGTGTTTAGTAATGCACTGGAATGTTCTTGCTGTAGCTGTTGATACCAAGAAGATATAAAAAAAGGATATAAGCTTTAAATGCTAATTGTACCTTATGGATATATAATTTATCGGACATGGCTAGGTTAAATAATTACCTAGTCTTGTCGGAGGTGATTGGTTCTTAAGCAGGAGTGTTCCTGTATGAGGCAGGCAATAATCCGCTGGGTCCGTAGTGGACTATTCAATAGGGCTACTAGGACCTGCAAGTTTAATTTGCATGTGGTGAAAATTGCTGTCAGTATAGACTGGCTTCATCTCCTATAACGCATCCAGTGAAATAGATAATGGCTAGTAGTGGAGAGGTTCTTTAGGACTTAGACAAAGGTTGGACAAAGGTTATGTGATAATCAGTCCTTCTGGGCAATACGGGCCGTCTCGTGGAGGGAGGGCACTCAAATGGGTCTAAAAAGATATTGAAAAGATTTATATGCTATAATTACTATTTCGACATCTGGCTATGTTAAAAAGTATGTTAGACATAGGAGGTAGTTAGCTCTTATCAACAACTTACAGTCAACATTCATTAAATTTGCAATGTAAAACAAGTAATTCAATCATTTTTTAATAATCATTTCTATGAAAAAACACATAATAGCTTAAAAAAGCAGTGGGCCAATCCCATTTACTTTACGTAAAACAATCATACATTGTTTAAAAAACAAACAACTATGTTGTGACCCTTTGACTTTGCCACTTTGTCTAATCCCCCCATTGGTATTATGCCCCTATCCTGTCTATCACCTTCTAATGTCACTAAGCTAACCGCGCGGCTGTAATCCGAGACCAGCCTAGAAACTGAAAAAGGACTTCTGAGCCTATATAGTATCCCACACCCAAGATGGTGACCGTCACTTACATCGAAACGGCATTGTGAGGTTTTCGGGATCAAGTGAGCACAGTAGAAATGCACGGAGATGAGAGAATTAAGGTAATCACACACCCATTTTCTCCTTTTTTTACATCATAGATTATTTCTCTACATTACAGATCTTTCGGTAATTATTAGAGATATACCGCGCCCCGAGATACTGATAAATTAGGCTTTCCTTAACATTCCACCTTATAACTAATAGCCACTTTTTGTGTCAATTTACTATCTCTTTCAGAAACCCCTTAACGGCTTATTAACTTGGTAATACTGAAGAAGACTTTATTAAATAAAGCTACTAACGCCCTCCAGTCACTTGAGCCACTATATGAACATCATTAAGGTGAGCTCTTTATATCATGACGACAACCATATGCCTATTACTTTTTAACATAGCCAGATGTCGAAATAGTAATTATAGCATATAAATCTTTTCAATATCTTTTTAGACCCATTTGAGTGCCCTCCCTCCACGAGACGGCCCGTATTGCCCAGAAGGACTGATTATCACATAACCTTTGTCCAACCTTTGTCTAAGTCCTAAAGAACCTCTCCACTACTAGCCATTATCTATTTCACTGGATGCGTTATAGGAGATGAAGCCAGTCTATACTGACAGCAATTTTCACCACATGCAAATTAAACTTGCAGGTCCTAGTAGCCCTATTGAATAGTCCACTACGGACCCAGCGGATTATTGCCTGCCTCATACAGGAACACTCCTCCTTAAGAACCAATCACCTCCGACAAGACTAGGTAATTATTTAACCTAGCCATGTCCGATAAATTTTATATCCATAAGGTACAATTAGCATTTAAAGCTTATATCCTTTTTTTATATCTTCTTGGTATCAACAGCTACAGCAAGAACATTCCAGTGCATTACTAAACACTGGCAACAGAAACTATCAACCCAAGAGATGCGCAATGACAGCACGCTCTAATGTTGTTGCCCTAGTTGTTGTTTTTTAGAATGTGACACTACACCCGAAGAAAGTTCTATGAATTGGTGAAAGAACAGAAACATGTTGAGTTCTACCATCTAGAATTAATACTAGAATGATGATTTAACAACCCTAACACAGGTCCTATGAACAGTGTGCGACAGCAATTGCTCCCCACACTGATCACTGAACCAAATACCTGTCAATAAAACAGAAGCCACCAGGGACGTCATTTCACCAAAATGCCAGGGGTAGCGGAAGTGACATCACACGACCCTTGACCCCTGATGACATCACAGGAACTGATATCATTTGACCCCACCCCGAAGTGATATCGCGGGAAGCGATGGAACACGAACCTTTCACCCGTTGCCAAAACAGGAAGTGACATCACAGCATTGTACAGTACGAAAAATATGGTTACGATATCACTATAATGTGATGTACATTTCATGCAAGAATGGATTGCCATATGTAGCGTTAAGGTCAGTGTGTATAGGCCCATATTACCAAATTTCTGTGAATGCAAGCAGACGTCCATGACCAAATGATAATGATGTGTTACTATATAGCACTTACACTTAAGCGCTTTATATAGAAAAAATATACACCCAATATCACCCAACCTGTCTTGGTACTCATTTATCGACCTCAGAAGGATTAAAGGCTGAGTTGAGGCGTTTAAGAACAGACTAAATCAGTGACTCGCCCCCTGAAGTGTGCCTGAAATAAACCTTTAATGAGTTTAGCAATTATTGTACAGAATTCCCGAAAGACACATTATTTGGTTTCCTATTCTTTCTTATTTATGGTCAGTGCTGAAAGTGTTAGACTTGTGGCACTCCTGTTCTTATTTGTCTTAATAGTTTTTTTTTTTTTTAAAGGGCCTGAACATAAGAGCCAGCCACTCCAGGACCTTGCATTACAAAAAACGAAAAAAAAAAAAGAATTTTTTTTTTTTTATTTCTTTTTTTTAAACAGAGGTCGCAAGGGAGACCACAGAGGTCGCAAGGGAGACCTCAGAGGTCGCAGTTGCGACCTCTGGCGACCCCCAAATGACGTCCCTGGAAGCCACTAGTTCATTGGCAAAGTCAAAGTGTCACAACATAGTTGTTTGTTTTTTAAACAATGTATGATTGTTTTACGTAAAGTGAATGGGATTGGCCCACCAGTTTTTTAAGCTATTATGTGTTTTTTCATAGAAATGATTAATAAAAAATGATTGAATTACTTTTACAGTGCAAATGTAATGAATGTTGACTGTAAGTTGTTGATAAGAGCTAACTACCTCCTATGTCTAACAGTACTGTTTCCCCGATAAAAGGTAGAGCTACTACCAAGGTTGTAAAGATTGGGTTTCCCCCTTTATAGTACATTGGTGCTTGCACTCCATCATGCATAGAAGCCTGCCACCTCAAGGCACCCATCAGCAGGGGCAGAACCTCATACCTGATGGCCACATCAGCTGTAATTGCTGCTTTGGTGTGGATGCATGCATCGTTGAAGGTGGGTAGTGCTGCAGCAGATGGCCCTGGGACAGGAGGTTGTACTGACCCCTCCATGGTGGACTGCACATCCTTCGTCTCAGGTCCAGGTGCGCAGCCTTTATACCACCCTTGGTACTCCCACCTGACAATGTGGCCAGGGCTGCAGTGACCTCCTCCTCCTTTTCTTCCTCCATCAACCAAGATACCTCCACAGAGATCTCCATGGTTTGGGACCCCTGTGTGGCAACATTACCACCACCCTGTCCCACCACTGCCGTGGTGTCCACCCCAATTATGTAATCCTGGGGGTCACCCCCAGCAGCATTGCCCGATGTATGGGACGCTTGCCCAGCCACATCGCCCTCAGAAGAGGTGGACAGAACCACCACTAACCTGTGCCCCACCCCTGATCCCAAGGAAGCACCCATAAGTCTGCCCTCATCCCAGTACGTCCACTGACCTGTCTCCCAACCCCTGAACCCAAGGCAGCATCTGCAAGTCCACCCTCATCCCAGTACCCCCACTGACCTGTGCGCCAACTCCCAAAACCAAGGCAGCACCGACAAATCTGCCCTCATCCCTGTGCCCCCACTGACCTGTGCCCCAACCCCAGAACCTAAGGTAGCACCTGCAAGTCTTCCCTTGTCCCTGTACTCCCACTGACCTTTGCCCCCAATCCCAAATCCAAGGCAGCACATGAAATTCCACCCTCATCCCAGTACCCCCACTGACTTGTGCCCCAACCCCGAATCCCAAGGCAGCACCCACAAGTTTGCCCTTGTCACAGTATCCTGTCCTGTTCCCCAACCTCTGAACCCTAGGCAGCACCTGCAAGTCCGACATCATCCCAGTACCCTGACTGACCTGTGCCCCAAACTGCAAACCCAAGGCAGCACCTGCAATTCCACACTCGTCCTAGAACCCCCATTGACCTGTGACCCAACCCTCAATCCCAAGCCAACACCCACAAGAAACCTATGTGATCACCGCACCTCCGAAAATGTTGCCTTTGAAATTTCCGATGACATTCACGGCGACGCAGCAATTTCATAGATGTGATAGGTGGTGAAGCAGAATAAGGCACGAAGTGAATGCGCACACACATTTCATAAAATGAGTTTTATAATACATGTAAAACGAACTGTCTCACGCAGAACAGCAAATATAACTCTAGGAATGTGTGGGCACGTCAGAGACTGTGGACTGTAATATCATGAATCTGCGTAAAACGTGCAGAGGAGAAATGATTTTAATTTTTTTGTTTGCCGGGCCCGCACTCTTCGAAATAAAGGTAAAAATACTATTTGCATATGAACACATTAAAAGGAAGGTTTTGGTCGGAATGGCCAAACAAATAGTTACAATGTAATGAGTCGTTGCTAAGAAAACAGACAAATCTCATAAAACGGTAAGATCAGGAGTGGAGGTGATTAGGAGCTGAGCAAATACTGATAAATAGAACAGAATGATACTATTTTAAGTGAGAGTGAAGGATGCCAATCGAAAAAAAAGGGTACGTTCTTTGAGAAAAGGATAGTATTTTTTCATTGGATTTCTATGTATTTTTTTATTATACTAGGTGAAGGTGTAAAAATGGAGAAAGCCACATATGTATTCTACAACAAAGGCAATAAACTGCTGAGCCTAAAAGGTTATATATATTGCAAGAAAAAATGAACATTGCTGTAACGCTATGGAAATGTACACAATATGCAATAAATAATTGTTGTGGATCAGCATTTACTTATAATGAATCTGAAAGTATTATAACCACGAGCCTAATATTAGTGCAACAGAGATAAGGGAGAAAATCCACGAAATGAAAAGGAAACCAGAGCATGAGCATTTGACAAGTGGACAGGTGGTGAGAAAGGTATTAATTGAACTGCCGCAACATCTACCGGGCGAAATGTCTAACGCCAAAGCACTGAAAAGAAGACTTTTATACAAAAACGCATTAAAGGAAAATCAACCCAAAATTCCAAAATGTACAGAAGAAGTGGAATTACCGTCACTATTTACAGTAACAAGCAGAGGATACTAATTTTTGTCTACAGACAATGTTACTGAGGGAAAAGAATTTTTACATATTTCCAACAAACCAAAACCTTGAAAGATTAGCGAAAAGTGACCATTGTTCATGGATGGAACTTTCAAGAGTTGTCCTGGGCCTTTTGTTCAACTATATAGCAGACATGGTAGGATTCGTAGTGACTTCTTCCCTTTAGTATATATTCTAATGAGCAACTGATTGGAAAAATCATATCTTGAAATTTTCAAACAAATTAAAGAAAAACGACCACAACAGGTTTTCAGCACAATTCGGTGCGGTATGCATTATGAAATGGCAGCTATAAAAGCCTTACAGCTAATGTTTCCAAACATCCAAATACAAGGTTGCTTCTTTCATTACAGCCAATGTTTGTGGAAGAACACCCAAAAGTATGGATTGCAATCCTGGTATACAGCTGACAGTGAATTTCAGTTCCAAATGAAGAAATTGTTTGCGTTGGCATATGTTCCAAAGGATGCAGTGGTCAACAGTTACGTTGAAATAATTTGGGGTGAATACTATAAGAAAAACGAAAAATAAATTGCACGTTTTCTGCATTATTTCAAAGAAACCTGATTAGGAAAGAAAACGAGATATGGAAGACATCAGCCAAAAATCTCAGTGGCCTTTTGGAATTGCTAGGAAGCAATAATAACAGAGACATCAAAGACTAACATTAAGCTTGAGGGGTGGCATCACAGCCTAAATGTGGCAATGGGGAGTGGAAAACCGACTTTGTGGAAGTTCTTGAAATCCCAAAAAATTTATGAAAGCATGCAAGAAATCAGAATTCTGCAGCAGATGAGTGGTATAGCAATGCCAGCCCACTTGAAAAAAACAATTTAAAAAAACAAAAAGTGAAAAGAAATAGCTGAGAAATGTTCAGATATGAATATCAGAGACTATATTTCTAGTCTTGCATTTAATGTGGCTTTTATAATTCAATGATTGGGAAGATATATTGTTTTAATCACCCAACATTTGTAACATATTTATGCTAGTCTTGATGCTATATTAAGGAAATTACATGTCACAAATAATGCTTCAGATATAAGTTTCAAATAGGATTGACGTATTAAATAGTACGTTCATGTATTGATTCCAATTAAAAAATATTCATTTCAAATAAATAATGTCTTCGATAAGACTGCTTTGAATATAAAAATGAGCAGGTGAAGCATTTTGCCCGACCGCTTTGTACATAAAAATGAATAACTGTGGTAGATTGCCTGCCCGACCGCGTTGTACATATAAATGACAGCCCTCGCGTTGCAAAACATTTGTTTTTCTGAGCTTGCTATATACTTTAAGCTGTCAGCCTTAACAGATTGCAGAGCTCGGCTAGTCACAAACAATGAGCACGCAAAGAGCTTGTCTTTTTTGTTTATATCACAGAGATGGCAGCCCTCGTGTTCGCAATGAATCGCAGTCGGCAAAAAGTCAGTCATATTTTCTAAGCTTCTGGCGCAGTAGCGTAGTGGTCGCAGAAATGGGGGCAAAATGTATGCATTTGTGTTTGCCCTCGTCCCAGTATCCCCACTGACGTGTGCGCCAGCCCCTGAACCCTAGGTGCTGCACCTGCAAGTCTGACCTCATCCCAGTACCCCCACTGACCTGTGCCCCAAAATACAAACCCAAGGCAGCATTTGCAAGTCCGCCCTCCTCCCAGTACCCCCACTGACCTATGTCCCAACCCCTGAACCCAAGCCAGCACCCACAAGTCCCCCCTTGTTCCAGTACCCCAACTGACCTGTGCTCCAACTCCGAAACCCAAGGTAGCACCTGCAAGTCCGCCCTTGTCCCAGAACCCCCACTGACCTTTCCCCCAAACCCACGATCCCAAGGCACCACCCACAATTTCACCCTCGCCCCATTATCCCCTCTGACCTGTGCTCCAACCCCTGAACCCAAGGCAGCACCCGCAAGTCTGCCCTTGTCCCAGTACCCCCAGTGACCTGTGCCACAAACCGTAAACTCAAGGCAGCCCCCACAAGTTTGCCCTCTTCCCAGAACCCCCACTGACCTGTGCCCCAACCCCCGATCCCAAGGCAGCACCCACAAGTCCATGCTCATCCCAGTCCAATGTGAAGCACCAATCTACCTCAACTCATCTGGTCTTGGTACACAGTGGAGCACACCTGCCAGACATCCTCCTTCAACATGAACACCTGGGAGCAGTGCTGTCGAATCCAGGACTGTAGCCTCTTACATGGCTCCCTGTTGGATCACACTTAGTTTTACATCAACAGCCAACCACAATGTTACAGCAGCTACATTTTGGTCCCTTGATGTACATGTGACATAGTCCACAGTGAGGTCACTTACCTCCTCAACATCCCCAATGCCAATGAGCCATGCCTGTGAATGAAGTGTGAGCACACCACATTGACATGCAAGTGCCAAAGGGACACCAAAACATCAGTGGACAAGAAAGGAACACAACGTGCAATAAACTGGACCGGGAGTAGTGAATGGGTACAGGTGAATGATCTGTCACCCGATACACCTAACATCTAAACTATGTGGAACATGTGGCAAGACACATGGAGAAATGTGTTCCCATCCCCAATGAGAGATATCAAACACCATCATGAAACATCTCACTCATCACCAAATGCATCCCCACATTGACAGCATTAGACACACAAAAAAGTCAGCCAACCAACACTGACACACCAACACCAAACATGCACTACCTCTGCACAAGGAATGCCATTAGACAACCAGCCATTCCCACCCCCAGCCATCTGATGGTCCCTTCCCTACACATGAAACACATGTCCACATGTCTAAGTCAATCAAAGGATTACCACCATGGCAGCCACAAACAAGCCACAACATAACGTAACACCCATGAACAGATTCACAAGAAAGGTTTGATGCCCACCACAGCATACTGTGAGAAACCTGAGAGTATCCACACACATACTCCCCTTGGATCGTCTTCTCAGGTGGCCAGAGAAAGGCCATTGCATTTGGATCCTGACCCTGGGGTTGGAAAAGCAAGAGTGGATCACCTGGGTGGAGGGTCCTTGGGGATTGGGAGTGGGTTGCCCAAAGGCAAAACATGGTATCCCTGTTTCCTTATTAATGGCCAATCTAACCCTCCCCTGGTTTTTATAGGCTACTGTAAAACATCTCCCCTAATTTACCCCCCTTTTACCTCTGACAGTACTGGGACGAGGAAGAGGCAACTGAGAGTAATGAACACTAAAACCTAATTTAACCACTCTAGGTACACATGGACAAAGTGACCACAAGCGGTGTGGTAGAATCACAATATAAAATGTTTTGAATAGAAATTATGTATAAAAAAGGGGAAGGGGAAAATAGTCCATGGAAAAATAAATAAATAAAAAAGGAAACTATGTACATGAGTCAGTGGGCTAGTCAAATGGGATCTCAGACAATGCCTCAGCCAAAACCGATTCCCCCTTTACCTCCACTGCTAGCAGGTGGGTTCTCCGTTGTTGCCTGGAGGACTTGCAGGGCTTCCATCATCTGAGATCCTGTCTCCTCTGCTGCCCTGTAAAACTCTCTCAGGTTGGCAAGACATGCCAACCTCTATACCACCTTGGCCCTGGCCCTAGCAATTGCCCCTTCCCGTGCCTCCTGCTTTAATTGTCTCTTGCACATGCCTGCTTGCCTCCTCCTACTGGCAAGGCCCTCCAATATTTGCCTCCTCACTGTCACCATCTCCTCCGGCCAGGAATTGTTTGTGCAGAGCAGGTACTCACTCAGACTGGATGACAGTCTGTGTCAGGGGAGTACAGCACCTACACTGCACACACATGTCTGGTGTACCTCTGCAGCCTGTTGACCTGCAGGCTCCTGAGCAGACTCAGTTACCACCTCATAAGCCATTGTATGGACTGCCACCTCCCTCCAACAGGGACACTGGCACATCCAGACTGGACAATTGTGGGGCTGGTGCACAGGATGCCATGATGGTAGCTGGCATAGAGGACTCAGTGGAGGATGACTGGGATGGGTAGGAGGGGACAAATGCAGTGGCCAGGCAAGAGAGACCATCAGAAAGAAGTGCTGTTGCCAATTGTGCCAAGAGGTGCATCTGCATGTAATGCTCTACAAGCAGCTCAGGAGAAGCTTGCATGGCATCACGCATAGAAGCCTGCCACCTCAAGGCACACATCAGCAGGGACAGCACCTCGTCCCAGATGGCCACATCAGCTAGAAGTGCTGCCTTGGTCTGGGTGGATGCATCATTGAAGGTGGGTAGTACTGCAGCAGATGGCCTGGGATCGGAGGTTGTGCTGACCCCTCCATGGTGGATTGCAAATCCTTCAGGGCCAGGTGTGCAGCCTGCATACCCCCCTCAGTACTCCAACCTGACACTGTGGACAGGGCAGCAGTGACATCCTCCTCATTCTCTTCCTCCATCAACCCAGATAGCTCCAAAGAGATATCCATGGTTTGGGGCCTAGGTGTGGCAACATCACCACCACCCTTTCCCACCAATAGCCTCAGTCAATCTGCCGACAGCAGAGGCAGAGTTTTTGCTCTCACAGTTCTTGGCCGACTAGAGCAGGCCGCGGCGGCCATGATGGAGATACAGACTATGTCGTTAAAGCAGGTTGCAGGCCAGCAAGGACCTACCTGCTTCAGGTCATCTTTGGGCACAATGGTTGTTGGTTGCTGGTGCAGGATGATGTAGCACAGGTCTTATGGGGCGCACACACAGTCTGCCTCTCACAGTCACACATTCTCAGGGTGTTATGTGCAAGCTGGATTGGCATGATGGCATCACTGATGGGCCTCAGGGTGTGCATATAGCAATACTCCACCTGAGTGGTAAAGGGAGTGGAAGCGTGAATTAAACACTCCAATGTGCACTCCACTATGCCCTAGTGGTTCTGTGTGCTATGTTGTAGCTTGCCTCACCTGGGGTGGCTGGATTCATGATGGGTGTCAACAGGAATGGTGAGAGCGAGTAGGCACTGTCCTATGAAAAGTACTTGTGTTCATGTGTGTCATGTGACTGCTTGTGTGTGTGTGATGGTTGATACTCACCCACCAGCAAGGTGTTTCCAAAGGTTCCTGATGCAAGGGTCTGGTATGTGGGGGAATGGTGGTAGCTGTAGCTGTCATACGTGCATCCTGGGAAATTGGCACTGACATGCATGATGTGCCCTTTGGCATCACAGATCACCTGTGCATTAATGGAATACCAATATTTTCTGTTGCAATAGATGTGCTCAGTCTCAAAGGGGGCTCCAGCCCTACATGTGTGCAGTCGTTGTCTCCCAGGACCAGTGGAAAGTGTGCCACTGTGTAGAATTCCTGGCACAATTTCTGCCTTGCCTGCGTTGTGTGTGGCAGGTATATGTGTCTATTCACATGTGCTAGGATACAGCGCAATACCTGGTGGAGTCACCTGGATTGTGTGGGCTGTGATATGCTCCCAACAATGGCTGCAGTGTGCAGTAATGATCCAGTAGCCAAGAAGTGTATGGCTGATCGTACTTTCACAAGGGGTGTCACTGCCTGCGACCACATGGTGTGTGATGCAAGATCATTATCCCACTCCCTGATCAGTTATAGGATGACATGTGGAGGAAAGCGGTATCTTCCATACATCTTCTCATCTGGCATCCCAAATAAAGTAGTTTGTGAATGGAAGATTCTGGGATTCCTTCTCATCCTCCTCCTCCTTCCTCCATGCAGTAGGGTCAGTGCTAGCAATGCAGGGTCTGGCATAGTGGAAGTCCTATGTTCAATGGGGTTGCAGTGCACTTTTATGGGCTTTCACAGTGCTTTTTGCTTTCTGATGTGTAAGGAGTGGCGGTATGATCGCGAGATGTGTGCTCTCATTGCGACTCAAGACAATTGCGCAATGGCTTCTGTGAATACGGTTTCATTGGTGCTGATAGGGTGTGTTTGTTGTTTGCACCGTTCCTCACTGCCCAGGCCCATGTCCTTCCTAATTTTTGGGCCTTGAATGGGAATTTTGCATGTTCCACCCTTATTTAGTTCCTTGCGCTGGTCCTTCCCACGAGTTGCGCTCTGTGTCATGCACCAGCACAGCGCAAACTAGGAAGGACCAGGGCAAAGTCTGATCAATGAATCGGAAATGGGTTTTATGGGTGCGCAAAGTGTACTTTTCCGGCACAAAATGTTTTGTAAATTAGGCCCAATGTCTCTAAATCTAAAAATGTTCCCCCAATAATCAAACTAGCTGTAGAAATTCCTCATTGTCTATAGCAGAGATCGTACTGGATGAGGTGTATGCCTTTGACTAAGTGGGTATTCATCTGCAAAAGACAGCCAAAGGGAACGACCAAATAGAGAAATGCACGAAAATCGTGGCCAGGAAGGAGATGGTGGTTGCTCATTTCTCTGTGCACCATGGTGGCTGTACCATTTTGCATGTGCTGGAACTGTATACACTCATAGCAGACACTTTTGGTGCAGAATTGTGGGAACAAGGCAATAATTTCCATTTAATGAAGAAGGAAAACAGGACACTGACAGGGGCGGCTCATCCATAATGGGCAAGGGGGCGTCGACCCACCGGGTCTTGGCCCCCTCTCACCCATTAAGGAGGAGCCAGCCCAGTAACATACAAGCACTCCCTCAGCTGTTTTTTTTTCAGCTGAGGGGGTGCTCTTAACAAAGTTTCCCTTTCACAGTTAAATTTTCCTAGCCGCGCAAGCTCAATGAACCATGCAAGGCTGGGGGCGTTTGCTTCCCCAGCCTCGCATTGCTCATTTGAAATGCTGGTTGGGGAACTGCACGTCTGTATGTGCAAGGGGGTGCTCCCACACCTCCTCGCACATGCAGCCAGAGCAAGCTGGAGTGGGGTGCCTCAGGACCCACGCTCAGGCCCCTTGTACGCATGTGAAAGGACCAGGAAACTTCCTGATTCCTGTTCATGCTTGCAGGGTGCTGGAGCACTGGAACCTCCGGACCCCGGCAGAAGGTAGGTTTGTTTATGTTGATTTTTTAAAATTTAAATCATGTGTATGGCTGCATGGATGCTTGTGTTGTTAGGTGAATGTATGATGATGGCTGCTGGTGTAAGTGCTTTCTGTGTGTATGTTGTCTAAATGTGTTTGTTTGTATGTTTGTTTATTTAGTATTTAAACATGTGTATGGATGCGTGTATGCTTGTGTTATGAGGGAGTGCATGATGGATTCTCGTGTGAATGAAAAAGAGTGTTTGCTGCGTCTGTGTTTTTAATGTGTGTTTGTATGCTCATGTATTTATTATTCAAATATGTGTATGGATGTGTGTATGCCTGTTTTATGAGAGCGCATGATGGGTGCTTGTGTAAATGAAAGAGTGCTTGCAGTGTGTATGTTTTCTAAATGTGTGCCTTTGTATGTTCATTTATTTATTTAAATATGTGTATGGATGCATGTATGCTTGTGTTTTGAGTGAGTGCATGATGGATGTTCGTGTGAAGAAAATAAGAGGGTTTGCTGTGTGTATTTTATGTAAATGTGTGTGTGTATGTTTATTATTTAAATATGTGTATGGATGCGTGTATATTTGTGTTTTGATTGAGTGCATGATGGATGTTCGTGTGAATGAAAGAGTGCTTGCTGTGTGAAGGTTTTGTGTCTATTTTGTGTAAATGTGTGTTTTTGTATATTTATTTATTATTTAAATATGTGTATGGATGCATGCATGCTTGTGTTGAGTGAGTGCATGACGGGTGCTCTTGACTCTGAAGGAGATAGCGAGTGCTTGCTGTGTGTATGTTGTGTAAGTGTGTGTGTTTGAGTGTGTGTGTGTGTGTTTGTGTTGGTCCAAGATGATTTTGGCGAGTGGGGGTAGGAGGTTTGTACAACAAAGGCATTTTAAAAATGCCTTTGTTTCACAAACCACCTCCCCAGCGGCCAAAATCAGCTCTCCATCTGAGGTGCTGTGGGGCCCAGGGAACAGGGATGGTATTATTTTACTGGGCATCTATGATAGATGTCTAGTAAAAAAAACACCATACCTGCCCCCTGACTCCTCTGCACCTTGCATACACACATAAGCACTTTGATTGTGTGTGTGTGTTTGGCGCTGTGACGTCCAAGGGTCAGGCATGGCATTTTATTACTGGACATCTATGCTAGAGGTCCAGAAAGAAATACCATCCCCGCCCGGTGGTGCCCCAGTGCCTGGCATGCACACATAACCACATTGATTGTGTGCATGTGTGAGGAGCTTGGGACTCAGGGGATAGGCGTGTCATTTTTTTACTGGGCATCTATGATAGATGGTCAGTTAAAAAAACATGCCTTACCCCAGTGCTTCGCAGTGCCATGCAATCACACATAATCACAGTCATCGTTATTGTGATTATGTCTGACTGCAAGGCACTAACACACCATGAAGCAGGCATGGCATTTTTTACTGTGCATGTTTGATAAAGCAAGCATGATAAGTGTTGTTATATAGCTAGAATTGCATTTTAATGCAGTCTGTCTAGCCATTTCTTATTGTGGTATGACATTTTGTATTGGGCATCTTTAGTAAAGCAAGCATGATAAGTGTTATTATGAAGAAAGACTTAGATTGTGTATGCAACCAGTATAGCCATTTCTTACTGAGGCATTACATTTTGTATTGGGCATCTTGGCCAAAGCAAGCAGGATCAGTGGTATTATTCTTACTGTGGGCATGACATTTCATATTAGGCATCTTTGGTAAAACAAGCAAAAGTGTAATTATGTAGCTAGACTGGCATTTGAATGCAGCCAGTCTAGTAATTAATTATTGTGGTATGACATTTTGTGTTGGATATCTTTGGTAAAGCAAGCATGATAAGTGTTATTACGAAGAAAGACTCGCATTTTGCATTCTACCTGTCTATCCATTTCTTACTGATGCACAACATTTTGTATTGGGCATCTTAGATAAAGCAAGCATGATAAGTGTTGTTATGTAGCTAGAATTGCATTTTAATGCAGTCTGTCTAGACAATTCTTATTGTGGTATGACATTTTGTATTGGCCATCTTTAGTAAAGCAAGCATGATAAGTGTTATTACGAAGCAAGCCTCAGATTGAGTATGCAACCAGTTTAGCCATTTCCTACTGAGGCATGACATTTTGTATTGGGCATCTTGGACAAAGCAAGCAGAATAAATGGTAGTATTCTTACTGTGGCATGACATTTTGTATTAGGCATCTTTGGTAAAACAAGCATAAGTGTTATTATGTAGCTAGACTGCCATTCGAATGCAGCCAGTCTAGTCATTTCTTATTGTGGTATGACATTTTGTATTGCGCATCTTTGGTAAAGCAAGCATGATAAGTGTTATTACGAAGCAAGACTCAGATTGTGTATGCAACCAGTTTAGCCATTTCCTACTGAGGCATGACATTTTGTATTGGGCATCTTGGACAAAGCAAGCAGAATAAATGGTAGTATTCTTACTGTGGCATGACATTTTGTATTAGGCATCTTTGGTAAAACAAGCATAAGTGTTATTATGTAGCTAGACTGCCATTCGAATGCAGCCAGTCTAGTCATTTCTTATTGTGGTATGACATTTTGTATTGCGCATCTTTGGTAAAGCAAGCATGATAAGTGTTATTACGAAGTAAGACTGGCATTTTGTATTCTACCAGTCTAGCCATTTCTTACTTATGCACAACATTTTATATTGGGCATCTATGATAAAGCAAGCAGGATCAGTCATATTATTCTTACTGTGGCATTACATTTTGTATTAGACACCTTTGGTAAAACAAGCATAAGTGTTAGTATGTAGCTAGACTGCCATTTCAATGCAGCCAGGTCAGTCGTTTCGTATTGTGGAATGGCATTTTGTATTGGGCATCATTGGTAAAGGAAGCACGATAAGTGTTATTATGAAGCAAGACTGTCACTTTTTTTACGCACTTAGTCTATCCATTTCTTATTGTGATATGACATTTATATTGGGCATCTTTGATAAAGCAAGCATGAAAATTGTTATTATGTAGCTGGACTGGCATTTTAGTACAGCCAATTTGGACATGTTTTCATACTTTGGCATGCATTTTTAATGGTAAAGCCAACTGGAGTATGTACTTATGTGGGGATACTGACATATATTAACAGCACAAACATGGACATGTTTTCTTATAGTATCATTACTGGCATTATGCACAAAGCAAACATGAGTATGTTCTTATTTGGGAATAATACAGTATAATGTTGCAGTCAGCATGGAAATGTATCGGCACAGCCAGTGTGAAAATGTTTTATACTGGCACATATTGTGGGAAAAAGCATCATGAAAAAGTGTCGGAGAAATGCTCCAGTGCACTGTAAGTCACTTGCATCTTTTGTTTTTTTTCATGAGTTACCCTACAAAAAACAATTGCAAACTTTTCACTTTTAGCCAATTTTTCTAAAAAGTGTTCTCTAAAATGCACCATTTTCACCAATTATTTAAAAAAAATATCGGTGGCAGTCCCACCCCGAACCCTGTTCCCTTGAGTGGTGTGGGCTACCCCGCTATGTTCGGCCACTCGGCCGCATCAGGGACAAATATTTACGCCCCTCCAATTAAAGAATTCACCAGCTGCCAGTATACACTGAAACGGCTGTTGGGCCTGCCAACTAGAGCCCCAAACATCCAAAGGGTACTGGAACTGGGCTGATATATAATACAATACCTGGTGAAACCTTGTATTGGCTCTAACTGTAGAATACCTCGGAACAATATTTCTATTTTAAAGGTCTTTGGGATGTCGTGAACCAGCAGTGGGCAATTCCGCCATTGTGTTTTCAGTATAAAAGAGATATGCTCTTGAAAGAAGACATGTATTATCTATGGGACACTTTTAGCCGCCATTACAAAAAGAAAAATGAATTGAAGCGCAAATAAAAGGCCTGGTTCCGGAAAGACTCCCGAGATTGTAGTGTAAATAAGAAACTAACTATACAGCACTTGCCAAATGAATGAATCTTCAACCTTCAAAATATTTGATTATCCCTTGCAACAAATGTACCAAATGTTTGAGTAAAATAAGATTGGGTATGTTACCTGTGTAAATCTTTGAAGCATGCTGGTGTCTTTACTGAGATCAATGGGAAGAAGGCTTTCCCAATTTCTTACTTATATGCCCCTTCTACCATAACCATAGGAGGCAGCATTTAAGTCCAGAGCTTAATAGGTATAACACCCGGACAATTAACGAAGGATTATGGTTTTGCAAAATAACCTCTGAAGAGACGGACCTAAGAGCAATAATGGCTTATCTTGAGAAAGCATGCCACATACGAACGCAATGTAGGTATCAGATTACCTGCACTCACCCATCTTTAGTAACTCAATCTGTACTATATACACCTGAGATTTTATATAGGTATACTTTTATGGACGTTGTATATTTTTTTTTTTTACTTGCATGTATGTAACATAAAAATGTATTATAGTGCAATTTTTTACATGTGCATTCTATGCCTGAGGCCAACTTTTATGGCCAGGCCCGAACTGTAGAGTTACATGAATGACATTTACTTAGATGACTGGATTGGAACAAAAATGATACCATGGTCATATAAACAGAAAAGTTGCCTACAACCTAATGGTACATTTTAAAGCAGACTTCTTCATATAAATCACAATGGGCCTCATTTTCCATCCGGCGGAGCGTAACAAAAACATGCGTAAAAAGCATTTGCAAACATGTATGTATGCGTTTTATTTTACACCAGATCTTCAATGGTTTGCTTGGCAGAGCGGCTATATGAAGCAGAATGATTGCTTCCGCCACCCCCTTCCACTCTGCTATACAACTCCGCCAATATTACCACCAGCATCTGATTTTGATGCCGGCACTAATCATATGGATTCCTACGCGATTCACTTGCTTTGAGCACTTACTTAAAGCAGACAGATTCCTTAGGATGCCATTGTAAAGGTTTACCCCAATTTTGCCAAACTAGGCTTTTGCCGGATTACGTTTTACTGCATGTTTTTCCACTTTCTTTGCAGCAAAATGCAGGTGGTAAGGTGAGGTAAGGTGTATAGAAAGAGAGGAGGGTTGGGGGTGTAAGGCGGGGTGTTCGCCCCCCACACCCCAGCATTCTTTGATAAAAAAAAAGTGGTAAAATCAGTAAAACAAACATCGGCAAAAGTAAAGGTCAGTAAAAAGATTCATAAAACCATTGTAACAGCTGATTTCCATGCGTACGTGGCAGGCAGACTTTACAGACTTTGCCTAACAACTGCAATGCCGGTTCCTGTGAACTAAGGACCGCATAGGGACACCACTTGCTGGTTAAAGTGTAAAAGAATTTCTTTTGCACATGCATCCTTTAATTCAACATTTCCCTATCTTACTCTGTCACAAAATACCTGCCAATTAGTTAGTGTCACAAATAAAATGTCAATCATTTATTGTGTAACCACATTTCTAAGCCCATCTTGCTCTGTACATTTGCTATTCTGCTCCTGAATGCCTGTCCATCCGTTATTTTGAGACAATCGCATTCAGCAACTTTAATGTGTCATTAAAAAGCTTGACTAGCAGCTAATGTGACAAAGAATGCCCCCTATTTACAGTGCCACCAAATGCTTGACTGTTTGTTATATGCATATGAATATATTTATGTAGCACTTAATGCATGATTTCTCCTATCAACGATCAATGGATAATAGGTATTATTCTACCCAATTTAATATAACTTTCATGCCCGCTATTGCAGTCACCTGATTGGCTAGTGACCCTTCCCTGGGTGCGAATGGTGCTTAATGTATTGTCCTCAGAAGCATCAAAGGCTAAATCAATCCTGTCGGGATTCAAACCCGTCTCCTTCAGCTAGAGCAAGGATGTTTGAGGCAAGCCTTCATTTGCTGAGCCACATATGCACACCATGCTTGCCCAAAGCGTCTTGTGTGTCAGAGACCTGTTTAACAATTACTGTGCCACAAACATCATGGGCCTGAATCATAGAAAAAGCGCATAGACCCCTGCGCGTAACACCACTTTGCGCGTACCTGAACGCAGAAGCATGTCACGCGCTGTTCGCTGATTCATGGAATTTCAACTGCAAAATAACCCTAGGTGCAAGTAGTGGCCTGAACGCCCATGACACGCCCCTATGCAAAGCAGATCCAACCACATATACCAACTTTTGCACCCTCCTCGTCCGTGAAGTCATGCACTCTGGCAATACTGCATGCCTTCTCCCCGCAACCTTATAACCCATATCTGCACCCAACAATATGCATAGCATGACTCATAACTCAAGTCGGCCCCCAGTAAATCTGCCTGCGAAACCCCGTAAACTATGGCTGCATCCCGCTAATCTGCATACGCGCACTCCTAAATGCAAACGCCACCCCAACTGCGTGCCCGCTCGCCTATATTCCCGATTGGACCTTGCGCATTGATTCTTATGTGATTGGGACTTAGTGCATGCCTTCATGTGGCAGTGAGATCACCACCTTCGCGTGCAGATTTACCTGACGTGACATTGCCCAGTCAGATCCATGAATACGCCTGGTTTTGCGCAGTGCCGTGCTTGGAATTTCCTCGCGCAGGCCGTGCCTTGACATGCATACGTAATGACTTGTTCTTCCTCATTCTGCGTGGGGAATGGGGAATATGCATGTTCTGCCCCGTTTGTCTCTTTGGGTAAGCCCCTCCCACACTTTGCATGGGGTCTTGCACAAGTCGCTCGACTGCACACAGAGACGGGACGAATCTGCGTGAAGTACCTGCAAATACCCTGAAATACATGCAAAGTGAGTTCATGAAGTGTGCAAAGTGACCTTTCAGCGCGCAATAACTTCCCATGTCTTTTATTGTGACATAGAATGTCTGACTGTTATTCACTGTGCACACAATGCTTACCCACAAGTTACTGTGCATGGAGTGATTGGTCATTACTTTTTGGCACCTCATACACATACTCATTAAATAAAATGCATGCACTGGTCGATCATGTGTCACTGTGCCATATAATCCTTGGCCACTGGTTCTTATAACAGTGAATGCCTGCTCATTGTTTACTTTGCATAGCAGGCCTGCCCATAAGTTACTATACATAGAATTCCTGCCCATCAGTCACTGAGCCATCCATGAATGTGCATGGCATCCCTGTTCATCAGTTATTGTGCCACATAGTGCTTGTCCATCATGCATTTAATGCATAACACTGAATTACTGTTGTGTACACAAAATGCATGCCAATCAGTTGGTGCAGAACTAGCGTGCAGGCAGAATACTGCCTCTTGAAATGCCTGTGCTGGGAGGATTAAAACAGCTTCAAACATCACAGCCATCCAACAGCTGCATTTCATACTTCTTTCCACAGAATGGGTCTTAAAAAAGCCATCAATGAGTTTGCTTTTGCAATATTACGGAACTTACATTGAAGATCTAACCTCTTCTGCGCATTGACCTGAAGCGTAAATGCATCGAATGCCTAGAACATTTCAATTTTGTATTTATTTATTATTTTTTATTTTGATACAGCTGAATAATCAAGTTTACAAAAATATTTGTCCTGTTACAATTAATTTACATTTTACAATTTTAAAATATTAAAATAAGTTCCTACATTATTACACACATACAAATTTCACAATTCTTAAAGCATTTGCAGAATGGTTTCATTGCACAATTCATGATTGAAAAAATCAATATGCATCAATCACCAAAATAGTCAAAGCATCTAAGTCAATTTCAGTCCATGTAAGAAATTCAACACTGCTATTCGTGTTATTAGTTTTTCACCCGCAAACAGCTTTACCCACAAATCATCCTCTGTTACAGTGTGTTGATTTTCAAAAAGTTTCTTAAAGTGAAGAATGCGCAATTCTTTAAGCATAGGACACACGGCTACTAGATGTCGTAATGTCTCCTTGCAGCCAGCATTATTGCAAAATCGGCATATATTGTCACGGTCCTTCAGTTTTTGACCCATTTTTGAATGTCTATAGTGGGCCACAAATTGAATCTGAAACTCATAAAATCATTTCTATGTTGAACTGAAGGTGACTTGTGCAAATATGTTTCTACGGTCCCAAAACCCTTTACTTGAAATGGATTGGTTCTGTAGCCTACATATTTCATACAGTTCTCTCGAGTCATTATCCAATCCAGCTCAAACAATTTGGTTTTCACTCTACATGGGTTTTCTATCAAAAATTGAATTGTTATCTCTATTTCACATAAAAATTGCATGATTATGATTCTCCATTTACACACAAATTTGTTGGTTGACGTAAATATATATTTAGATAAAATAATCAACAACATCTTGGTGTCCGGAGCCATCAAACATTTTCTGAAAAGCAATATCAATCGCTTCAAACCACATTCTTATCGTAGCCACACTGCTGGCACGCAGTTAGGAAGGCCTAAAATGCGCCTCCAATACCGCCCTTCAAACCT
The DNA here is from genome assembly GCF_040938575.1 of Ambystoma mexicanum. Taxonomy (NCBI): domain Eukaryota; kingdom Metazoa; phylum Chordata; class Amphibia; order Caudata; family Ambystomatidae; genus Ambystoma; species Ambystoma mexicanum. The sequence continues at coordinate 312,401,004 of NC_090941.1, forward strand.
AGTCAGCATTTATTAACTAAAAATGGGCTTGGTTTCGGCCCCATACAACAAAATCGGGGTCGTTTTTTGTAAAAAGAATGTTATGATCGAATCAAGAGTACATTTCCCATATTTCACTAAAATGATGGTTGATTGAGATATTGCAGTTTGCAGCTTGATGTCTAAATTCAGATAATATTTTTTATTGGCTTCCTTATTGCTAATGACTACCCCCAAGTATGAATATTGCACATTTTCCAAGAGCATTTCAATTATCAAGGTATTTACCTCAATAATAGACGAAACTGGCAATCTCAGCACTTAAAAGGTTAATTAATTTAGGAAACGCATGTAGGTGCCACGTGGAAAGGCAGTGTATACGGCCATAGAAGTATATGGGGCGAGGCTCAAACTGCTCTTCTGTATGTAGCAGAAATTTGGTGCCACAAAACCAGTGCAGGTACATTTGTTACAGAACATTATTTTTTAAAGATACCTTTGGCCCTCCAAACACACCTTTGAGGAGGGATATAGGACACATTTGAACAGAATATTCTGCACAACTTAAACCAGTGCTTCTGTGGCTAAACTCTTGTACACTCCGTTTTTCATGGAGTACAAGACAGCTTTGTCAGATGTGCTGAAGTGCAACAGTAAGGGCGCTGGATTTGCTTTACCCAAGTGAAGAAAGTTTAAAAAAAAAAAGAAACATGGGCACCTCTCTGACGCAATTGATCGATCCTCATCCAATCGTGTGAAATCTGAATTTTGGGATTGGGAGTTGGTGGTACTTTTTGACAAAGCTAAAAGTAAACCTGTGGAAGAAATGTATTTTAAGCTCATACTAGCACTGGGCTGAGCATCACACTTCAGATCAGACTGGTTTACAGAGTGAATGTCTCAGACCTCAGAGAATAGTCTCCCTCGGTGGATGTGTTTTACTCATGCAACTACATCTCACTCATTGGGTGTGAGTGTCACGACTGGCAGAATATTGGGGTTTCATTTTACACAGTTTGACTGATTATGTTTGAGTTTCACACCTTGAAGAAAGTTTCACTTATTGTTGGTGATTCTAACTGTGTCCAGTCTCAGTTATCGGGTGAGTCACACACCAGCGAGCACAGTATCAGGCTCAGGGTGGTGGATGTGAAGAACATATCTTAGAACAAAATATCTCTCATTTGGGTGAGTCTCATTCATGAAAGCAGTCTCGCATGTTACCTTGAAGACCCACACCTTGCAGTACAGTATCACACATTACATGTAAATCTCGCACCTAAGAGTACAGTCTGAAGCATTGGGCATGAGCCTCTCACAAAATTTTGTCAATAAATCATACAATGCATTACGTATTACTCATACTGGGTGTGGGTCTGACACCTGGCACTACTGTCATACTTGTTGGGTGTGAATCCCACACTCGGGATCACAGCACAGTCACACCAATATTGTACTTGTATGGATGTGTTTGTACCAATTTAGAAACTGGTTCTCCAACCAGTAGAACGTGAGCTACTGGTAGCGCTACTGGGGCTTCCTTTGCATCAGACACCAAAATGAGCACTATGTGTTTATTTTGGTATCTGACGTCACTGGGCCTCTTACCCTTCGACCTCAATCTCTCTCCTTGCGAAGCAAACAGTCCATAGCTGTGTGCACAGTGAGAGGAGGGGCTGCATCTGGGCTTGAAGGGCTCGGTGCAGTGTCACAACAACGGGTTGCATATCAATAACAAAAGCCAAATGGGAAATGTGTGTTGTGGTCATTGTCACCAAGAGGTGGCTGATGGAAGGGGTGCATATATCTGCATGCCATGTGAAACAAAGCTGGAGTTATAATCATTTAATTTCCACTGTGTTTCTTTAAATTTATTTCAGTTAGCATTACTTTGCATGCTATTATTTGTAGGCTTTCAATCAGAATAAGGACAATAAAGCTACATGTGTGATAGTTTTTTGCTCAGTGGGGATGTGTGTGTGCATGTGTGTAGAAAAAAGACAACCCATGTCCCAGCCTGCAAGAAACAGGTACATCTAGCGTTAAGTGTTGATATTTATGTTGAAACTCTGATTTATTTTAAATTGAAAATACTGAGTTCTCTGTTTTAAGGCAGTAGTACCCCAACTGTATTAAAGGCTAAGATGGAATTTACTGTGATATGGAGGAGCACATATCTATGCACATCCCAATATAGGAATTCAACCACTAATGCGCAAAACTACTAGCAGACTGCATTCTGATTCTTGCCACTTCATTTATAAAAATTAAACAGGAATGAAAGCCACATGTGCCATTAATGCCAGGATTTAAAAGAGCTCTGTTTCAGCCTTTGTTTTTTTTACGAAAACACGGATACAAATGAAGTAACTAGGTGGGAAAAGTCATCAGTGGTTTGTATGCATATACCTTGATATGTATGATTAATATAGCTTAAACATAGTTACTAAGTAACAGAGCACTGCACAATAGAAGGTGGTCAATACAGGGAGAGAACACTGAGGAGAGCCATGGGATGGGAGGATAATAAATAGGGTGGATCCCCTATGGCTATGTACACAAATGGGGAGATCACAGAGGTCTGTGGCAAACCTGTATGAATAGGTTAGAATTCTGGCAGGGGGATTTCAGCCTTTCAATACTGGGTTGAAATGGTGCAATTTATGAGCAGTGTTTTTGCAAACAATTGGGCGAAACAACATACAATTTACAAGTAATTCTTGAACGCATGTAAAATTCCAATATGACTGAGGGAGCTGCACGTGATTGGTCATGCACCAGATTGACCTGCATGATTCCTGCATGGAGAGGAAATGATCATGTGAGCTGTTCTCTGTGTTACTGCCTAATTCATAAAGAGCAGATGGGAGTCAGGTCACTGCCAATTATTAATTAGTCGCCCCTCACTACAACCATACTCTCTTTGCTCAAAATGTTTAGGTAATGATTTGTATATTTTCTGTTTGGGTTGTTATATGATTTGTGCACATTTCAAGTCATTGCTATAACACATTAATTTAGCCCTGTGATGTACACCTTTTGCATATAAGATGATAACATGGTTTCCACATATTCATGTTTTCAATCTTGCCAATTATTTTGACATAAAACCAATTAAGGGCAGTCAACAAAGTACGTTTGGCCTACTTTTCCTTGGCTCAATTCTGTGACTCGGCTTGTGAGCAATTTGAAATAATGGGGGACATGCTAAACTGGCATAGGATTTTATTTTGACAAAACAAACGTGGTATATGCTGATTTAAAAAAATGTATAATACATTGATTGACATACTTCTGAGATTGTTTTAGCACATGCAGCTGAAAAAAGACACAAACTGACCTTGTTGAAATCCTGGAGGCAGATGAGGATGCACCATCCAACAAAAAGGCAAAAGATGTCCATTTCAATCCAGAGTGGGAAACAATTTGTTTTTTTATTTCTTCCAGCATAAAAAGAAAATGTGCATGTTTAATCTACAATGCCCAAGTTCAGTGGGAAAAAGGCATAATGTTGATAGGCATTTTGCAATAATGCACAGGAATTATGAAAATAATGTTCCCAAAGGAAGCTGTCTGCGATCCTAAAAAGTAGGAAAACTAAATGCTGCAATGCAAATGCTGTTACAGAGGCATCCTTCAAAGTTGCTAATTATTTGGTGAAAAACAAATGCACTTTTACAGTTGGTGCAATTGTGTAGGACGCAGCAATCCAGTGACTGAGTCTTTTGTAAAAGATTTTTAAAACTGACATGAATTTGTGTCTGCCATGTCAGGTGTGCAGTTAAATGCACACTATGGCAAGGAGGGTATCTGCACTATGACTGTCTATCTCTGCGAATCTGCCCTTTACAGATGAACTTCCTGAAAATAAAACTTTGATCCCATCTGACAGCATCTGAGTGCTATTGCTGTTTCAAGTTACACACCAAATTACTGAGCACTGGTGGATAGCAAGCAGTGTCAGCCTTCACATTGAATGTCCCAAATTGTTTCCTAGATTCTGATGTGCTTGACAATTTTTAGGAGACAGCTACTAATAAAAAAAAAGAATGAAATAAAGATGTTTTTGAAGTGTTCATATGGTAAATGCATATGTTATTCCTTTTTATATACAGAGAAAATAAACCAAACAGAATAATCTTGGCACACATTCTCATACTCATGCACATCACCAACCCAGTAGCTCCTGCCTATTGACCATTAACTACAAGTAGCTCTTACCAACGTAAAGGTTGGAGACCCCTGCTTAGAGCCACAGCTCATTCAATAAAGGTGCATCTCAAACCGTATAGCACTGCCTCAGTCTGTTGATGCAAGACCCATATGTGAGAAAACAAGCTCATTCATTGGGTGTGTGTGTAAAATACTTTAGAGCATGGTTTCACACATTCAGTGTGCAACTCAGACCTTGGCCCATTGTCTCACTCATCGGGTGAGAGCTTTACTTATGGGACCACTCATTGGGTGTGCCTCCACATCACAAAGTCGAGTAGTATCAGTCTGACGCAGGCACATAGATATTTGTTAAAAGAACACAGCTTATCAAAAATGGCAACACAATTGGGCCAAACTAGGGAAAGAGAAATGAAAACAAAGGAACAAAAACAGGATGGCCTGTTCTAATCGTTCTGTTCAGCCGAACAGGTGTACCCCGGGCTTCCACTTCTAGGGTGTTGTGATACTCCTCAGGCACTCACAGTCATACAGTAGTTTCAAAGGGCCAGTTGCACTTCTTTCTTGTTTCCTGAAGTTGTAGGCTCAAGTCATCTACTAGTTCTTTTACAGAAAACAAATAATGTTGATGGTGACATGCCTCTTCACAAAGTGGATTGAATGTCTTCCTGTCCTGAATTCTAAAGCAGAGATAGCCACCACTTGATTATCAACCATATATTTTCTTGTCTCTGCCTTCCCAATTAATTGAATTGAATAGAGGTAGTAATTGTTCCAGAGAAGTGATGACTAGGTTGTGGGTAATCGTAGGTAAAAAAGAAACTCCACATCACCTACTACCCAGCATCCAGTGGGGGAATGGAGAGATACAACAAAACAATTGTGATTGACTCTGGGTCATGTTGGGACTTGCAATTTCCATTTGTTCTGATGGCTCTAAAATCAACACTTTCAGCTGCTACTAATATGTTAAGAATTAATGACAGAATGAAGAATTGTATTGCCACAACATCTGCTCTACTAAATGCAGGAACACACACTGATCAACATCTCAGCTACGCATGTGTTTGTAGAGAATTTGAGAAAGCACCCATTATCAGGATGCCTGCATTCCTCTCCTGGAGTCTTTATACTAGTTTGAAGAACACACAACCATTCCATGAAGGCTGCCGAGTTCACCATGGTTGCCGAGTTCTCTGTGGCCCAGTCCAAGATGGCTGCTCCATACAGAACCCATGTGGTCCATACATCATTGGCATGACAACGCTTCATCTCCCCCCTGAATCCGGAAGAAAAGGAGAACTGTACCATCTCTGCACTGCATTGCAATGCTGTGCCCTTCTGAGCGAACGCTTCTCTGTGTAATTGATTCTCCTGTACTTGACTTTCTCCTGATTACTGCTGCTTCCTCGTCCTCTCTTTTTCCTGGCCCTGCTCTTCCTTGTTTAACCCCTTGATCCTTGTCAATGCTTTGCTGTTCTTATCATCTGATCAAATACCTTCCTTGGTTATCTTCAGCTACTCCTGATATACCTAGCTTCTTCCCTTCAGTCGCTCCAGCCCTGTGTGGTCTCCTCAATTGGTCTTCATTGCATTCTCCATAAGAGTGGCTGGTGGAGGTTTTTCTGGTTATCCGGTTTCCCTCCCATATCTATCATCCTTGCCATCCTAAGACCTGTTGGTGATACCGATAGCATGCTTTCGCATATGCCCCGTGCAATCTTGTGAAGTTCTCTGTTGAAATGAAGACCTAATATGACTTAAAGAAAATAAAACTACAGCGCAAAATGGGTAACAAGTCTACCAATATAATTTAAATTTGAAAAGACGTATTTACCTTCTTGGAGAGGATACTTTTAAGAGAAGATCAATCCTACAAGATTTGATTCCCTAAAGGAGATATTGTATTGTATTTGTCATTTATATAGCACCCTTTCCCCATTTGTATGGCCTCAATGTGCTCTGTGGTTAGAACAACCTCGGTGACCATAGTCCATGTGTGGGATATTCTAAGGGTTAATTTAAAGATGCGTGTGTTCATTTTGCCAGGTTAGGACTTAGGTGGGCTGTCTAAGCTCCAGTAAGTTAGCTCCAGTAAGTTGCCCGGAGGCTCAGGCACATGGGACGGGTGCTGTTGGTAGGTTAGGATAGAGTGCTAGTGCCGGAGATCTGAGGTGTGCCCAGCTAGACCATCATTTTTTTGTAGGTTGTCGCTGTATACTAATGGCAGAGGTGTTGAGGTACATCAGGGGTTTCAGTGCAGATGGCTATGTGAGCTGCTAGACTGGATTTGCATAACCATAGCTGCATTATAGAGTGCATGGATGGGTCGCTGTGCCTTTGGCCTGTGTCCACAGATGTGGTGCAAGGTATACATACCTTAAACTCAGATGGAGTTAATTTTTTTTCAATGTTGTTTTTCTAGGTCCAACACTATTGACTGCTCTCGCCAGTTTTGGTCTCCCTAGATTGAAAATCTGAGCAGCACAGAGGTGCCCGGAGGGACGGGGGTGATGTACGATCATCTGTGGGTGAGGGCGGTAGGAGTAGAGGGAAACATTTGTCATGGTGTGCATCTGTAAACGCTGCTGGCATCCGTAGAAGGTTGGCGTGGATAGGTGTGTTGTTGGGTTTGGGTCAGTGTTTCTGTGCGTGTATCGACAGTATAGAGTGAGATAGGGTTTCAAGAGGAGGATGAGAAAAGCCAAGTTTTTGGGGCCTTTCTGAATAGCAAGTGATTGTCAATGTTGTGGATGTGTAGGGGTAGAGAGTTTCAGATCATCGTCGCTTGGACAGTGAAGGAGGATCCATCCCAGTCTGGTGGATTTTTAATGTGGGACAACTAGGAGCAATGGTGTGCCGGATTTGAGTGTCCTTGAGGGGTGGTAGCAAGTGACTTTGTCTGGAGGAATTCTGGGCCGGTGTTGTGGATGGCACTGTGCGTGATGCAGATGGCTTTAAAGGTAGTGTGTCGACCAATAGAGAGCCAATGGAGCAGTCTTTGTGTAGGGCTGATGTGTTCTCTGGGTGGGAGGCTAATGAGCAGGCGGGCTGCAGCATTTTGGATTCTTTGCAGTTTCCTTATCCGAAATGCTGTTGGAAATAGTTAAAGTCAGTGTGCATAGTCTAAACGGTGAGGACAGGTGAGGTATGGGAAGATACGCCTGAGGATGCGTAGATGGAAGAAACAGGTTCTGGAAACTGAGTTGATGTGTTGGGAGAGTGTAAGCCTGTGTCCAGTGTGCATTCAAGATTTTTCACCAAGGCGAAGGTTGCCATGGGTAAGGGGAGCCTAGGGATTTAGACAAGGGAATGGGTTGGGGAAGGAGCACTGTATTCACGCAGACTAGGATTTTCATTTTCCCAGGATTGAGGATAAGGTGGTTGGTTGTCATCCAGTAGTCAAGATCTAATAGGCATGATGACAGATCGGGATGGCTAGAGCCTGGCGATTTGGGGATTTGAAGTATGATCTAGGTGTCATGTGCGTAGTTGTAGCAAGTGAGATTGCGGGAGCGGATGAGTGCAGGGAGTGGATTTAGATAGATGTTGAAGAGGAAGTTCTGAAGATAGGGATGCTCCTTGTGGGACCCCTTTTGGTACTGGTCGTGGGTTAGAGGTGATAGGGTGGAGGAGCATGAATTGTAAACAATTACTGATAAAAGATCTGATCAAGGAAAGGTGGGTCCATATCAAATCATTTAAAAAGCTGTCATCCAGACCAATTGAATACTTGTTGAGGAACCTTCTGAAATCAGTACTGAGTCAAATTTCAAAGAAAGCTTAGTCTGGAAACCAGGAAAAGAAAATGAATGAAATGTTGATTGACAAGTAATTAATGGTGGGTGAACGAAATGTTGAATGAAAATGTGTACAATTAACATAGTTTGTAATAACTGTGAGAATAGGATATCTTGTTAACTATCTGTGTGATTATCTGTGACTAGATCAGACTTTCTACCCGTCTCTCCAGCTAGCAAACACTTTTTTTAGATAAAGGATGTTGGAGGGGTGCAGGGAGAAGTCCAGACCCAAGAAAACCCCAGATGTTCCAGAAGGGAGAAGATCCCTAGGTAGAGCCAGAACATTCCAAAAAGAAATAGAAATGGGAGAAGAAAAAGGATGAAAAAGAAAAAAGAGTCTTTTTAAAATATCAGACAACATCCCACTGGATGACGAGAGCTAATCTTTCCCCTGGACTAAACACATCTATTGAAGTATAATGAAGAAATAACAACCCTACCCTGGCTTAAAACAGTGGTCTTCTGTGAATACACAAGTCCTAGGAAATACCTTGAGCTTATCCTTGTTCCTCTGAAATACGCTCACACAAGGGGCAAGAGGACTTAGCTGAGGTTTTTCCAGTGAAATGAACAGTCTTGACATATAACCAGAGATTAAGAATATATTGTAACAAAAGCTTGCCTTTTATAAAGCATATATTGTGAAGAACAAAATGGGGCAGGTTGCTTTGACAATTTGAGAAAGACACATTACGATTAGTTGAAATTTAACTTTTCAGAAAATGCTGTTAAAAAAGGCCCATAATATGACAGCCTTAAAAGGATTTTGGACTCAGTTCACCCAGGGCCAAAAGTGGACATCCATCAATCAGCTGTTTTCAACACCTTAGATCATGACATCCTCTTGAACCGCCTGACATCTGGCACTCAGCTGTCCCCCGAATCATACAGTCAGTGAAAAATGTGCAGAATATTACATTTAGGGCACACAAAATGAAATTAGGGGCCCAATTCATGGAAAAGTGTGCAGAGATCCCGCAAAGGCCCCGTTTATGAAAGTCACAGTCGGGCAAGTCCCAGTCAGAATGCCCCGACACGCCCCCACGCAAAGCAAAAAGAGCCAGATACAGCTAGCTTTGCATGATCCTCGGGAAAGAACACATGTAGCCTTGAAACCATGCGTAGGGTCTCCCACAACCAGGTCTGCACCTCAGGGACACAGTGTGAGGTCCTCTGTAACAATTACCGGCACCCAAACATCATGTGTACATATTTCTGAAGTGCAGGTAAATCTCCTGAAAATCTGCATGCGAAACCACATAAACGTACATGCACCACACTACACTGTGCATGCGCACCCCTAAGTTAGTTCCGAACCCCGTCTGTGTTCACACATGCCTAAATCCAATATGCAATCTCACCACGCAGAGAAGATTCCTATGCGCGAGTGTCTGTAACCTGCCTTCGGGTGGCAGGTAGATTGAGGGCTTTGTGAGGGCATTTTCCCGACAAAAGCTTGTGTGGTCAGATCCATTTTCACGCTCTGAAACACTTGTGTATGGGCGCAATAAATATAAAATATAATATCCACGAATATGCTTTGTTCTGCACATTTGTGGGCTAGCGTTGAACTGCCTACAGCTCGTCCCTCATAACGCCCACATTGTCCCATGTTCTTCCCTGTTTTTCATGTTCCCCCTCCTACTCTGGGCTTTGTGCAGGCCACGCCCACGCTCTGCGAGGTGTCTCATGCAGGGTGACCGACTGCACGCAGAGACATGCCGAGCCTGCGCAAAGTCCCTTCACAGTACGAAAAGGTCCAGCGCAGACGATTCCATGAATCCACAACCGGGATTTAGCATGGGTGTTTGGCGTGCAAAGTCCCTATTTACTGTGTAAAATTTCCAGGAATCGGGCCCTATGTGTTTGGAAGTTAAATAAAACAGGCGTATCATTAATTATCCAACTTACGTGTAAGCTACAATTTTATGGATATATATGTGAATAAGGCAATCCACAGAGTTACGTGACTATTCACCTGGATTTAGACACAACCACTTATTAGTAAATGTCTTTTTCCTAAAGTGAAAGCAGAATTTAGTCCCTGCATTAATATGTGTCCTGTTTTTGATGTTTTGACTGCCACAAAGAAACAGGTGCCATCTCGAAGGCTGTTTTTCCTAAAGAATAAATGTTTTCCTCTGTACAAACACATTAGAAGAAAAATGATTGTGCAGGCTTTGCCTGGCAATCACATTAATTTATAAGCCTTGGTAAATGTTTAATTAAGTGGACATGAATCAGCCTTTTTCAGAGCAGAACACCATAAAATGTGCCTTTCTGGTGTTTAACTCACTAAAAACACAAAGGAATATACCCAAAATAATACTATCATGGTGATATGTTTTCTAGGCTAACAATATCAGCCATTACACCTGACAGCGGAAAAACTCACCGACCATGAAGTGACTTTTAAGAATCAATGTCCATTGTATAAAGAGACCTGAAAATATCAGGTCCTGTTTTGCTGATTCAGGATAACCCACTACAAACTGCTCCTTATGAAATATTATGATGAGAAAGGCCAAACCACAAATCCATAACTTAGATAGACGGAGGGCATAATGAATCTTCAACAAACTCATAAACATGCAGATGCTTGTTAATATGTAGCTTCAAAATCTCTAGAGAACAGCAGTGTAGATAAATGCTTTCATCTCCAAACGGTAAAACGTGCACTTTCATTTTAATAAGGCTAACACTTGAAAACATGACTCATGAAAAATCATTACAATATTTGCCCTGAAACCTACACTGGAAATGTCAGCATATCAGACTGTTCATTCTGAGTAGTGTGATTTGAATATATAATGGTGATTTAAATTCGACATCATCCCAGGATATAAAATGATAAACGTCAATTTCTCTGTCATTGGATTAGCTTAGAAACCCAGGCTAATTGCATTTAGCAAAACAAACTGAACAACATATGAATGTATCATTTGTAGATTTCTAAGACAATCTCAGTCCAAGTTTGTAGAGACACAACTGTTTGACACGAGTTCGAAGCTGGATAATGTCACAAGTTGGAGAAGGATGGTCGTATGGAGAAATAGTATTGAAAATCAGATCTGGGAAATGCCCCAGGCAGCTTTCTAAAGCAAGGCAGCCAAATACAAAACAGGGGAAGTTTCAACAGTGCTGTCATCACTTGGAGAGCAAATCATTCGGAAAGTTTACCAGATAGGAATTAGATGCGAGCCTAAACCATTTATTGGTAGGTTTTGAAGTCTTTTTAAGCTCAAACCCTGTAGGAAGAAAAGAGAACCATCTGAAAACTGGGAGCCAACTGCATTGATTTCAGGCAGCTTTCTTGTGGGAGAGGGCATATGGATTTTACTGTACTGATGGCATAACTGATCCCAGAGCAGGACTGAGCACCTAGACTGACAGGGACTGACAGGGACATGGGAGAAATATCTACGAAGAGGTGCTCAAAGAGGGACAAATGACCTGATGCCAGAAGGTTGTGCCTGCCTTTTCCTATGAATTTAAAGCCAAATTGAGCATAGATGACATGAGAAATTGTACTTATTTTATTTTTTTTAAAAAATGTATTACCCCTTTCATACTTAAAGGCACATTTGGGGAACCCCGATTAAACTGATATAATTGGGAACCAGAATGTATGTGCGTTGGAGAATTTGAATACATAAAATAGAATCCTTTTGGTGTGAAAATTGAGGATCATCTTTGCCTGCACTCTTTGATAACCAGTAGCTCGGCACCACGCACACTGAGAATAGGACAGGAGGCTAGCTCAGGGGAACGCGCTCGCCTTGGAAGTAAGATGATGTCGAGCAAGACGACGTGGAGCAACACAGGTTCGAGCCCCAGCACTGCGCTGAGAAACCTTAGGGTATTAAGTGCGTTATAAATAACCAATTACAATTACAATGAAACTTTTAGAGATATGATGTGGTCTGAGTGCCTTAGCAAATCAGGTAACTGAAAATTATTTTATTATTTCCCGGATAAACCAGATTATACTGGAGCTGTTGAAAGGTGCTTGGGTGACTAACAAGGAAGAGTGAATAGGGTCCACTTCTCCCGGATATCATAGGAACACATTTTGTGAATACAAGTAATTTATTTGAACAGCTACCACCATTTTAGAGAATATTTAAAAGCATTATTGAGTCAGCAAATAGAAGCACATAATTGTTATTTAAAACTATATGCTTAGATTGTTTTGTATTCTGAAGAACAGTAGTTTTAAAGTGCCACTTGCACTTCTTTCTTGTTTCCTGCAGTTGTAGGCTCAAGTCCTCTACTAGTTAGAGAAAACAAATAATGTTGATGGTGACATGTCTCTTCACAAAGTGGATTGAATGTCTTCCTGTCCTGAATTGTAAAGCAGAGATAGCCACCACTTGACTATCAACCATATATGTTCTTGTTTCAGTCTTTCCCAATTAATTGAATTGAATAGAGGTAGTCATGGTTCCAGAGAAGTTGTGACTAAGTTGTGGGTAATCGTAGGTGAAAAAGAAACTCCACATCACATATTACCGAGCATCCAGCGGGGAGTGGAGAGATACAACAAAACAATTGTGATTGACTCTGGGTCATGTTGGGACTTGCAATTTCCGTTTGTTCTGATGGCTCTAAAATCAACACATTCATCTGCTACTAATATGTCCCCATTTGAATTAATGACAGGATGAGGAATTGTATTGCCACAACATCTGCTCTACTAAATGCAGGAGCACACACTGATCAACATCTGAGCTAAGCATGTGCTTGCAGATAATTTGAGAAGCCACCCATTATCAGGATGCCTGCATCCCTCTCCTGGAGTCTTTATAGTCGTTTGAAAAAAACACAACCATTCCATGAAGGCTGCCATGTTCACCATGGTTGCTGAGTTCTCTATGACCCAGTCCAAGATGGCTGCTCCATACGGGACCCACGTGGTCCATACATCATCGGTGTGGCAACGCTTCATCTCCCCTTTAATCTGGAAGAAAAGGAGAACTGGAGCATCTCTACACTGCATCGCTTTGGTGTGCCCTTCTTAGCGAACACTTCTCTTTGTAATTGATTCTCCTGTACTTGACTTTCTCCTGGTTACTGCTGCCTCCTCCTCCTCTCCTTTTCCTGGGCCTGCTCTTCCTTGTTCACCCCTTGGTCCTTGTCATTGTTATCCTATTCCTATCAGCCGATCAGATACCTTCCTTGATTATCTTCAGCTACTCCTGATATACCTAGATTCTTCCCTTCAGCCGCTCCAGCCATGTGTGTTCTCCTCGATTGGTCTTCATTGCATTCTACATGAGAGTGGCTGTTGGAGGTTTTTCTAGTTATCCGGTTTCCCTCCCCTGTCTATCATCCTTGCCATCTGGATGACCACATCGCCCTCAGTGTATCCACTCTCACTCTAGCCAAGGTGGCTCCTGGAGGGACAGGCATTACCTCTCTTAATCCTAAATGAACAAGAAACAAGAGGTAAGACCTGTTGGTGATACCGATAGAATACTTTGCATATGCCCAGTGCAATCTTGAGAGGTCCTCTGTTGAAATGAAGACCTAATATTACTTAAAGAAGACAAAACTACAGTGCAAAATGGGTAACAAGTCTACCTATATAATTTAAATTTGAAAAGATGTGTTTAACTTTGTGGAGAGGACACTTTTAAGAGAAGATCAATCCTACAAGATTTGATTCCCTAAAGGAGATATTGTATTGCATTATATTGTGTTCGTCATTTATATAGCGCCCTTTCCCCATTTGTATGGCCTCAATGAGCTTTGTGGTTAGAACAACCTCAGTGACCATGGTCCATGTGTGGGAGATTCTAAGAGTTAATTTAAAGATGTGTATGTTCATTTTGCCAGGTTAGTACTTAGGTAGGCTGTCTAAGCTCCAGTAAGCAGCCCGGAGGTCAGGCACATGGATGGGAGCAGTTGGTGGGTTAGGATAGAGTGCTAGTGCCGGAGATCCGAGGTGTGTCCAGCTAGCCCACCATTTCTTGTAGGTTGTCGCTGTATACTAATGACAGAGGTGTTGAGGTACATCGGGGATTTCAGTGCAGATGGCTATGTGAGCTGCTAGACTGGATTTGCATAACCATAGCTGCATTATAGAGTGTGTGGATGGGTCGCTGTGCCTGCGGCCTCTGTTCACAGTTGTGGTGCAAGGTATACATACTTTAAACTTATATGGAGTTAATCTTCGATGTTGTTTTTCTAGGTCCAACACAACTGACTGCTCTCGCCAGTTTTGGTCTCCCTAGATTGAAAGTCAGAGCAGTGGAGAGGTGCCCGGAGGGATGGGGGTGATGTACGATCATCCGTGGTTGAGGGTGGTGGTTGTAGAGGGAAACATTTGTCACAGTGTGCATCTGTGAATGCTGCTGGCATCCATGGATGGTTGGTGCGGATATGTGTGTTGTTGGGTTTGGGTCAGTGTTTCTGTGCGTGTATAGACAGTATAGAGTGCGATAAGGTTTCAAGAGGAGGATGAGAAAATCCAGGTTTTTGGGGCCTTTCTGAATGGCAATTGATTGTCAATGTTGTGGATGTGTAGGGGTAGAGAGTTTCAGATCATCGTCCCTTGGACAGAGAAGGAGGATCCATCCCAGTCTGGTGGATTTGAAATGTGGGACAACTAGGAGCGATGCTATGCCGGATCTGAGTGTCCTTGAGGGTTGGTAGCAAGTGACGTTGTCTGGAGGAATTCTGGGCCGGTGTTGTAGATGGCACTGTGCATGATGCACATGGCTTTAAAGGCAGTGTGTCGACCAGTAAAGAGCCAATGGAGGACACTTAGTGTAGGGCTGATGTGTTCTCTGGGAGGGAGGCTAATGAGAAGGTGGGCCTCAGCATTTTGGATTATTTGCAGTTTCCTTATCTGAAATGCTGGTGCACCTAGTTAAAGTCAGTGTGCATAGTCTAAGCGTGTCAGGGTTCCACATGTAATAGGGACCAGTGGTGCTCAAAGTAAACAATGTTCAATGGTAAAACATGTTGTCAATATGTCCAAGCATAAGAAATGCCTGTATTTCAGGACCCTGCTTTGTGTTATGTGCAGGAGGGGTCTCGCAGTAAGACATAAAGCCCTCTGGGGGCGCAAGGACGCCAAAGGACTACATTACCCAGGAGGCTCGTGTGTCCACGAGCCTCCAGAACCCTTCAGGACGCCGAAACGGCCTCCGCGCATGCGCATTGCTCTCCTGACACCGCCCCAGCTTCCGCGCATGCGCACAACAGAACTTGGAAGCCTCGCTTGCGCTCAAGAACACCGGCGGACTCAGACGCATGTCCCGGAGGCTCCTGCAGGCAGCGATTCGCGGGGCCACACCCCGCCTGCTTCCCCTGCAGGCCCCGCGCAACGCTAGAGATAAGTGCAAAAACCTTGTTATCATCCGCTGAGTTAGACTGTGGGCTGATTGAGCGGGGAACCGTAGCTGGGGCTCCGGAGAGGGAACCTTATTTCGTTCACCTCCCCGGACTTCAAAAGAGTGTTACGAGCACTACGAAGCTCGTTTTCGGATGTTTCTAGTTAACGGGGCCGAAGGCCCATCATAGTAAAGAGTGTGTGTGTGGGTGTCGGGACTCCGGCACTGATCTTTGGCCCGCATTCAGTGGGAACTGGAAGTGTGACTTGGCAAGTGCGCAACGTAAAACTCATACGTGCTTTTATTCTTTTGTAGCGGCGCTTCCGTTTGGTAGCGAATCAAGAATCATAGAATCCAAGCCTGTTGCGGAACTCTCTCGCCACATCGCCAGCATCATTCAGAGCTAAGTGCTGCTAAAAACTGTAAAGCATTGCATGTATGGTTGTGACTCCTAACGATCATGTGTATAGTTGCTATCCATTGAGGGGGATATGCCTAAGTGATGTGAAACAAAAGGGTGTTGTTTCCAAGGGAATGTTACAGGCTTCAGTGTGTCAAGACTAGAGTGTAAACCACTAAAGGGATACCATTTGATGTATGCAAGAGTGAGTGGGCGGAGATAAAACATCGAAGGCACCCAGGAGGGAGCCTTGGAACTACTCATCCTTGCCTACCCTACCCTACCCATCCCTATCCTCACCCACCCAATTCCCTTCCCTAAATTCAACCCGGTTACCCTAACTCCCCCTTACCCATCCAATCCAGCGGACCCTAACCCTCTTTCCCCGGCGGGTCGCGGCAGCCTGTGGTGGTCATAGTCCAGGCACCAAGACCCAACAGGGAGGCAGGTGTACATGCTACCTCCGCGCAAGGCCAGGATACTTGACACGAGCGCAAGCCCAAGTATTGTCACGCGCCCAGGTAGCACGTCGCCATGGAGGCTGTGTTGGCAGCCTTACAGGATCTAAAGAATGAGTTGCATGCCACTAGGCAGGATTACGCCTCCCTGGCGGGGCAGGTTCATACGCTTACTGTCCAAGCCGCTGCTCAAGCCACACCTTTGCCTAGTGATCATGCCCCACCTACCCCTGTACAGGTCCAGGTGTCCACTGAGCCTCCACTCCCTTTGGCAGCCCCTGAGAGGTATCATGGGGATTGCCAACGGTTCGATCAGTTCGTAATGCAATGCCAGTTGCATTTCATTACGAAACCTACAGTCTTCCGTACTGCCCAAGCTCGCACAGCCTTCGTCGTTTCATACTTAGGTGGGGATGCCGCATCCTGGGCCACGCCACTAGTCACCAAGGACGATGGGCTGTTGTATGATTGGGACCAGTTCCTAGAATAGTTTGGTAAAATATTCAATCGAAGGGCAGCGACCTTAATAAAAGACAGGGAGCTGCTTACCTTGCGTCAAGGAGGGAAGGATTTAGTGACATATGTTACCACCTTTAATCGGTTGGCGGTAGAAGCCGATTGGCCACAGGAAAAGCGACTTGCGCTTTTTTATCAGGGGCTCCGTGATGATATAAAAGACCTTATAGCGCAAGTAGACCCTCAACCCGATACTTGTTCTTCCATGATAGACCTGGCACTACGGCTTGATCAGAGGCAAAGCGAGAGGAAGCAGGATAGAAGAAAGTGGGATAACAAACCAGTGGTTAGGCTGGACCAACAGCAGCAATCAAAACTTAGCAAAACAAGTGATGAACCAATGCAAATAGGGACTGTTCGCGGCCCTCTATCCAAAGAGGAGAAGGACAAGAGACGACGAGAAAAACTCTGTCTCTATTGTGGGAAGTCGGGCCACTTTGTTAGAGAGTGTCCAACTAAGCCCAAGAAAGAATTGCCGGGAAACGAGAAAGCTCGCCAGTGAGGGGGGCCTGGGCGAGCCCACCAGAAAACACCCCTAGACTTTTAGCCAATACCTTGCAACCACAAGTAAAACATGTTACAGTTCCAGGCATCATCCGTTGGGGGGATCAACAGTGTTCGGCATCCTTGATGGTGGACTCTGGAGCCACAGGGAACTTTATAGATCAAACATTAGTATCTAAATTAGGAATCCCTTTGGTGGATAAGGGACGCAAGGAGGAAGTTCAGTCGGTGGATGGATCGCCACTGACGTCGGGCTTAATTTCGCAGCAAACTAAATGGGTACACTTAGAGTGCGACCCACCACACCAGGAAGAAATCCAGTTCGATGTCATTGCCGCGCCACAATTCGGAGTTATCCTAGGGTTGCCCTGGTTGAGGACTCATAACCCGGAAGTTAATTGGTCCCAAGGGACGTTGAAATTCGTCTCAGCTTTCTGTTCCAAAAATTTGCGGCATAACCCATGTTGTGGGGCATGTAATTGGGAGTATTGGAAGCAACTTGCCCGTAGAATACCAAGATTATAGAGATGTCTTCAGTAAAACCGCAGCAGATACTTTGCCTCCCCACAGGCCTTTTGACTGCAGAATCGACTTAGAACCCGGGGCAGCGCTACCATGCAGTCGCATTTACGCACTGACAGAATCCGAAAATGAACATCTGAAGGATTATATCAAGACAAACCTGGCTAACGGCTTTATACGTCATTCAACGTCACCCGTATCATCGCCTTTATTCTTCGTTCCCAAAAAGACCGGGGACTTAAGAACTTGTATAGACTACAGGGCAATTAACCGAATGACGGTAAAGAACCGATATCCATTACCCCTGATTCCCACATTGTTGGACCAAGTTCGTGAGGCCAAAATATACACCAAGTTGGACCTACGGGGTGCCTATCATCTGGTGCGGGTGCGCGAAGGGGACGAATGGAAGACTGCCTTCAGAACAAAATTCGGCCTTTATGAATATCAGGTCATGCCATTCGGCCTCTGCAATGCACCCGCCGCCTTCCAGCACTTCTTGGATGAGGTCCTACGGGGGTACCTAGACGTTTTTACAGTTGTCTACATAGATGACATACTCATCTATTCACGAAACCTAGAGGAACATCAGAAACACGTGAGAGCGGTCTTGCAACGCTTAAGGGATCATCAGTTATATGCTAAACTGGAAAAGTGTGAATTTCACCAAACCACAATAGAGTTCCTGGGGTTTATTTTGTCTCCAGAAGGAGTGACAATGGACCAGAAGAAGGTGCAGTCCATCACGGAATGGCCGTCCCCTACTTCGGTAAAAGAAGTGCAATCAGTGTTAGGCTTTGCCAATTTCTACCGTTGATTTATAGACGGATTTGCAACGAAAGTGCAGCCAATCACTCGTTTGTTGAAAAAAGGGGTAGTGTTTCGGTGGGATAAGGAGGCAGAAGCCAGTTTCCAGGCCCTGAAGAAAGCATTCACTACTGCACCAATATTGCTCCATCCAGATCCCACTCGCCCATATGTAGTGGAAACCGACGCCTCCAGTTACGCATTGGGTGCGATATTATCACAACGAGATAATACTGGGCAGCTACATCCTGTGGCATACTACTCTCGTTCTTTGCTTCCTGCGGAAATAAATTACATAATAGCCGATAGGGAACTTTTAGCTATTAAAGCAGCATTTAGTGAATGGCGCCACTATTTGATGGGCGCACAACACACCATCACGACCCTCACTGATCATAGAAACCTACAATTCCTGAAATATGCTAAGGCCTTAAGTCCTAGACAGTTGCGGTGGGCGATGTATTTTGCTGATTTTGATTTCATAGTGACATTTCGCCCAGGAACAGAAAATAAAAAAGCTGACATCTTGTCCCGTAATCCAGAACCTGGCCCAGAGACCATTGAAGAGGAAGAACCAAAACCAATCGTGCCCCCCGCACGTATCGTTGGTAGTGTTACAGTCGATGACATGTTCGACGATATTCGAAAAGCGCTAACGGCACAAGAACTAGCGCAATGGCATGACCCGAGCATAGGAAGAACAGTTAAAGACAGATTAACCTTCTTAGGAACAGCCTTGTATCTTCCAACCACTACCATCCGACAACGTGCCATTAAATGGTGTCATGATTCTCCTTTTGTGGGGC
This sequence comes from Ambystoma mexicanum, assembly GCF_040938575.1. NCBI lineage: Eukaryota > Metazoa > Chordata > Amphibia > Caudata > Ambystomatidae > Ambystoma > Ambystoma mexicanum. Next base: position 312,420,312 of record NC_090941.1, read on the forward strand.
ATCCTGGAACAGCTAAAACGTGTGAACTCGTGAAGCGTCACTTCTGGTGGCCCAAAATGAAGCAAGATATTCAACAATATGTACTTGCATGTGAATGTTGTATGAGAAATAAATCTGACCATCAAAGTCCTGCTGGTTTATTACAGCCCCTGCCTACGCCACCTGTACCTTGGCACACGATATCATTAGATTTAATAGTAGATTTGCCAGCATGCCATGGATTAACCACCATCCTGGTGGTGGTGGATTCACTAACTAAATTAGCACATTTCATTCCCTGTAAAGGGGTGCCAACGGCCAAAATATTGGTAGACCTCTTTCTTCAGAACATCGTACGCCTACATGGCATCCCACAGCACATTGTGTCTGATCGGGGGTCACAATTCACATCTCGTTTCTGGCGAGCCTTTTGTAGTTCAGTAGGTATTAACCTAAAACTGTCCAGTAGCTACCACCCCGAGACCGATGGGCAGACAGAACGGGTGAACCAGATCCTCGAGCAGTACCTACGATGCATGACCTACGAAAATGAAGCCACTTGGGCTGATACGATCTGGCTTGCTGAGTTGGCTTACAACAACGCTATACATGCTTCTACTAAAACAACCCCATTTTATGGTACGTATGGTTACCACCCTCGATTTCAGCCTGTTCCCCATACCATTCCAGACACGGTCCCCGCCGCCCAATCACACAGAAAACACCTGGAGGAAATATGGCGTAGTATTCTTGCTAATCTAGCAACTGCAAAACAAAAGTACAAACAATATGCTGATAAAAAGAGAAGATTAGGCCCTGTGTATAAGATAGGAGACAAAGTGTGGTTGGCAACACGCAATCTCCGGTTGCAGGGTCCTCGGAAATTCCAACCAAGATATATAGGGCCCTTTCCTGTGGAAAAACTCATAAACCCTGTAGCAGTACGACTGACGTTACCAGCCCAGATGCGCATACAGCCGGTCTTTCATATAGCCTTGTTGAAACCAGCTCCAAAGTCAGCCCAACTAAAAAATCCCCCACCCACTATTGTGGATGGAATCCCGGAATATGAAGTAAAGGCCATCTTAGACTCCCGCCGTCAAAATGGTAAGCTGTATTATCTTATTGATTGGTTAGGTTACGGGCCTGAAGAGCAGTCGTGGGAACCTGCTACTGCGGTCCACGCTTCCCGCCTAGTGAGAGCCTTTCACCGTAGACATCCCGGTAAACCAGGTCCTGCTGGAGGGGGGAGTACTGTCAGGGTTCCACATGTAATAGGGACCAGTGGTGCTCAAAGTAAACAATGTTCAATGGTAAAACATGTTGTCAATATGTCCAAGCATAAGAAATGCCTGTATTTCAGGACCCTGCTTTGTGTTATGTGCAGGAGGGGTCTCGCAGTAAGACATAAAGCCCTCTGGGGGCGCAAGGACGCCAAAGGACTACATTACCCAGGAGGCTCGTGTGTCCACGAGCCTCCAGAACCCTTCAGGACGCCGAAACGGCCTCCGCGCATGCTCATTGCTCTCCGGACACCGCCCCAGGTCCGCGCATGCGCACAACAGAACTTGGAAGCCTCGCTTGCGCTCAAGAACACCGGAGGGCTCAGACGCATGTCCCGGAGGCTCCTGCAGGCAGCGATTCGCGGGGCCACAACCCGCCTGCTTCCCCTGCAGGCCCCGTGCAACGCTAGAGATAAGTGCAAAAACCTTGTTATCATCCGCTGAGTTAGACTGTGGGCTGATTGAGCGGGGAACCGTAGCTGGGGCTCCGGAGAGGGAACCTTATTTCGTTCACCTCCCCGGACTTCAAAAGAGTGTTACGAGCACTACGAAGCTCGTTTTCGGATGTTTCTAGTTAACGGGGCCGAAGGCCCATCATAGTAAAGAGTGTGTGTGTGGGTGTCGGGACTCCGGCACTGATCTTTGGCCCGCATTCAGTGGGAACTGGAAGTGTGACTTGGCAAGTGCGCAACGTAAAACTCATACGTGCTTTTATTCTTTTGTAGCGGCGCTCCCGTTTGGTAGCGAATCAAGAATCATAGAATCCAAGCCTGTAGCGGAACTCTCTCGCCACATCGCCAGCATCATTCAGAGCTAAGTGCTGCTAAAAACTGTAAAGCATTGCATGTATGGTTGTGACGCCTAACGATCAAGTGTATAGTTGCTATCCATTGAGGGGGATATGCCTAAGTGATGTGAAACACAAGGGTGTTGTTTCCAAGGGAATGTTACAGGCTTCAGTGTGTCAAGACTAGAGTGTAAACCACTAAAGGGATACCATTTGATGTATGCAAGAGTGAGTGGGCGGAGATAAAACATCGAAGGCACCCAGGAGGGAGCCTTGGAACTACTCATCCTTGCCTACCCTACCCTACCCATCCCTATCCTCACCCACCCAATTCCCTTCCCTAAATTCAACCCGGTTACCCTAACTCCCCCTTACCCATCCAATCCAGCGGACCCTAACCCTCTTTCCCCGGCGGGTCGCGGCAGCCTGTGGTGGTCATAGTCCAGGCACCAAGACCCAACGGGGAGGCAGGTGTACGTGCTACCTCTGCGCAAGGCCAGGATACTTGACAAAGTGGGAGAGGATGATGGAGATGATGGCAAAGAAACAGTGAGGACAGGTGAGGTATGGGTAGATATGCCTGAGGATGCGTAGATGGAAGAAACAGGTTTTGGAAACAGAATTGATGTGTTGGGAGAGTGTAAGCCTGTGTCCAGTGTGCATCCAAGATTTTTTACCAAGGTGGAGGTTGCCAGGGGTAAGGGGTGCCTAGGTATTTAGGCAAGGGAATGGGTTGGGGAAGGAGCGCTGTATTCACGCAGACTAGGATTTGCATTTTCCCAGGATTGAGAATAAGGTGGTTGGTTGTCATACAGTAGTCAATATCTGAGAGGCATGATGACAGATCTGGATGGCTAGAGCCTGGCAATTTGGGGATTTTAGTGATGATCTAGGTGTCATCTGCGTAGTTCTAGCAGGTGAGATTGTGGGAATGGATGAGTGCAGGGAGTGGATTTAGATTGATTTTGAAGAGGAGGTGAGATAGGGATGCTCCTTGTGGGACCCCTTTGGTACTGGTCGTGGGGTAGAGATGAAAGAGCATGAATTGTGAGCAATTAGAGATAAAAGATCTGATCAAGGAAAGGTAGGTCTATATCAAATAATTAAAAAAGCTGTCATCTCGACCACTTGGATACTTATTGAGGAACCTTCTGAAATCAATGCTTAGTAAAATTTCAAAGAAAGCTTAGTCTGGAAACCAGGAAAGGAAAATGGATAAAATGTTGATTGACAGGTAATTCATGTTTTGGTGAACGAAATGATTAATGAAAATGTGTGAAATTAACATAGTTTGTAATAAATGTGAGAATAGGATATCTTGTTATATATCTGTGTCATTATCTGTGACTTGATCAGACTTTCTACTCGTCTCTCCAGCTAGCAAACACTTTTTTTTAGATAAAGGATGTTGGAAGGGTGCAGGGGGAAGTCCACACCCAAGAAAAACCCGAATGGGACAGAAGCGAGAAGATCCCTAGGAAGAGCCAGAACATTCCAAAGAGAAAGATAAATGGGAGAAGAAAAAGAGTCTTTTTAAAATTTCAGACAACATCCCACTGGATGACCACAGCTAATCTTCCTCCTGGACTAAAGACACGTATTGAAGTATAATAAAGAAATCAAAACCCTACCCTGACCCAAACCAGAGGTCTTCTATGAATACAAAAGTCCTAGGAAATACCCTGTTCTTATCCTTGTTCCTCTGAAAGGGGAAGAGGAGTTAGCTTAGGTTTTGCCAGTGAAATGAACAGTCTTGACATATCACCAGATATTAAGAATATATTGTAACACATACTTGCCTTTTATAAAGCATATATTGTGAAGAACAAAATAGGGCAGGATGCTTTGACAATTTGAGAAAGAAACATGATTAGTTGAAAGGTAACTTTTCTGAAAATGCTGTTCAAAGAGGCCCATAATATGACGCTTTAGATCATGACATCCTCTTGAACCGCCTGACATCTGGCACTCAGCTGTCCCCTGAATCATACGGTTAGTGAAAAATGTGCAGAATTGTACATTTAGGGCACAAAAAAGGAAATTAGTGGCCCAATTCATGGAAAAGTGTGCACAGATCCCGCAAAGGCCCCGTTTATGCAAGTCACAGCCGGAACGCCGTGACAAGCCCTCACGCTGGGTGCTCCTCGGGCAAGAACACACGCACCCTTGAAACAGTGCGTGGGGTCCCCCACAACCAGGTCTGCACCTCGGGGACACTGTGTGGCATCCTCTGTAACTACTACCGGCACCCCAACAACATGCTTACACATTTCTGTAGCTCAGGTAAAACTCCTGAAAATCTGCATGTGAACCCTCGTAAACTGTACATGCACCACGCTACACTGCGCATGTGCACCCCTAAGTTAGTTCCGAACCCCGTCTGTGTGCACACATGCCTAAATCCAACATGCAATCTCACCACGCAGAGATAATTCCTTTGCACAAGGGTCTGTAACCTGCTTTCAGGTTAGGGTTAGATTGAAGGCTTTGTGAGGGCCTTTCCCCGACAAGAGCTAGTGTGGTCAGATCCATTTTCGTGCTCTGAAACACTTGTGTGTGGGTGCGGTATAAATAAAATATCATATCCACGAATATGCTTTGTTCCACGCATTTGTGGGCGTGCGTTGGACTGCCTACAGTCCGTCCCTCATAACGACCAAATTTTCCCATGTTCTTACCTGTTTTGCATGTTCCGCCTCCTACTCTGGGCTCTGTGCAGGCCACGACCACACTCTGTGAGGTGTCTCGCGCAGGGTGACTGACTGCATGCACAGACATGCCGAGTCTGCGCCAAGTCCCTTCACAGTACGCAAAAGTCCAGCGCAGTCAATTCCATGAATCCACAAACGGGATTTGGAGAAGCAGTTTGGTGCGCAAAGTCCCTATTTGCCATGCAAAATGTCAATGGATTGGGCACTAAGTCTTTTGAAGTTAAATAAAACAGGCGCATCGTTAATTAACCAACTTAACGTGTAAGCTACAACAATTTTATGGATGTATATGTGAATAAGGCAATCCACAGAGTTACGTGACTATTGCCATGGTTTTAGAGACAACCACTTATTAATAAATGTGTTTTTCCTTAAGTGAATGTAGAATTTAGTCCCTGCATTAATATGTGTCCTGTTGTTGATGTTTTGGCTGCCACAAAGAAACAGGTGCCATCTCGAAGGCTGTTTTTCCTAAAGAATAAATGTTTTCCTCTGTACAAACACATTAGAAGAAAAATGATTGTGCAGGCTTTGCCTGGCAATCACATTAATTTATAAGCCTTGGTAAATGTTTAATTAAGTGGACATGAATCAGCCTTTTTCAGAGCAGAACACCATAAAATGTGCCTTTCTGGTGTTTAACTCACTAAAAACACAAAGGAATATACCCAAAATAATACTGTCATGGTGATATGTTTTCTAGGCTAACAATATCAGCCATTACACCTGACAGCGTAAAACTCACCAACCATGAAGTGACTTTTAAGAATCAGTGTCCATTGTATAAAGAGACCTGAAAAGATCAGGTCCTGTTTTGCTGATTCAGGATAACCCACTACAAGCTGCTCCTTATGAAATATAATGATGAGAAAGGCCAAACCACAAATCCATAACTTAGATAGACAGAGGGCATAATGAATCTTCAACAAACTCATAAACATGGAGATGCTTGTTGATATGTAGCTTCAAAATCTCTAGAGAACAGCAGTGTAGATAAATGCTTTCATCTCCAAACGGTAAAAAGTGCACTTTCATTTTAATAAGGCTAATACTTGAAAACATGACTCATGAAAAATCATTACAATATTTGCCCTGAAACTTACACTGGAAATGTCAGCATATCAGACTGTTCATTCTGAGTAGTGTGATTTGAATATATAATGGTGATTTAAATTCGACATCATCCCAGGAGATAAAATGATAAACGTCAATTTCTCTGTCATTGGATTAGCTTAGAAACCCAGGCTAATTGCATTTAGCAAAACAAACTGAACAACATATGAATGTGTCATTTGTAGATTTCTAAGACAATCTCAGTCCAAGTGTGTAGAGAACACAACTGTTTGACACGAGTTCGAAGCTGGGTGATGTCACAAGATGGAGAAGGATGGTCGTATGGAGAAATGGTATTGAAAATCAGATCTGGGAAATGCCCCAGGCAGCTTTCTAACGCAAGGCAGCCAAATACAAAACGGGGGAAGTTTCAACAGTTTTGTCATCACTTGGAGAGCAAATAATTATGAAAGCTTACCAGATAGGAATTAGATGCGAGCCTAAACCATTTATTGGAAGGTTTTGAAGTCTTTTTAAGCTCAAACCCTGTAGGAAGAAAAGAGAACCATCTGAAAACTGGGAGCCAACTGCATTGATTTCAGGCAGCTTTCTTGTGGGAGAGGGCATATGGATTTTACTGTACTGATAGCATAACTGATCCCAGAGCAGGACTGAGCACCTAGACTGACAGGGACTGACAGGGACATGGGAGAAATATCTATGAAGAGGTGCTCAAAGAGGGACAAATGACCTGATGCCAGAAGGTTGTGCCTGCGTTTTCCTATGAATTTAAAGCCAAACTGAGCATAGATGAGAAATTGTACTTATTTTTTTTTTTTTAAAAATGTATTACCCCTTTCATACTTAAAGGCACATTTGGGGAACCCCGATTAAACTGATATAATTGGGAACCAGAATGTATGTGCGTTGGAGAATTTGAATACATAAAATAGAATCCTTTTGGTGTGAAAATTGAGGATCATCTTTGCCTGCACTCTTTGATAACCGGTAACTCGGCACCACGCACACTGAGAATAGGACAGGAGGATAGCTCAGGGGAATGCGCTCGCCTTGGAAGTAAGATGACGCCGAGCAAGACGACGTGGAGCAACACAGGTTCGAGCCCCAGCACTGCGCTGAGAAACCTTAGGGTATTAAGTGCGTTATAAATAACCAATTACAATTACAAGGGAACTTTTAGAGATTTGATGTGGTCTGAGTGCCTTAGCAAATCAGGTAACTGAATATTATTTTATTATTTCCCTGACAAACCAGATTATACAGGAGATGTTGAAAGGTGCTTGGGTGACTAACAAGGAAGAGTGAGTAGGGTCCACTTCCCCCGGATATCATAGGAACACATTTTGTGAATACAAGTAATTTATTTGAACAGCTACCACCATTTTAGAGAATATTTAGAAGCATCATTGAGTCAGCAAATAGAAGCACATAATTGTTATTCAAAACTATATGCTTAGATTGTTTTGTATTCTGAAGATTCCCCAGGAATAATGGTGTGGACCATACGTTAACACCCCAACTAAATAGTTTGTGATCAGTAGATTCTATGCTCTTTTCATATTTCACAGGCCCATGGTTTTATTGGTTGAGCTTGTAAATCCAAATATATGTTGCTCAGCTTTATGATTATTGCATTTTGTCAAATTAAATGTAGTATTAATTAGAACAATCATTCAACTGTGGATCGCAAGTAGATCCTTTGTTTGGAATGCATGAAATTAATTCAATTACATTGTTCATTCTAATAGTTGATAAGATAAGCCTTACAGATTGTATTATTTATACATTCTGGTAAGCTTGGAGTGGCAAATAGATTTCAAAGGTATATTCCATGCATCGTGAGTGGGGATCATTGGTAAATGCCATCATTGTGTAATTTAAATTAAATCAAAGGTTATTGCAAAACATTCTGTTTCTTTTCCCAGATTGTGTGAGTGACATTGCTGCTGTAGGTTAATGCCATCAGAACATGGCTTCCCAAAGTTATAAAAAAGAACCTAAAATAAAAATGTATAACTGAGCATGCATTATTTGGTTTGATTTGTTAAATTGGCTTGAATCAGGTGTCACCCAAATAATTAATCCTTCAATAGTTTTCCTTGTGACATAATGGAGATGAGAGTTGCACCGGTAATGGCCACTGCCCCACCTGCTCCCAATCATGAACCAAAGTATAAGCTGAGAAAGGTTCAGTAAACTGTTAGTAAAACTCCAAGGATCATGGAGCCACCATAGGAGTGGAATAGGTTGTGCAACACAAGTAGGGCGAAAAGTATTTTGCATTCATATAGGTAGGAGGGTTGCAGAATATGCAGGTTGCAGTATACACAGGCAGGGAACAATGAATGGTGACATGCATGCAAGACATGAAGAACACTAACATGGAGGACAATGAACAGGAGTACCGCCATTGCCCAGACCATACCCAGCAAGGCTTCAATCCTGAAATACTGCGGCCTGGCATAAAATTGCTTAACATAAGATTCCAGGCCTCCTGATGCTCAGACGAGCCCCAAACACCAAGGTCAGTGCTCTGAGGGGAAGTCAGTTTAGAAGCTGAAACCGCACCAGATAACGCTTTCCAGGGCATACAGCATACAATTATTGAAGTTAATGAGTTTCAATTGGTAGCAGTGAGAAATACACATATCCTTGTATGCCAGGTGCAAATAGCTACCGAGCCAATTGATCCCATAACAAATGAATATACAGCGCCCCAAGTGGCTACTACAGGAAAGCACACAAACATCGGGATAGCAGAAAATCCAACAAATAAAATAAATGGAGCTCTCAACAGCAGTCTTCTACCATTCCAAGCCCATTAGACAGACCCTCCAGCTTATTGCGATTTTGCGATCCCGCAAAATGCCGCGAAAACGGCCGTTTTGCGCAAAATGCCGCAAAAATGGCCGTTTTGTGCAAAAACAGCATCTTTTAAAAAAAAATTTTTTTTTTTTTTTTTTTTAAGTAATCTGCAAAAATTACTGTTTTGAAAAAAAGAATCCTCAGGGTGCCAGGTGCTCAACTTTTTTTTTTTGTTTTTATTTACACAAGAAATGAAATCACTTGCGCCCCAAAAATTGCAGCCCAATCCACAAGGGACACATGAATGGGCACATTTTATATGCGCGCCCATTCAGATGGCCTTTTTCACCTCCTTGATCAAATGAAGTGGCGTTTCTGTCAATTTAAAAGCACATCCCTCATTTCCAAGCAAGATGCACTTTTAAATGTGCAGAAATTGTAGGCAACCCTACGCGCACGGGATGTGGGGCTGCCACTGCATGACAGGGTCTTTCCTGACCCTGTCATGCATTTCTTTTAAGGTATGAACCGCTGCTGAGTCGCTTGCATTTCTGTTCCTCAAACAGGATAAAAATGCATTTTTTGGGTCACATTTTACAGCGGCAGGCACCTAGAGTGCCTGTCCCTGTGAAAGGCGCTGGGAGCTTGCAGAACACTGTCGGGAGAGCGATTCTATTCAAAGTACTCCCCATTTTGATGACAAAAATCTATCGAATGTTACAATTTGACCAATTACGTGCAGTACTATTCGATCGATTTTTATAAATACTGAACATGTGTTGCGGGGGTGTCACCCGCTCCCCTTGTTTAGTATTTTTGGTCTAGGGTGGTTGCAGAAGTGTTTTCCCCTTTTTCCTCAAAATTGGAGGCGGGGACAGAAAAAAAAGGAAAATAACGAAAAAAGGACCCTGCAGAGTCGGATCCGACCCGCGTTAGAGGGACGGATCCGACCCGCGTTAGAGGGACGGATCTGGCACCGCAGGGTTGCAGGGGAAGCTGCAGCGACCAAGCGGTTAAGTAGGGGAGGGGGTCGGGTGGTGGTGAAAGGTACATTTTGGGTTGTTTGGCTGAAGTGCAAATCAATTTGCAGCAAAATTGACTACGGTCAATTCCGCCGCAAATAACCCAGAACACCATTCAAGGCAGCTGCCAGCGCACAATTTGCGCTACAGCTCAAGCCTGTGGAAATGCGCCGGTCACCTTTGAGAATAAGGTGACCTGCTCATTTCCAAAAATGGGTTGTCTAAAAATAGCATATCCTCCGTTCTTTTTTTAAATGCCCCCTCATTTGAGGAACTGGGACAAAATCTACATTTAAAAAAAAATAATAAAAATGGTTACACTATGAGAGAGAGGGAGAGTGATGGGTGAGATGTGAAGTGATGGGCAAGAAAGCAGAGGAAGAGCAGTGGGTCAGAGGAGGAAGTGCTGCACAAGAGAGCAGAGGAAGCAGTGATGCGGTGGGCCAGAAATCTGAGAGCGAGCAGAGGTACAGAAAGTAGAGGAAGCGGTTGGCCAGAAAGAGGCAGTGAGCTGCAGATTGGGAAAAAGGATGAGGGAAGAATGTGATAGAATGGGAGAAAAGATGCAAGATGCAGAAGCAGCACAAAAGAATGAAGGACTGTATATTGAGGGAGGAATTGTAGAGTGTAAGGTGTGAGTTGGGAGTATGATTTGGAGTGTGGCAGGGGCTGGGCAGTGCAGATTGTGACTTGACAGTGTGACATAGCACGTGAGTATTTGTATGACAGAGTGAGAGGTTAAGGAATGTAAGTTATGATGGAGAGTTGGTGAGATGTTTGTGGGTGTTTGGGGGATTGGAGAACATAGAAGGGGAATATTTTCAGCATTACAATTGATAATGATCAATTTAGTTAATACTATTAAATAGGCATGAACATTAAACCAGAAATGTAGCCAAATCAAACACTGTTCTGCCAAGCCAGAGACATCTGGGACTCTTCCTATTAAATTAATACAAAAGACACATAATAATGATACCCTGGCTCTCTTCTAGCCTTGCACTCTACCTATTTCCTGCAATGTGGCAATCTTACACCCTCCAGTTAATACAAAATGTCCCGCAAAAATGCCGCAATAAATAAAGGTTTGTGCCGCAAAATTTGCCATTTCATGCCGCAAAATTTGCCATTTCATGCCGCAAAATCCTGGAAGGTCTGATTAGATAAGTGCACCTGCCACTTCCTTAACACATCCAGACACAGGGACGACATACCAAGGCCACAAACAGACTGGTAGATAAGGCCTCAGGCATGGGAATGAGAAGGGAGTTAATTCTTTGAACTGGATCACAGCGGTTCGCTCATCTCTCCTTTCTCCCCACCTAATTTTGCACTTCATAAAAGTGCCTGAGGTCAGTCGAGCAAATAAATAGCCAATCAAACCCTGTTCTTGTCCTTATCGACTAGTGTAGTAGAATGCCAACCAAATGCTTGTTAGATTGAAATTTATCCTTTGTAGAAGGTTGAACCTAGGAGGAATTATTAGTTGTAGAGGGACCAATTGTAACATGTTTGCTTATAGATAACTATATGTTCTATACTCTACCAACAAATCAAGTGAGAGTGTAGAAGATTTTTATGATGATTACTAACCATGATGTCAGTTAAGATTATTTCTTTGTTTAAAAACACCATTTTGAGATTGTCTTTTGTATGCTCTCCCAGCGGCCATCGGTATTGGAATAACACTGGGTTGTTTTGTGTACTTGTAGTTACTAGGTTATTGAGTTTTTTCTTTTTATTGGCATATTTGTGCCTATCCTAACACTTGTGTCCACAATAAACCAATGATGCACATTGTTTGGCCAAGATCCACATTTTGTCAGTTTCAAAGTGTGCAATGTCACATATGTTGGCCAGCATGGAGAGTCACTATCAGACATAAACACATAGGCAGGCACACACATATGTGCTCTGGTAAGCAGGCATGCACACATACACTGAGGCAGGCACACACCAACACACAGAATGCACTGGGACAGCCACACATATTTACAAGGAAGTAGGCACACACACATGCTGGGAGGCAGGCAAACTAACACATGCTAACACAAAACACACACACATACACAATACATATGGAGCCAGTTACATACACACACATACACACAGAAACAGGAACAGATGTGCAGAATCCAACACACATGCGAACACAGTTACAGGCCAACATGGCGTCATGGCCAGAGGATCAACAGGAAACTTCAAGCCAGGTTATAAGGTTCAATGGTATTTATTACAACGACATAAAACTAAGTTTTCTTTGTACGAGTTTGGAGTAGTGGTACATCTAACAGCAGTTCACAAATACCACCTAATTTTGGGTCTACCAAATAAGGGTTGTATGAAATACTGATGGTTATATACCATAGCTGCTAGTGCTGCTTTGAGAAGGTTTGTGAGGGATTGCATGTAAATCCTCATGAGGCACACATGTCTGGGGCAAACAAAAGGACCCTGGAATACCTTGGAAAATCCAATGGAAAGCACTGAGTTGACCCAACCTTATACTGACAGGGACAGCTGGGTGACAGATGTAAGGTGGCTCAAGAGGATTTTATGACATAAAGTGTTGGAAGCAGTTGAGAGGTACTGTAGTTACAGTACGTCATGCTCGACCAAAAGTGCACATCCACCAGAGTCCAAAATCCTTTTAAGGTTGTCATTCACTCCTACCATAGCTGCTTCAGTACCATGTTTAGGGCAGGATCCTGATTGTGTCACATCAAATAAGGGAATGGATTCAACGTGAGAAGATATTGGTTTTCTACTGATTCAATGGCCTTCAGAATGAATGTTAATATGGCAGCTGATGGCTGATAGCTGTCGGAATCATTGGTATTGAGAGTGGGTTTTCTCAATCTTGGTTTGCCCAAGGAGACTTTTAGACCATTTGGAAAGGAACTTTGGGTGAATCTAAGGTTGCACATCTGGGAGATGACTGGAACAATAGTCATATTGCTCTCCTTAAAACAAAAGAGGGCAACAATAGGCCTTCCAGCGTTTAAAGACGTGTTGAGATTATTTCTGTAGGGTGGAGGGAGGAAAGGGTGAAGGCTGCTACTGGCAGGGGAATTGTAAGAGGGGGACTCATTGGTAGTAAATCCTTAGCTTTGTTGAGTTTTGCAATGAAGATGTTTTCTATCTCAAGACACCATTGTAATGTTGGAGTGTGTGTGGGTGATTGGCAAATTAGAGATTTGAAATTGATGATAATGTCGAACAGCTATTTTAGTTTGTTTGCAGCCTTGTCGAGGAATCCTCAATGTATATTGTTCTTGCTCTCTTCATTTCGTGTGAGTATAGCTTCTGAGAATGTTTTAGAACCTGTAGATGTTGTGCAGATTTGATTTCTTCCACTTGTGTTCTTTTCTTCTGGGTTTTTGTTTGAAGCTATGGAGATTTGATGAGCACAATACTTCCTAGACTTTCCAGGCTCTGATTGAATGTTGACTTTATAGGGTGAAATCGGGTCATGAATGTTAGAGATTGAGGACTTTCGAGGACGGCATTCAGTTCTGAAATCTTCCTCTGTCTTACTGGTTTCTGCATGACTGATTTTTATTGGTACTGTCCTTACTCCCCCTGTTCCTCTCACCCACTCCTCTGCTACTTCTGTTTTATTGCAAGCCTTTCCTGAATTTGCAATTGTATTTTAGCCTCACAACTTTTATATGGGCTGAATATCTGCAGTCAGATCAGATGATAGGGAAATATTTGGGGGAAGGTAGTGTTTGGAGGATTTGAGGAGTGATGGATGATATGGAGATGATGATTTGCAGATATGGAAATGTTGATATGGTGATATGGAAAGCTTGCGGAGATGATACAGTAATGCAAGGTATAGGCTTTGTTCCACTGTATCTGACTCCAAACATGTTTTTGTTGCACATCCCATATCCCTGATATGACAGACTCTATTGTTTGGATGCATCTTGCCGTTTTGGGAGAAAGAATGGTGCATTTTTCCTTTGTTCTCACCCCATTTCCTCTGTCTTGCCGTATTCTGCATGTCTGTTTTTTATTGTTACTGTCCTTAATCCCTCCTGTTCCTCTCACCCATTTCTCTGCTATTTCTGTTTTATTACAAGCCTCTTCCTGAATTCGCAACTGCCCTTTCTTTCTTTGTGTATCTTTTTTATCACTCTTCCCATTCATCTACTGCTTTTCTCTTATTCCCTCCATTGCCACAACAGTTATTTTGACATGTATGCTTGTCTCTGTCTCTGTCCCACTCATCTCTTTGTCACTATCATCTGATACTCTCTCTCTTTCGCTGTCTCTCTTACACTACCTCTATCTTTCTCTCTCTTATTCTCTCACTCTTCTGTTCACCTGCCCATTTTCTCAACCATTCTCTTTCTCTCTTTTTCTCAAGCAATACATCAATCAATCAAACATCTCATGTTTGTGTTGACACCATAAAAGTACCATATGAAGCAAATAAATACATACAACAAATAAAAACAATATAAAGTAATATAATAATGTACCATATAATAGCCTAAAATAATGTGACAAATTGTTTTCTATAAACTCTTCCCTAGCGAACAGATTCATCAAAAGAATTGAGCAAATTCCAAAGGGCCAGCCGGCAGGGTCTAATTCCTAGTCTACACAACACAGGCAATAACAAACATTTGTGTTTAAGGGAGCAAAGGGGACAAAAAGAGAAAACGCAAAATTGTTTGGCTCCATTGGGGTGCAAAGGACAAAAGCTGAGCTTAGTTCGATCGCCCTTCCAAATGGATGTAGTGACACTTAATCTCAGACAATTAAACCTTAACTTAGAATGTAGCACATTATTTTTGACATGGGGCGATCAAAACAAATAGTGATGTGGTCACAGATAAAGGGTAATTGCAGCACGTAACACATTAATTGATTTAATTAATTCACATTCTACTCTTACTCTTACTCTTGGGTACGACTCAAGCAGATAATGTCTAAACTTCTTAATGATTGCCGGGTTAGCTTTTAAAACTTCAGTTTTAAAATGTTTAATCCATGGTTCAAAAATAGTACAATCACTAATATGATCAGAGAGGCCAACTTTCGAATGAGCTATTAGGTTTAGGAAAAATGAAAGAAGCATATGTGAACTGGTCAGACACACAGATAAAACCTAATTTTATATGGCTAACAAAATTCGGGGCGGAGGGGGGTGCTAGGTCATTAGCCTTTTTACAAAAACGAATTTTAGACAGGTTCTTAAATCCCACCATTATTGTTAAAATCCCATACTTAAGCCCCTTAAAATGCCACAGTTCGTACTTTGACCTCACACACCGTAAGCATCCTATCAATTGGTCATACTGTAAAACTAAGAGCAAAACTAAAAATACCACCAATAACTTGTTTTCAAAGTTCCCCATGAATCTCATTCCTATGTAATGAATGTGTTGTTTGATAAATAGTATCCGATCAGCCTGGGCAAGAAAGACACGATTACAAGACACTTTTGTTTGAGAAGATTAACACTACAAACTTACTGTCATTCTTAGTGAACCCGTTTTAGTCATGAAATTAGCATATCAATCTAATAGGATGTGGAAAGACTTAGGTGTACAAACCAGAAATACACATCATCATAAGCTAAAAGAGGGATCTGTAAATTACCAAGTAGCTCAATGTCTGCTTGACTTTGTGCAAAGAGTACTGTAGAACGAGTTATTGTATTTATACAGTCATAAAAGACAACAAAAGAGAAGATTTCATGCAACTAAACCATATTATACAGTACTCAGTTCACAGAGGTTTCCCACAGAAAAGATATTATAAAACATATTTACAGGTCAATCAATCCTAGATGTTTTAAAAACTTCAAATCTGCAATCATTAATGACATTGATGAGCCGGTAAAAATACATAGACAAAAAGATACACTATCAATGAGTATCAGGTTTTGTACAGAATTCCCAAGGAACAAATGGCGATGTACGGCGAGCATAGAGCCGTCACAAAGTATGTGCCTTAGGGGCTAAACGACAGACAATTGCTTGCAAAATCGGAATTGAGGGAATTCCACATTAATCTGTTTTTTAACAACAATAGGCGCAGCTTGTATCTTATCACAGCCAAGGGCAGACTGCTGAGCAGTCGTAACAGTCCATGCCACAAGCAAGCTTCAATCAAGTCCATTACATCCCTGTCAAACCAGAAGATGGTTTCCATGCTATACATTATCTTGGAATTTTCTTACCATTGTAGTATTTAATAATGGGAGCAATAGGTAACTCTAGAGGGGGCGTGGCCAACATGCGAGCTCAGAAGACGTGAGTCCCGTGAGCTCCTCTTGCCGCCGACAACATCCTGACAGTATTATCCTGTCTGGTGGGATGTAGCGACCCGAATTTTCAAGTACAACTGGGTAACTATGAGAAGCAGCTCTGTGTCAAGTTTTGGCTTGCAAATCCTGTGCCTTTAAGGTTTTAAGGCGAAAAGTAGTTTCGGCGCATAGGACGCGAGATGGCCACCTCAACTCGTCTCTTCTAACGGACAGAACCCCTTGGCGCCCGCGGTGGGGGAAGATACCTGCGCCGTGAAGCTGGACGAGCGACAACTGGTGCCTGTGCTGATGCGCGCAGAGCGGAGGCGACTCCACGTGCCTGTCTGCTGGGGAGGAGGTGCGCAGCTGACACAGCTGGAGCCTCCCTGGAACCGGAGAGCGGGGACCTCCAGCGGCGTCCTGAGAGACCGGAGGAGCTGTGTGCCCGAGGAGTGGAGTTGAGGCTGGGGGTTGCAGCCTCATACTCGCCGGCTGGGAACCGGTGCTGCCTTTCACACCGCGGGTGCCGGCAGTGGTGGCTGCGGGGAGCGGCGTCGGCCGCGATCACCGTGGACTGCAGCCCTGGTGGCCGAGGGGCCAGAGGTAGAGACCAGAGGAGAGAGAGGTCCTCTGGCCGAACTTCGACTGAAACAGCTGGTACTCTCTCCCTTCTCTGCACGGGAGGTCCTCGCGAGGAGGTGGGTCCCGGCTGGGTGTCAGCACTGCTGCCGGAACACAGCGACAAATCCACCCACTGACACTTGCAGAACCCACAAGCTTTGTGTATCTGCCCACCAAAATTGGCAGCACTGACTGTCTGAGTAATCCTCTGTAACTCACTGTGGGAACAGAAGGCGCGGAGGAGCACACGCTGTGGGCCGCTGGCCCACGATCTGTATCCGGGATGGCAGCCGAAGCCTGGTGACGATCCATTGGCGTGCCCTATCCTCCTCCCTGCGCTTTCACGTGGAGAACGGTTTGCGGAGGGGGACCGGTGACTGTGTTGGAAGCAACCCAGAGGCACGACAAGTAAGTGGCCCTCTCGACCTCCCTGAAGAATCAACCATTGGGGGACAATACCCAAAGAAAGGGGGTTATTTCTCCCTACACAGGAGGAGGTGTGGGAAACGAAGGGGCCCTACAGCACAGCAGGCAAAAGAAAGCATCAACCCAAAGCAGCATGGACCAATTTGCGGTCGCTGCCACCCCGTCTCAGGCGGGAGTGGTTGCACAACCGACCTCCCCGCCGGATGAAGTACCCCTTTCCTTACGAGATGTCATGGCTGCCATCGCTAGTTCCCGCTCTGCCATGGAAATTAAGATGGATAGCATCGCAGCGGATGTCTCCTTCCTGCGGCATGATTTACAGAAGCTAACATCCAGAACCGGTGAAGCCGAGCACCGTATCTCAGAAGCGGAGGACAACATCAGTGCGATAAACAGACAGCTGTCCCAAGCCCTGTCCCGCTTGAAAACCCTGGAGACTAAAGTGGATGAAGGAGAGGGAAGGTCTCGTCGCAACAATGTCCGCCTTCTGGGCCTGCCGGAGGGGGAGGAGGGGCAGTGCCTGGAGTTGTTCCTCGAACAGTGGCTGACTGACATTTTTGAACCTCACTCTTTTTCAAATTTTTTCTCTGTAGAGAGGGCCGACAGAATGCCATCGGGCAAGCCGACCCCAGGTGCTCCACCTCGGACAATAATAGCTAGATTACTGAACTATCGCGACAGAGACGCTCTCCTGCAAATGTCACGCTCACATGGGTCAGTCACACACAATGGGTCGCGAATAGCCTTCTTCCCAGATTACACCTGGGAGGTGCAACGCGCAAGACAATCCTTTGAGCCACTTAAGAGGCAATTAGCGCAGATGAAAGTGAAATACGCCCTTCTCTTCCCAGCCCAACTCAAGATTTATCACAAGGGATCGACAGTTCATTTTACAGACCCACAGGAAGCCTGGAGATGGGCCGAGGCTCATATTGAAGGAGATTGGTCCACAAGACCAGGAACACAGAGAGGAAGACCCAGGCCTAGACCACAGAGGGCCTCCCCAAGGAGAAATCCGGAACGAAACGAACAAGAGGCTCCAGAACCTGCTGCGGAACCGGTTGTGCACTGAATAAAGTAACATCCTGCAGTGAAGAAACGGAATGCCCTACTCTACTAAATGAACGCACTGTTGCTACACCACCGGCTGTAGCATGAGAAACACCCCACCATGCAAAACGCTAACACTCGACGCAAGAAAGAGGGACCCCCCTGTTAAGGACCCTCTCTTGAAACTTATTTAGAAGCTAGTTTGGGTTTGAGTTACTATGGGGCGACAGATGCTTCAATTGGGGGTGAAGTATAGGGAGGGGGGAGTTGGGTACGTGTTTTTATGTTTAAAGAATGGACAAACTCAATGGAACATCAAAATACTCGAGACACAGAATGTGGTGCGAAATGGGCCGTTGTTCTCTGCCATTGTACGCATGCACAGAATGGTCAGTGTCCATGGATCACCGTTGTCACTTTATCCTCGAACGCTTAAATGAGCTCACAAGTCACTAAAACTCTGACTTTAAAACTCCTCACCTGGAACGTAAATGGTCTAGGAAGCAGTCTGAAAAGACGATTAGTGCGGCAACTTCTTAACAGACACAGCCCAGACATAGCTTTCTTAACTGAAACCCACCTAGCCGGCACAACCAATGCACTATTTAAACTATCCAACTACCGCACAGCAATACAGGCAGGATTCACGATGGGAGCCAGAGGAGTAATAATCCTGATACATAAAAGGATTCCTTTCACACTCACGAGCACGACTCAAGACACTGGTGGCAGGTACACGTATGTCACGGGCACGCTATGGAACAAAACGGTCTCCCTACTGGCGATCTATGCCCCACACGCACTGCAAGCCACGCTGATAGAAGACATAACACCACTGCTTACGATGGACATGGCAGACATCCTGATCCTGGGGGGAGATTTTAATGGATAATGTTCAAGACCGCACACACCTGCGCAGTAGAGACCCGAACCGCCGAACTAACCTAGCTAGCTTTGTCGAAGCCTTTGGAATTAGAGACGTGTGGCGGGATCTCCACCCGGAAGGCAGGGAATACTCTTACCACTCTGGGGTGCATGCGTCTTTGTCACGCCAGGACTATTTTTTTTATACCAGCATCAATAATACATACAGTGACACGGGCAGAATACCTCCCAAGAGGCATCTCGGATCACTCCCCCCTGCTCATGTCCATTGCGACATACAAACCGCTCCCACCTCCAGTATGGAGATTGAACAATTACCATTTGGGATTCCCGGTACTGTTAGAATGACTACAGAACGCTTGCACAACATACTTCGAATTAAACAAAGGTACTGTGGACTCCACCATCACTCTGTGGGAAGCTTACAAAACTGTGATTCGTGGGGAGATTATCTCCTGGACCTCGGCACAAAAGAGAGCACACTTGAAATCGATAAGGGAAGCAGAATCAAACGTCAAATTAGCGGAGGAAACACACCTAACCCAGGACAACCCTGCCAAGAATAGAGCCCTGATCTTAGCTCAGAAAAAACTGCAAAATATTGCGCTGGACAATGCTAAAGAGGCACACGGAGCGATGAGAGCCAGAATTTACGAAACAGGAGATAAAGCTGGAAAGATGCTAGCGTGGCTTGAGCGGAGGGACGAGGGCCACAATCAAGTAAGAGCGATCAGAACACAAAACGCTGAAACAAGGTCAACAGATGCAGACATCGCGGAGGAATTTGCTAAATACTATGAGAAATTATACAGCGCACGTGAGCTCCCCACTGAAATTTCTATGTTGGAAAAGATCGTCCTCCCCTCTTTCACTGCAGAACAAACAGCCATGCTGGAAATGGAAATCACAGAAGACGAGATAGTGGCAGCTATGATGCACCTACAAACTGGAAAGACACCTGGTCCGAACGGCTTCCCCATTGAAACTTGGAAGAAGATAGGCAGAACCGAAGTGGCCCCACATTTACTTAAGCTGTATCTACATGCCCGAGACGAAGGCAGTTTACCAGCAGATTTAAGGAAGGCGACAATAATTGTTTTGCCCAAAGCAGACAAACCTCCGGACGATTGCGGCTCTTATCGGCCAATATCTCTGATTAATAGCGAAACGAAGATACTGGCGAAACTACTGGCCACACGACTACAACAGGTCATAACATCCCTAATAGACCCAGATCAATGTGGTTTTATGCCCGGTAGATCCACGAGGATGAACATACGCAGACTTCACCTGGCCATTGAGCGCGCCCAGACCTTGGATGCCCCTGTGGTTGTACTCGCAGTGGACTTTGAGAAAGCCTTCGACTCGGTCCACTGGGAGGCGCTCTGGGCGATTATGCGTAAAATGGGAATTGGCGAACGTTTCCTAACCTGGGTCCAACTGCTGTATGAGGCACCGACGGCTGAAGTGAGGGTGAATGGTTGGATGTCGCGATCCTTCACACTGGGGAAAGGGACGCGACAAGGCTGTCCACTATCGGCCCTCCTTTTCGCACTGGCCATGGAACCACTGACCCAATGGCTGCGAGATACGCGAACTTGAGATGGCATCCCTGGAGGATCAGAATGGGAAGACAGAGTCTCACTATATGCGGATGACCTACTGATATACTTCCAACATCCTAAAACAGCATGCCCAGTAGTAACACAGCTACTGCAGGAATACGGCATATTCAGTGGCCTGAGGGTGAACCGATCCAAATCTACATTGTTTGCATTGAATCGCCTAGGAAATGAGACCCCTGAGCCCTGCCCATACAAAGTCGCGCATGAACAGTTTCGATATCTGGGTGTCCAGATCACAAGAAAATCTCGACGACTACACGCTGAACAACCTACAACCCATCACGGAAAGGTTCACAAGGGATGTGCAACAATGGAAGTCCCTACCCTTGACCCTTTTAGGGCGCACTGCACTGTTCAAGATGCTAACACTTCCACGGTACTTGTATGTACTACAGGCTGCTCCACTGCACATACCGACCAGGACGTTCCAGGAGATAGATTGTGTGCTTAGGCAACTACTGTGGGGAGGCGGACACCCAAGAATAGCCCTTCAAACATTACAAAGGTCAATTTGGGAAGGAGGCATTGGTCTACCAAGATCGCAGACGTACTATTGGGCCAGCCAGATGGCGATAATAAACGACGCTCTACACGCCAACCCAACGCTATCACATGTGAGAACGTCCTGCCCCATGGAACTGTACGCAGGAACACGTAGAACAGCCCCTAGCGACATGACCTCACATATACCACACATCTGGGCAGAATCACATACTTTTATAGGCTGGGGGGACAAAATCACTCCACTACAGCCATTATGGAATAATAGGAACCTTTCTGAAGTGACTAAACTACCAAAATGGCCGGCGTGGAAGAGACACGGTATAGAAAAAGTACAGGACATTATAGAGGAGGAAGATACGATGTGAACTACTGAACCTTTAATATCATGATATCATGAACCAGGAGTTGTGGACACTGCGGCGGGAAACCTGTTACTGTACCAAACCCCATTACGCTGTATATCGAAGTTTACATGAAAGCATGTAGTATGTTTTCCATATTAATGTTTTTTCCATCCAATGCTACTTTTACCTCTATTATTGTTATTATTGTCATTGTCTAAATGCTGGCCATGGGAAGTCCAGCGGTTGTATGTTATAAAATCAATAAAATGTGTTATTAAAAAAAAATAATGGGAGCAATAGAGAATCTTCCTAATTTAACTGCAGTTTCGTCATCTTTGGGAATAACATTTCAAATGTCTGTAGGCATACGTTTAAAGCAATTTTTTAGGCCAACTGTAAATCGGGGTTCCAAGATAAATGAAATGTTCTGTGACTATCAAGGAACCAGCAGATGCCAGTTTGTTTCCTGTTACTTGATAGTCTGATTACTTTATTTTTATTTTCATTAATTTGTAAGTCATTTAGTATGGCGTATGCTTTCAATGCCTTCAGTAGCTTCTGTAGGACAATTTGCGTGAGATCTAATAGGAGGGGATCATCAGCATATGCTAACCAGTTCAGACGCTGTGTACCAATATGGGGAGAGACCAGAGAGCCTTTAGATTCTCACCTATGTTGAACACAGATATGTTAAATAGGCATGGGGTAAAATACATCCCTGTCAGTGGTCTTCCCGGTTAGCATTGAAATGGAATTAGTCTGCACCAGCCCCTGAGGGCACTCCATATTATTTATTAACATCCAGAGGTTTCCGTCTTGTTTGTACAATATATCCTTAAACATCACTTCTGAGTCACTTTGCACCATCTGGTATTGATACTGTTTTATCCAGTTTTTATATCTTTGTTGGACAGTCTTAATAGATTGATATTTTCTGCTGGGGAATCTTGGCTATACTGTATATCTGATGTCTCTCCACACATCTCTTTTTCTCTCTTGAACTGTAGCATCAAACACATGAGTACATACATATATGTATGTATAAACACATACATTTACTAGTTCCCTGTTTACTCTGGATGCCATCCATTTTATCTTTCAAGAAGATATTAAAATTAGTGGGAGATTAGTGGAGTATCCACATATTTAAATGTGTCAAAAATTACATTTTTAAACACCATACTGTTCTTAGAGTTCCACAAGATGCGATTACAGGCCATGAACATTGTCACATACATTTCCCAGTGGACTATCCTCACAAGGTTTAGAGGGTACACAAACTCTGCTGAGAGAATACTCTGATCACTACAATCTGTATCTATGATAATGAAATGACATCATCTATGAAATAAACTTGCATTTACAAACACAAAGTCAATACATGACTCGTAGACCACCCATTCCATGTATTTTGTCCTTCCACGTCACCCACCACACTTCCATGCAGCATTATCAAGTACCAGTTCTTAAACAAGGCAGCCAAGGTATAACCATTCAAATTCATACTTGCTGCATGCAGAAGAACCTCTTCCTCATTATCATCATCAGGTTTACTGCACCTAGAATGTAAGTCCCCGGCCAGGAGTATAAAGCCACCCTCAAATTCTAGCAACCATTCTTCCAATATTGAATATCAATTCAGTTCAAGATCGTTATTTCGGTTTAAGTTAACCATATAAATGTATAAATGTATGAAATACACAATACCCATTATAAATAGAATCAAAATAAGAACTATCAAAAACAATAAAAAGAGGATGGTCATTCAATAAAAATAATACTGACAGCAATAGAGGTTAAAATCATCTTCCGTTGCCTGCAAAACTAATAAAAAAATGATCAAATCTTGCTAATATTTATTTTTCTGCTTGCCCCAGCAGACCCAATATAACTGGATACTGTGAAAATCACATCCACAAATTCTGAGTTCCCACATAAAATATCTGCGTCATGTAATGTTCTGGTGCCATGAATGAGGAGAAAGGGTTTTAGGTTACTACAAAAAATATGTTCATATATTGGGCATATAAAAAGAAAATGTTTGACCATTTCTACAACATCAGGACAGAAAGGACAATTAGCTGTTGCAGTTTTGGGCCACCAAGCTTTAAATGCTGCTATAGGTAGAGTTCCCAGTCATCGCTGACTATATGGGGTCCTTTGAAATGATTTAGATACCAGAGTGAGATACTTCTCCATACTGTAAGCTTCTTTGTTAGATACGTATGCTTATCCTGTTGAGAGACTGAAACACTTGTCCATTTTCTTTGCTAGTGCCTGTCCTTCAAATGCATCAACTACTTATTGTCTAAACCCCTCTTCAATAATCGCGGGGGTGTCCCAAATATTGCCCAGCCCCAATGCTTACAGTGAAGTCTTGACATATCTGTACCAGGGGAGGGAACTAACTCCCTGTTATCCCGGCAGATCAGTCAAGACCTTCCTATATTTTACCTGGGGCTGGCATGCCTATAGTCGATCTATATAGAGCAGGGGTTTGAGTGTTATTTGATCCTCAATGGGTGTTAAGCCAAGCTCGAGTTGTAGGGTCATATTAGGTGTTCTTGTGGGGAAAAATACACATATTTTAAAAAAGGTATTGTCTGTGACAGTCAGACACGTAATGTTGGAGTGTCCTGATAGCTCTTCCCCATAACCAGCAGCACCACCGGTTTGAGCCATATAGACCTCTAATGCTGGCAACAAAATTCTATTTCCACACGTTTAGGAACACCCTAGGCTAGCTTTACTGTTTTAATTCAGGACCAAATTGGCTTTCTCAATGTTTGCATCGCACTTCACATTGCACTTTAGATTGACCCCAAGGTAATCGAAGAACTCAACATCTTCAACCCTGGATTCTTTTATGTATATGTGTAAGGGTGCACAAGATCTCTAGTTTTTATCACAGCGCATTACTTTAGTTTTTTCGGAATTGCTCACCAGACCATGGTCGTTGCAAAATTCAACAAAGCCAACCTTGAGCTTATTTATGCCACAGAGGGAATGGGGCATTAACAAAATGTCATCTGCATACATTGGATTCCATCACTCTCATACCCTAAAATATGGAATTAGTATACCATGAACCTAATGATATTTATGATCAAATCTATCATCATCCAATAGAGACCCTATTTGGGAGTTAAAATCTCCACATATTAGAGTTAATGGTGTACTGCCTGCACATATATCAGTGGCCTTCACATACTCCCGATTCAGAGATTGACAAACATTGTTATCATTCTTAGCCTGGGCGGGTGGATAACAATCAACAGTAATAATCATTTGCGCTGCATCCATTATCAGGCTAAGAATTCAGGAGTCTGCAGTATTGCAATTAATGTTAAAAGAGGATGGGGGTCATTCCGAGTATGGCGGTAGGGGGTTAACGGCACCGGTAAGGATGCCTGTGCCGTTAAACCCCTACCGCCACATTCCGAGGTCCCTTAGCGGGTCCCCCAGGACCGGCTGGTCTGACCAGCCATCCTTAGCGGGACCCGTTAAGGGACCATGGAGCAAATAACCAGCCCGCTATTTGCGGGCCCGTTATTAGCTCCTTCCCCATTCCCATTGAGACCTATGGGTGCTGAAACGGGAATGGGGAATGGTTTTCGAAATGGGACTTATTGTCCCTTAGGTCGGAATGTCCCGGTAAGCCCCCATTCCGACTGACCGGACCCCAGTTTGGAGGCAGCCATGGTGCTAATAGCACCATGGCTACCTCCACACTCGGAATGACCCCCAATGTCTTTCTATTATCTATTTAATATCTATTTACTGAATGACAGCACAGGGACACCCTGAGGGCTCTCATGGTGTCCCTGTGCTGTCATTCAATAAATAGTAGGACTTCCTCTTCGGATAAAACATACACCCAAGTGTCACCACCCCAAAGAATCATAACAGTACTGAAGATTCAATTAGATCAGCAGATGTCTAATGGGGTGGACAGCGTATGTCAAATAACTAAAGGGTGTGACAGTCTGTGTGAGGTCTGATCTTCTAGTGGATATGCTTATGTTATTCATAAGCTGTTATTTGTGTGTGTGTGTCTGTTTGTAGTCTAAGGATGATAGTAGATTGAGAGGTAAGTGGGCTATATGAGCAAGAAAAGGGTTAAGTCTTCTGTAGAATCCTGTTATTGGGATATAGAGCTGCAGTTGGGCTAAGCTGAGTTGAGCAGAGTGCAGAGGTTTTGTTGTCTTGTTTATTTTTATTTATTTATTAGCATTTATACAGTGTGCATCAACCCTTACGCATTGTGGCGCTGTTACAGAAATCCTTGCTGTTTACATAGATGTTGTATCTGTGGGAATGAATTGCTCTTACTATTCTGGGCTTTCAATCAATGATGTGTTTTGGGTTAGCAATGGCATCTCAAATTGGATTGACAATTGTGCCTACACCCAAGACTGCAAAAACATTTTTTTATTTTTTATTTATTTGATTTAGTTGAATATCAACTTTACAAATATATAAAATATTCATCATTGTTACAATATAATCAATTAATTTACATCATTCAAGTTACACAATAAAAAGAAAAAGTAAAAGCACATAATGGATAAAACTTAAGAGATAATGCAGTTATCTTCCAAAGACGTCAAACGTTATCAGCACAGTTACATTTTTCCTTATCACATGACCATTGTGTTATTTCTTTTGATAAAATGGAAATGCAGCATAAAGTATGTTAATGGTTGCAATTCTAACTGAGATCTTTTTAGTACTGAAAATTTTCGGCCCAAATTTCATTGCAGATCTTGTATTAAGCTTATGTTGCATGCATTTGACCAATTTGATTCGGTTTTCCACAAAAGCTTCACATTCTGTGACAATATGACAAAGAGTTTCTATATGAGATAAATTCTTACAGAATCGACAATAGATTAGATCTTTTTCCACTAACCCTCTTCTAAACAAAATCTCATTTACCGGCCATAGGTTCAATCGAAATCTTAGAATTTTCTGTCTGAGGACAGCAGACGGGCATTTCACAAGATAATCAGCCATTAAGCGAAATCTCTTATGACCAAAAACAGTCCTATCAAAATCTTTCAGCTTCATGCATTAATCTTGAGTGAGTATCCAATCGAACTAATATAATTTGCTCTTAGCTCTAGACGGATTTGTGAGCAATAATTCAATTGAGATTTCTGCATTGGCAAGTGCATTTAATACATAATTTCGCCATTTGGATGGAAATAGCTGATTTGAAGTCAATAAGTGGTTCGCTAGGATGGCTAGACTATTTTTATTAGATATACCCAGCATACATTTTCTCAACAGTGTGCACATTTCCCAGGTAATTTGCGAATGTATAGACAAAAGCCCTAATTCAAACCTGAATAGCATAGTAGGAGTGCTTTTTGGAAGATTAAGCACAGATTTCCAAAATTTAGCCTCTATTCGGTTCCAAAATAGTGGGGTATTGGGCAGCATGGATTCCATTCCATAAATAATCACAGGTATGACCTTTTGTTGGTAGTAGGACATAATTGGATTAGATGTAAACTTACAATATTTCGCCAAGATTATTTTTGCTTGGGATGTTAACATAGTAAGTTTTGAAGATATTATTATTTCAATCGATTTATTCAAATTTAAGTTATTAAACATCATCCCCAAATATTTCTACTCTGAGACCATCTGTAGCTTTGACCCAGAAATTGACCACTCATGCTTGTTTGAAAAGGAGGATTTTGGTTTGTTCAATATCATTATTTGTGTTGTCTTCATTCACCGTTAAATTATTGGCACATACATAGCGCTCCAGTGTATCAGGGAGAGTTTGTAGACCTGCTGGAGTTTGTGAGATTAAAACCAAATCGTCTGCGTATAGCAGCCAAGATATAATTTGGTTTTCTATCTTTGGAGAGTCTGAAAGAGCTAGAGCCAAGTCAACTGCAATGTCCAACAGAAAAAGATTAAACAATGTTGAAGCAAGAATACAGCCTTGCTTCAAGCCTCTGGTGGTGGGTATAGTCCTAGATAAGAGGCCTTCCATATTCAGCTTTATTTGTATGGACGTTTTTTTTGTGTGCAAAAGATTCACCAATTTTATCAAAGACTCGGGGCATTTGTATTTCATCAAATTTGTTATGAGAAGATTTCTGTCAACAGAATCAAATGCCATGCGAAAGTCCACAAAAGCCATGTATATGGGTTGTTTCCGTGTGGTGCATGAGGATTTGATAATGTTAAGTAATGTGAGGTTGATAGAGGTACCTAAACCTGAAACGAAACCCGTTTGAAACGGGTCTCTGCACTGATGCTCCAACGACCAAGCATTTAAATCACGTAGAATTAATCTGCAATAAAAAAAATCCTGGCACATCTAAAAGTGCAATGGGCCCATAGCTCAAAGGATTTTGTCGATCGCCCTTTTTGTATAATGGCACAATAATTGAATGAGTCCAGGATTTAGGCAGCTCTTGCTTACATATGATCAGTTTGAATAAAGTGTGCAAAATTGGTACCCATAGGTCAACATTATTTTTCAATGTTATATTTGAAAGTCCATCGGGACCCGGGGCTCTAGACATGCTAGCCTTGTTAATATAAAGACGAATGTCATCTTTGTCAAATTGTAGATTGAAAACGGTGGGCATAGGGCTTACAACATCCTGTTGAACAGGAGAAGCATAAATGGCCGAGAAGTGGTCTATCCAGTCATTTTCTTTGACTCCATTTAGCTCTGATGTTAATGGTGGAGCCTTTTTGGTTGCATTAAGCAGCTGCCAGATCTGAGCAGTGTTCTTATTTTGAATATGCATTATCATGCTCTCACCCTCTTTTCGTTGTAAAAATCGTCTGTATTCAATCATCCAATTTTTATAAGCTGTTTTAATGGATTTCAAGGCTGCATCTCTAAAAGCCGCAGGTACCAAACAGGCTTGACGTTTCTGCTTCCTGAATAATGCTTTCCTAATGCTAACAGTGTTATCATTAAAGCAAGGTGTTTTTGATTTTGCGTTCTGACATGTAGCATACAACTGCATTAAATCAAAGGGCGCTACATAGTCCTCATCTGTGTCACTCATACCCGTCTGATCAAATCTTTTCAGGTGATCTCTCTATTTAACAAGGGATTTTTCCGACCATTTTAATCGGTTCTGGGAGTTATTTGTATTCACCACACCTTGAAAGCATTGTCTTTGTGGACAAATGGGGGATGATATGACCAGTTTGAAAGTTAGCGGTTTGTGATCGCTATATTCAGATGATATTACTGCAAATTCTAAAGTGTGATCAAGCAGGTTTCTGGTGACAAAAATGTAATCAATAATCGCACTCTGGTTGCGTCTGGCCCAAGTTGGTTTTGGGGGAGCATCATCCACACTAGTTCCATTCAACATTACCAGATTCCAAGCCTTGGCAAAAGTGTTCCATGATTTAACTCGGTCCTGGTTTCCTGATACAGGCTTATTTACAAGATGGATGTTCAGATCACCTGCAATAATGACATAAATGATGCCACTTTCCAACCTGTTATGCTCCATTCAGGATATCAGATTTTTAAAAAGCAGGTTAGTCGATATGGCCACAGGGTTCCAATATATGTTAATTCATGCTATTTTGATGTGATTAATAACAAAAAAGGAGCATTGTATAAAAGGATTAACAGAGGGCAAGGAATGCAGATGCAAGTTAGATGTAAATTTAGAGGCAGTTAGCAATCCTGACATTGGTCTACCCTTGGTTGCACGTATAGCAGGTACCAGATTAATATCATAGTTGTTCCAAACTGGAGAACTAGTCAGCCAGGTTTCTTGGAGGAGAATAAGATCATAATTTCCTAGAATAGAACGAGGGTTATTAATAAAATGGCTAAAACCTTGGGTATTCCAACTGATTACTGTTAAGCTCACTTTGTCAGTAACGGAATCTAGTTACACTCTGGTGGTGTGATTAAATTCTTTCTGTTCTGGGACATTTTGTCTAGGAATGTAAGAGACAGGATTCCCCGGATTCTTAAGACAAGATTTTAAAGGACTTTTACCATTATAATTGGATGTAACCAAGAATCCCAAGTTAAACAGGGCAACCTCTGCAGCACAAATGATATTATGTATTATTAAGGAGCGAGTCCATATTAGAGCTGAACCCAAATTATTTTGGTTGGGGAATTCAATCTGATCTAAGTCCTCTGATCGAATTTCTTGTAGCTCAAAAGTATCAGAGAAAATGTTTAATATACTCTGACGATTCATAATGTACACAGGAGAGACTTCAGGACGACATGATAAAAACATAGAATATCTCGTTTCTGGCATGGAACTTGTTTTTTTGCTAGGGGGTAATGGACGCTTTTGAGATGACCCTAGCATAATGCTAGAATCCTGTCCATACATTGTTTGAGATTTTTGGCCTTTGCGTTCTACTGGATTACCTGATTGGGACATTGAGCCATGTCTCTCATTCAGTTGCCATAACTGAGCTATTGAGTCTCTTATCTCCTGAAGTTCATTTGGGGAAGAATGTGCATAGTTCGTGTTCTTGGACAAGGTGAAATCTGTCGCCTGAGACTCCAATTCTGCAAATGAGACTTTTTTAGACAGGAGACTCTTATTCTCATTAGGGATCATTGACAGTGCAGTTGAAATTGGGAGAACAGAAGTGCATTTTGCAGGTCCATTTGTAATGATAGGAATGGCAGGGGGACCAAATGTGCGCTGTTCTAAGTACAAATCAATTTCTTGCCTTAATGCTGTTCTCGCATCAG
This sequence comes from Ambystoma mexicanum, assembly GCF_040938575.1. NCBI lineage: Eukaryota > Metazoa > Chordata > Amphibia > Caudata > Ambystomatidae > Ambystoma > Ambystoma mexicanum. The sequence goes on from NC_090941.1 coordinate 312,450,421, forward strand.
TAGGGTTTTTGAGAGACCCATTTTGTATTTTAGAGGTGCAACTGGCGAGAACAGTTTGAGAAGGACGCGATTGATTCTCAGTGATTGTTGATTGGGATGTCTGCTGGGTTACTGCTAATTTAATCAGTTCATCTAATGGAGGATGGTCAATAATTTTTCTGGGGAAAACACTTGATTCAATTAACTTGTTTTTCTTTAAATTTACCAGCGCTGTATATTTTTTTGTTATATTATTGGATACAGCAAGAGTTCTGCTATTTGCACGTGTTAAGTTGTTAATAAACTGTTTTGTGGCAGAGGTCGCAACTAGTTTCGCAGTTTTCACATTTTTCGTTTTCTTTTGCGCCTGGGTGTTTTTGGGGTTTAAATTCTTTGGGACCGAGATGTTGGAGGTCCTTACATCAAAAACAGAGTATGGGGATTTCAAATCATGAGAGCCACTCATAGGATTATTAGGGTGACTCGAGTGCTGTGTGTCAAGTGGAATAGATGTTGAATCAGATGCTACACATTTTTCTCTAATTATTCCTTTAACATAAGGCAATGATGTTTTCAATGTCGCAGTTTTCAAAGGCTTGATATTTTCACAAGCAATAGAATCCGAAACAGTTATAACAGAATGGCACTCAGTAATTTTGGTTGTTTGTGTGTCACCATCAGTATAAACTTTCATAGCATTTAAAGGACCTTTCTCTTTCTCAAAAAGCATCTGAGAACACTCTTTGGATGCTTTAATTGCCTTGTCTAGTTTCTCATTTAGACTATTCTGTAAATGATCAAACGCTGTGGTCATAATTAACTGATCATGTCTCATAATGTTGACATTTTCAGAAAGATCTTTCAAGTTATTATCAACAGATTCAAATAATTTGGCAAGTGCCATTAAGGCAATGTTCATTATCTCTAGGGTCAAATGTGAGGTATTTGAGGGCTCAATATTTTTGCAGACATTGGCAAGTCCCCATTGGATCTCCGAGGTGTAGGTGCTCTATAGGATGCGTCTATTCCTGATATGTTGCAACCAGATTGCCGGAACAAATCAGGAGATTGAGAGAGATTTGCATCCTCTGAGCTAGCCAAAGAACAGGATTTTTTAGAGACTAATTCAATCACAGCTTCTTGGCTAGAGTTGGATGAGTTCAAAATTACTTGAGCCGGAGCTCCTGACAGTGCATTGCGTAGGATCATGCTATCCGTAAGGGAAGTATTAGTGCCATCAGAATTAGGCTGTACTTCCACCTGTGTACTGTCCTTGGAACCTGCTGGACCGTGGGTAGACATTCCCACATTGGAATTCGTGTCACCTGAGCCAATATTTGGAACTGGTAAAGGAGCTATTGAAACATCTTTCATGGACGACAGACTCACCGGGACTCTTTGAGTGCGTGAGCGCGATGCACGCGCAGGTGTTGCTTTATGCACACGCCCACTGGATGTTACAGAATGCCTTGTGGGAAGAGTAGTCCACGGCAACAGTCCTTTTCTTTTGGGAAGCACAGAGAAAAAGTCGAGACGTCCGGGCAAAAAGGGACTCACCGGGACTCTTCCCTAGACCTTACCCTAGACCTTCGGGCAGACAGTGTTGCTGAGGCTTACCTTAGTCTCAGGAATGGGATCAAAGAGGGAATACCTCCGCAGTCTCCCGTTCACGCCGTCAGCGCCAAACAGCCGCACAACAGCTGACTCCCTCTACCCCTGCCGGGCTCAACGCCGCGAGGGTGATTGCAGGTGGGTTTTAAAGGCTGGTCTGGTCACGTGATGCTTCGCCAAGCTCTGCACCCTCCTGGGAACGAAGCTGCGGGCGGTAAGAGTCCTGAGTGACTCGAGGTGCTGGGAATCACTTTAGGTCCAATTTTTACAAAAACGAAGTGTCCTTGACTGCAAACTGCAAAAACATTAGGAAAGAAATTTGGGGACAGTAAACCGACTGAGCCTGACCTCACACATGTTCTTGATTAAGGCATTGATCAATGGCATGTTGCCTGTGACAGCAAGGCCAATCTGAATGGGTCCCATTACTATTTGCACTTTTTTGTATATTTATTTGGGAATATTAGAAGACATAGCTATCAGAAATGCTTCATATAGGATACATTACAGATAGCAGAAGCACTCACTGCCCTGGGTGCCTTTACAAGTTATGTGATGTGTATTATGTCATTTATAACACAAGTGTTTCAAGGCGCGACAAGACAATGGACGGAAGACAGAGGGAGGACAAGACAAACGATCTTACTAGGGCTTGTGTCATTCAAATCGTGCAAGTGCGACAGCGCAAAAAAGCAGAGAGAGGGAGAAGTGCTGGGGAGAGTACAGTCAGGGCAGCACAGCTCTGGGAAAGTGCAAGGAGTCAGGAGACTGTAGAGGTTACAATTACAGCCCCTAAGTATACGGTAGGCCAGGAGGCAGTGCAGGAGAGACTGATCAGGGAGGAGCCTGGTCCCCAGCGAGGCTTTGAGGATAGCCAGCAACCAGTCGGAGCAGCAAACAGGTAGGTAAACAGGGATGGGAGAGAGAGAAAGCAGAGGAGAAAAGGAAGGTCTTGAGCTTCAAGTTTTAGAGGAGCAGGGAGGACATTCCAGAGGGAGGCACCTGCAGATGAGGGAGATCTATGCCCCACTCTCGGCCTGGAGAAGTGTCTGACCCTTAGAGAGTTGGAAGTGGATGAGCGAAGAGCTCGGGAAGGAAGGTATTGTGGAAAGAGAGGTGGATGAAATGCGGGCCCCAGTCCCAAAAAGCCTTGTGGCAGAGGGTCTTGAACTTGATCCTTACAGCCAGCTGGAGCCAGTGTAGAGATTTCAGGGCTGGAGCGATACGGTTCCTGGCTTGAGGCCAAGGATAGGTCTTGCAGTTCTGTTCTGGATTTGTTGAAGAGGGCAGAGAGTAGAGGAAGGCAGATTGAGAAAGAGGCTGTTTCAGTAGTCCAGCCTAGAGAGAACCAGGTCTCTGGAAACAATGAACTTCTGGGGGAAAGTAAGAAAGGGAAGAATACCTCTGAGGAGGTGCAGCTGGTAGTGGGCCTTCTTGGCAGGTTCCGTGATATGAGGAGAGAAGAAAAGAGAGGAGTCGAAGATGACACCAAGGTTTTTTACCTCGCAGGAAGAGGGCACAAGGGGGATTGCCAGAGTGAGAGGGTTAAAGTGGGAGCAGGGGTCCCCAGGAGAAGGATCTCAGTCTTGCTGACATTGAAGCAGAGATCGTTAGAGGCGTACCACTCATGAATTGCGGAAAGACAGCCAGGAGTGAGGGAGAGAGGAGAGTAGGCCAAGGGGAGCCTGAAAGAGTGCTAAGCATCATCCGCATAACACTAAAAGTTAGAGGAGAAGGGAGAGATCAGGTTTGCCAAAGGGCCCAAGTAGACATTAATGAGCCAGTGTAGAGGATAGAGCCCTGGGGAATGCCACATGTGGAGAGAGAGGTGATAGAGAGAAAGGACCCAAGTTGCACCTGGAAGGAGGTCAACCACTTAAGGGCCTGATCGGTGATGCCCAGGTTCTCTTGGAGTTGATTGATTAGGGTGGCATGATTGACTGTGTCAAAAACAGAGGAAAGGTCAAGGAGGATGAGGACAGATGGAATGCTGGAGTCATGATTAGAGAGCAGATCATCACGGGTGTTCAGGAAAGCAATTTCTGTGACTCTGGCTGCTCTGAATCCAGACTGATGGTCATGAAGACAACCAACAGATTCGGTGTGGAAGGTACGTTGGGAGATGGCCAGATTTTCCAGGAGTTTGCCCAGGAAAGAAGTGATCGAGATTGGATGATAGTTGGCTGGACAGGTAGGATCGGCAGAAGGCTTTTAAGCAGGGGGTTGCACAGGGAGTGCTTGAGGAGAGAGGGGAAAGATCCAGTGGTGAAAGAGTGACTGGAGAAATCGGCTAAGGCTGGAGCGAGGGGGTCAATGTGGTCCTTGATGATTCTGGAAGAGCAGGGGAGCACCTGTTTGGACAACACTTTCATAGATCGGACTTGTCTAGAAATGTCGACAGGTGTTGTCAGTGAGAAAGAGGAGAAAGGAGGAGGAGAGGGAGAGGTAGCCAGAAGGGAGCCATGAGAGGTAAAGGGAGAAGAGAGAGAGAGTGAGGACAGGATGTCCTGAGTTTTAGTGGTGAAATGAGAAGCCAGAGCCATACAGAGGGCCTGCGAGGAAATAGGAGAGGTGAAGACTGCAGAAGGAATGGCCAGCATCTTGAGGCCACAGAGACGTGGGCTTGGATGTGGATTCTCTTCTTGGACAGGACAGGCAGTCTGAATTGCTTTTGAAGCAGGCGGCAGGCCAGTTTGTCAGAGGGTGCGCCCGAAGCCCTCCACTTCCTTTCAGCTGCCCTGCACTTGTGTTTCAGGGCAGCAAGGACAGAGTCATACCACGAGTTGCACTTGGAGTTGGGCTTCAGACAGATTCTCATGACAGGGACAAGGATGTCCAGAGTGTTGGATATAGCAAGGTGCAGGTTAGAGAGGGCTGTGTCAGAGTGTAAGTCAGCCAGAGGAATAGGATGAGCAGAGAAAGTAGAGGCTAAGGCATCCACTGACACACGCTTCATGGGCCGTGTGAATGAGAAGGTAGGTGGCAGTGCGGGTGTGGGCATAGCTTGAGGGACAGAGAATTTAAGATGAGAGGAAAGCAGAAAGTGGTCAGTCCAAGAGAGGGGAGTGGTGAGAGGGTTAGAGAGGTGGATATCTGAGGAGATGAGAACATCCAAGGTGTGTCCAGTAGAGTGTGTCGGACCAGAGGGTATGGAGAAAGAGAGTGTGTCACAGAGGTTACAGAAGACCGCAGAGGAGGGATTAGAAGCATCCAGGTGAATGTTGAGGTCACTGAGGAGGAGAAGTTGAGAGGTAGAGGCAAGGAGAGAGGAGGAGAGGTAGGGACACTCTGAGAGGAAGAGGGCAGCCTGGCCTGTAGAGGGTGGCCTGTAGATGGTGGCCACAGTCAGAGAGAGGCTGGCAGAGATAGAGAGCCTACAGACCAGACATTCAAAGAGGAATAGGCCTGCATAGAAATGACAGAAGCAAAGACCCACACTGGAAAGATCAGGGCAACTCCACCTGCGAGTCGTTTTATTCTGTGCTCAAAGAGGATCTTGTAGACTTCAGGGAGAAAAGTTACAAAATGTGTGACAGAGCTTGTGGTAAAACATGTCTCAGTGAGAGCAAGGACATCCAGGTCAAGTTCTTCAAGGAGGTGGCAGATGTCAGAGGAGTGTTTGACAGCAGAGCGAGAGAAGAGAGTAACGATGTGGAGCAGGTTGCCACATTTGAAAGATTTCTGGGGTGGTGTACAGGCTTGAGGTACGCCCAGTGGAAATAGCAAAGGGGCCCTAGAGTGGGAAGAGGTGGTAGGGATAGGTGGCATAGTAGCGGGAGAGGAGGAGGAAGGTGCCAGGGAGGTGACAGAAGGAGGTGGCAGAGGAGACAGAGAGGTGCTAGTAGGAGTAGCGCGAGAAGAAAGGAGGTTAAGATGTAGGAGATGCCTATCAAAAAGAAGGAGATCGGACTCAGGGCCCTGGACCCAGATGGTGCCATTCATATAGACATTAAGGATGGTCTTGCCGGAGCGGAAAGAGGCCAAGAGGACCTCCCATCGAGTTCCACAATAAATGGGAGAGGAAGAGATCAGAGAGAGAACCAAGACCCTATGAAGGGTCCATAGGTCTGGAGAGGGAACTACAAAGAGGATATTGGTGAGAGTCTGTCTGGAGGAAGCGCTGATGTAGGTATCAATGATGTGATAGGGATGCCAGAGTTGGAGACAAGGATATCCCTCTTGAAATTTTTCCTTCCAGACTTTGTGAGAGGGATAGTATAGCTGATAGAGTAGCAGCTAGAGAAGATGGGAGAAATGGAGAGCACCATAGAGGGTGCGAGGAGGAAAGCTAGAGGAGATGGGAGAGAGAGAAAGAGGAGGGGTGCACAACCCTGTGCAGGGAGGTGGGATCACACAAGGGAGCAATACAGAGCACAAGGTAGGAGACATACAGCAGCAGCAACAGTAATCACAGTGGAGAGGGGACCAAGGCTGGGATAGAGCCAAGTGGACACAGCACACAATTACACTGGAAATCAATCAAGGACTGGGGCTAAGGCAGGGTGGGCAGACGTGGGAATTGACCAGAGAGAACAAGTATAGCATGAAATGGAGATGCATAGATGTATAAACACACCTACATTTGGTTTTTAACAGAGAGCAGACGTACAGCACAACATGGAGATGCACATATGTAAAAGCACACCTAAATTTGGTTTTACCAGAGAGCACAAGTACAGCAGGGAATGGAGATACACAGATTTAAAGCAAACCGGAGCACAGAGATGAGCAGGGGGCTAAAACATAGCAGATGGGCAGAGGTGGAAGGGGATACAGTGCTGAACACGGGGGTGCTTACAAACAGGAATAGAAACAGGGGAGCAGGAAGGCAGTTACATTGAGCAGTTTAGCAGATGAAGAGGAGTGCGGGAGTATGTGGCAATAGGAAAATGTGCAGAATGACTATATGATTAAGTGCTATCCAGGCAATGACTAGCAAACAAACATAAATATGATGAGACCTTAGGTTAGTATTTACAGAGATGCAATTTACTATCATGGCAATTATTCTTGTCTGGCATTTAAGGTGTGTGTGGGATGACTGAAGAGGCTGGGCCCTACCACCCACTGTGTGATGTAGTCTTGGGGGTGGCTGGAGTAGGGTCTCAGGTTCTCTCACACGATACTGCAGTCTAGGAAAGAGGACAACCACATTAGGACTAACTCTGCTACTATCCTTTTAAGAGAAACAGACAGAAATGAGGAAATCCACAACCACAACCAGCCATTTGAAGCCAGCAGTGCCTGATACTATCCAGGTACCCTCAGTAGCATATCAGAGAAATGCAAAGTGGTTCCACTCTAGGAAGGAACCACATACATGATATGGAAGACATACAGGCTTAGTCTGCTCCGAGTAAAAAGCTCAGTTTGTGAGCCCTAGAGCACATGCATGGCAGTGGAGAATCCAAGAAGATGGACTCTGCTGTTGAATGCTCAGTCCACAGCATAAGTGTGGGGAATGAGGAACACCTGGGACAACTTGTGAGCGTGAGGCCACATTGACTCCAGCAATCCTGAAGGAAGGGGGGAAATTGTGCACAGCAGTTGCATCTCAGGCTGAAGCCTTCTCAGCGGGAGGGATATAAAAACACCTAAGTGGTAAAGGGAAGTGAGGGAATTTGGTGTAGCAGAAAAGTGAGCATTGGAGAGATTCGGTGCAGGAGGAGGAGGTTCAGAAGAAGTTGAAGGTGATGGGGCGGAAGAAGAATCAGAAGAAGATGAAGGAATACGAGGAGGGATGCTGAGGAAATTGAAGGTGCAGGATGAGGTGGGGGAAAAGGGAGATTAGGGTGCAGGGGGGGAAGTTGGTGCAAATGGATTTAAAGGCACAGAAGGTGTGGCAAAGGGAACAGAAGGGTTTGGAGGAGGCCAACATCAAGAAGGATGAGTTGATAGAGATGAAAGAAATTAAGCAGCACAAGGTGAGAGAACACTGGAGATTGGAGGGGGTAAAGGGGTGGCAAGTGACAGAGAAACATAAACCATCAAGAGAGGTGACGTTTGGAGAAGTGGCAAAGGGGAGAGGCACTCATGTGAAGGAGTAGCATGGAAGTGGAAAGTAGGAGCGGTGGAATTTGGGGGGTCTCTTGGGAGAATAGTTCAGTAATAGCCAGAGAGAAAGAAAACACCATTCAACCTCTTGTCTAGGGGACATGAGAGGTGGAATGATAACATGCTGAGATGTTGAGAAGGTTAGGGTTAGATGTCATTCAGTGCAAGGTCGAGTAGCAGGGTCCAGGAAAAGGTATCCAGGTAAGAAAGAGCAAGGGCCCAGCATGCAAGTTAGTAAGACATGTGGGAGAGTAAGGCCAGTCCCCTAACATAGGGAGAAATTCTAGACCCATCCAGACACCTAAAAACACTAAAGGCCTACCTTACGGCTGGGATATGCAGTGTAATGGCTGGGATATGCAGTATAGCCTGGAATGTCTGCATGAATACCTACAACACCTGTGTAATCATCCACTTCCTGTAGCTTCCAGGGAGACAACTATTGACCAAAGCAGCTGTGGAGAAGTAACCTTTTGCATCTGAGACTGTTTTTAAAGATGGGAAAGACAGTGACACCCATTTGAGATCACAGGACCTTCGTGTTTAGCGCTTTTGGCCTTGTTTAATAGCACAACATGCTGTCCAGAGACATATTTTCTCAACTGGTGAAGATGCGGGTGACTTCAACAAGACACCTATAAGGAAAGGATAGACTAATTATTTCTTTGAGGAAACCTCCAGAAGCACTACCCTCCCCACCCTCTGTAATCTTCCAATATCCTGTCTCTGGTGGTTCCTACTTACTAGAAGAAGAAATGGGAATGTTACACCATCTCCCACCTAGCCCTCCAGCTCTGGCACTGCCTGATAACCAACATTAGAGCAATCATGTTCAAGAAACCCCTCTAAACATGGCTCTTCCTATGACAGCTCTCAATTCCTTTTACTTAATATTGCAGTTTAACTTAGAGACATCACCTCTGCTATGCGTCTCAAGGATCATCCTTTCCCCATGAGACACATTAACTGTCAGACTGACAAGAGATTAGTACGACTAATAGTAACGGTAGCTTCAAGGCCATAAGACACAGAGATAGGCCAATCGATGACCAGGCACCTTAAAACCCTACTGGCCGATCTCACCTCTGGAAGATGTTGTGTAACTTGCTACAGAGCGGCATGGAGCTTCAGCTGGAAAACCACCATCGTTTTCAGAATAACCAGCTACCTGTGACCTACACAGAGGACAACAATTGACCAATGCAGCTTTGCCAGAGCAACCTTTTGTTTCTCAGACTGTGAGTGATGCTGGGGAAGACCTTGAGAGATTCTGTCAGAAACCTGCATGAGACAAGATGACTTTGTGCTTAGTCATTTTGACTTTGTTTAAGTTTCCCAAGCATTGATGTACACTTTGGAATACTGGTAAAGTACTAGACCCAGAAGGGGACCTTATGAACTTTGGTGTGAGAGGAGAGATGAGTAATATGCCAGAGAAGCTTCAGCATAATTAAACTATCACACTAAAAGCAGCCAAACATAGAATCGTGGGAACACTTTGTGATAGCACAACATCCTGTCTGGAGGTTTTTTTGTTCCCATTTTCAGGTGTTGGAAGCTATTTTTCAAGACCCTATACATTAAACCCTATTTAATTTGGATGGTTCTGATTAACATGTGTGTTCATGACAGTCTTTTATTTTTTTTGCATTTTTAAAGCGCCCACACAGCCCCCGGGCATCGAGGCGCTGTTACGGGATTTTTTTTTGAGTTGCGTAATTGTTTTTTTTGTCTTGATTGCATTATAACGCTTTTAAACACCCAGAGGTTTCTAAGCACGTACCCGGGATCGAACCTGTGTTGCTTTGTGTCGTCTTGCTTCCAAGGTGCGCACGTTGCCACTGAGTTATCCTCCCGGGACATGTGACGTCTTTATCTCGGCCATCGGACTAACTGATGAGAAAACTACAAAATGTTCAAAATGCAGCTGTGATATTTCTCCTCAGAATGAAGAGATTTAGTTATATCATAACTGCATTATGTATTGTCCACTGGCTGCTTTTCAAGAAAAGGGTCGATTTCAAAACCCTATTCATTGCCCATTGCTCCAAGCATGGAAAGGGTCAGACTCGTTGCTTAGCAATCCAGCGCTACTTTCCTTTCAGAAAACTAAGGTCAAGTAATGTGGCGCATGCACAAGTCCCCAATTTCAAAACAAAATTACAAGGGGGATCCTCTTTCAACTTTCTGGTGGAAACTCTGGAACAGCCTACCCAAACTTCTCCGCCTTGAAGCGAACCACGATGCATTCCGGAAAAAGCTCAAGGCTCTGCTTTTCAAACTGGAACCTTTTGGTGCCTGGAAACACTTGTGTATAGGCGCCACACAAATGTTCAATAAATGAAACCAACTTGAAAGAATAGAAAGCCAGCAGCAAGCAACTAGGAACTATGCACTAGATATCCTCCTGACTAGGCACATAGCGAATAAATAAACAAGAGGTCCAGCACATCACGCACACATATCATTTTGTGTGAGCAATCTCCCTTTACCTTCCATCAGTGAAGAAGTCTCACACCCGGATCCTCACTGTTTATTTGAATAGGTGCTTTCTGGAACAATTCCCCTTCAATCCCTCAATTGGCAGCCTCTTGGAATTGTGGTTAATACACAACAAGTGATTCATACCTTCCTAAGGTACCAGTTTGTTGGGACACCCATTGATTTGTCAGACCCTGCTGCATGACATCGAACTGCACTAGATCGTGTCAAAGAAATTTACACTGAAATGCACAGGAGTCATGACTACACCAACCCCCACCCGCTCTTTCATCCTTTAAGTAGCATTACCAAATGCTGCTGTATGCACATTTAAGGAGAAATAGCTAATAAGATAGCTCAGTGGGTTAAAGACCCACTGTTGGTATCTATGTGTGTTCTGCAGCTCTCAATTCTGAACCCTAGTGATGTCTACTCAAACTTTCATCCTTCTGAAGTCGAAAAATTACTAATATTTTTGGGTGCCAAGTATAAATAATTGTATATAACAGTGTTTTATGTAAAGTGCTTTGGTGAAACCACTATATAAGTAATGGATTATTATAGATGCATCTATGTGTTTACATCACTATATTTAAAAGCACAGACTCAGAATAATGTCATAGAGCCTCATTACGAGCTTGCCGGTCCGGATACAACGGTACCGGTAAGCTTGCCAGTACCGTTGTATCCGGACCGGCAAACTCTGAGTTGTGCTCGCGGGTGCCTTTGATTCCACCAGGTCTGACCTGGCGGACGAATGGCACCCGCGAGCACAGCATGTCTGTGCATCAGGCTTCCCCATTCCCCTTGAGCCCTATGGGGCCCAAATGGAAATGGGGAAGAATTTTTTCTGGCGCCCAGGAATGGGCAAATACCAGGTGACCAAGGCCATAATGACCTGGAAATTTCCTATTTGTGGGCGCCGGAAAAGAATGAATACCGGTGACAGCCGTGCGTGTATTACAGCCACGTCTACCACCAGCCTCGTAATGAGGCCCATAGTCTCAAATTATTGGCACTGAAAAAGTTTTTCTTGAGACTGGGCTATGAATGCATTGGAATAAATAGACTACGCAAATACAGCAGGGAATCCCTGCTGGGGGAAGCCGCGGCACTCCAATAATAACCGTCTCCAGGGTGACAAGTATATAAAGTGATGGCTTTGTTGGTGGAGGGACTTAATATATATATATATATATATATATATATATATATATATATATATATATATATATATATATATATATATATATATATATATTAATCCTGTCTGTGACACCATCCCCCATAATTCATTTACCCCCGAGAAAGCAGCATTAGATGCAGGCAATGGACATGTGTAAGCAATAAGAAGGCAATACAAATCCTCAACTAGATTTTCGGATAAACATCTTGTTTCTTGGGTTTATTTGTGCGTCAGTGACCTTGCTGGACATTTGTGGATGCACTTGGCATATGAAAGAAGCAACTGGGTATATAAAGCAGCAATTTACATATTTTGACTGTACCTAGGATGTAAGGCTAAAACAGACATTAGATGGCAGTCCCCTAAATTTGGCATACTGTATTATGACAACACCTGAGAATGCGGGGCTTTACTTGGCATATGACTGCTAGACTGGACATGTACAGGTATATTTAATATAGAATGGCAGTAAATGGCCATATGTAGCTGGAGTGGCATATCCATGGCAGTGTCCCTGGCTTAAGTTGGTTCTACTGGGTCAACCCCTGTCATAACTTGACTTCCTCCAAGGCATATAACGCCAGCAACCTCGTTAAAATATACTTGGTATCTAAACAAGTCTTGTTTGCTTTAGTACTGTTTGGTATTTGATGAAATGCAAGAATATGTGCATTTTCTATCCCGTCAGTCACTTCAGGGGATGTCATTGGTGTAAAATTCCGTGTGATGTTATTTCATGTGATGTCCTCAGAGTCAAATGTCAATGGCCCTCATTACGACCCTTGCGGAAATCGACTGACCGGAGCGCCACAGCGTAAATAGCGTTTCCGCCATTGCACGAAGGAGCAAAGTGCGGCCCATTCCGACCCATCGGGCACGAGCACCACGCCACGGCGGAAGTGCAAAGTCCGCGATGGCGGAAATGACCCCAAAACGGCCCACACCGCCGCCGTACGGCGCCCTAGGTGCAATACCGCCACCCCTCTCAGCGGTCACCGCAGTGTGCGCCTACCGGAAAGTACGGTGACCGGAAATATACGGAAACGGAAGTTAAAACATGGGCCCGGAACGTGAAACATCCCGGCGTACACCTATAAAACCACTAAAACCACACAACCACTAAAATCACCACCCTGAAACACACCCCAACCCGTCAACCACCCTAGCGAAACCAAGAAAAATGGGAAAAGTAGCGAAGAAAGCGTGCGACCGCAAGCGGCAGGTCCACTTCTCCCGTGAGGAACTCACCGTGCTAACAGAGACCCTCCAGGAGAATGCTGCCGTCGTCTTCTCCACGCAAATGACCAGGACGGCACTTGCAAACAAGAAGGCCATATGGGCTCTGGTGGCACAGCGGGTAAGTGCGGTGGGGACCGCACCCCGCACCCCACAGCAATGCCGCAAGCGATGGGACGACCTGCGGATACGCGTCCGCAGCATACTCTCAGCCAACCGCAACATCGCCACAGCCACCGGGGGAGGTCCTGAATCACCCATCAAGTTGACCCCCTGGGAAGAAATCTGTGCCTCCACCATCGGAATGGAGAGCATAGAGGGAGTCGGAGGGATGGAGAAAGGAGTGCAGACATCCGAAGAATCAGGTAGGTGGACCAGACAAAACAATGCCAAATCCACACAGTCCATCCATGTGAAGTACCATGCGTCCACATAGTGCAACAGAAACACATGTCCAGGAGAACGTCCACACACATCGGCCTGATAGCGCACGTTAAAACCCACAATAAATACATAAATAATTAAAAACCCATAAAACACGCACTACACGTGCAGCAGGCACACCCTAACTGCAGGCTGCCAAACAACTGCACCCTCACTCCACACACAAATCAAAGCACCTCCAAGGCCCCGACCCAAATCACCCTCAGGTACCACCCCAATGCATGTGATACAATGCCATTCCAATTCCCACAGACCCATCAGTAACCCTCGCCCTCCTTTACTCCACCACAGGGTCCGATCCAAACGACGAGCCACAGGACACCCCTACCAGCACACCTGCAAAGAGGGCCAAGACCAACGGCCAGAGACCCTCCACCTCAGCTGCACGCATCAAGACACGGCAGCAGCACAAATCAGGTGGCAGCACAGAGGAGGGAACATCAACAGGCACCCCAGCAGCCAGCATGCCCACAACACCACCACCACAGGTCCCCCCAATGGATGCCACAGAAGGCACTGCCTCAGGTGGCAGCAGCACCATAGGCGACACCCCATTGATGGCAGCATGCTCCGACACAGAAAACGGGGATGCCGAAGTCAGATCCATCCATGACCTGTCCCAATCCCCCTGTCTGTCCCATCCCGTACAACATGAGGATACCACGCAGGGGCACCCACAAGACGACGACTGGCCATCCCCCCCAAGCCCTGTGGCAAGGCAACATGAGGTCAACAGCCCCTCTGCGACACCCCCGCAAATGGCCATGGCCCAGCAGAGGCAACAGTCCCTCGACCAGTTGATCGAACAACAGCAGCAACTGGCCACACTCCTCAAGGACCATGCCGATGAATGTGGGGGCACCAAGGCAGACATAGAAACATCAACTGAGACACTTAGGGCAGAAATGGAGAGAGGCACAGAGACGCTAAGGGCACAAATTGAGAGAAGCACCGAGAGCCTGAGGGGGGAACTGCATGCGACGTCCAAAGACGTATGTGCCGAACTTGCCGCAGTGCGCCGTGTGCTCACTGAGCTCTCGCAAACCCTTAGGGACATGCATGGACGTGAGCAGGCAGACACATCATCCGTTGCAAGTTCCGTCCAGGGCAGCCCCCAACGTAGATCTGGAAGGAACCTGCGCTCCACAGGCAGGGGTGCCCCTGATACCCGCAGAGGGGGCTTGCAATAGCGACAGCCCACTGACAATGAGCATCTTTGGACACTGGTGTTCGGGTGGGAGGTAGGAGGGTGGAGGGGGTGTGTTGGGCTCACTTGGGTGGCGGGTCGATAGGGTGTTCAACATTATATCACATATGCCATAAACAGTGCACGATCAACCAATGAGATGTGTGGACATTGATCTTTGTGTACTAGGCCATCATAGGCGTACAGTCCATATTGTGCATGTTCCAGACACACACAGTGCCACGAGTCCCGTGTCCATGTATCAGCCACCAGGCATGAGTGCTAGAAGCATACATCAATGAGATGCTGACGAATGTCACGGGCCTCCGGTGCCTCGCAGACTCCATGAGGTGCTGCCACATCCCCACCCTCATCATGACCATCATCAGGTGCTTGCAGTTCTGCGTCAGGGGGCATGGGCACATTTCTACGTACGCACATGTTGTGGAGCATGACACATGCCATCACCATCTTTGCAACCTTCTCATGGCGGTACAGGAGTGCCCCGCCAGACCTGCTGAGGCAGCGGAAACGGCCCTTCAGTAGGCTGAATGCCTGCTCAATGACTACACGGGTACGTGAGTGGGCATGGTTGTAGTCCTCCTCATGCTGGTCCCGTGGGTTCCGGACTGGTGTGAGGAGCCATCTCTTCAGTGGATATCCAGCATCACCTGTATGTGGACGAGAAACGTAGGATGTGGAATGCCATTGATACGTACGCACACCCCCCCCCCTTCCTGCCAGTACATTGCCAAATCACATACCCCACATCATCATGCATGTAATGAGACTCACCGAGTAGCCAGGATCTGTTCCCTGCGTGTCGCTCCATGTAGCGTGGTATTGTAGAGTTCCTCAAGACCATGGAATCATGGGTTGATCCAGGGAATCGGGCACAACAATGCGTAAAGATCCTGTTGGAGTCACACACCATTTGTACATTCAGGGAATGAAATTGTTTTCGGTTGCGGTACTGGGCCTCCATGGCATGTGGGACGACCAATTCAACATGGGTGCAGTCGATGGCACCAATGCAACCCGGTATGCCGGCAAGTGCATGGAATCCCACTTTTGTGTTGGTTATTTCCTGCTCCGAGCGTGGTAGAGAGATGTAGTCGTCTGCGTGCTGCAGGAGGGCATCGAGCACTTGGAATAGTGTCCGTGAGAACAGTGGCTGAGAAATGCCATGCAACTGTCCGACTGTGTGCTGGTAGGTGCCTGTGGCCAGGAAGTGGAGTACAGACACCACCTTCAGTAGGGGTGGGATGGCGGTTGGGCTATCTATCATGCTGACTAGGTCAGCCTGTGTCATGTCCACAATGGCGGCTATGGTGTCCCGGTCCAGACGGTAGAGGGTGTGGATCTGCTCATCAGTGAGGTTGAACGGATGTGCTCGGAGGCGTGGGATTGCGGGCTGCCTGCGTGGTGGTAGTGGCTGTGCTGCTGGGCCTTGCTGGCCCTGCCTTGGCCTCCTCCTCCTCCTGCGTCTCCTCCGTGCGGCTGGTTGTAGTTGTTGTTCGTCTTCTTCTTGGAGTCGGAGCACTTGCAGTGCTATCAGGTCCCCCAGGGCCAACATCGCGAGTCCTGCCGGTAGCATTTCGCTGTGGTTGTGGGAGGAGACTGGGTGTGCAATTTATGTGTTTCCAGGCTGTATGGCCTCCACCTGTGGTGATTGATTCCACCTGTGCAAACTGCTCTCCCCTTTGGCCGAGCACGTCCTGCGCACAACGCTGCAAATCGGGTAATGGTATCTTGCTATTGCAATCATGTATTTGTACCCGATGGGCGTGTAAGATTGGTTGATATGTTCATTCTGCTGTGGTCCCATTGTTTCCCATACTATCTGTGCAGTCGCGAACGGACTTGTGAAGGGTCAGTGGAACGTAGTACTCGAGTAACGGTGGGCCCTCATGCATCACTGTACCGAGTTGCAACGACGGGCGTGGCTTCCCATTTGTGGGTGAAGGCAGTTGCCATTTTCACACACAGCCGCACTCGATGGAATAATTAGTGATCTCAAACGGCCACAGATGCCTTCTCGACGTGATGTTGCAAATGAGGAATTCGAAGGGCGGCGCTTTCGGTTTCCAGCTAGCGGCGAGGAGATGCCCACAGGTCTGACTGCAAATATAACGTTCTATTGTTCTATGTCCTTGAGACAGGGCCCATGGCGAGGGAGCAATGATTGATATGAATAGTTTGGGATGCGCAATGGCTACGTGGGCGATGAGGCCGGCCATTCCCAAATACATGTTACTTCACAACACTGGATTTACGGGCTGGGGCACTGTGGATTTAGCAGGCTGCATTACGCACAGACTCAATGGATGTTTCTAATGTCATGTGAGTAATTATTCAGGCGTTTTGATCCCGGGATGAGGGAATGATGAATGGATGCATGGGCAGGTGATTTGATACAGAGTTTGCCATGTACAGGGCTTCTTGGGATCTATCCGCCTCCCCTACGCTATGTGATGCAGGGCTGCCATAGTGGGACCATCGTCTATCTGGCCTTGTTGAGCCCTCCCTGTCTCGACGCGCCCTCAGACACTTGTGTCCATGCACGTTAACATTCCCATCTGATGGATTCTGTTTTGGCAGACGCATGCACAGGTACACTCGTTCGTGATGGTGTTTACACCTCGGTATAGATGGTTAAGAGTCGCAAGTGGCTTTGGGGTGGTGATGATCCTTTGGAGTGGGCTAGCATGCATATGGCTGTGGATTTCGTGTGATCATTGAAGTGAGTTGTTCGAATGCAGTTCTGATGGCCATTCTGTTCTTGTTCTTTTCTTTTGGTTGACAGGTATCTCCTCCCCTTTTGCCACTGCCATCTGTATGCCACTCCTGCAGATGGATTTTACTCCCGACACCTGCTGCTTCGTGTTAATCGGTGGAGCAGCATTACGATCTTATGGGACGATCGCCAGTGGCCCACATGCCCTTACGCAGTACTGGTGGCTCGGAGCAACATTTCGGCCTTTCAGCTGGACTAGTGCCTCCCCATTGGGTCGGCCCTGCGGTTCTGTGCGCTTCCATGTTGCCTTTTCGTACGTGAATGTGGCTCTGTGTACCATGGGGGAACAGGGCGACACTCAGGTGGTGGCTGGTCATTTCTTGCGGATGCAGCCCACAATGGTGATTTGTGTTTTGTAGTTCATGGCCTGATGGCTGTATGGGCTTGGTGACTTTGATGTGCATTAAATTCAATTCTGATTTGGCCCGTGTAGCTTTTTTCTTTGCAAGTGATGTGGCATATGCCTATTTGTGGGGCGATGTATTGTGAGGAGATCTGCATTGGGTTCCAGCTTCGGGGTTTAGTTGCGTGGTACTGTGCTGGGCGCGTTTGCCTACGTAGCACAGTGAGGTCAGGGATGGGGGCTGCCAATATGACTGTTTGGATGTTGTCATGCTCAGGGGCGGGGGATTGGGTTTTGGGTGACAGATGCCGGTCAGCCAGGTGGACTGGTGGAATGATGTGTTTTTCGGAATATTGCTGGTCACAGGTGTCTGTGTTTGCGTGCGTTTCTTGGTGGGGGACTGTGGTCATGTCCATTGGGATGGCTTCTGTATTCGTGCCATCTGTGCCCTGCAGCTCCCATTGGCCCCTCTTGTGTTTCTTTTGTTCGTTGCCATGCAGGGGTGACTTGTACATTTCAATGGTTGCATTGTGACTTCATTGCACCTACGGGGAGTTGTACTTTGTGGGCAGGGAGCGGTGTACAGGCACTCAGTGGGGCTGTTTACGGTTGATTCGCGATGCCGTACTTCTCGCCATGGCGGAATGGTACATTACGCCATGCCTGATGGCGTTAGGTACATGTCCGCTAGGGTCGGAATTGGCGTACCCTTGCGCCATGGTGGTGTTTGCGGTTTGGCATGGCGCGCGCGCGCGTGCTTGGTGCAGTTAGCGTTGGCGTTCACTACGGTGTCGCTAATGGCTTCGTACTTTCCGGTGACGGGTCATAGTCGCAACGAGCGCTATTCGATGGCGGAATTGCATTTCCGCCATCGTTTTCACCTTTCCGCCAGGGTCGTAATGAGGGCCAATGTCATCAGATGTGTGATGTCACTTTCTCTATCCTTTGCATTTTGGTGAATTGATGTCATTGATCAAGTCTAGTGTGCTTAACATATCCCTGCCCTACCAATATTTCTACCAACAACTATTTCCAATTTTCTTTTTCAAATATATTTCACTTCTTTGGGGCTACCCATATGGCTAAACTGCAACCTCTGACCCACTAGAAAGAAGGAAAAATGTTCATATTGGCACACAGGTAATGGGTACTTCAAACCTGCAGCCATCAACAGCACTGGGCTTCTGCATCTACCTTCCTGCTATCTGTGTAACCCGCCCTTTTCTCACAGAGCCATTTATAGTGAAGCCAATATCAATGGCAGCCGAGTGCTATATTAGAACATGTGCGTTTTTCCTTACCTTACCTTACACTATACATATGTAACATTTCTAATATTTCCAGGAAAGGCAGGACTTCTCTCATCCTGATTTGTGAGCTTGGTGCCCTGGTCAAGGTGGGCATCTTGGTGTGTGATCCTTGGTGATGACTGTTTTTTATTGAGGTCTCTGAGATCCAACCTTTGTGGTTGTGTACCTTCAATGGGTCACGTGAGTGGAGTTGATGTCTGTCTCTATGTGCTTTGGGTAGCTGTTTGTTTAAAGGATTGCAATTGATCAAGTATTTGATGGTTTCCACATTTGTTGTGTCCATGTGAAGAGACATATTTTGAGTGATTTCCTGAACGCCACCATGCTTCCTCTTTGTGGAGTGTTACTGAATTCCATAACTTGGCTGACAGGAATGAAACTGAGGATTGTGGCATTGCTACTCATGGGATGGTACTGGAGAGAAGGTTTCTAATCACCTCATAGTGAATTAAGTTCTTCTTGATTTATTTTGGGCCCTTTCCACGAAAGGTGCAGTGGGCAATGCAGACGGTTTTGAATTGTATCTTGCATTAGACCAGTAGCAAATGGTATTTTTTGCATGCTTGTTTGATGTGCTCCCATTGTTGATGTCTTAGGAACACTCCAGCTCTGTATAGGGGATTTAGTAAGCATTCCTTGAGTGCCAGGTAGCAACCTTTTCATAGATAGTTCAGCCCACAGACTATGAAAGCAATGACTGCCATGTTTCAACACAGGCATGCCAGGTATTTTATGATGCACCAGATGATCAGGCATTGGAAGAATCAGCCTCCGATGTTGGCATTGTCTTGGGCTTTTAGTGTAAGAGCACTGCCATGAAGAGGCTGAGGATTGTTATCCCCAAACTGGCGTCTTGGCATGTTGTTGAGTTGCCAATCTCACATCAATCATGATGTCCTTTAGTTGGATTCTGTTTGAGTTGATCAGTCATCATTCAAGGAAGGATCAGTCTGAAGTATGCAGGAACCTAGAACAGATTGGTTTGAGGTTGAAGAATGGTTGGGTTAGTAGATGGTGTGATTATTGTGGATAAACTGGATCCTCCAGTTTAAATTGTCAGGGTATGACTTCAATTCGACCATGCAGGCACTTTCTATAACGTTCATAAAGAAGGCTGAGATCCAGCATAGCATGGTTCCCTCAAATCCAATGCCCGTGAGTATGTTTAGCAGAGTTTTGTGGCTATTAGTGTTGAATACCATGGTGATGTTGAGACGGATAAGTGCAATTGACTTATTTTTGTCAGTGGTTCCAATATGGCTGAGGGGGCAGATTCTGGTTCTCTCATAGCTCTGAATCTGTGTTGTGATTCATGTGGGAGGTTGCTGTTTTCCATCTGGTCCCATAACTGTTGATAGATATATTTCTCAAGGCCTTTTACAGTCTGTGTTGGAAATTGGGTGGTTGCTTGCTGTGTCTTCAGGGTTAGCTGTGGTTATCTTAAATTGATATGGAATGCATATGGTTTTGAAGGCTCCCGGGATACTGCCTTATTTTAGTGAGAAAATGAGGACCAATCGGAAGAGTGGAGGAAGTGCATTGGGTTGGGTAACAGCATTGCAGTTATTGGGGACATGGGTGATCCTTCTGTGTTGCTGGCATTGACTGTGTGCATTACCTCTTATATGCAGAAGGGGTGCAAGTCTCCCAGAGACAGCACTATGGTTTTTCTGGGTGATTATTCCATTGCTCATCTACGCACTACAGTTTGGCGTCTCTTGTCTTGGTGTACTTGGATCAGTACAATGAAAGGAAGCTTGCCCTACATCTGTGCAACATCCATCATTCATTTATAGTTTCGGCCTGTAGCTTTGGGCTTTCAATTCCATCCTTATTGAGATCAGGGGGGAGAGAGAACATCATATATTATTGCCAGGAATTTTGGGCCTGGATGTGAACAGTGTAAGCTATGAAGGGGAGTGTACACAACTATGGGCCTGATTCACAGAAGCATTTTATAATGGCACAATCGCATAGGAACATGTTTGGGGATGCTTGTGGTCTCGTGCAGAAGGGATGTGGCCTAGCAGTTCGGGCTGGACTACCCCTTTTGGGGTGGGGCCCAGCCTGATTTGCATATGGTCTTTCCCTTCTGTAATGGCTTGGCAGGCGAAGAACGGTGGTCTGGAGGGTTGCCCAGAGCATTGCCAGTGGTTAAGATTAAGTATAAACCTTCCAGCCATCACCTCTTTGTTTTTGCTATGTCACCCCGAGTGGGACGGGTATGCCCAGACGTGGGTCCCGTGCCTGCTGGGCCTAGAGACCCAAGCTACTCCTCACTGATGAGCCCCAACAAGGGCGAAACATGTTTGGGGATGCTTGTGGTCTCGTGCAGAAGGGAAGTGGACTAGCAGTTCGGGCTGGACTGCCCCTTTTGGGGTGGGGCCAAGCCTGATTTGCATATGGTCTTTCCCTTCTGTAATGGCTTGGCAGGCGAAGAACGGTGGTCTGGAGGGTTGCCCAGAGCATTGCCAGTGGTTAAGATTCTGTCTAAACCTTCCAGCCATCACCTCTTTGTTTTTGCTATGTCACCCCGAGTGGGACGGGTATGCCCAGACGTGGGTCCCGTGCCTGCTGGGCCTAGAGACCCAAGCTACTCCTCACTGATGAGCCCCAACAAGGGCGAAACATGTTTGGGGATGCTTGTGGTCTCGTGCAGAAGGGATGTGGCCTAGCAGTTCGGGCTGGACTGCCCCTTTTGGGGTGGGGCCAAGCCTGATTTGCATATGGTCTTTCCCTTCTGTAATGGCTTGGCAGGCGAAGAACGGTGGTCTGGAGGGTTGCCCAGAGCATTGCCAGTGGTTAAGATTAAGTCTAAACCTTCCAGCCATCACCTCTTTGTTTTTGCTATGTCACCCCGAGTGGGACGGGTATGCCCAGACGTGGGTCCCGTGCCTGCTGGGCCTAGAGACCCAAGCTACTCCTCACTGATGAGCCCCAACAAGGGCGAAACATGTTTGGGGATGCTTGTGGTCTCGTGCAGAAGGGATGTGGCCTAGCAGTTCGGGCTGGACTGCCCCTTTTGGGGTGGGGCCAAGCCTGATTTGCATATGGTCTTTCCCTTCTGTAATGGCTTGGCAGGCGAAGAACGGTGGTCTTGAGGGTTACCCAGAGCATTGCCAGTGGTTAAGATTAAGTCTAAACCTTCCAGCCATCACCTCTTTGTTTTTGCACAATCGCATAGGAAACAGTTCTGTGAATCAGGCCCTATGTGCCTTTGCATGATCAAACATCCCCATGAAGGTTGCGCCATGTGAACTGGTACCACTCAGGATGACAGAGGCTCTCACGGTTGAAAGGACACAATCCTCCATTGAATGGCTGCACCTGCACTGTGTTACCCACAGGGCCATGGGTCCCAGCTACACCATTCATTACGAGGTTGGCGGTAACCCTGTAACACCAAATCTGGCACCTGACTTCCCGGTGCCACTGGGACATTACAAGCGGCGCGGGAAGTCAGGCACCGGATTTTGTAAGTCCCCATTCCCATGGAGTTCAATTGGACACGATGGATGTGGGGAGGCGGATGTACCAGCACCATTGTTAATGTTTTGGTGCTTCCGTGATGACCCTGCCTACCGGGGCTGATGCGACGGCAGTGTCGACATGCCTGGCGCAGTGGCCCCGGCAGGCAGACTCATAGTGTGGCGGTCCGGAAAGAAGGGTGCTGGTGAGCTTACCGGCAGCCTCGTTTCCAGACCGCCACACTTGTAATGAGGTCCCATATTTTAGATGTTTTAAAAGAATAAAAACCTTAACCAAAAAGCACTGAATGTGTGTACGCACTACAGCAGGGCTCTCCATTATCCACCTCAGCGGGACCTATAATTGGGATCTATCTGTTCTCTGCATGGGAGCCCTGCGAGAGCCAGTAAGTAATAGCAGGTCTCTGTGTACAGCTCTTCTTGCAGAGTGCTCCTTTCCCAACTAGTGCCTGGGTTTATGTAACTACACGCCACATAGAGACAAGTGCGTGAATGGGCACCGATACATCACTGTTGCATGTTCATTCCAGCCTGAGTGCCTCGCTTTCAACTTCACCTCAGCAACCATCTTGGTCTTTGGCCTTTCGAATGTGGGGCAGTTTGACTTACCACGTAGTGTGCCGCGTCTATGGGCACCCCTAAGCCCAGACATGTGCATTCCCTGCCAGTAGTGGCCGCAAGTATTCACCTACTGCCTGGCAGGAGGGTTAGATTTTTAGAAAATATTTGTTTTAGGGGTTCATACAGTATTTCTTTTGGAGTTTCTTAATGTGTTACTATGTAAAAACTAGCGCTTCATTTTGACTATTTTGACCTCAGATGTTGTCTGGAGATTTTTGATTTTGAGATTGTCATTTGCTTAGTTTCAGTCATCAATTCGGTTTCTCCCAGCTGAGGTTGAATTTAAAGAACTGTCTCTCCACTTAACGCAATGCACAAAATACCTTAGTTTACTGTTGTTTATGTTGTCTATTTTTACATTTTCAACTTCTATGTTGTATTGAAGTGGGTTAAAAATGACACGTTGTGCTCGACCCATTACCACAAAATGTGCTTCCTTCAATATTCATGAGCCCTGAA
The DNA here is from genome assembly GCF_040938575.1 of Ambystoma mexicanum. NCBI lineage: Eukaryota > Metazoa > Chordata > Amphibia > Caudata > Ambystomatidae > Ambystoma > Ambystoma mexicanum. The sequence continues at coordinate 312,473,616 of NC_090941.1, forward strand.
GAAGTGGATACTCTGTGAAACACGCATAGACTCTTATCTGTTTGCACTAAAAAATACAGTTCAATATCAATACTTCTCAGGGGGGTTGCTAGGTCTGGAAAAGATTTGGGGCAACACTAATGTCAGGACTGTCGGGACTCGGGTCTAGGTTGTAGCCCCTGAGCTTCTATTCAGGGCTACAACCAAAAGACCTTGGGCTATAGTGCCCCCGGCCCCCCAGATATCCCCTTACAACGTCTCTGATACTTGTTAAAAGTATGAAACAGCCAATCCTATATTGCTTATACAAAAAGAAATCTCAGATCAGTAGATCCATTTCAGGATTACAAGCGGGAAGGAAGTTTCAGATCATCTCTCAGAATTCATTTTGGTTTGGGATCTGGCTGATGGAGACTTTGAAGCCTGTCCCAGACCTAACAACCCCTGAGACTCAGGGACGGTCATCATACACAGTGGCCATATTTATAATATTTTGGCCCAGAGACAACATGGAAAGAGCTCTTTCTTGAAAATGGCACTATACTGTTCGTCTTTTTCATTGTCCCCATATCTACCGCCCGTTTCTGTCTTTCTCAGCCAGACTCCCTTATTGCAAATTGAAATGCACATTTTTTCATCATGTGCTCTAATGACTTTCAGCCTAGAGTTTATTTTGCATTCTGCATGTGTCAGCTGCTGATCATTCCTTGTTTCATCTCCATCCTCTTGGATCATCTCATGTTGCTTGGCAACTGTCGTTTTGGTTCGTGCCCTCCACTCAGATTTTCTGTCAAAATGTAATTAAGAGGCTCAGAGAATGGGCAACACGTGCATCGGGAGCAAATTTGCTGCACCGAGAGCAAGCACATTGTGCTCCGTGGATGGGACTATTGAATACAGTTACGCCATGATGCCTCTTAGCAGCAACGCCATCTTTGAATCAGAGCATTCAGCAAATGACGAGAGCTGAGCTTCAAGGGGAACAAGTTACACAAACAGGTTCATTTTCACTCAGGAACCTGGTCATTTAAGGCCTAGCAGCAACATCAGACTGAGACAGAACATGTTGTTTCGCAATTGGCTATGCTGAGCCTTGTGTGAAAATGTATTTGTACTGCAGGGACATGCATTTTTCGTTTATGTTCAGTGATTTACTGGCACCACTACCTTATTAAAGCAACATTCTCATGTTTTTATTTTAAAAAGTTTGACACTAAATGCAAAGTAAATATTGCAAATGCATTGTTGAAATCATTTGGGTTAGTATTGTTTCTGTATTTATTGGAAACAGCGTGTTTGAAACAGAAATAAATCCATGGAATATCATGCATACGGAAACAGAGTGATCCTGCAAGGGCCTGCCTTACAGTTCGACAGTGAGTAATGAGCGAAGATCCTCTCGGGAGGATAGCTCACCGGCAACATGCTCACCTTGGAAGCAAGACGACACGGAGCAACACAGGTTCGATCCCTGGGTCCGTGCTTAGAAACCACTGGGTGTTAAGCGCGTTACAAATAATCTTTCATATCATTGCTGAGAGGGATGAATTAGGATGCACAACAGAGACAGAACAGAAAATTGACACCAAGACGAGAAGGCACAGGCATGAGGGAATAGATGAAAATGGGGTGGGGAAAGAGATTAGGGCAGAATGGGGCGGCCTAGTGGCAAGGCGTTTTCGAGGAGGAGATGGCCTATAAGTGATGACTAGAAAGCATGACGTTGGTGGTGTTTTTAATTTTGGGGGCTTGGGGATTCCCGTGATGGGGGCGGGTGGAAGCAGGAGTGCGTAAAGGCTGGTCAGGGGATGTAGAGATTGAAAACAGTACTAGAGTGAAGATTAGGAGTGCGGGAGCAGGAGGACAAGGAAGCAGTCAGATTTGGGGGAAAGGTTTTCATTATTGTCAACAAATGTTTATAGCTATACTTCTCGCACTGCCTTTCTTAGAGGCAGTGTCATCATTGATGGCATATTCAGGGCGGCGCGTGACTGGCGCTCTCACCTTCCTATACATGGCATTGGTCTTAACTACATTAATTATAAAATACTGTCTGAAAAAGTGATCCGTGGCTTTAATAGAATTGACAACGCAGGTGAACAGTGGTCATTTCATTCGATATCTACTTACACTAATATTCCTCTCTACTTATAGTCCTTTCCGAATAAAAAGAATTATGCAGGACTACATGGGAATTGAATTTAATCTTGTTGAATCGCTAGAAGTAAGTGGAGCAAGGTAAGAAATATGTAGCACTTCAAGATCTTTTATAATTTGTGGGAGTGACAATTTGGAACCTGCCACTTGCTTCTGCAACTTGAAAGCTTTGATGTAATATGTAGAAGATACTTGCTAGCGTATGGTAACATGGAAGTCACAAAGGGTACTAAACATAATATTTGGGATATTTTTTTGATGGGTAAGGATTTTAACTTGATATGTCATCATTTTTCAAATATAAAGTATCAACATTTCCCAACAGGCAGACTTCCGGAGCCAAGCCTTTAAAATCTTCCTACATTTCAGGTCATCTTTGACCAAGCGTGGTTTTCAGGAAGAGCGCTCGATAGTTTTACCGCCATACTGGAGAAGGATTGATCCCCAGAGGCTGACTGTTTAAAAATAGAAACCTCTAGACAAAATGACTCTCTACTGCATAGCCCTCTCAAGACGCCCGATCATTTTAATTTCATAGCCGAATATTCAGTGAATTCAATGTATAAGGCTTTGTAGGTAATACAAATTATCTTAAAATGTATCCTTTGTTCAATGGGGAACCAATGCACATTTTTTTAAATTAGTGAAATGTGATCAAACTTCCTTGCCCCAAGACCAGTCGTGCACAGCATTAAAAACTGATCTCAAGTGTGCAAGTGAAGATTTAGGTAAACCCATTAATAAAGAGTTACCGAAATCAATTTGGGGAGAGGACCAAGGACTGGACCAAGGAGTGAAAGTGAATTGTCGAGACTAGAGGTTTCACTGCTCTCAGGGCAAGGAGGTGTGCATGTGCAGCTTTTACCAGCTTATGTATCTGAGGGATTAAAGAGAGATGTGAATCTAACGTGAAACCTAGAGATTTTGCGGTAAGAGTAAAATGTTTCAGGACACCTAAGGTTTTGGTTTCCTGCAAAGGTTTAGACAGCACAACATCAGATTTCGAATGAGAAAAATTAGAAATTCCGTTTTTGAAGTATATACTATATTATACTACATTTATTTTAAAAACAGGGCAATTAAAAAAAGGCAAAAGAGGATGTCACATGACATTACATGGAGTTGGGCGAGAGCGCAAACCATGTGCTGAATAGCCCCAGGCATACATTAGTGTTGGAAGCGTGCTCCTGACACTAATGTCTTATATTATTCTAGCACTTGCATGGGGACTGAGAATGCATTTCACTGTGGCAGGCCTTTAAAGGGGCTGTAATTGTTTGAGGTGAGACAAGTAAAAGCATGCCTGTCCCTTTTGAGGGTATAGACATAGAAGTGCGACAGCTGTGGTCAGGCTTAACATAAAATGCATACATGGTTAGGAATGACCCTGTTGTGCATATCAGATGCACCTGCACCTGTTCCAAACATGCACAGTGGATTGTTTTTGTTTCCTGTGCATTTTCAATGTGTGTCCATGTTCTGGAATTTGGGATGTGCTTTGGAATGCACAGAAATTGGCCCCCTTATTTGTACAAATGAGCATGGGGGATCTCAATGTGCACATCCACTATGCATACAATCAGTTGCTGTTTGTGCACAGGGCACACCGTTTATTGGTGGAAGTGAAGACAGGCGCTAGAGGGGTCTCGGGAGGATAGCTATGGGGTGATGTGCTCACCTTGGAAGCAAGACGTCATGGAGCACCACAGGTTTGATTCCCGGGTCCGCGCTTAGAAACCTCTGGGTATTAAGCACCTTATAAATAACTTATCATATCATATCACTTGCGCCAATCAACGTTTTGAGACTCTAGCCCCAGGTGGAGGAGATTAAAGAGGGCCTGGTGTTGCTTGGAGAGTTAACTGGCATGAAGGCATTGAAAATAGCACTATCTCTAAATTAGAAAATGTCTATTTAAGTAACATGAACTATTGGCATGCTTGTTTATATGCATGCTGCAGAATTCAGAAAGACTAAAAAAATCCTGAGTTCACCCATTAGTTTTGGGCTGTGATCTTTTATTTGTATTGTATTTTTATTACACGTTTAACACCTTAGTTGAGTTTCTAACCACGGATCTAGGATTCGAATCTCTGTTGCTCTGCATGGTCTTGCTGCCAAGACTAGCACATTGCCCCCGCGCTATCCTGCGTACGCAAACTACTATGTAAGTACATAGACATATTTCGAAAAACCTCAAGTAAATGCTAGATGATACTCAATATAATATGACTTTGGTTGGAAATATGACCATTTTAAAAGAAATACAAATACTAATTACATTTGACATTGTTATGATAAATGGCATTATCCCACAGGAAGAGGAAATGAGAATAATCATGGCATCCATGAATGAGAGACTCCTCTCCCCCATTAACTGCCAGAAACATTCATAGTTAGCTTGCAAACTATAGCATTGAGTACACACTATTTTCCAAACGCAGGGGGATTCTATCTGTGGAAAATAGGCATCACATGTGTGCTAAGTCTGGACAATATGTACATATTATCCTTTGAAGAGAAAAGCATATGTACCGACAACCCATTTGAAAACATTCACATTTGGAAGAGTTATACAGAAGAAATATTAGTTGAATGGCCAGGAGATAAAGGTATATATACACGCAAGGACCATCTAGAGGGATAATTAATGTGAGTTTTATAAAGTAAGAAACCTCATAGAAATATTGGAATATGATACAAACATATATACTTGCATTAATACAAATGATAGAAATATGATTGTGATATGAAAAGAACATGAGGTAAATTCATGATTCTTTTGGACATCATAGACATTTGTAAAATTACTTTTAAAAATACTATTTTTGTTTAAAGGAACATTTTTGCAAAGACATTCGGGGTGATGCTATACAATGCAGTCATGGGTAATCATTTAACAAACAATATTTGTATTGGCATTTCTTTTAAAACAAATCATAACATCTAATCTAACCCCAAGCCCCCTCCCCCTGTCCAACGATCCCCCTCCCACCCCGTATCTCGCGGGTAATCATTTTTGAAATAGGGGTGGAATGGGCTCAAGTCTAGGACCAAATTGTTTAATGAAAGACAGGAGGCATTAATCATTTAAATGCATTTTTAGAATGTATCAAACAGTATGCAAAACTAAAATTATACTCAGAATATAGACCACTTGATTCAGGCCATAGAAATGCAGGACTGTCTGAGAGCCAGAGGGTTCCCACATTAAGTAGTTCAATAGGATTCCAAAATGGCAAGGTTTATTAACAGAGCGGATCTCCTGACATGAACATGCAAGAAAGAAAAAAGAGCATAGAAAGGTCTGTGCTATGACCTTTTCTAAACATTTCTTCTAAATGAGAAACACCATCATGAATCATTAAATCGAAATTGTTCTTTGGCAAGCAAAAGGGCAAGCATCTGAAAGATCACCTAGTAAACTCTTTAAGGAAAAAGGATCACCAATATGCATCTATAACGACTCTTCGGGGTCTGACTCAAGTCGAAGGCCATTACCTGGGTGGCACATGCAATTTCTATGCGTTTTAAATAAAAGCAAATTTGTTGCAATATTACACGATGACATGCAGTTTACAATACAATAAAGTATAGTACAATAGCACTTTATTAGCATGACTAAACAGAACAAGTATTGCCATCGCTGAGAGGAATAATTTCAGACACATATTTGGTGAACATTTATCATATTCAAGGCAATAGTGGGCCTCATTACGAGATTGGCGGTCCGGAAATAAAGGTGCCGGTAGCAACCTACCGGCACCCTTTCCGGACCGCCAAACTATAAGTTTGCCGGTAGGGGCACTGAACTACCGGCAGGCCTGAGCTGTCAGGAGTTCATGCCCCTACCGGCCTGTTTTTCACTGAAGCACTGGAACCGTTAACAGCGGTGCTGGTGCTTCAGGATTCCCATTGCCATGGAGTCCTATGGGAATGGGAAATAACCGTACCGTCGCAGCCTGTGATATCCTGGTAGCACCGGGATGTCAGGCGGAGGTAACAGTGTTACGGGTTGCCAGTAACCCGCCACCTACCAGCAGCTTTTACCAGCAGCCACGAAAAGAGGCCCAGTGTCTGATTGGACTGTCTTTTGTTCATATATTTGATTATGGTCTCATGGCCTGCTTTGTGTTAAGGTCATCCATGACCAGTTAGGGTATTTGGGTGTCTTTTTGTTATATGGTATGTATTCACTTATGTTGTAGGAACAGTGTTACCTTTCAAATGTTTTGTTGTTTATCTTTAAATTATGCATGTGCCGTGGCTCTGCTAGGTTGTATCCATATTTATCCTTGATAAGATGCTCAGTGTTCTACATTCGTAGCTCTTTTATATCTAGAACCTTGCCCTGTGAATTCCAGTACAGTTGTGTTTTGGTGGAACTGGAAGGAGGGCCTTTCTCTTATGTATTATACTTGAAGTAATAAAGAAGCTTCAAAGAACCCTCAAAGAACCCTTCAAAGGGCCTTAACCCTCAAAGAACTCTCAAGAACCCTTCAAAGAGTTACTGGTATCACTAGTAATTTACTTCACAATATAGTGACGAGCTTGAAAGGTGTTCCTATTTTTGCTTGGCCCTCCTGTCCAGACTTTCAATTTATGGACGTCTCTGGTCAAGCGGCGGCCCTTGCAGAGGTCTTGCTTGGCTGGTTGTGGAGCCCCATCGGGAGTGTCAGTGTCGGTTGACTCAACTGCTTGCGTGGCCCAGGATTGCTGAAGGGTCAGCATCGTCCATTCTCTCCCCAGATTGTTTGCAATCACTGTCACTGCTTCCCGCTGGATTTTCTCCACTGTTCGTGGTGGGCAAAGCCTACTTGTGGACTTGCACGGCACGTCCTGTGGTGTGTGCATGTTTCGTCGGTCTCCGTTGGGTGTTTTCCTCGGTTTTCTTCTTTCCTTGGAGGAGGACGCTGAAACTTTGCGGAATCGTAATGGCAACATTGGAAGAGAGGAGCTTGCAGAAAGGCATGTTACCCTGTATCTCCTGCTCTCGAGGCTGGGGTTTCCTAGCAATGTGTGGTTGCAGCAGAACTGAGTAGCTTTCTGTAAGTGCTTGTTCATTTAGGATCAATATAATAATATTGGACTTGGCATCTTGTGAGGAATCCCAGTTGGTGAGTGTCATCGACACATCTGTTTTATCTTTTTAAATTAATTTGATCGTTTGGATTGCCACTCACTGACACTCTGAAGTTTCTGAAGTTTATATACTGCAGTGTGACCTATGGATGAAACTCAAAGGTTTAAGGAGAGAAAGCAGAAATTCTGAGGAAAGAATATGTGTTTTCTTTCTTCACCTTGAGAGAACAGTTAAGAGTGCACTGATTTGTAACTCATAGCTGTCCACCTAACCCACTGTTACAGATCATGCCAGGGCTTCCTAAACAGTTTCTTCCATCTCCTGGTGAACCTCTCGCGAAGTGGGAAACATGGAAAGAGGACTTTCAAGATTATGTTTTGGCCATTCATGGCCCCTCGCCCAGTGTGGAGTGTCACAGAGCATTGTTCATGCACAGTTTAGGGTTTGATGGAAGAATGATTTTGAAGCGTCTCCCAGAGATAACTCCAGATGGTGGTGGCTCAAGGCAAGGAAGCTTATGAAAACATTTTGAAGAAGCCCGATAAGCACTTTGAAAAGAAGACCAGCATTATTTCACAAAAGTACCATTTCTACACACATGATCAAGGAAGAGATGAGTCCATGGAGGACTTTGTTACAGCGCTGAGAGAATTAGCGAACATGTGTAACTTTGGCTCATCCTATAATGAAAGGTTAAGAGACCAGTTTATGTTAAAAGTGCGTGAAAACAAAACGAGAGAAGAAATATGGATAAAGGGCAACCCTTCGCTAGATGAGGTAATCGACATTGCCAAGAGGGTTGAACACATCCAGGCATGTGTTAAACAGCTGGAGAAGAAGGATAGCAAGAAGACTGTTTCCAACTCATTCAATATTATTTCTAATGAGCACAAGAGGGGTGGCACTTCTGGGAAGAAGAATTCACACCTATCCAAACCCACCAGCAACAAACAGGAACATCGAGAAGGTCAAGAAAAAAAACCTTCTGACACCAAGCTGGATTCTGCTCAACAAATGAGGAGATGCTTCTGTTGTGGGAGTTTTTCTTCCCTTTTGCAAATGCCCCTTTGTGTCCAGGGCACAATGCTGTATGTGTGAAATGCAGCAAGAAAGGACACTTTGCGCGTTGTTGTCACAATTTCTCTCACAATGGTGCGAAAGAGATTGAGCAATAGTGTGGCAGTGCTGAAGTATATGTTGATGACGTATTTAGGGGTGTGTGTTGGTCTGTCAGTGAGGTTGGGTCTCAAGTACCACATGGTGGTAAGCCCCATGTCAAAGTTCTTGTTAATGATAGGGGTATTTTTATGTTGATTGACTCGGGGTCTGACTATACCATTATTGACAAGGATGCCTGGCATGCAAAGTTCAACAACATGCAATTACTCAAGCCCCAAATAAGAGTGACTACATATGGTGGAGTGAAGATTGGCAAGAAGTTGGGGCATTTTTTGCCACACTGGAATGCTCAGGCAGAAATACCAAGGTGAGGGTTTATGACTCTAGAAGGGAGGATGCCTCTTCAGCTGGTATGAACAAAGTGATTTGGATATTGTCATTGACCCAAAAGTTCCAGGATTCATTTCCACGGTTAACCAATCTGTCTCTTCCCCTGAGGACAGGTTTGATGATGTCTTCAGGGAGGGTTTGGCATGTCTCAAATGTTTTTGTCATAAAATTAGGCTCAAAGAAGGAGCTGACCCAGTTGGAGTTAAGCACCCCTAGCACTCAGGGAGGACGTAACGCAGGAAAGAAGGAGACTAGGGTGTAAAGGAATAATAGAGGCAGTAGGGGCTTCAGAGTGATTGTAGTGCTCAAAAGCAATGGAAGCATTAAGATGTGTGTGGATTTACGCAGACTCAACAAATATGTGGAGGTGGATAGAATTCCCCTGCCCAAAATTGGTGAAATCATTAGCATGGCAGCTGGTGCAAAGTTCTTTAGCTCCCTGGATCTGCTATTGGCCTACCACCACGTTGTATTACACTCCGACTCAAGGGATTACACCACAATTATTACTCATGTAGGTACCTTAAGAATTTAAGCACATGCCCTTTAGACTAGTTTTAGCAGCGCAATCTTTCCAGCGTGACATGCATGCTGTGTTGGGGAAAATAAATGGCATTGTTTTTTATCAAGATGATATCCTAGTCATGGGGAAATCCATTGAAGACCATGATAGAAAACTGACACTTATATTGGGAGAGTTTCGCAGAACAGGACCGACACTGCAGAAAAGCAAATGTAAGTTTAGGTTAACTGAGATTGACTATCTAGGTCACAAGCTGTGTGGTGAAGGGGTGTTACCTAAGAGTAGTGTTGTGTAAGAGATTTTGGCTTTGCAGCTGCCTAAGAGTAGGTGGGAAGTTATGGAATTTGTGGGCTTAGTAGACTATTATGCAAAATTAATTTGGAATATTAGGATCGTTGTGTCCACATAGGTTCACTGTGCAAAAAGGATTTTGAGTGGTCGGGAGATTGTGAGGGAGAATTTGTTGAAATTAAGAAGGCTATTGCTAGTGCCCCTGTCTTAGATAGTTTCGACACAGAGTAAGACACCTACATCATGACTGATCCAAGCGATACTGGACTAGGAGCTTTCTTGTTATAGAGTCAGCATGGTGTTGATTGGGTAATTGCATTTGCCTCTCATGTTCTCAGCCGGAGCAGAGGGTCACTATTCCGTTATCGAGAAGGAAGCATTGAGTGTTGTTTGGACAAAACCTACTAAATCAATGCCAAAGGTGCACAATTAACAATTAACTAAAGACTTTAAAAGTAGCAGTGTTGGGCCATATTGAGCACTGGTCCCCAAATCTATCACATGTTTAGAAGACAGGCTTCACCCTTTGCAGCCATAGCTGCCGCAGAGCACAGAGCACATCTGAATGCCTTTGTGCTTGAAATGACACCTGCATCACACTCTCCTCCCACTCCGAGGCACTTATGGCCAAAGCCAGAACATGAAGGAGCGGGTCCTTCCACCCCCATTGAATGGCAAGATGCCACCTAATGGTTAAATGATAAAAGGTTTGTACCCCAAGTATCAAAGGTACAATGGGACCAAGCCCTCGCTAAGATCTATGGATGATGATGATGCTGATTTGCTGTATTGTTAGAACTGATATAATATTGTTTCATCCTCATTGTATATGTTGGCCTATGCCCAGTCGCTTTGCGAGGAAATCCGTATTACAAGGTTGTGACCTCAAGTGAATCAAGCCTCCATTTTAGGTTAGAGCCGCCATTTTAGTTCATTGTACAAAGTCACCCTGTAGTCTAAAATGGCCGTCTCGTGTGCTCTTGTTCTTGCCTTAACCTCTTCAACCTCTGTAGGAGGGTTAATGTCCAACCTGCCTTCAGGCTACATGTTAGGGTCATGTAGACCTTGTCCTTGGTTGACCTCGGGATCAGGGGATTACTTCAATCAGCAATGTTAACCTACAAATATACAAGAACAATAATGCTATCCAAATACGACATGCGAAACATTTGTTTGATCTGTATTAAAGCAATGTGTAAAGAGTGTAACGTTAAAACTAAAGAATAATAGTGTGCGTAGTAAATATGTTGGAAAAGTATACGGCATGCACGAGATATGTAAATTAGGAAACAAACCTGGCGCGACCCTAGCCCAGTGTATAATTAACTTGTAAGAGGCTGGACATCATTTTAAAAAACTGTATAAATACGCTGATGTCCAGCTAGCAAATTCTGCTCACTGCTCACATTGAACCCTGCTGGTGGTCTCTGTGATGTATTGACAGCCAAATAGCTATTTGTGTACTTTGTTCGATACTGTTCAGTTTTGTAATAAAAATTCTGGGAATCTTTACAAGCCTGTGTCGGTGTATTTTCCTCTGCATGGTGTAAAAGCCTTATTATTGTATTTTTCTGATTCCACAGATGGCGCCCGAATAGGGACCCTCAAGATCGACTTCGTCTCGTTGAAGGTTGGCTCGGCTATCGGACCGGGATCGGACGGTGCCAACTGAAACGGCCACTCTAGACGAGAAGCGAATTCCTCGACAAAACTGCACGATGCGATCCCTGAACGGTGAGCTGTAGCCCGAGATGACGTCCTGACGAGGGTCCATATATCGAGGTGGGTAAATTTGACGAAAATCACCAGACACGTGGGTCCTTAGCATTGTCCTTAGTAACCCGATCGGGCTTCCCAATCCTTTGGTCAGGTGAATCGTGTCCCGATTCTTAATTTAACCCTGACAATTTGAAATTGGCGCATTGTACTCGTGAGCACAATTACTTGACCAGGTAACACCAGAACTTTGATATGCCTGGGAAATTGTCTGCCTGCTTTAGGGCATTATTCCACAGCGACAGACAATCTTTGGAAGATAGCCGTCCCGCACCACAGGAGGGGTCACCGGTATGTACTATGTACTGTAAGAAAGGCTTTGGTAGTATAGCATTTAATGACATTTGGCAGAGACAGACCAGACACAATTCTAATCTTCGGTGGCCAACCAATGGTAGTTTTGAAATCCCTTATATAGAATATCTAGAGTCTGTATTAGTAAAGAAAAAGGCTAGACCTGCAGCATTTGACGCATTGCACAGTTGGAAAACAGAAGCTTTGCAGCCACAAAAGAGTAGAGAGAAACATATGTGTAGACATATGACAAGTGTCGAAAAGGCACGGTTATATGATCAAAATAAACAATTGAAGTCAGTTAGGAACATGGACAGGGCGTTTCAATTAGGCATTCAGAAAATCTACCCTTCAAAAGATTTTCATACGTCAGATGAATTGATTAATAAACTTTTGCATGAACGAAGGCCGATGCCTCCCAGCCACCTCCGTACGTCCCTGCTCCTGGTGCTTTGCCCCTTCCCGTTGTTATTCCTGCTCCTATAGTTCCCCCAGTCCTCCCTGCTGTTCTTCCTGTTGTTCTTTCAGCTGTCGCTCCTTTGCCTGCCCCCTTGCCTCCACCTGTTGATATTCAGAATGTGCCTACTCTTCCTCTTCCAAGTGATTCTGCATCACTTGTAGTAGACCAGGGAGCGAAACCAAGGGTTGTGACTCGTAATACTGTGTCCCCAGACAAAAAGAATGAATTGATTGCTTGGGCTAAACATTGTATGGAGAAGGGTGAACAAGCTGATGTTTTTTCCACACTCGAAAATTTAACGGGTATTCCTGAGAAAAATGTTTTTATTGAAGGATTAGGGACTCATTTGAGTATAATGTGGAATAGATTAAACGATGTAGATTTCCCACAGGGGATACGGGATTTGAACGCCTTAGCGTTTTCTAGAGATACTGCGGAGAAGGTATATGAGCATGTTGAGAGGATTTTTGAGTATAGGAAGGAGTTGGAAGGGTTACAGAACTAGGAAGCAGATGGTGGTGGTTTAGGTATTATGTACTTACAGAAACGGTTTTCTCCTCGCCGTGAATTAAAAGGTGAGGAATCGTGAATTTGTATAAAGGATGCGATAAAATGGATTTCGGATATGTCAATAACTCCAGATGAAGTATATGACACATATAGTCAGTATACGTTAGAAATGCAAAAGAAGGTGATAGAGGTGATGGCAGAGTACCTGCAGAACGAGTGTGTAAAAAGAAAGATTTGTTGTCCTGCAGAATTTTTGAGTGTTTATAAGAGAGCTTTTTCGATTGATACTTCTTCGACTGACCTAGCGCTTGATTTGGCTCTGTTGCTTAGTAAGCGTTTGGAGCTGCCTACTTCTCAGTTGCCTATGAGAGAGGTCCCTCCAACATTTGTCACGAAAGTTGAGATTGCGGCCGATGCTGGACGAGGAATACTTGTGGGAGAAATTCCTGCACATTACGTATCACAGTTTGTTCACGTCCCGTTTTCAAGACAGGAAGTGAACATCATAAAGCAATCTATTCCCGATGTAAGAAAGAATCCGACCGGGTTCTATAAAGAAATAGTCGGTCTTACAGTCGTCGGTATTCACCTTAAGTGATATTGATTTATTATTTCCCGTACTCCTGCCAGTCGATTTGTGGTAACAGATTAGGACTATAGATGACATACTTGGGTTGGGAGATACATGGGATAACATGGTTAGGCTAGATAGAGAAGGACCAGCTGGCGAACGACCGCCTCAAGTGATATTAACCTTGCCTGATAGAATTATTGTAAAATTGAAAACTATAGTTCCTGAAAAAAGAATCATTTGGGACAAGCTTACGGCCTGTGTCCAAGGAAAGTCTGAGGGTGCTACCGATTTCTTCAATCGGTTCGAGCAGGTATTTTCAGATTTCAGTGGACAAGACTTAGGCACAGAGTCAGGGAAAAGGTTGTGTGTTGAAAAATTTGTACGTGGATTGCTGCCTGACATACAGTTACAGATTATGTCTTCTGAAAGCGCTTGGCAGGCGAAGTCTCAATCAGAAATAGTGCATATGGCTCAGTGCTATGAAAATCGTGTAAATACTGAAAAGGAAAAACTTGAGAAAAAAAAGGGTGACCTGAAAACTAAAGTTTTATTACAACATATTGTTAGAAGCCCTAGAGGGGGTAATCAATTTAGAGGTCAGTACATTCCACAGGGAAGTGCGCCCTTGGCTCCGGTAACCATTAACCAGTGTGCCTATTGTCATCAGGAAGGCCACTGGCGCGCACAATGTCTGACCTTGCAGCAAAGGTCATTTGGTAACATGGGTAGACGATCCAGAGGTCGCCCAGGTGCAGGGGGCCCTGGCAGAGGTCAGTTTGCACCAGAATCACAGCAACCTCCTTCACAAGATAAGCAAGTTTTGAATGTGGATAATAGAAACATTTTTGACCACCCTTCTGCCGCATACCTCTCTGAAGAGCTTCCTTTTGATAATATTCTGTTTCGCTAGGATTACCCGAAGCAGGATTTGGAACCTACGCCTATTCCCGTTCACCAGAAAGGCCCCTACGTTGAGATGGCGGTGGGAAATAGGAAGCATCTATTTTTAGTAGATACGGGAGCACAGAAATGTTCCATTGATCATTCACGGGTTCCAAATATTCCCCTGTCAGGGCAGTCCAACGTTTCCGATGGGTTTTCAGGCACACCTGTAGTTTGTCCGGTCTCTTTGCCGGTACCGATAACACTGGGTCCCTTCACAGAACAGTGTCCATTTCTACTTACCATAAACTGTGGGGAGAACTTGCTGGGGCTAAATTTGTTGAAGGCATTGCATGCAGTAATACATTGTTCTCCGGACTGAGTTCGGTTAACAATTTCACCTCAGCAATCACTCACCTCTCAGTTTTTTACTCGACCTTTACCGACAGAATTCAGTAATGTTCCAGAATGCTTATGGGCAATTGATGATAATGATGTGGGCATTCTTCAAATTATTTTGAAACATGGAGTAAAATTGCCTCGCTTCCCGCAATATAAGAACTCAGTTGAAGGCGAACAGGCTTTGAAATGTATAGTTTCTGATTTTGTGCATCGTGGAATAATTGAGGAAATTACGGGTAGCCTATGTAACAGCCCCATTTTGCCAGTATACAAAAAAGGTGATAATGCGATTCCCTTTCGTTTTATAATTGATTTATGTGCTATTAACAAAATTGTGGCTCCTCAATTTCCTATTGTACCTGACGTTACAACGATACTAACCATGATTCCGGCTTCTGCCACTCATTTTAGCGTTGTTGATCTTAAAAACGCGTTTTTCAGTATTCCCATACACAAGGATAGCAGGTATTTCTTCGCGTTTACCCTAGGTGGACGCTCGTTCACATCCACTCGTGCACCACAAGGGTACACTGAGAGTCCAAGTATTTATAGTAGGGCATTAAAAGAGCAGCTTGATACTCTCGAGTTGCCTACTACTTGCACATTAGTACAGTATGTAGATGATCTCCTCTTGGCTGCTGATTCTGAGAGTGCCTGTAAAGAAGGCACCGTGTTGTTGCTTTGTCATCTAGTGAAACATGGCCACAAAGCTTCACTTAAACAATTCCAATATTGTTGTCAGGAGGTTGCCTATTTAGGCTACCTTCTGTCAAAGGAGGGAAGACAGTTGACACCTGAATGAATAAAGACTATTTTCTGGCATGTCTGTCCCAAATACGCAGAAGGAAGTTAGAGCCCTGATAGGTATGGCTTCTTACTGTAGATTGTGGATCCCTAACTTTTCGTTAACGATTAAACCAATGCTGGCTTTGACAAAGAAGGGCATTTCTTTGCCATTGCCATGGACTTTGGAACACCAGACAGCATTTGATTTGCTCAAATCCGCACTGTGTTTGGTGCCGGTTTTAGGAACTCCGAATTATGACAAGGCCTTTGTGTTATATGTGCATGAACGTGATGGATGTGCTTTGGCTGTGTTAACGCAGGAACATGGAGGGAAGAATAGGCCATGCGGCTATTTCTCATCTGCCCTTGATCCTGTTGCATGCGCTTTGCCGAGATGTTTGAGAGCTGTTGCTGCTGCTGCTGTGTCTGTAAAACAGAGTGAGGGAATGGTCCTGGGTCATGCGTTAACCCTAATGGTACCACACTCTGTAGATATTTTATTGAATAGAACTCAAACGCAACACCTCACTTCTGCACGATTGACAAGATATGAACTAATCTTTTTTGCCCCCCACATTCAAATTCAGAGGTGTTGTGTATTAAATCCGGCTGAACTTTTACCTGTCCCGCAAGACACTGTTGATGGTGACGAAACATCACACGATTGCCTTTATGTGGCAGAACAAGAGACTAAAGGCAGAATCGATTTGAAAGGCACGCCTTTGAATAGCCCACAAGGAGAGCTATTTTGTGATGGCTCTTGTTTTAAACTTCTGAACAGTACATCCACAGCTGCTTACGCCGTCACTACTTTAAACACGATTGTGGAAACCAAAGGAATTATGCATAATTCCGCGCAGGCCACAGAAATTATAGCGTTAACTCGAACTTGTGAACTTTCTGAAGGGCTTACAGTAAATATATATGCCGATAGTCAGTATGCTTTTGGGGTGGTCCATAACTTCGGTAGACTTTGGAAAGAACGAGGTTTCTTGACCTCGCACGGAACAAAAATTCAGCATGGCACTTTAATAGTGCTATTATAAAATGTTCAGCACATCAAAAGGTTACAGATGATGTAGGAAAAGGGAATGCTTTCGCTGATCAGATAGCTAAACAAACTGCCACTGATTCCAGTTCAGAAATGTATGCTGTAAGAGAAACTGTAAATATTTGCACTTTGGGTGAAAGTATCGATTCTGTAAAAGACATTCAAGCAGATGCTACCATAGAGGAAACTAAGATATGGATCGGGGGTGCAGGGAGACTGGATGATGATGGGTGTTGGGTGGACAATATTGAAGGAAAATGGTTACTCCCTGATGCCTACATTACAATGATGGTTATTATAGCACACGGTCCGACACATGTTTGTGCGCATAAATTGACTAAAATGCTACACAGTGTATGGGCCAATGATAAGATTTTCAAAACTGCGGAGCGCTTTGTCCAAGGGTGCATGGTCTGCTTGCAGCACAATGTATGAAAAGGTACCTCGACTCCTAGAGGAAGTTTCGCTCCACCTTCTGTCCCGTTTGAGGTTATTCACTTTGATTTTATTGAAATGGAACATTGTAACAATCTTAAATATGTGTTGGTTGTCATTTGTGCCTTTAGAAAGTAGGTTGAGGCCTTCCCGGTTAGAGATGCAATGGCCATAACCATGGCAAAAACTCTGTTGAAAGAGTTTTTTCCTAGGTTCGGGCTGCCGAGAGTCATCTGGTCGGATAATGCTCCACACTGTATCACTACTGTAATCTGACTAATTTGCAATGGATTACAGATTGATAGACGGTTCCATTCGGCCAGACTTGCCCAAATTGCCGAATTAGTGGAAAGGCATAACGGCATTATAAAAAACAAGCTCGCTAAAACGTGCGCCGGCACCAAGCTAACATGGCCGGACGCCTTACCGATTGTGTTACTGTCTATGAGAACAACCCCTCAAACTAAGACTGGGCTCTCTCCCTTTGAGGTGGTAATGGGGAGAGCTGCTAATATTTGGGGTTTGCCAAAAAGCAACTCTTTGCGGGATATGGAAAATGTGCTTCTTTCAGATTACTGTAACCAGTTGACTAAACATCTGTTTTTAATTTATCACCAGGTGCGAGAGGCATTACCTGTACGTTACGAGGGTCCCGGTCACAGTCTACGACCGTGGGACTGGATCCTCACAAAGGTTTTTGAGAGGTCGTCTTGCCTTGCACCTCGGTGGTGGGGTCCCTACCAAGTCCTGCTAGTCACTCAGACTGCTGTGCTGGTAGCGGGTCGTAAGAACTGGATCCATGCGACGCACACCAAACGTATCCCACAGCCCGTGCCATATGATACAGAAGATACAGAATCCCTTCCCACTGCTGTACATAGCGTGCCTGAGACAGCAACAACCAACAAGGGAGAATCAGAGACCGCTCCAGAATCCGCAAGGCCGACAAAATGACCATCTTGTATCCATACTCCCCAACAGTGGAACTTCCGGATCAATCCTTTTTTTATTCCCATTTCAGTTCATTCGCCACCTCCAGGAGGAAGTGACGACACTTTGTTCTCACCAGAAACTGTGAAATATAATTTGCATCCAAGGAAGTAAACGTACAGCATGGTCTCACTGTGCGATTGAAAAGAAAAAAAAATCATTTGAGGGCTTGTCTTTTGGCCCAACTGTACGGAAAGATTCTGTTGGCTAAGGGTTGTGGGAAAGACATTAAGAAGACGCACGACTGGAGTCGCCAGCAAACAAACAATTGGTGTTTTTTCGATTGAAGACTACAATGCCTGAACCTGCTACCGCCCGTACCGAACTTTTAGATAAATATGTGACTAGCAGAGACACTGATCAAGCATGTGAGGGGACCCCCAAAGTGTATTATTGCCTTTTTGTGATAATAACTGCATTTTTAGTAACTGTTGGTTTCGGGTTATGGTATCTGGAGGAAGCTTATCCGCTAGAGGACTTTTTACCTATTGAAAATGTATCTGCTATCCCCACTCATTCCGTGCAATTGCATACTTTATCGCCTAGAGATTCTTCGCATAGACGGAACTATCAGGATAATACCCTTTTGTTAATTATGAATGCCACTCATGCAATTTTAAATAGAACCAATTGATTGGATCTGTTCACATCTACCGCAATATGGGGATAAGGGGCTAGGTTGGTATATTCATCCTTTACCTTTGACAACTGCCTGTTACGCTTCTCTTAGAGCACTATTCTTTGGCCGATGGAATGGCAGCATCTCAGGGAACTTTGATGGTACAAATTTAAATAATTTTGAAAAACATGTTTTCATGCCCCTGGGATGCTCGCTTTTTGCAAATAGAGGTAAGCCAAACGTTGCTTCTGTTAGGCCCTCTGATAGATTGTCTTGTCCTTTTCAGTCTTTAATCTCTTTTAAAATGGCTCCTATAGGCAATAAGGATGCCACGCCTCCATCTTATTCTGTTAACCATAGCCTGATTCAGTATCCTTCTGCATACAGAGGAATGGAACATGGTCAATGGGTAATTTTAGACAGTGCACCAACGTTGCGAATTTGACTAGTGAGAACAGACCTCTGTACATAGGCGAACCTGTCTATTTTGTTTGCGGTGATGTGGCATTTCCATGGTTGCCCAGGGATTGGCAAGGCACCTGCTATTTAGGGATTCTACTACCTGGGGTATTTATTGCCAGTACTGCAGATATTTCGAAAACTTGTCCACGACGAGGTGTGAAAGGGAATACTCCAGCGCAAACTCTAGGAGATATCATGAAATCCTTTGTGCCATTTTTTGGCCAAATTACGAATTCAGAAGATATCAGGGGACTAGCGAGAGTATTGGAGAGAACCATAAATCGGACCACTGACATACTCTATAATATGACGTTAGAACAGAAAGCGATAAGATTAGTGGCTCTTCAGAACCGGATGGCATTAGATGTCATTCTGGCCGAGCGTGGAGGAGTATGTAAATTAGTAGGGTCTGCTTGCTGTGTTTACGCACCAGACTCCTCTCCAACGATCTTGTATAGGTTGGCCTATGCCCAGTCGCTTTGCGAGGAAATCCATATTACAAGGTCGTGACCTCAAGTGAATCAAGCCTCCATTTTAGGATAGAGCCGCCATTTTAGTTCATTGTACTGAACCCTGTAGTCTAAAATGGCTGTCTCGTGTGCTCTTGTTCTTGCCTTAACCTCTTCAACCTCTGTAGGAGGGTTAATGTCCAACCTGCCTTCAAGCTACATTTTAGGGTCATGTAGACCTTGTCCTTGGTTGACCTCGGGATCAGGGGATTACTTCAATCAGCAATGTTAACCTACAAGTATACATGAACAATAATGCTATCCAAATACGACATGCAAAACATTTGTTTGATCTGTATTAAAGCAATGTGTAAAGAGTGTAACATTAAAACTAAAGAATAATAGTGTGTGTAGTAAATATGTTGGAAAAGTATACCGCATGCACGAGATATGTAAATTAGGAAACGAACCTGGCGCGACCCTAGCCCAGTGTATAACTAACTTGTAAGAGGCTGGACATCATTATAACAAACGGTATAAATACGCTGATGTCCAGCTAGCAAATTCTGCTCACTGCTCACATTGAACCCTGCTGGTGGTCTCTGTGATGTATTGACAGGCAAATAGCTATTTGTGTACTTTGTTCGATACTGTTCAGTTTTGTAATAAAGATTCTGGGAATCTTTACAAGCCCGTGTCAGTGTATTTTCCTCTGCATTGTGTAAAAGCCTTAATATTGTATTTTTTTGATTTCACAGTATGAAAAAAAGAAATATGGTTTGCAGGTACTGTATGGCAAGTATTGAGTTTGCCATTCACAGGGATTTTTTAATTTCCTTGGTATAGCTGCCATATTTCCATCTGAAAAAGGATTTGGTGTTTACCTAGCAGAAAATGACATTAACCAACCTCAGAGACTTTATGCCGCATGGCAAGGGGTGCGTGAATGTGAGACCATGAAATGCAGGAGAGAACTAGGAAATGGTTCCAGGAGAGACAGTGTTCAATGAGAAGAAGCAGTGCATGTTCACACAAACCTTGACCACTGGAGTTCCTGGGTGTAAGCGTGCTAATAGAAAGCCTTCACTCAACCACCGCTCACATGCAAGAACTCTGTAGCAGGTCAAGCATTAACACCCACTACAATAACAATAATGATTCTAAGATGACAGACCAGCTGGAAATCATGTACAGCTGGGGACTTTGTAGTAATGCAGCAATAGCACGAACCACAGCACTCCACGCAATGCAGGTGAGAACCACCCAACAATTGAACAAGCCACAAGAGCTTGTTCAATTATTTATTATATAAGGAGAAGACACAGGAAGAAGATATCGAGTCATAAGTTGGAGGTGAGAAAGGTAGAATAGTCTATGGTGAAGCAGCCAGGAGGGGAAAGGAGGAAGAGGGGAAAAAGAGTGAGAAGAGGCGATAGGGGCTGGTCCTTTTAGAAGGTGCTCTGTGTTGGTTTGCTGGACTCTCACTTACTGATGTCAGTCAAACCTAATCCCTTTTCTATTGTCATAAAGGCCATTGAAGCTAGAACATGGGACTGGGTTATCTGTTAATCCTCCAGACAGTGACAACACTTCCTCTATCACCTTTCCTTGGTCCCTTCAGCACCCAGCAGATGCACACAACACACCATACACTACCCAAAGCATTCCTGCACATACCCACCTAGTTCATGCTTAGTGTTGTCAGATACTTCAATGTCAGTTGCAGCAAGAGCAACACGTGTTGGGATCAGTACAGCCACAGCACCTTCTGTTGGTGTGAGTGTAGAGGGGTAATGCATAACTACCACCGACCCCCCTGGCATTTTCCATCCTCTAAACCAGGTTCTCCTTGACACAATACTTTATGTTCCCCCAACACTTATTCAAATCATTATTGCTGATCTTGTACACTCCAAGGGCATTCATATCGGTGATTATTTCGTGTGGCAGGGCACTGAACACATCATTTCTGGATCTATGCCCAAGAAGAATAAATATGTCATCCTTATTTTCGTGTATTGTATTGCACTTGTCATTTGTATAGCGCCAATGTTACCCTTATTATAGTTTCAATGCGTTGTTAGTGAAAACACCCTTGGCTGACCAAAGTCCAAAGTGTCGGAAGTCATGGAGCATGATTATGATGTGTGTGTGCATTTTGCCAAAAAAGGCTTAGCAAGGCAGGCCAAGCTCTCGGAGAGCAGCAACCCATGAAGTCAGACATGTGGATGGGGGCTGAGATGAGTCAGGGTGGCGTCAGTGCTAGAGACTCGGTATGTGTTCATTGTGACCAAATTTATCGTAGGCCTGTGCAGCATTCTGCAGTTAGAGGTGTTGAGGCGTAGTGTAAGTATGCAGAGAGTTTATGTGCACAGCATGACTGCATTTTGCTGTAGTCCTTGCTGTAAACTCTTGTGTGTGGATGGCCATGCCTGCGGCCAGTGGAGTGCTGCATTATACACACCTTGCTGTCATTAATGGTGCTTTGTTTTTAGGGCACCCGCTCAGAGATTCAACAGTACATGGAGAAACACTTATCCTTCTCCATAAAATCTAGGAGGAACTCCACTTCTACCACAGTAAGATTCAGGACATTGAACCTCTTCTCTTTATCTTTGCTACTCTGGTTCTCCTTTCCTGTAATTATTTGACTCAGCTGCTATTCAGACCCCATAGGAGTTATTTAAGGGTCCCTTTTAAATTAACAGCTATTTCAGGCATCCATTTGATGCACATGTTTGTGCAATGCTATGCATGTTACTCCATTTGTATTGCAAATCTATGCTTCAATGTATTTCATGCAGTTGAGGCCAATGCATAATTGTTTTATGGATCAGGTCAGTTGTGACAACATTGGTACATATATTTCCACATTTGTTTTTAATTTGAATGTGCACTGAGATGACTAGTGCACATTTCATGAACAGTTTTTTTCTGCTTTGATTCCTTGAAAAGGATTGTGTGATTGCCCAGTCGCATTTTTGCGCAAATGCGATTCTGATTGAAATGTGCACATTTTTATTAATCAGGTTCTATATTTGTAATTGGGATATATGAAATTGGATTGGACTAAGGAGCTGAACACTGGCATTTTTGAGTACCATTGTAATTTAGGGTAGTAATCAATCCTGACAGGTTTTGCACATTTAAGATATTACTATTAGCAACCTTATGTATTATTTTGGCAAACTCAAATATGTGTTCATTTTTAGTAATTGTGCATGTAGTACATACACTCTTTATCAATGCTAGCAACTTCGATTGTATTTTATTTTCTGACAATTCTGTTGGTATGTTATCCCCTCTTCGTCCTTGTAGGAGTTAAGTCCTCACCCCGTAAACATACTACTCACCCTATAGTAACTGTCATGATTTATTGGGCGGTCACACTCAACTCTGGGTATTCCTTTCCCTCCCAAGCCAGGTGGTGCACACTAAAGCACTTTCAAGATTCAACTTAGTGAGGACTCCAACCTAAATTGTACCATTCAGCAAATACCCTCTTTACCATCAATGAACAAAGAACCAGGCCGGTGTATCGAAAGAATATATATTTATTTAAGGTTTGACAAAGAATAATAGAACAGTAACCAAAACATCAGCAACCAATTCTTTGGCACCACACAATATCACAATTTCAAATTACTTGCACCAATTGGCTGACTTATATTTCTAATGGACTTTCAGATGCCACAACACACAGGGAAAATTGAGAGATGGCAGTCATCTCTTTGCATCAGATTTCTTGCAATTGAACCCATAGAACAATTTAACTCACACAGTGATTGCTTAGTTTGTGAGCACGCTCTTTTCTCCCAGCAACCCCCACCCCCAGGCATCAGTTAAATATAACGCTTTCATTTTAAGGCAAGGAACGGGGAGTGGGAATACACTAGGAACATTGTTCTGGCTTTTTATTAGAAAGGTAGAGTTTAGGAAATAAACACAATGGGAAAATTGTTTTTCCTTTTTATTAGAAAGACAGGCTTAGGGAAATTAACTCTCTGGGAAAAATCGTTTTTCAACACACAATAAAGTGCAATGCAAGGCTTTGGAAATTCTGGGTCGAGAGTAAATGGGAATAACCAAGAAAATTTGGTTGGCACCACTCAAACAAGGGAAATGTAATGCTTTGGGATTCTGGTTTGAGTATAAATGGGAATAAGGGGGGAATTTCGTGTTGCACCATTCATGCAAGGGAAATGCAATGCTTTAGGATTCTTGTTTGAAATTAATGGGAAATTCGTTTTACACACTCTACATTCAATTGAAATGCAGAGTTTTAGGATTACTTATTTTTTTAGAGACAAAGGACACTCCCCTCTGTACTGAAGGCAGGGGTTTCAGAAAAAGAGTCACCTAAGTACTTATTGTCTATACTGGCTCTAACACGCTGGGCATGAGCTTTGTTAGTTTCGAACTCTAATAACCTTAATCATGTGATTTTCCTATATGGGAATTAATTCATTTAACTTTTGTTAACTGTGCTAAGGGTCTACACAGTTTCAACCCCTCATCCCCACAGTTAAATGGAAAGAATTAAGGCAGGCAGTTCCTCACACAATTCAATTTAAATGCATAGGGTGGTTTTCTATGGGGGGGATTCATTTGGATTATAATTTAATAAAAGGTGCCAAGGGTCTACCCAGGTCCACCCCCGTACCCGCTAGGCCAGATGGAGATTAAGACTGGCAGATTCCCCCAAACATTTGTTGGCCTTTGGATTAATCTACCTACATGGGAGGCTTTGGTTATGGGGCATCCAACGAAACAGCAGGGCTCCTCTGAGGACAGCACAGATCTGGTCACAGACTTCGGTCAAGGATAGTCCTCAGCACCTAGTCCTCCTTTGGCTCCTCAAATGGCACGCCCAGCTAGCTTCTAGATTTCCCAGTCTATGTCTCCTATGCAAGGTTTAAGGCCTTTCCATGTAACAGCTTTTTTCCTGGCAAGGTTTACTCTGATGGCCTTGGTAGCTCTCCTTGCCTCTCTGCTAGTTGTCCCTCACAAGAGTCCAGAAGCAGAATACCTCCAGGAATAGAGTGGAAAAGTTAAGGGGAAAAGTCACCTCAGATTGAAAGCTGATCTCTTATAGGGCTGGTGGCACTCCGGTATTATCATAATTCTGATGATACGGATTGGCTAGCTCTCTCCCTCCCCCTGCCCCAATACGCCCACTGCCTGCTGATAGGACAAGGAGTTGGGAGGTGTGGATGATGAAGGCTGAGGAAGGAGAAAGATTCAACATCCCAAAATGACAAGTGGGTTTAACTTTTCCATGTTCCTAAAAATCTCACAGCATGGTAGCTACCATCATTTTTCAGATAACTGCAGGCACATATATATATTTGAGTTCTATATTTTATGGTAAATCAGAAAATACTCATTTTATTTCAGCCCACCCTTCCTGGGAGGAGATACATTTTTTTTTCAATTTGCTCATGAGCCGAAATAGTTAAAACTCTGACATTTCAAGATTCAAACATTAATTTCCCACTCTCTCATGACACCAACTTTGCATTTCCTTGGAATTATGAAAAGGCTAGAATCATAATTGTCTTCATAACTCAAACTGTATACATCACACCTAATGTATATTTGCATGGTAATGAGGGGCGTCTTATCCACTTAAATATGAGTCCAGGGTGAGTTTGCTGGGACACACAATGTTCTTTTTATTAAGGAAAAGATGGTTCAATGTTAATCTATGGCACGGCATCACATGGGAGTTCATGGTTTCATATGTAACCCCACATTCTTTTCAACTTTCATTTCTCTTCTGTGACCTGACACAAACATCTCTTTATCAGCAGGGTGTGTTTCATATGGTTTGAAGATCCATTAGTGGCTCTGAAGGCCATTTCTTGAGGTGGAGCCAGCCCTAAAAAGGTCATTTCTGTTGGCCACTAACGCAATGCTAATGGGAAGGCCTGACCTTAAAAGTAATTTCTGCTGGCTGGCTTATCTACAGCCTCCACACTTCTGAACTAATTCTCTGCAATGCTTTGTATTTTAAACTAATACCAGGCCTGCTTTTCCTGGTGTGCCCAGCCAAAGGTCTTGAGGTCAAAGTTTTAGGGGCACAGACCTTTCAGTTCAGTCGGCAAAACAAGCTACATACATAACTCTTACCAAATGGCATTTTCAATTGAAAAGATGTGTTCAACATGGCATTATTGTATCGCATCTGGTCCTGCTGTTGATAAATACAATACAATATTTAACAGATATAAGTTCACTTTGGTATTATTCACACAGAGACCACAGTTACTTAGAAAAAAGTGTTTATTTTTACACAAAATGAAATAGGCCTTTCCCTTTAACTGTTGTCATTTTATATGATTTAAATAAGTCCTTTTATTAGGAACAAATGCAAAATGCTTGGCTTCACTTTGGATTTCTGGATCACCGTCTTGTGCTGCATAGAAGTCAATGTCCCATGCTGCTATCTGGCTCATAGGAGTCAATGGGCCTCATTACGACCCAGGCACTAATGGGTTAACGGCGCTGTAAAAGGCTGCGGCGCCGTTAACCTATTAGCGCCTAATTACGACGTCCCTTTGCAGGATCCAACCTTAACGGCTGGTTTTACCAGCTGTTAAAGTAGGGACCCGCAAAGGGACCTTGGTGCTAAGTACGGTGCCGCAATTCGCGGCACCGTACTTAGCGCCTTCCCCATTCCCATTGAACCCTATGGGGCAAAAATGGGAATGGGGAAGGGCCATGGCGGCATGGGGAATTACCACCCCGCCAACCTTGGAATGGGGTGCTAATTCCCCATTCCACCATGGCGGACACCGGCGTGGACCATGGTGCTAATAGCACCATGGTCCTCCGCCTGGGTCGTAATGAGGCCCAATGTCCCATGCTGCTATCTGTCTCTTTAAGTTGAAATTGTAACTTTTCATATTTTAGGAAAACAGTGCTTCCAATCACACATGTCTTATTTTTCCATCCAACAGGCACAATTAATAATTTTAGGCTGTTGGACATATTTTTCTTCACTTCAGTGCCTGTGTTAGGCAGAATCACATGCAGTACCCTTTGGGACCACTACATGCAATTAGGACTACAAGTGTCAGTACAATTTCACCTTTGGTACAAGCCTGTACTACACAGCATTGTGGTAGCAGTGGCTGAGCAGCCAGACTTATATCAAGAGTAAAGTGAGCAATACAAGGGGTTACACAAAGGACCAACAATCACAGTGATTCAAATAACCATTTACTCATGGTTTCTTGGTGAACGAATATATATTTATTTACGCAGTCATTTGGAAAACTTTACACTAGCAAAAGCAGCTCAATATCACATACTAATATATTACAAATCACAACCAATAAGTTACTGAACAAGTTCAGCTCCCCTGAAGTGGGAGCAAAATGGCACTTCAGTTGCTTTTAAAAGGGGTAAAAAGACAAGCTTTAAAGAAATCAAGGCACAAATACTTTCATAGGCATGGCACAGGGTTTCAGTTCACTACAACCAGCAATTCAATTCAATAGGCCTGAGCCAAAGTCAATGGTTCAGAGTCTTGTATAGGATAGCACAGTTCTGGTGGTAAACGGTTAAGTCTTTGCCACTGATCTTAGAAGAATTTGGTCAGACGAAAAGATAGATGTTGGTTTAGGGAAGGACAAGCCTTCAAAGTCGGGAAAGTTTCACAAACTTTCCCCGCGGCCGAAAAGATGTCCTGACCGCATTTGCACAGTACCTTTAAAGTGAAGAAGAGCTGTAGCTGAGGCAGTTGTTCCTGGCAGTTCCTGCAGATCTCGCTGTTCCTGAGCTTCAGTCGTGGGGACAAGAAGGAGGTTGTTGGGAAGTTCCTGCACTTCCCAGGGAAGAGGCCACAAGCTTGGCAAAATGTCAGTTTAAGGTGTGAGTGCCTTAAAGACCACAAACGGCTATCCTTCCCACTGGCTATGCGGTTTTCCACAGCACTCTGCAGAAAATTCGACGAGTATGGGGACGGTGTCCAGGCGGTTTACGAGTTAGTTGTTCCCACCAAACTCAAGGGAAGAACTTAACCTTGAAGGGCTTCTCTGTCGATGGAGTTTCAGGCAATTCGGACCTGCAGCAGGTCTTCACCGGTGGACCAGGAGTTGCAGCAGCCATCTTCCTTCAGCTTGTCTTCGGTTCTTTCGTTCCAGTGGTCGACTCTGCTTTCCAATTCCCAGAAGCCTGCTTTTAAACAGTTTTCCCCCATTCATTCCAGCCAGGCTGTCACTCACAGAGCAGGGTGGCTGTCCTTGCTGGACAGCCAGCTGACCAATAGTGCCAGAGTGCATTCAGGTCTCCTAGGAGACTAAGCACAGGGAGTTTCGGGCACTTCCCTCACATCCTTTCTACCCCAGGAACTCAGGCGCCAGAGGAGGGCTTCAGCACTGAAGCCTGCCAAAGGCAAATGAACAAAGCAACCAAACTTGGTTTGGCATGCGGAGTTGGACACCAAAAGGACCTTTCCTAAAAGAAACAGCAAAAAAAGTTGCCCGGAGTCTGTTTTTACAGATAGGTCTTGGGCGCCAGATTGAAAAACATGGCTGACCCGATTTTTAGCTACCGGTGTTTGCGGTCAGGAAAATTCATGGTAGTTTCTTTAAAACCACTGCCACCAGCCATTTCAAGTAGGAAAGGGTAACATCTGACTGTTACATGAGTGTTCAGACTCTGGGGGTGCTAGGCAACCCCTCCAGCACTTTATAAGAGGATAGCTTGTGCTGGGTCTGTAAATTTATAAATACTAGTAAAGGCAATTTAACTTTACATGCTCTGGGAGACAATAGTCAGTCCCAGAAAAGGTATTTAAACCTTGGGGAGTTTAAAAGACACCCCTGTGCCGCTGCACCAAAGGTGCTGTGTGACACATAAGAAAAAGATGATGCCTTCGGAGTTGTTTAAAAACTCCATAACTAAAGAACACAAAAGTAAAACACACATCAAAATACATGGAACAGTGGGAAAGAAAAGCTCACACTCTTCCCAGGTACAAAAATAAAATCCTAGAAATCCAGCAAAGTTTCTGGGTGTCTCAAAATGTAAGGGAAATTAGCACATTTTGAGAATTGTCCCTAACACCCTGTCCATTTTAACACAGCGGATGGAAGCCTGTTTCTTTCATTTCACTAGGTCTTATGTCGGAAATCACTATTTAGTACTGGCTTTTATATTTCAAAGGGACTCTACATTAGCCAGTTTCACTTTCACAGTAGGGGCCTGGCATGGCCTCTCAGCCTCTGTTACTCTGGGGATGTATTTTCACCCCACATAACAAATAGGTATTTCATACATTTCCTAACAGGGATTTTTCAAAGTTAGGCTCCTTCCCAAGTGCAGAGAATGAACCCACACAAAAAATCCTAGTAAGAGTCTTATAAGTAGCTTATTAGAACTTACGAAATGCACAGAAACTGCTTTTCTGAACACCTGTGATGACATGCTCTCAAATCTTGATTCTAATTCTCTTTCTGTCCTCAATCTTCTCAATCTATCGTCTGTGTTTGACACAGTAAACCACAACATCCTGATCTCTTGTCTCTGTGATACTCTGGGAATCACAGATATGGACCAGGCGTTGCTTGGCTCCTTTCTCTCTGACTGTCCTTCCCAGGTGGAACTTGGGTCCTTTCTCTACTTGTGGCGTCCCACAGGATCTAACCTATCCGCTTGGTTCTTCAATGTCTACATGGCCACTCTGGCCCACAGGATCTCTATCTACATTCACTTCTAACTTTCAGTGTTATGCAGATGACATGCCACTCTCTTTCAGGCTACCCTCGGCATCTTCCTCCTCCTCGCTTATTCCTGACTGTCTGTCCACAATTCCGTCTTGGAGTTCTGCTAACGATCTCTGCCTCAACACCAGTAAAACAGAGATTATCCTGCCTTCCCAATTTCTCACTGACCGGCCTCCCTTGGCCCTGTGCCTCCACCTGCTAGTGAGGTAAAAAATCTTGGGGTAATTTTCTACTCCTCTCTCTCCTTCTCGTCACACATCTCGAACATCTCTACAAATTCTGACTACCAGCTGCACATCCTCAGAGGTATTGTACCTTTTCTCACCTTCCCCCAAAGGCTCACCATCTCCAGAACCTTGGTTCTGTCTAGGCTGGACCACTACAACAGCCCATTTCTTAATCTTCCTTCTTCTATTCTCTGTCTGCTACAACTCATCCAGAACAGAACCGCAAGCTTTATCCTTGGCCTCAAGCCCAGGGACTGCATCTCTCCTGGGCTGAAATCCCTCCACTGCCTCCCTGTGGCTGCTAGGATCTAGTTCAAGACACTCTGCATAGTCCACAAGGCTTTCTGGGACCAGGGCCTGCACTATCTACAACGCTCGCTTCCTAAATACTCTCCTTCTAGAGCCCCGGGCTCGTCCTTCTACAACTCTTTGCTGGTGAGTAATTTTTCCAAGCAGAGATTTGGGGCTAGATCTTTATCCTCTGCTGGTGCCGCCTTCTGTAACAGCCTCCCTGCCTCTGTCTGCCTTGAGCCGGAGCTCCTTAAATTCCGGAATCTCCTCAAGATCTTCCTCTTCTCTTCTTCTTTCTCTCTCCCTCTCCCCTGCTAACCACCTCTTTCTTTCTCTCCTGCCTCACCACTCCATCTCTCACCTCCAGAGACTCAAATGTCCCAGGCTCCTCCGCCAGTCTTCGCACTTGCCTCCGGGCCTCTGCACTTTTTTCAGTACTACTGAACTTTCAGCATACCTCCCAAGAGAGGGGTAACATCTCTGCACTTAACCCAGGGCCCTGCTGGACTGGGTGCACTTTTTGAATCCTTATAAAATCATACAGGTTTTATGTACGGTCTTATAAGATTCTGATAAGATACTTATAAGAAAATCAAGAAGAACTAGTTGTATGGGACTCGTCTTTATACTCACTGGGACTTCAGCTTTTCTTTGTCTCCTCACCCAGCATGTTCATATGCGCCTCTGCCTTACCATGTCATATGTAAGTAACTTCATACTATTTTGACACAGCTGCAGGAAGCTGTTTTACTTCTAGGTGTAGTCTTCGTTTTTAGGTGTTATTTTCCCTACCATTTGAGCCAGAGAATTGTGGAGCAAAATTGGCTGCAGCATGGAAGGAGCATTGTTCCAGGATCCTTTCTCTGCATTTTAGGAAATAATGTTATTTTCTTAAATAAAGCAACAGGACTCTGTAAGACAGGCTTTATGGCTAACATTTGTCAATCTAGTATTCATACATATTGGAATTGCCACTGGCTCTGTTGGCAATCCGAGTAAAGGGCACTGATGGGAAAATCGCAAACTTCCCACTACTTGTTCTCCTTTTGTGACCATACATCTTTAGGGTAAGAAGTCAGAGCCCACAGGTCTGCACGGAGGACATTATACTCCATTTTCTCCTTAGGGGGCACTCTTTAGAAGAGCTTTTTTTTAAATCTGCGGGATCCCTATTTCATCTAAACTGGTACTTAATGGGCAAGCCTGCTCTTTTGATTCCTTCCTTGCCCTCAATCTCTGCATTTTATGTCATTTTCTGTACCTGGGTCTAAAATTCTTAGGGAATAGTTAAAGGAAAATACAGAAATCACAAAGTCCTGATTCAAAAGTCTAACTAAGCAGATTTGCTTTCGCTTATCTCACCCTCTGTCCCTCCTCCTGCTCTCATGTCCTTCGTACCCAAGTTTCTGTAAAACTGGTCTTTGGGAAAACTTGATCAGCTCCTTCTTGAGTGACAGGAAGTCATGGATATGCTGGAGTGATGCTTCTTCTGAAATGAAGTCAATACATTGTGGTGTCCCGATAGGGGGGCTGTTTGTCGCCCACATTGTTCAATCTTTACATAATGCCCCTATGCAATCTTGCATTTACTGAGGTCTCCATTTCACAAACTACGCGGACGACACTCAACTCCTTATGGAGTTGAGGTGAGACTATAAGGCTGACTCAATCAGACTAGTTCACATCTTGGGCTTGATAAAAAATCTGAATGTGCAGTAACTGGATGGGTTTGAACAGCACCAAAACTGAGCTGATGATCTTTGGATGTACGAAGGCCAGAGCTAAGTTGGGTCTGGAGTACACCCACATCTACATTGAAGGAAACCGCATAGACATCATGGATAAGGTTAAGACATTGGGGGTGTATGCCGAAGCCTCTCTTGGTTCGACGCGCATGTTGACAATGTGGACAGTGGATCACCCTACCATCTCAAGGTGTTTAGGCAGGCCAAACCACTCTTGTCCTTTATAAATCATCACACTTTAGTCAGAGCCATCGTCTTGCCATGCTTGGATTATTGTAATACCCTTCTGTTTAGTGATAGCATAAACCCCATAAAAAGATTTTTTTTTCTTCAAAATGGAGCCTTGCAAATCATCTGTGACATACCAAAGAGGGAGCATAACTCCCACGCTAGAAGAAATCTTCATTGGCTGAATATATCAGCAAGAATACGTTTAAGGCTATTTTTCTTACCTACAAATGAATCAATACAGGCGCACCTATATATCTTAAGGAACAATCAATCCTGTACGCCCCCCTAAAGATCACTCTGCTCGAGTAACTGTGGATATCTGGCTGTCCCAAGATGCAAAATAGTTAGAAGCTCGGGGTGATGCTTTCCTGTCCTTGCAGCACAATCTTGGAACAGGCTGTCCACTGACCTATGCTTGGAACCATGTTATCTGGTGTTTCAGAAACATTTAAAAACCTCTCTTATTTGAAAAAGTCTGCGCCCTGCTATGCTCTCTGCCTCACCAACCTCCGTCCCTCGGTATATGATCCATGTGTTAGTCAATGTTTTTGTCCCGTCTTTCATTGGTCCTTGTGTTTTTGTAAGCATCCTGATGCTTGCGGGCGTTGTCGCTCTATACACAAACAAATAAATACATTGTGAGGAAGTTAAATACCAGCAGTAAGTTGGTGGTGAGTCGATTGCAACGTTCCAGAAGAACGTTCTGGGGAATGACACTCTTTTAAGGAAAGAATATGGAAAAATGAAAGCTTGGCTTAAGGTTTCTGTGTAGTCCGGAGCATTACCTGTTTGGATTGAGTTTCCCTCTGGTTACTATGGTAACCCAGAAACTGTACCATCTGGTGTGAATCTGCGAATGGCCTAGGCACTTAGAGAGCTCTGCAAACATTACTGTTTGCAGGTGTTGTTTGAGCAGTATTGCCTAATTTGGTTTGAGCCAAATGCACCACGGGTCTCATTCACAAAGCGTTTTTCAATCGTTTTTTGCCATTGAAAGACGCGTTCGCAAATCAGGTCTCATGTCTGTTACAGGATAGACCAGACTAAAACATAAACACATAATGCATTACTATTCCATACGATGGTTTTATGTCTAGTAAGCCTTGACGTTTTTTATGAAAAACTGTACACGAATGCATTTGAAAGAGGGTTTAATTCCCCCTGAAAGTGGTTGTACAGTTAGTTTTGTATTTTGTGAAGTGCAGTAGAACTGGAGTAATAACAATAATAATAATAATAATAATAATAATCGTAATCATCATAATTTAGCATTTATATAGCGCTAGGAACCCTCAGGTATCTGAGCGCTGCTTATTATTACCCACGGTAATAGAACGAGTAGTTCTGAGAGTTCATTGTGTTTCGGAGAATGGATGAACCTACCACAGCTTGGTCTGCATGCACACTGGTAAAAAGGTCTTGCTTTACAAGCAGCCTTGTTACTGAAGCATGGTTTATTATCAGCAGGTTACATATCCTACTCATGCTGCTGACACCGCATTTCAAACTTGCACGGGAATCACTTGAGCACACTTACATGCATGCACGCCCAATACCTGTTGTTCGAGTGCTGTGTTTGCAAAACAGCAGGGACTATGGGAGGCAACAAAAAGCACTGTTCAACTAAAATCAGCGCCGCACAACATACAACCATGACAGTTAGGCAGGTGCGTGTTTAAACAATCCTTGCTTGTGTTTTATCATGACAAAAGAATCACGCTGTGTGTGTTCGTGACATGTAATACATGTTGTGGTGTTAGAGATGTGGTTATTTCCCCAATGGTCTGTTCGGGCCAGATCTTCCTAGATGCCATGGATTCTGTGATTCTGGACATGTTTATTTCTTCATCTGCCTCCTTTTATTTTCTACCTAATACTGCGAGGACTCATGACTGCGCAAGGTGGCAGTATGATTTATGATGCTATTTATTTCAGCTAATGGTGCCGAGGAAAGCAGTTGTGTACCCTCCTGTTTTTTAGTCCATGATCTCTCCAAATGAAGACATTCACAAAACTCGGCCTAATGAAAATGGAGAATCTACTAGACTTTGCTCATCCCATTCCATATCCATTTGTTGATCTGGTCAATGCACTTTTTCTAGTTGACTCTGCTGTGTTACCAGGTGAGGTGAATGTTGCATGTAGTGCTCCAATAAACATGGGGATTCTGCATGCAAAGTCCACCATGCATGGTGCAAATGCACAAATTGTTGGTCTGGTAAAACTTTCCACTAAGCAAAACAATCGCATAAGAGCCTGAAACCACCAGAATCAACTTCTAGAGACTGCTTTGACCCACAAAACCTCCTGAACTGGTGAGCCTCTCACGCATCCAACATTACATTGTGTACATAAAACCAAGCCTTTACCCACTGGCAATGCAGGGCATGGAACACCCTACCTCTTCACGTACGCACTGCATTCTCCATCAACACTTTCAGAAAGAACCTCAAGACATAACCGTTTCTCAAACCTAATCCAGCCTCCTCCACTGCTATCACCTGTCTATCATAATGTTCCTATCCTTTTCTCGAAACATTTTGTAACTTCTTTCCAACTTCCACCTTTTCAAACGTTTAATCATGTAAGGCACTCCAAGACCCTATGGGAAGGGCCAGCTCAAAACAAATGTTCAAATACAAAATATATACATATACTTACTTAAACTTCTCAAATCTGCTCTGTAAAAACAACTCAATTGTCACAACACTTTAGGGCATATCTGCCTCTTCCCTTTTGCAGAAGCAGGGACCACCTAACAGGACTGACACACACCAAAGCTTTCACAAAACATTCTACCACGTGTCATCCCTCCCTCCCTTTGTTCATGACATCTATTTCCTGCTTTGCCATACTCCTATCTTCCCCTCACTCATATTGTTTATTACACCTGGCTTATGTCTGACTACCCCGGTGGGGGCACAGTACGCCACTCCATGGAAAAGCCCAGTAGCAAAGAGACTGCTACCGTGGTGATTTGGCGCAGTATAAAAGCCTTTTATCATAAGGTAACTAAATTAAGGCCTGAAATTTGATTTTGCAGTCCCCAGCTCTCCCCAAACTACTAAGCCATCCTCTTCCAAACGCTCCTCATCCTATGGCTCTATAAATTAGGATTGATGTTTCTGTCTACCTGGCCTTCTTGTTCCCAGAAGATGTCTTCCTTCAATAGTCCCCCCTCCTCCTCCTGCCTCAATGACAAAGGTATGTGTCCTATGTCTTTGATGACCTAATGAACTCCTTTATAACCCCACTGCATTTGGCATCCACTGGAACCATGGCATCCAAGGCAGGAAGATTAAAATTAACGAGTCCTGTTGTTTGGCATTGTAAAGGAGTGCGTGTATCTTTCAACATGTCTGGAATCCCTGACAGCTGGAACAACGTAACAAAGTGCTGCTAAAACCCGATGCTTTGAATCTGCACCCTGGTTGCTGATCAGCAGAAGACGTGCCGAGCAACCGAATAGCATTGAGGAGGCTGCAGGTCACGTATCCAGTCCCTACCACTCAGTTGCTCTGCCCACCACCAGTTGCAGTGCCTTCCAGACAGTTACTTAAGGATTCTAGGACAGCTCCAGGCCGACAGCATTGAGGAGGCTGCTGGTCACAAGACCAGGGCCTGCCACTCAGTTGCTCCGGCCACTACCAGTTTTGTGCCATCCAGGCAGCTCTTTTCGTTTGCAGTTGTTGAGCAGGTGCAAGTGGCTCTTGGTCACATGAGCAAAGCCCCAAACACCTGTTTGCCCCAGTCCCTTCCTTTCCTTTAAAAACTCTTAGATAAAGGACATATCTTTCCCAGGCGAAGGGCAAACAAAGAAAATGGAGTTAGAACTGGAAGGACTCAGAACCAGAACCCTCCTCCTCAAACTATGGATAAGCTCCCTCGAATATGTGTTTCATCCCTCTCTCCCAACAGCCCATCCCTACCATCACCACAGATAGGCTACCATGCTGCTCACCAGCAACAACATGAACACTGCATCGCATCAATCTCACCCGAGTCACCATAGACAACATCAGCACTCCAATCCCGGTCCACTGATCAGACCATCTGGCAATCTCATTTCACATTAGTCAGCAAACAATCCTTTAGATTATTCAAATACTTCTGAGTAGAGGCTTTCATAGAAGACCACACCGAACTCCACTTCAAATGGGTATGCTCCCTCTAACGAACCAGGACTGTGACTCGCTTCTCCAAGAACTCAACACCTCCCTCACAACCAACATCAACCGCCCTGCCCCAGTGAAACAATGCACTGTGAAGCCTAAACCTACTGCTTCCTGGCACTCAAGAACTCAATTTCAACAAATGAACCATCACAAAACAAGAAAAGACTTGGCGAAAATCAAGCAGCGTATCCAACCTTGCCTTGCTCAATGAACTTTGTGCTACACACAGACGAATCATCACCAGTGCCAAGGCCACCTACTAGCAAAACTCCATATTCGACCACATCACCCAACCCTGATAAAATGGCACCTGCTCCTGCTGCATGCCCCTATCATCTTAAAATCCTGCTGCAAGGCTGTGAAGGCAAGTCCCTCTATACGCACACCCCAGAGTAAATACAACCCACTAGGGAACGAAGCCAAGAGATAGGTTTGCAAGGATAACAAGGTTTACTTGTACAAAATACAACTGCCAGCAAAGAACTCTGTTGTCCGAGAGAACTCTAGTCTTACATTAGCAAACAACGGCTTATAACCACAAAAAATTTCACAACATAGGGTTCAATCCGGGGCCAGCGATTGGAGGCTCCCTACACATGGGCTTGCTCCATAGGGGATGCAAAGCAGTAATTGGCCGGTTCTTCCCTGTCAATCTGGCTCCACGTGGGTCAGCTGGGCTCATCCTCATGGTGAAGGTCAGGGTATGCACAAACTACAAAGTTCCTATCTAAACTTAACAACTGAGACAGACTATTCATTAATTGTGGCAGGCACCTGGTTTATCATGGGAAATTATGCCAGGGGTAGGAAGGATAAAATACAGCCATGCTGACCCATACATTCATGACTTCATTGATACTGCAGTTCTCGCACCCAATGTCTCCCATCTGGGGTTTGATCTCTGATCTCTGATTTACCTGTCCTAGTACCTCATGTTACAGGGGACGTGTTTTGATTCTAGAAAGAAATATGGCTGCTTTGGTTTTAGATCTTTGGTGGACACTTTACGGAGGTTGGGGCCTGGGGGTCGTGGACTTATAAAGAATTCAAGTGTGTGGGGGTCGAGTCAGTGGTGTGAGGGTCACTATGACCTGGTTGGTGGGGGTTAGAGGCCCAAAGGCAGGTTAGTGGAGATGAATGTATGCAGGGCTGAGCCTGGTGCCATCTCATTCTCTTTGCAGGGCACATTTCTTGAGGCAATACTAACTATTCCCAACACTGAAGGGACAAGAGGGAAATGGACCTCCAAGGAGACAGGGCTCAAGTGTAGCCAGCATGTTGTTCAGAGATTTGGGCTTTATAACCCTGTGTGAACTCAGAGCATGATCAGCGCGAGTCTGAAGCATGTCCTTTCTAGGCCTAATACAAAATGGAGTCACGGGGAGTGGGCATTTCTAGTGCTGAGCATCTACTACTATGCGCTGCGGGGTCTTTGTATGGTGTCTGATGATGCAAAGGGTTCCCCTTTATGGGTTATATGGCCTCATATGGGGGACAGATTATTTGGAAGCGGCTAGCAGGGTGGGATAGGCTCATTTCAATCCCAACAGCTGGCACACGTAAGTCCCCAAGCTACCACCCTGAGAAATTCATCATCTCTGGAGGCCTACAATCCACCAGAAGTGAGGACATGTGCAGACTTGAATTCTGCTGGTACAGGAAGGAAAGAACCAGAAGACAAGCCTTCACTGTCTATGCCCTGAGACTCTGGAACCTCGTTCCAATCAACATCTGACTCACCCTCTTGATTCTACAGTGCAAGAATGAGCACAGAATCCTCCCATTCAATGAATGGCTGCTCCCTAACACCTAGGTCCACAGACTGTCCACTCCCTATCCAACCTGAGACTGGGTGATCTGATCCTCTCTCCTTCCTCCCCCGGTTGTGTATAGATCCCTTGCTGACAAATTGGCCACCTTCCCCCTCCCCTGTTAGCTCCCCACTCCTTGTTTCTCTCCTCTCCTAACCAGGTTCTTCTCCATATGATTGTTAAGCGCTCCATTGCTTCTTGAAGCTAGGTCTGCGCTCATTAAATACCGTAATATTAATAATGATAACAGGAATCCATTCTCCACCATCACCACTACCACCACCACTGAAGCTACAATCATTGGAGGAAAAAGACATGTCTGTGATTGGGGCTCATTCCAAGTATGCCGGTCCGGAAACAACAGTGCCGGTAAGCTTACCGGCACCATTGTTTCTGTACCGGCATACTACGAATCTGCCTGCCAGAGCTGCTGTGACCAACAAGGCAGACCCTGCCGGACCCAGCGGCCACGGTAGACAGACCAAAACGGAAGCACCAGCAACGTTATTTTTTTACTGTCGATCCCATGTACTGCAATTCCCGCTCCCCCTTCCTCTGCACTTTTCCCCTTCCCCTGCACTTGTGCGATCTCAATGTCACCTGGCTGGCCTAGTAAGATCGTTGTCTCTGTCGTCCCTTATTTCCCCTCCCTTGCCTCGTCACGCCTTGAAACACTTGTGTATAGGCGCGTTATAAATATCATATCATTTACACAGTGCTGCATGTGTCTGCTCCTGGAAGAACTGATCCTCGGCTGTGGATACAAGGGCCAGGTGTGATTTATTTTTAACAGAAGTGTAGCCCAATGGTGGAAGGACTACGGGTGAAACAATAATATTATAACAAAAGGTGTCTTACCACTTACACATTTTGCATTCCTCAGTACTGCATGTTACTGAGTATAGTGTTCTGAGGTATTTGAATTCCTCCTATCCTTCATAAACCTACAGTCTGGTTTCTGTAAAGAAAAAGAAACAGGCTGCTTGTGTTTCTTTTTCTACCGGGCCATTTTAAATTGGCCTCATTTATTTATTTTATAACATTTTTATAGCATTGCCATGTTGGTTTCTTAGGATGCTATGTATTCAAAACACAAAATAAAACACCAAGTGATTGGACAATATATACAAAAACACAGAAACATAGTGGTCAAAACTCATGTGCACATTGGGATGAATATGTACACATTTCATATGTTTTGAACTAAGGGAATGGTCCCATGCACCATCTCACACAACAATTCGACATGTGGCAATACAAGATCACCGTCCACCTCAGTACCCATGGAAACAAGGACGCTCTACAACGAGAGAGGCTCCGCGAATCCAGAACGAATTAATGTCGCTGTACGCATGCACGCTTGCCGTGCATTACTAAGAGAGGCATGACACATGCACGTACAGGAGACAGAATCACAGTTACTCCGGCAACCACTGCTCAACCAAGGAACTGCGGACCGCTTCCTCATAGGCGGGTAAGTGAAGGAGGGATTCAAATACCTCAGAACACTATACTCAGTAAGATGCATTACTAAGGCATGCAACATTTGTAAGTGGTAGGACACCTGTGGATATACTACAAGGGCCACATGTGTGCAGGCCAAGGCCCCAGCCACTTTGCAAAATCTATTAATGGCATCAAATTTGCCTTTCATGAACCAATTTTACAAAATGCAGCACAGCACCCAGCTTCAGAAGAGGAAGTGTATCCGAACAACCATGTAACATGGAAGATTATAGTTTTGCCTCTCTGAGGGTCTAGTTGGACACTACAATAACCATACCGATGATTGACGTTGAAGCATTGATAACCACCCTGTGATTGCAACATTTCAGGAGTGCACACTTTGTGCACTGGGCATGGGTAGTAATGCTTCTGCTGAACTTGAAATTCATTCATTGTTACTGTCTTTATAGACTACTCAGACCTTTTGTTGCAGTGCTGCAGGGCAGCAAGAATGGGCATAGCAGAATTACAGATGACAGATGTGTAATATAATCAACTTAGATTTAGTGCGAGAGTTAGGTATCTGAAGTTGGTAGAGTCTTGGACATGTGAAGGTTGGACACTGAAAGCCCATTCAAGTCTTAATTACCCAGAAATCCTGACAGGTGTGTTTTGGGCACTTGCTAATGAGTCTTAGATTTAGGCTTGCAAATCTTCTTTGGAGAATCAGTCATTGGCTAATGTGATAATCATTCTAGAAGTTGCCTTTTTTCTTATTTCCTCACAGTCACCAATCTCGTTTCTCCGGAATGTTCCTGTCATTTATCCAGAGGCCTCTTACGTGGTTGGGTATGCCGTAAATCTGGGTGAACTTTCTGCCTGTCAAACGCACATGTGGCTGGAATTCAGAAGATTTCCGAGAGCTTGTGAGGTTGGCAGCAGGCCAACTACTCATCTGAACACCTCTGTGGGCAGGCTCGGGTTTGGTTGGCAAATCAAAACTGCCAAGCCTCCCTTCCAATAAGAGCCCTAACATATCTAGGTGTGTCTGGAGGCAAAATTAAAAATAAAATCTTCTCTGTGTGGTTTGTCTGGCTGTTAGAGGAGGGTTGAACAGGACTGAACCATACCAGGAGAGAACACCAGCGCATGTGGTGTTTCCTCAGAGAATATTTGGGAGTCCTTTCAACATTTCCAATCTCTGACATTTTAAGTTGTATAATGCTTGTTGTTTGAAGTTAAAGTGTGAGTCAACCTATTGAGAAACTCTTTGTTTTTTAAGTCCCCATCCATCTTCTACCACCAAAAGATAAAAAGACACCCTTTGTGAAAACCCATGGTAAAAACCATTGTGGCAACTTTTGAATTCTTTGTACAACACTGTACCCTAACTCTTAGCCTAAAAAAGAAAGAATAAGGGACATTAAATCTTTTGTGATACCTTGTGAAACTCTTTGTCATTTGTAAACCCTTTTTTCTAATCTTCCTCCTTCCACTAAAAAAGGTGAACAAAAGAAAACATTAAAATAAGAAAGTTTAAAGCAAAAAGAAATCCCAGGTTGAGACTGCGCCCAATTTATCAAAACACGTTTTATTATATGAATGCCCTTTCTGGTGACACGTGTTTCGGTCCCTCATAGGACCTTCTTCAAATCAGGGCTGATTGTGTATATAACTGAAAAATTATATAGGTATTTTTCAAACACAACAAAAGCAAAGATAAAAATAAAATTGTTCATTCACATATTTAACAAAAGGCATCAGTGATATAATAAGAAAAAATATTTGTAACAAAACATAACAGTTAAATCAGAGAAACAAAAATGCCAGACAAAAATGGGGTCGGGGATAGGGAGGGATGTTGTGGGTTAAGAGATAAACAAAAACACATTTCCATTAGTCACTGCTACATGTATTGGCACATGGATGATTCAAAAATAAATTAAATTTGACTGTTTTACCTTATTTTCACCTATTGCTCCCTTAATGGGTTTAACCAAATAGTAGCCGCTCATCAAGTCTGGGGTTGGATCCCTTAAACAAATGTAGATCAAACATATTGTCACCTCTAGCCTAGTGTACAAACTCTCCACAAGTTTTTCATATAAATGCGCGGTAATTGTTTTTTCGCGGAATATTATATCTCCTAGAACGGCTTTCCAAGTCCTCCTTTTTGAAAAACAATTACCGTGCAGAACAACAGTTCTACGCTGTTTTTCACCACTCCGGAAGCTCACAGAATATTAAGGCCGGTGGGAAAAGGGGAAAAGAATTGTCTTAGCGGACATAGACAGGGGACTGTTATCTACGGAACTATGAGGAATGACAAGGAATGAATAAGACTGCTATGGCTGAGGGAAATCTTAAATGAATATGCTGAAGAATTCCTGTCAGAGAGGCAGAACCGCTGTAAGCGTCCACTGCTACTGCAGAACGACGCAAAGCGTAGGACAACAAAGGGGAGGGGCTTATATTCTAAACCAGCAACAACAACTAGACCACACAGCCATTTTCAGGGAAGCTACTAGGCGGCCATGATGGATGATGAGGAAGTGTTTAATACTGAATAGCCTTAACATTGTTCTTCCTACTCCTGATCCAAGAATGGTACCGCACTATCCAAGAAACCTTGGGGGTAATTCTAGGGGAACACCCAGTGATCATGACACAGACAGAGTATTTCCACATATCCCCGCACTGGTCTTCCCGGACCAGGCACGGTTTGTCCCGGGCCGATCTACCCAACACAACCTGAGCAGATTACTTGGAAAAATGCACAATGTTGACCCTGATATCCCTATAGCCAATACTGCGCAAGATGCCGAGAAATCGTTTGATTCGGTGAAATGGCCATTCCTGTTCGATGTACTCACGCGCTCCCGCATCGGTCTACTATTTATACAATGGGTTAAGCTGTTATATACTGCCCAGAGGGCAGCAGTATACACGGCTGGGATGATGTCAGATATCATATATCCATCCAGGGGCAAGAGACAGGGATGCCCTTTTTCCCAAATACTACTTGCACTGGTGATGGAACCGTTAGCATGCCATATTAGAGACCAACATGCACATAGAAGTATACGACTTCAGTCACACCTTAACATCATATCGTTGTACGCAGACGACATATCACTATATGTCAAACACCCCAAAGAGAATTTTCCCCCCCGAAATGTGAAGTCACCAGGTTTGGCGAGCTTTCGTGTCTCAAAATCAACTGGACCAAGTCTGAAATACTGCCCTTAACCCCGGCAGTGTGCCAGTCAGACATTGGCCCAGATTTCCGGTGGTGCACCTCTGGGATGCGATATGTGGGGGTGATGGTGACTACCAATGTGGGAGACCTGTACACTCATAATTATGTAAAGGTAATAGAGGCATTGGAACTAAAAGTAGACCCCTGCATACATCTACCCATGTCACAAGCGGCTTGTATCATGCTGGCGAAAATGGTCCTGTTACCCAAGCTATTGCACGTGTTTAATAACGTCCCTGTCTGGGTCCCGTGCAGCTTTTGGAACTGGGTTAGAAGCCTGATGATCAGACTGGCATGTGCGGGCAAACACGCAAGAGTGCCCTATGACACCCTCACCCTGTCATGTAAACAGGTCGGCCTAGAGTACCCCGATTTGCACGTGTATTACCTGGCAGCCCAAATTCAATACATAGCGCGATGGGGGCAGTCCGTCCCAGACTACCCTCACTCTATGATGGCCAGGGAAGCTGTGCTCCCAGATGACTTTAGGGGACTGCTGTGGGGTACACAACCCCGGATCTCGAGGATGGAAGTACACCCCACGGTGTGACATGTAAGGCCTGGGTCCATATATTACAATTGTCTGGTGCCTCGACCACATATTCGTCGAACCTCCCTTTATACAATATTCACGTGATACAACTGACAAACGAAAGAACCTTCCAAACCCTTTTTCAGAAATTGGGAATCCAATCACTGGGCGACCTGGTACAGGAAGGGCCATTCATCAACTGGGACAAACTGAAGGCCAAGGGTGAAGGGACAGCGGTCACTCTGCTCATATATTATCGGATCAGAGGTGGCCAGACTTCCCCAAGACCCCTGTTACCCAAACTATCCTACAATACGTGCTGAATCCACTCTCACCCCAGTAAATGGTGTCTACATTATATAAAATGGTCAGGGGAGGGAGAGCCAATACAACACACAGTTACAAAACCAAATGGGAAGCCAGCCTGGGGGAAACTGTAAATGAAAGGGAGGAGGTTTTGGGAAGGCACTACACATCCATAAAGTTAATAAACACAATAGTCTATCGTTTAACAATAGTTGAAATGTTCAGACACAATTTCAGGTGCAAGAGGTTGAATGTTACGAGGCCACTCGGGACAAGAGAAAATGAGCAAAACAAAATTG
Organism: Ambystoma mexicanum; assembly: GCF_040938575.1. Taxonomy (NCBI): domain Eukaryota; kingdom Metazoa; phylum Chordata; class Amphibia; order Caudata; family Ambystomatidae; genus Ambystoma; species Ambystoma mexicanum. The sequence continues at coordinate 312,516,904 of NC_090941.1, forward strand.
TGCGTCACCGTACAGTAACCCCCAAGATGCACTCCTAAAGAGTTCTTCCGAACCCACAGCTAATATAATAGTATATTTGTTAGGGACTGAATGTGGTATCAAAGCCCCCACTTCATTCCATTGCATAAACTCTTTATAAACAAAATTAATTCAATCAAAGTTTACACAGAAATCTCATTTAATGAACATAAAACAAATCACTACTATGTATTTCAACAAGTTAGCACAAGTTCAACATAACAGCAAAACTCAAAACTAGTACTTTCTCTTCAGTCGTAATTTCAAAATTCAGTCTACAGCTGACACATACATCTATTGCTACCACACAACAGATATGTGGAGTAAATGTCAAATTGCTTCCTTTTATACTTATGTACGAACAGGCTTCCATATAAGTTGTTACACAGCCAATGCATTTCAGATTGGTAAACAATCCATCTTCAGGGCCAGAAAAGCCTAATCGTTCCGAATGTAGTTCCACCAGTGTAGGTAAACCTTAACACTTGGATAGAAAAATCGAAGTCTCTGGAAGGATCCCCCAATCGGGGCATCTAAACGTCACCAAAGTCAATGGCGGCTGAGTCAAGGAGTTCCAGAACATCAAACTCCCTCGAGTAGTTTCGAGAGGCCTCTGGCGGTATACCATACACCCACAGTTGTCAACAATAGCCTGTATAACAATGTGTTCCCGTGTACTGGAAGCCAAACACTCCGGTACTGGGATTCCGCACTGACCAACCCTCTGGACCGATACACCCAGCTCATCTCTCACGCCGATGCTGAGCGACAAGCACAACATTTCGAGAAGGGATTTACCCCATTTCTGATGACGACACATACTGAACGGACTGAACACACCATTTTTCGGAGTCACAAATTGGCCCTGATTTGAAAAGGACACATGCTAGTGTCGAAACACGTGTCATCACAAAGGGTGACAGTGAATAAAATCTAATTTGTACAATAAAGATATTTGAGTGGCACAGAGCACATTTGTGTGAGGACATTCCATGTCTACTGTTTCTATGCAAGAGTTTGGGGCTTGACCTCTTTTCCAGTCCTTACATATCTGCGACACTGAAGCAATCCTAACTATCCAGGACGCAGGGCCTACTGAAGCTGGCATACTCGACAACTCCACTCTCAACACAGTACCTATGGCTACTAGCCCTGGGGGATGAAGGTCCATGTGGTGAAAAAAAAACTCCTGGGTATGGCCTCTGTGACAGCGAGATACCTAATAGCTTGCATGTGGGGGAAACAGACTGCACCAACGTTCCACAGGTGGATGGAACTCATGAATCAATGCGAGCAATGTGAATCACGGTACTCACAAACTTTACCTCCCAATAGCAGACCCATAGACTACTGCCCACCTTTCAGACAATATTACCTAGACTGAAAGCAGAATGAGTGCGCAGAGGATCTCAAAGTAATATCGGAGCACGTAGGGGCAGAGCCCATAGGTAATGAGACTGTATAGCGCTGACACAACATATTCCGGAGACTTTATAGTTCAGTAATGAACATACATAGTGCCGTAATATCTGAAGGACAGTACTGCACTACGGAAGATAACGTGGCAAGAAGTGTCTACCTGTATATGTTACTTATGTGCCTTAGAGTTGCGCAGCAGGGAATAGATTTGGGTGGTGGTGGTGGGTAGGGGGGAAATTGGGAATGTTTATGGTCACACTTGTGACGTGTAGTTGTATGTTATGGTTCCAAGTATAAGAAACTGCAATAAAGAAAGTTTAAAAAAAAATAATTACATTGATTTGTCTTCCTTTGTCAATACTAGCATTCAGTCTCATCACAAAAAAGGGTACACCGAGTTACAGTCTGAATATCTTTCCCCTCCTGCAAACAATTGGATGACTTTCTCTTCGTGGGTCCCTTCTAGTATTGTGTGATGGCGCACTCAGCGAATGCCAGTGGATACATTCCCTTGTGTCCAATCATTCTATGGTGTTATTCTTCACAACTTCCCCTGCTTACAATTTTATGATGTTCTCTTTTGTACTCATGACTAGTAATGTATGAGGTCACAGAAAGATTGCATACTCAGTTACAGCCACGGAATATATATCTTGCCTCTGAACAATTTTGTGATTGTCTTGTCACAAACAAATGGCACACACAGTTCCAGCCACTGCATGCGTTACCTTGATTTTCCCTTCACAAGTCACTGCTTGTATATTTTGTAGTTACAAAATATGTCACGCTCACTTACAGGCAAAGAATGGATTGCCTACCTCTATATAATTCAATTACTTTGGGCCTCATTACACGGAAGGCGGTAATGTTTAACGGTCACCGTTAATGGTAACGGTGACCATTAACCATTACCGCCTTACTACGAGGTCCCTTAGCAGGTTGGTGCTTAAACGCCTGCTTTTTGCAGGCGTTAAAAACCAACCCGCTAAGGGACCTTGGTGCTAATTACGGCACCGCAAAATTGCGGTGCCGTAATTAGCACCTTCCCCATTCCCATTATGCCCTATGGGGCAAAAATGGGAATGGGGAAGGGCAGTGGTGGAAGGGGGAATTATCGCCCCGCCAACCTTGGAATAGGGCGGTAATTCCCCTTTCCACCAAGGCGGTGCCGGTATTTTACTGGCATGGACCAAGGTGCTAATAGCACCTTGGTCCTCCGCCTTCCGTGTAATCCATCTTTGCTAGTGGCTGCTAGCATTTTGTCTCATAATAAATGATTGAACACTCAATGCCACTGAATGTATTCCCCTGCCTCCAAATAGGTTTGCTGGGGGTAAATCCTCCACTTCAAGATCAAACACGTGCACGGCACAGAAGAAATTGCAGTAATTCTGTTACTGCCAATAGGATGCCGGTGGTGGAATTACCACCATATTTAGCTTCAGTGAATAACTTGTAATGACGCTGTATGTTTGTTCTTCACAGCTAGTATTTTGTATTATCAAATAAGTAGCATACTCAGTAACTGACCCTAATTGTAATGTGATGACTCCAAACAATTCTATAATTTTTTTCTTCTCAACAAATTATTTGTCTCATTGGTCACAACACGTTGGCACACTCAGTTACAGCCACTGAATGTAACATTCCGCTTCCAAGAAATTATATGGCTACTGTTGATTTGTTTAGTCATCAAATGTTGGCACACTCAAATAGGGTAAATGAATGTATTTCCTACAGCCAAACAATTCTATGATTTCCCTATCAATATTAATATTTTGACTGGTCAGAAAAAGATGGTATACTCAGTTACAGCCAGTTAAAGGATTCCCCTGAACCCAAAAATGCTTGTTTTGTTTTTGATCGTCACTACTGGTATTCTGTCCCACCAGAAGTAGATGATGGCACACAAACTTACAAAACCTTACAGTTATCTCCTGCTGACAAACAATTCCATGATTTTGTCTTCACTCGTGACTACTAACATTTTGTCCTATCACAAAAAGAAGACACACTCAGCTGCAGCTTCAGATTCTAAACTCTCGTCTGTGTTGAAATAAATCTGTGAATTTCAATTCATTCCGTGGTCACCGGCAAGAAATGTTGCATGCATGTATGTCATGTAAGGTGATAACGGGATTGTCTCTTCACTAGTATTCACAAAAATATTGCCTGAGAGGGGTGTACAGTTTTCTGTGTTATTTCGAGTTGGTGCTGCGATAGAGGAAAATATGTTTTATATTTGGTGGCTGGGAGGTGGGTTTGTAGGAAGATTAAAAGAGTTAGTAGGATGAGAAAGGTCTGTGTGTTTTGCAGACTAAATTGTTTTGCAATATTACTATTTTTGAGGGTAATATTAGGTATATTGCCTATCAGAGTTTTCATCGCCAAATGGAATGGCCTTGATTCTACCAGAGGCCCCCTGTGTGGTGCCATGAGGAGATGATATCACAGTCAATATCACATTTGATGTTATTTTGTAAACCATTCAGCAGCTAAGGTCTGTATACCTGAGACACGTCCTGCTGGAGGCAGGGATCAAATCATGGCCCTGTGCCATGAAATGTCTGGTCCAATCAATCCCCCCCCCCAATTGTGGGTGCTGTGGCCTGTTTTTTGCAAAGAGCATGGATTCTGAAGAGACAAATGTTAGCACTTCAAATGGGCAACAGGCTGTGAGTATAGCTCTCCTGCTGCTCCAGTAATACCTTTGGTAAAGTTAATTGCCATCTTGCTATGTTATCTGTAGCAATATGGTGAATCTTTGGAACATGTTTTCTAGCAGTCATGTATTAGTTTTGTTATTATAGTTTTTCCCTCTGTTATTGACTTTGTGTATTTGTGATAACTGATTGTGTGATTTTAATGTATTTTATATAACGTAACCTCATGACTTAGTGTCGAATAAAGGTTTAAAAGTTAAGTTTTGTTAAGGCTGAGAATTCTTCTATGGTGATTGGTGATATTATGCTTTCTTTTCATAGGGCCTACCCAGTTCAGTTGAGTCAGTTTTGGCAGTACCATGGTTTGTGGTGCCTCTTCTTGTAATGAGCTTGTGTATTTCTTTTTGATAGTACTTCCTGTTTGGATGGTTTAATTAAAGCACCAATTTTCTAGCAGGTTTCTGAATTTGAGATGTTCTGTTGTTCATAGTTCCTTGGGAGTGACTTCCAGAGTTTTGCCAAGATGCATGAAAAGGCTGATCGACTGTATTTCAGTTTCAAATATTGCGTTGGTTCAATATGAATGTAATTTCTAGATCTCAGGGTTTGTTTCGGTTCATAGATGGAGATATGGGGGTCATTACGAGTACGGCGGTAGGGGGTTAACGGCACCGGTAAGGATGCCAGTGCCGTTAACCCCCTACCACCGTATTCCGAGGTCCCTTAGCAGGTCCCACTGGGGCCGGCTGGTTTTACCAGCTGCCCTTAGTGGGACCCGTTAAGGGACCAGGGAGCTTATAACGGGCCCGCTATTTTTGCGGGCCCGTTATTAGCTCCTTCCCCATTCCCATTGAGCCCTATGGGGGCTCGAATGGGAATGGGGAATGGTTTTCAGAATGGGGACTTACCGGGTCCTCGAAGGTTGGAATGACCCGGTAAGTCCCCATTCCGACTACCCGGACACGGGTTTGGAGGCAGCCATGGCGCTAATAGCACCATGTCTACCTCCAAACTCGTAATGACCCCATTATTCTTGTATGGATTCTGGTCCTTGGCAGTGGATTGCTCTGTAGTTAATGCAAAGTATTTTTAAGTAGATTCTTTTTTGACTGCTAGCCAGTGTAGGGTTTGCATTGCTAGTGTGATGTGTTCTCTCCTAGCGAGTCTGATGAGTAGTCTTGCTGCCCCGTTCGGTAGTTGTAGATTTTTGGTGAAGGACTGCAGCATTCGAAGGTAGATGCTACTGGTGTAGTGTACTCTTGATATGATGAGGGAGATGACGGTGAGTGTTCTGTGTGGGAAGTTGTGGAAAGGTGATATCTGTTTGTACATAGATGGAATAAGCATTTCCTTACAACTGCATTCGCGCTTGGCTCTAGTGAAAGTTGTGTGCCCATTAACATTCTGAGATTTTTAACTACTTTGGAAGATTCCAGTCAGTTTCTCATTTCCTTAAGCCTAGGAATGTGAAATTGGTTTGGTGGCATCTTGGGAGTGATCATGATCTCCATTGTGTTTGGATTGAATTTGAGGCTGTTGATGCTCATCCACCCATTTATTTGTGTGAGGCAGTTGGTAAGAGTTTGGTCCAGTCCTCCGCTGGTATTCATTTTGTGGATGATGTGTGTGTCATCTACAAAGTTGGAGCATGTGAGTTCATAACTTTTGATGAGTTTGATGAGTGGGTTCAGGTCGATGTTGAAGAGTAGTGGAGAAAGGGATGAGTGTTGTGGTACCCCACATGTGGGTGTGCGTGGTGCTGAGCTCAAGGTGTTTAGCCAGGAGGTTGCTGTACTTTCTGTTACAAAGCACTCTATCGATAGCAGACCCATGATGTTGATCCCTATTTCTTATAGTCCTTTGATCAGGCTTTCATGGTTGAATTTGTAGAACACTGCTAAAAGGTCTAGTAGTTTTATTGCTGAGGTGATGTTGGAATCAGCGTTAGTTTTTAGGTCACCCCAGATGGATACTATCGCTAATTGTGTTCCTCTAATGGGTCTGTAGCTGACTAGTGACTGGTTTAGAATCTGGTTGATTTCTGCATGTTCCAGAATTTGTTGCTATGCTTAGGTTTCTAGGAGTTTTGTTGAGTAAGCGATATTTAAAAAAGGGCCGGCATTTGGTTAAATCTTCTGTGTTTACCGATTGGTCTTTGAGGAATGGTTTGATGTGTGACACTTTGAAACTTCCAGATACGGATCCTATTGCCAGTGAATTGTTCCTGATGTTCCAGAAGTATTCTGCTAGCATTTCTTGGGTGAGGATGATCTTCTAGATGTCTAGTGGGCAGGGGTCTACTGGCGAGCCTGCTTTGTTGCTTTGGTTCACTGGGTTAGTGAATCTTGCTTTCGATATTGGTGTCAAGTTGTTTAGTCTTGTGGTTATTTATGGAGTTGGCTGGTTGGTGGAGTTGTTCGTGTCCTTGGCTATACTTTGGATGACTAGCTGTTTATAATTTTGTTTTTGAAGTGGTTTGCGAGGTTGTCTCAAAATTTCTGTGAGGGAGTAGGTGTGTTGTTGAAGGCTGTAGGGTTTCTTAGCTCATTGACGATGCAGAACATCTCTTTTGGTGTATTGTTTGCTTTTTCAATACCTTCTGCCATAGCATAGTTTTTTGCTTTGATGATTTCGGATTTGTATAGGCGTATCTCTTTTGGCTATGTGAGTTTGTCCCTTTGGTTGACGGTTTTCCTCCACACTTGTTCCAGTTGACTATTTGCTTTCTTTAGGGCTCTGAGATGGAATGTGAACCATTTTGCTATTGTTTTCCTTTTTGACTGGGTGAAAGACTTTTTTCAGTGCAACAACATCTAGGGCTTCCGTGATGTATTATTGGATTGTCTTGGCACTTCTGTCTGTGTGGAGTGTGCCTAAGACAGAGCTTGCAGGTTTTGAAAATTGTATTATAAAGATGGTCGCTGCAGAGAATGTGAATTGGGGCTGCAGCTGTAATCAGGTTTCCTATGCAGACATTTGCATCTAGGTTGTGCCCAGCATAGTGGGTTGCTCCCTTAACTATTTGTTGTAGATGCATTTTTGATAGTTGTGAGGTTACTGATTGCGCTGAGTTGGTGTTTTCATCTTCAAACTATATATTAAAGTCCCCTAGCATAGTCAGGTGGTCCTATTTAGTGGTTATTTCGGTTATGGCGTCTACAAATGCATCCGTGAAAGGTGGATTGTATGTGGGCGTTCTGTAGACGAGTATGATTGAAAATTGGTTTGGTGGTCTACTGCTAGGTGGAGGAGCACGAATTCAAAATTTTGAATATTTGAACTGTGCTGTTGTAATCTTTAAGTAGTCTGTATATATTCAATGGCAAGAGCCCCCCTACTCTTTTTCATTCTCTGTTGGTTTGTTCCAGATTGAGGTTTTTGGGTCATTATGTGTGTGCTAATACCTCAGACCATTAGCAAGATTTAATTGAGCAACAGGATGTCTATTCTGCCTTTGCTGAGGAGCTCGTATATCTCTTTACAGTGCTTTGGCATAGATCTTGCATTGATTAGGTTACAGTGAATGTTTTTGTTTTCTGAGCTTTGTTTGTCCTTCGAGAGTGGTGTCATTGATTTGATATGGTATATGTTCTTCTTTCTTTTTGATTCTGTGTTGGGACTTGGTGTGCATGTTGTGTGGCAGATTTTTGTTGCTTCCATTTCTTCATTGAGTAGTTAGAGGAGGGTGCGTTTTGGGTTGACATGGTCATCTGGGCCGTCTGTTGTTTTGTACAGTTGAATCTTGTTCTCATGCACGTTTTTAGTGATGAACTGTGTATTATGGTCATTTAGTTCAGTGGTATTTCTTCCATCGATCTGGGGTCTGTTCATTGTGTTTATGAGAGGTCCCTTCCTGTGTTGTTGGGGTGATTGTGGATGGCTGGTCCTTTGTAGATAGGTAGCGTGACAGGTGAAGTGATTTTGGTTGTGTTCTTGAGAAAGGGCTCTCTTGTACTAAGCAGTTTAGTGCAGAGTTTCATGACATTAGTTGGTTCCTGCAGGTGGTTGGATTTGACGATTGGTCTTCTTCACTGTCGTTGGGTTTTTATGGGACCTTCTTGCATGTCGATCTTTCATAGAAAGTATCATTTTTTTATTTTTTTAGTTGTTGGGTTCTGGGTTTGTCAGTCGTTTGCTAGTTTCTTCTCTGGGTTTGGGTTATCTTTAAATTAGGTTCAATAATCAGGGTCATTAGAGCTAGTGTGGAGTCGTACTTTAGCCGAGGTTATGAACAGTAAACTTTTGTATTGGTTAATTGATCTTGTCGGCTGACATCTCAATAGGTGGTACTATTTAAGCTGTCCAAACTAGCTGTTTGTATTTTTTTGGTTGGCAGATAGTATCAATGCTGCAGGGACCTCAGGGCTTCAGTTGTTTTCTGGGATTCTGATTGTACTTGGCATACTGTGGGATGATTCTCTATAGGGAGGTGCAGTAGCATATGGTCACAAGAGTACAGTATCACAGGAGTACAATATTGCAGGTGCACAATATTGTAGAGGCGCTATATCGCAGGAGCATTATATCACAGGGGCACTACAGTATGAAAATCTAAAGAACCATTAAGTGGAAACTAACCCTGACCCAGAAGACAAACACACCAGGATCCCTATAAATCAGCAAGGTTAAGACAATAGAAGAAACCTTACACAATATATAAAAAGGACTCAAAAATCATCTAGGAAAAGGTGCAAGCAGAGGCAGTGGCAGCAGCAGAGGCCGGGATAGCCATAGATGGATCTAGAGCATGCACAAGACGAGGAAGAACATGTAACGCTGACTTCTGCTGGGGTAAGAAGACCACCATTTGGTTGGAAAACTTGTTAATGAAACATCTGGCTACTCAGACCCAGGTGAAGAAGCTTGCGCCAGATTCACAGAGGAAGGGACCTAGCCAAAGAGACAGAGAGCACCAGGTTGTGGAGAGATCTGGATCTATACATGTGGATACCAAGTGATACTGAGACCTGGCCTTTTTAATACTGAAACCAGGTAGAGGTGAGAACTGTCATCGTCAAAGCTGAGCCTGAGGTTAGGGTAAGATCTAACCATGTGAAGATTGATACTACTTTGGGTAAAAACCCACTTGTGAATACTGATCCCCGGTCATGGAGAGATCTTCCATTTTGAATGCTGATACCAGGTCGTGGTGAAACCTGTTCATGGGAATGATGCAGTAGATCATAGTAAGACATGCCTGTATCAAGGCAGACACATCTGGACATGAGGAGACCTCTCCTTGTGAAGGCTTATAACTAAGGTCTGGGAGTGACCAATACAAAAGACTACTAGAACTAAGACAATAGAGAGGCCTTCATCAGAGAACTTTGATGTCTGAAAGGAAGTCCTATGGTGGTTGCAGAGGTCTTGAAAAGGCCAGTCTGACGGCAAAAAAAAAACAGACGATGAAGATAAATTCAGGAGGCTAAGGACTTGTTGAATATCAGGTATCAACGTTCTGTTGGCCACATCTTGTTCTACAGATTAGGGAGTAGCAGGTGGGGTCTGGTCTTATTAGTCTAGCTTTGAACATTACAATTTGGACTCATGCTACATGGTATTGTGGACATTGGGAACATTCTTTACTGTATTTTGGCCCTTTTCTGTCACTACAATTGCAGAGACTCCCAAGTTCATGTGGGTGTTGGGTGGTCCAAAGCAGACCATGAGAATCACCACAGGAAAGGTGGTATATGACCTCGAGATGTTGTCGTTTGTGCCATTGCTGAAACCTCTCCTCAAAACCTTTAGGCTTAATTTTCCAAAGCCTGAAGGAGGGTCAGGGACATTTAGTTTGTCAAAATCACCTGAAAGTCATGACGCAAAGATGAATCTAGTTTTTTTGCACAGAAAAGATTTGGCTTTGATATTCTCCTCATGACCTCAACTTACCTACTTTATCGTGTCATTGAAATGTTTGTTGCATTAATTCTGAATTAATAAGAAGTTCAGATGCATTTGTTTTCCGACACCTGGCAGGATGTCGCAAGACCCGGAGAGTAGCATGGTGTGTTTACATATAATGCAGTGGGTGTGAGCACAGAATATGTTTAATGTGTTTTCATTAGTGTGAGTCTGCGTTCATGAGTATTTGTGTGTGACAGTGACTCTGTGTGTATATGTCCATGTGTATGCAAAGTATGTATATTGTGTGTGCAACATCATTTAACTGATTTAAATTGGGAATTTACACTGCCAATGCTGGCGTATTGTGTGAACAGCTTCATGCAACTGATTCGCAGTGGCAAGGCTGGCATTGTCATAGTGAATTACAGTAGGAATACCTGCATGTATTGTGATGGAAGCATTGTAGATTTGTTGTACAGTGCCAATTCTGGTATATAATGTGGGCACCCATTCATAAAAGTGAACACAATAGCAATGGTGCCATATATTGTGGATGCACACATCATGCAAATGTTGTAAATTGTTCATTCGTATTGTTGGTGACCTGCAATGTATTGGATATTTTCATGTATTACCCTAGACAAACAATTGTAAATTGGATGACTTTTTACCCCATGTTGCAAAACAATTATGGTGTAAATGCACCTTTTGAATCCATTATTTTGAAAAGTGTCCTAAGGAGAGAACCTACCGCCCCCCAACCCTGAATGCCCATACTTTAATTAGGGCCCCCTTGCTATGCTAGGCGCTCTCGCTAATTCACTGGAAATGTTAATGCCCATCCACTGAATGTATTTCCCAGATGCCACTTTAAATTGATTCCAATAATTGTGATCCCCTTAGATGCCACGTGTCCATCTGCCACCAAACACTGCCCCCATCAACCTTGGATGGCTTAGGGCTTTGGATAATGGAATGAATACTTTTCATCATATCTCTTTGCTTATTGTTCTAGTGGCTGCTGATTGTCACCCTGTTTATTATGATGTCCATGATAGGATTGTGTTGTTTGGTTCCCTGACTGGCAGTCTAGTTCTCCTGATTCCTCGTACATTTAAAGGTATCTTGAGTTTTTTTATCTGAGTTAAGACAAAAGGAATTCAGTTCCGTTTTGCTCTTTAGGCCATCAGTCCATACATGTTTCCCACCTGACAATGATTTGCTGACATTTTGAGTGTCAGAGGCCATTTTAACTTCTGGCATGTGCTCTTGTGGCTGTCTATCTGTCTATCTGTCTATCTGTCTATCTATCTATCTATCTATCTATCTATCTATCTATCTATCTATCTACTTGTATTTGTAGAGAGCCTACAACCATAGGCACCTAAGCACTACCATCAGGAACATGGTGTGCCAACTGTAAGAGATTGGTCAAAGAGAAAGGGTTTAAGGCTCCTTTTGAAATCAAGAAGACGTTTAGTGGATCTAGGGTGATATGGGCGTGAATTGCAAAGATTGATGGCCAGGATTTATAAAGACAGGCCCATTGCTCTTGATCACTTGAATCTGATAGTTACCAAGGATTGAGCAGATCTGAGGGTGCAAGAAGGGGAGGGTCTTAAACACTGATCTAATTGCCTTAAATGTAATTCTAGCCAGACCTATCAGCCAGTTTAATTTCCTAAAAATGGGATATATGCGTGCTCTATATGATGCACGTGTTACTATCCTGGCAGTCATAGTTTGAATTATCTGAATATGGTTAAGTGCATATTGAGGTATGCCTAATAAGAGAGCATTTCCGTAGTCAATCCTGGAATGGATGACTGATCGAGGTATGGCTGCTGCACGCCATTTCGAGATGAATAGCCTGATTTGGTTTAGAATCATCAGGTGATAATTAGAAGGGCTAATTATTGTGTAAACATGGTTCATGCACAAATGAGAGTCAAAATGGGTTCCCAGATTTCTTACTGATGATTGAACTTTGGTGTTGTCTTTATCTAGAGATATTTCTTCAAGAGCCTTTGAGATGTGGAGTGGAGCAATGTGGACAGGCACTATGTTTTTGAATGCTCAGTCAGTTGATGTCCATCCAGTGATCGATGTTACTAAAAATATATTCTTTACATTATGGCTTCTTTTGAAGTCTGCATTCGGAAAAATAATCTATTGAGTATCATCATCATAGTTATGAAAGCTGATGTTTTCAGATATTACTCTATCACGGGGTAGTTTTAAGTATACATTAAAAGGCAATGGAGATGGACACGACCCTTGTGGTTCCTCACAATCAGTGCTATGTTCTTCCAATTCATACGCATCAAGTTTCACTTTAGCAGTACCTGCTTTTAAAAATGAACAGATCCATTTGGAGGCATTGTCGTATTTGCAACATTTTCAGCCTAGACAAATGGTGTGGCCCAGGGTTTCAAAGGCAGCTGACAGATCTAATAACATAAGCATCTCTGTTGAACCCTGGTCCATAATATTAAGGAGCTGATCTTTTGCGTCAATGAGTTCAGTCCCTATGCTCTTCCCATGATAAAATCCTGATTGGAAATCCCAGAGTAGTTGATTTTGTTCCAAGTGCTCTTGTAGCTGTATAGTGGCAACTTCGTCCAAAATGTTTAAAAGGAATGGACCATTTGAGATGGAATGGTAGTTACCAGGATCATATGGTTCTTATGTTGCTTTCTTAAGCATGGGGTGATCCATGTTCTTTTAAGGTCTACAAGAATATAACATTCAGTAAATGTCCTGTTGATAAAGTTCATGATAGTAGGTGCTAAGGTTGAAGCACATTGTTTGATCACGGAAGATGGGCCAGGATAACTAGACATGTAGTAGCATTCATAGAGTAAGTAGTTTGACAAGGAGGATGGACGAGGAGATGATGGTCCAATTTCTTACCAGTAATCTTCATTACTACAAGTCCAAGCCTTCTTCTTTAAAGTACATGAGTTTTCTTTCTCCCAAAGACATTTCAGGTTTCCAAAATCCTTGTGAGTACCTGATTGTCATCTAAAACAATATGCGCCAGTGAGTCCGGAAGGGCTTTATAGCCTGCACGTGGGACACCGTCCCAGTTTTAACAAAAATGAATTAAGACATTTAGGAAACATTTTTTAAAAAGAGATTATTTTAATTTCATTACATTTTTTAACTTCATTTTAGATTTAATCGGCATAGACCATAAAAGCAACAACACAGTACATTCCATCATTAAAAGATTACGGGCCTCATCACGATTTGGGTGGTAGATACCGCCCGCGCTAATAGTGTTACGGCCAACCGGTCCAGTGCTATTAATGCTGGATCAAGGGTTGGGTGGCAACTGTAATTCCCCATTCCCCGTTGGATCCATTGGACCCAATGGGGGATTTTTGGCACAATTAGCACGCGCTAATAGTGCGGCGCTCATTGTGCCAGAAAATTTGAATTTTCCTGGTGCGTTTACCCCCTGCTCTAAATGCTGCCAGACTCGTGATTGGGCGGGCGCTTAAATGCGGTGGTAATAGCGTTACCACCGCATTTAAGGGTTACCACCCAACTCGTGATGATGAACAACACAAGAATAAAGATCCAGTATTCAGCACCCAGTTGTATCGGTATGTATTTAAATGAGTTGCCCTCTAAGTTGACAACACATGTTTCGGCCTTCTTTGGCCTTTCTCAAATCAAGGCTTTTACATTCACAGTTGGTTATCGTTCGCCTCTGTGGGGTTAGTTTGTTAATTCATAGCCTTTTGCTCTCGCTCTTGAATTACTGGTACAATCCCATGATCATAATTTCGTGCTCCGGTCATCCGCGTTGGCTGTCTACTGTTCTCTCACCAACTTGTGATGAGGCCGCACGCCTAAAACACCAAACTTATAATAATAAAATCTCACAAAAGTAAAAATACATAATTAGCATATATAAGATCCCTGCTACACAATCATATAAATACCTCTAATACTTTGTAACCACCCAACTTCCTTAGCAAACTAACTTGCAACAGACTGGGATTTAATCATCCTTGCTCTCCTCAGCCAGGCCCCGTGAATGTATTTAGATATAAAATAGGCAACATTTGGATTGTTGGTGGATTTTCAGTAGGCTATGACTTACTCCAGGCATCTAATGCCTGATTCTCAAAGTAGTGGTAACAAATATGTACCCCTCAACACTTTATACCCTAGGCAGAGCAAAATGAAATGTACAATGGATTCCTAACCCTTCCCACATACCTGGCAAATGGCGGAATTAAAACTGTGCAGTTCTTAGTAAATTTTGCCACCTTTAGCATGTTCAGCCGATACTCTAAGCATACGATATGATATGATAAGCAATTTATAACGCACCTGTACACAAGTTTTTCTTGGCATGACAAGACAAGGAAGGGAGGACAGAAGGACGGCAAAACCACAATCTTACTAGGCCTTGTGTCATTCAGATCGTACATAGTGAGTGCTCTTGCAAATGATGGAGAGATTCTGTCAAGATACGCCTAAAATCCAAACTCCTGTTTGTTGCATAAATACGGTAAACCCGTACTCAAATGGAGGCAACCGTCCTGCATGTTCATCCTTGATACAGTTAAAGCAGCATTTTTATTCTTCCTTTGCTCTCACTGCTAATCTCAAATGGGGGTTCCCACAAGGGTTTGATATTGAATGCATTTAGTCCCTGCTTTACATGCTTGATCCAGACTAAGAAAAATAGATTATTGTTATGCTTGTCTCTGGGGTGAGGACACACCTCACAGGGTAAGGGCTGTGGTAAGGAAGGATGACTCGGTGTAATGAACTTTAGAACTAAACAATTAGACCATCAACTACAATTATCACCCAGATGGGATGTTGGCATACTGTAAGGCAATCGGGAGCGAGGTCTTCAGTGCCACAATTGTTGGTGTCACCCTGATTCCTCCTGGTTCAGAAGATGCCTTATCCCATGCCAATTGCTGACACAGTCCATCCACATTCCTGCTCCTCTCTAGCCACCCTCTGCCTTTTCTGATCACCTGTATCTGCCGACCATCCTCCCGCACCATGCACTCCAGAGTGACCCACGGCCCCAGACTCCGACTGGCCACTCATACTGTCCTCCCCTCCTTTTGCACTGCAACAAATGATGGACTACTGCATGTAAGGCTGCCCCTTTAAGGGCTTCGGCACGCGCGGAGTGAGGTTGCACTCTGCTGTGTGCCTTTAAATAAAGGGGGCATGCCCCAGCAGTCAGTGCGACCGGGGAGCCCAAATCGAAGGGACGTCTCCAGTGTGAGTCTGTGACGGGTGTGGGGTCACGGGACATTGCAGGGGTACAGAGAGCCCCACAACAGTGGCGACGAGACCGGAGTCATGGCCGGGCCCGACGGTGAATATAATTATCATTTTTATAACGAGCGAGGGATGGAATCATCTTGTTCTATGCCGCGGAGAGGGTGTGGACCACGTGGCTGGTGGCCATTTTGTTAATAAGGGCCAGGATGATTGCGGCACTCTGGAGGGACCCTTGTATGCCATCCAGGCATAATTTTTGGACATTCTTGCAGCGGGCAGCTATTTCTGCTGGCACAACCCATCAAATCTTGGAAATTTCGATTTTTTAGGTGAATTTCGTCGAGTGAAGTTGAGGTGCTGGGGGAAGCTTACTGTTTTCCTGGTAATACCCTGGGCCTCCCTGGCTCAATTTCTGGACACTTCCTGCTTTGCCTGTGGCCCCAACTACATCACATTGGCTGGCCGTTCATGACTGGACCATATTTGCATAGCCCATGCTCCATCTTGTACTGGTGTGAAAGTTTGAAGATCAAGAAGGCCTGCACATTTCAGATTGTCTGGGTGAGTTGCTGCCCAATAGCCATCCAAGAAGGGGTGCTTGTACGCTTCAACCATGAATGACCTGGATGATCAAGACAGGGGACAACCAATAGTTCAGCCACTGCCCCAGATCCAGCCTCCACCTGCGGTCCAGCCTTTGCCCCTACCTGTGCCTCAAGCCATGGCCCAGATGAGGCCCCCAGGGGCACTTCAGCCAATCCCTGAATTCGATGTGTCTGCCCCCCCATCCAGCCTCTGGTCTAGGTGGAAGCAATGGATTGATCACCTCAACATGTACTTCAAAGCCACCATGGAGGCCAATGAGGACAGCAAGTTGGCGACCCTATTGTACTCTGCAGGGCCTGCGGTACATGAAATATTTGACTCTCTCCAACCTACTGATGCTTCCTATGACGCAGCGAAGAAAGCTCTCCATAACTACTTTCTTCTCTTGGCAAATGCAGACTATGAACGTTTTGTAATGTTTTCCACCTGCCAAAAAGAGGATGAGACACTGGACACATTCTATGGCCGTCTCAGGCGGCTATCAGTGGCGTGTGCCTGGACAACCCTGATGATATGGTCAGGAACCAGCTGATACAAGGTTGTTCGCCAGGGAAGCTACGGAGATAGGTGCTGAGGGAACCTGGGATCACCTTGCCTCGCATCCTGGAACTGGTTCACGGCAAAGAAGTGTCTGAGGTACGTGCATCCAGAATGGAAGCAGGTGTGCGTTCAGCCAAGGCAGAGGAGGTCTGTGCCATGGGTCGTGGCGGCAGAGGTGCAAGAAGGCCAGCAGGTAACTTCTGTGACAGGGGTGGAAAGCCAGGGGAGGCATGCCTGAAGTCCGGGTATGACCAGCCCCATCCTGCTGAGTGTCCAGCGGCAGGGAAAACTTGTGGCCGATGTGGCCTGACCAACCACTATGCAGGGCATCCCTGCCGGTGATGGTGCCGAGAAGTCCTGTGTGGTCTGGCTATTTTCGCCGCCAATCACGCCCGCCCAATGTTGCCCAGGTCGATCAGGGTGAGGATGGTGCACAACTGGATGAGGAGGAAGAAGAGGAAGAAGAGAACATTTTCTTTGTATCCAGTGTTGAGGCCCTCAAATCCAAGAGCAGATGGAAACCGTGGTCCATTGTCGCAGTCAATGAATCTTCTGTCCCGGTACTGGTGGACACGGGGGCCTCGGTCAATGTGATGGCCAGGGGCCACTACAATGTCATGGAGTGCCCCCGAAACTGACCACCACTAGGGCTTGCATCTTCACGTTTGGGGGTTCCCAGCCAATTCCCCTAGATGGTGCTTTTGTAGCAGAGGTGGGGCATGGTGGTTCAAAAATAAGAGCACGCTTCTATGTAACACCTGTCAGCACCAATACGCTGCTGAGCTATGCTGTGGTGGAAACCCTGGGGATTGTACATTTTGCATACTCAGTATACGTGGAGGACATTCAAACTTTACTAGATAAATTTTCCCAATTATTCCAAGGGATTGGACAGATGGCAGGCGATCCGGTGAGGCTGCACATCGATGGCTCAGTGCAGCCCATCGCTCTCAAGCACCGCAGGATGCCTTTCCACTTGAGGGAGCTAGTGGATAAAGAACTGGACAATCTTGTCAACCTCGATATCATCGAGAAGTTTGAAGGCCCGACACTGTGGGGGTCCCCCATCGTTGTTGCAAGAAAACCCAAGCAACCAAACTCGCTGAGGATTTGTGTTGACATGAGGCTCCCCAATAAGGCAATCCGGAGAGAGCAACATCTAACACCAACCATAGACGACATCATCACCGAGCTGCAGGGGGCCCATTTCTTTTCAAAACTGGACCTTAGGGCTGGGTACCACCAGGTCGTGTTACTCCCTGAATCCTGTTACATTACAACATTCACTACTCACAGATGCTTGTACCGATATAAGAGACTCCATTTTGGGGTGTCCTCTGCGGAAGAGGTTTTTCAAAATATAATATGTGAGCTTTGGCAGACCTCGACGGTGTCTTGAACATAAGCAACGATATCCTTGTGTTCGCAAAATCAGAGGTAGACCATCTGCACAAACTCGCCAAGACTTTTGAACGGCTGCAGTCGCTGGGCCTGACGCTCCATCGGGAGAAATGGGAATTTCTAAAACCGGCCATCGAATTTTTCAGATTCATGTTCAAGGAGGGAGGTGTATCCCCTGACCCCCGAAAAGTCAAGGACGCACACCCACCAGAAAATGTGTCAGAGGTACAGAGCTTTTTGGTCATGGTGACCTACTGTGGCCGCTTTATTAAGAACTTGGCATCTCGGTCAGAGCCATTGCGGGCCCTGTTAGGGAGAATTCTCATAAACTGCTAATTTCCCTTACCTAATGAGTCCCTCAGCAACTTTGCTGGATTTCGAGGATTTATATTTTTTCACCTGGTAAGAGTGTGAGCCTTTTCCCCACTCTTACATGTGTTTTGATGTGTGTGTTTTTACCATTTGTGTGATCTTGGGCTCTGGAGACTCACCTACTCCATGAGCACCATTTTTGTGTGTGTTACACAGCACCTTCAGTGCAGTAACACAGGGTTGTCTTTTAGACTTCCCTCTGACTCAATTTTTCTGGGACTGACTACTGTCTTCCAGAAACATGTAAAGTTAGCATTAACTTTATGTAGTCTCTTTAAACTACAGACCCAGTACACCCCATCTTACATGGAGTATTGGAAAGGGTTAAATCCTAACCCTTTTTGTCTGTGTCTTGTGGGGCAGTTTTTCGCTCCCTTTTCATGAAGACTTTGCTGGTGGCAGTGGTAACTACCCTAACTTTTCTACTGCGGTTATCTTATATAACCATGGCATTGTTTTAGGCTATTATATTAGCCTCAAACATAAACCCGCTTGACCAAATAGGTTTTATTTTGGCTCCGGCTGGGTTTAGTCACCATTTCTTTTTGTTAAAGTCTTTCTCGTGTTCTTCTCTGCGCACCAAACCGGGGTTGATTCCTTTGTTCACTGTCTTTTTGCGGGCTTCTGCACAGAAGCCCTCCTTAAGGCACCTGAAAGTCTGGGTAGGCAGAATGTGAGGGAGGGGTCTTCGGACCCCTGCCATGGGTACCCTTGGTAACCCAAGTCGCACTCTTGTCTGATTGGCTCAGGGGATTGGCTTTGCCAGGCCAGCCACCATTCTGTGTGATTGACAGCCAGGCTGTATGAATGGGGGAAAACAGCATAAAAAGCAGGTCTCTGGGAATGGAAAGGCAGAGTCACCACTGGAACACAAGAACTAACGAGGAGCTGACAGAAGAGGACCCCTTCAATGACTGAACCGCCCGGTGAAGCCCTGCTGCAGGTACGAATCATCAGAATCCGCTGACAGAGAGGATCCTCCAGGAAACTTCTTCCCTTGAGCTGGTGGGACCAACCAGTTCGCCCAAACTGCAAGCCAGGACCCCTCCTCCGGTCAAATTCGCTGCACAGAGCTACAGTGGGCCAGATAGCCAGGAAGGTCGGACCCTGTTTGGGTTTTAAGGAGCTCACCTTTTATTTGTTGCTTTTCTCTGCTGCTGGTTTCTTCCCTGGGTAGTGCAGGACCCTCCGGTTTTCCTACTTCATGTCAGTTCGAAAGTCACTTCAGGAACCGTGAGCCTGCAGGGTCTACCAGGAACGTCCGCCTCAGCTACAGCTTCCTCTCCGTTTTAAGGTACTGTGCAAACCCAGTTGCTCGTTTCGTTCAGCCGCGGGGAAAGTGTGTGACATCTTTCTCCAATCCGAGGGCTTGTCCTTCTCTTCTTTTTGAACTAACTTTTCTACCACCCAACCTCGTCCGAGATCCGTGGCACGAACTTTGCCGCAAACTACCCTGAACCGTGTGATCTTGAACAAAAGACTTTTGTCCTATTGACTTTGGCCATAAGCCTTTTCCACCTGATTCTATCACTGTAGTTCCTCATGTTCTATTGCCCTGAGTACGTACCCATTGGTGTGGTTCAATTTCTATTAACTTTGTCTTTCCCTCCCTTTTAAATTGCTGCAGTGCCATTTTGCTCCCACTTCATTTTGTGAGCTTAACTTGTCTGGGATTTAAGGGAAGTGGTGTGGTGTATTAAGATTGTGATTTTAAGACTGCTTATAAATGGTGTAATGTTATACAGCTGAAGAGTGAAATAAATGTATATTCTTTTTCTTGAAAACCTTGAGTCAGTGTTTGCCTGAATCATAGTAATTGCTGTCCTTTGTGTAACTATTTGATACTGCTCACTTACTCTTGAGATACGTCTGGCTGCTCCGCTACTGCTATCACTTTAACAGTGTTGTACAGGCTTGTACCAAAGGTGAATTTGTACTGTCACTTGTAGTCTTAATTGTGTGTGGTGTTCCCAAAGGATACTGCATATAATTCTGCCTAACAGGCCCTTACAAAGAAAGAGACAGTGTGGCAGTGGGGACCACTCGAACAAGCGGCCTTCAAGGTCATCAATAACGCCCTTATGGTGGAACACACTATGACGTTCTTTGATCCTGCCCTCCAGTCTGAAATAATAGTGGACGCCAGCCCATTTGGCCTAGGGGCAGTGTTGATACAGGTTGGCCCCGATTCAAGTGTCAGGCAGGTAGCGCATGCCAGCAAGGCGCTGTCCGAGACCAAGCAGCCCTACTCCCAAATTGAGCGGGAGGCCCTGGCTGTTCTCTGGGGGTGCAGGCACTTCCAGTTATACGTTCTGGGCAGACT
The DNA here is from genome assembly GCF_040938575.1 of Ambystoma mexicanum. Taxonomy (NCBI): domain Eukaryota; kingdom Metazoa; phylum Chordata; class Amphibia; order Caudata; family Ambystomatidae; genus Ambystoma; species Ambystoma mexicanum. The sequence continues at coordinate 312,537,361 of NC_090941.1, forward strand.
AGTGACAGTCGTGACTGACCACAAGCCTCTGCTCCCCGTCTTGGCCGGTTTATCCTCTAAACCACCAGCAAGAATCGAAAGGTGGATGCTAACGCTGCTTGAATATGGGGTCTCATTGGTTTACCGGCCGGGCTCCAACAATGCTGCCGACTATCTGTCTCGCCATCCGAGAGGTGACATTGAGAGCGGGATGGATGCCTGTGCGGAAGAGGTGGACAACCATGTTCAATTGGTGGTGGAGTCGACGACCCTGAACTCCTTGCCATCGGAAGACCTGGAGGTAGCGGCGGCCCAGGACGAATGTTTTCACAACCTGAGAGCAGTGATGCAACAAGGATCCTGGAAGAGTGTATGGACTCTCTGGCAATGCGAACACAGGATGCAAAGGTGGCACTCGAGCAGCTGTGGAAGGTGAGGGATGAACTGTCATTCTCTGCATCCGGCCTCCTACTGAGGGGTGACCAGATTGTGGTCCCTCAGGCCAAGATCCAGGAGGTTATCGGGCTGGCCCACCAAGGTCATCAAGGGGCTGCCAAAACCAAGGCCCGCCTATGCCTCAAAGTGTGGTACCCGAAGCTGGAGAGACGAGTGGAGGAGTTTGTGGCCTCCTGTGTGTGGTGCCAGGCGGCATCCCCTGCACAGAGGGAGCCCTCCATCGAAGCCATGCCCTGAGGCCCGCGTCCCTGGAAGGTGGTCCATGCCAACTTTGGCTCCACAACGCAGGGCACCCACTTCCTGGTGGTGGTTGACGAATGGTCCAGGTACCCGGAAGTCGAATTTATTGAGTCTGTGGCCTTCGAGCATGTGGTGGTGGCCATGGAAAAGGTCTTCGCGGCTAATGGACTCCCTAAAACTCTATGTTCGGACAATGGGGCGCCATTCCAAGGCGAGTGGTTCATGGCCATGATGGAAGACTATGGGGTTCAACACAGGAAAATCACCCCGCTCTGGCCCAGGTTAAACGGGGAGACAGAGAGACTGATTGACACCCTAAACAAAGTATTCCGGATAGCACAGGGGCAAGGGCGATGCCTGGAAAGGGTGCTATACCAATTCCTGCGTGTCTACCGGACCACCCCCACACCTCCACAGGAGTAGCCCCGGCGGAAGCACTATTCAAGCGGTGACTGAGGTGGCTGCTACCAGAGGTCGGAGAAAAGGAACCAACGGTCATTGACGACCATCAAGTGGAGCAGGACTGCAGGCTGAGGACTGGACAAGAGAACATGAGGAGAGGGATCAGACCTCAGCAACTCAAGCCTGGTGATGAGGTGCTGATCAGAAACAGGCACCCACACGGGAAGTTATCTCTGACGTACGAACCTGAGCCACTGGACGTGGTAACGGTGAAAGGGTCCATGGTGACGGCCTCGGATGGCAAGGCATCGGTCACGAGAAATGTGAGTTTCTTCAAAAGACTGGGGGAGCCCAGAACAGAAGTGCCCCCGGGCCAGGACTTCGTGGACGTCCCAGACAAGGGCGGGGGTGTGGGTCACCTCCCTTGGTCTCCGGTCAGCGTGATGGCCGCCGATGGATCCCCGCTCCAGGAGGTGAGCAGGAGGTACCCTCTAAGGACAGGGCGAGGGAATCCTGTTCGCCTCAGTGACTATATAATGGAAAAGTGATTCCGAGTGACCACGGTGGGGTGCGCCAGCTGCAAGGGGACCCGGGTGGCTGTGATTAAAGGGGTCCAGCTGGGTTATAGTTTTGCGGTTTGATGTTTGTTAGGGAGAATTCTCTGTATAGGCTAATTTCCCAAACCTAGTGAGTCCCCCAGCAGCTTTGCTGGATTTTTGGGGTTTAATTTTTTCTCCTGCTAAGAGTGAGACTCTTTTTCTCCCACTCTTAGGCTTGATTTGAGAATGTCCTTTGACTTTGTAATGTGTTTTATGAGCTATGGGGTCTTTTACTCCATAGGGCTCCATGTGTTTTTGGTAAGTGTGTTACACAGCACCCTCAGTGCAGTAACACAGGGGTGTCATAGTGGCCCCCAAACATAGACTCCATACCCTGGGACTGACTACTGTCTCCCAGGGCATGTAAAGTCACCATTGACTTTACTAGTCTTGAATTGCGAACAGAACCAGTAGAAACCATCATATTGTGGAAGTACTGCTAGGGGTAATTCGATTGCCCCTGGGTCTGTTTTTCAAGGGGGCACTGTCCAGTCCCCCCTTGTCGAGTTTCTGGCTGGTGGCAGTGGTTACCACGCGAAATATTCCACCGGAATATTTCCTATGGGATTTTCCCATTCATTTTAAACGCACCACTTTTTTGGTGCAATGTTAAAGATACCGCTGGGTTATTTATTTAATATTTATTCCCCGGTTGGGTCTTTTTGCCAGGACTCGGTTTTAAAATGGCGTTTGTGTTCGCCTCTGTAACTCCAACCTAAGTCGAGCCCTTTGTTCCACTTTTGGCGGGCTTCTGCACAGAAGCCTCCAAAAGTGGTGCAACTCTGTCTGGGTCTACAGGATGTGTGGGAGGCGGGAATAGGCACCCTGGACTGAGTTGCCTCGGCAACTCAAGTCGCACTCTTGTGTGATTGGCCCAGTGGTGAGCCGCCCGGCTCACCACTTAGCATGTTTGAGTGACAGCTAGGACTGATGAATGGGGGTTTTCTGCATAAAAGCAGGGCTTTGGGGACTGGAACTTCAGAAGTCGCCACAGGACCTAAAGAATCCGAAGAGGGAGAAGCTGAGCCGACCTGCAGCGATGACACCACCGGTGGAGCCCTGCTGAACCGAACTCACAACTTCCCAACGACAGAGAAGATCTTCTTCCAGGAGAGTCTTCTTCCTTTGAGCTGGTGGGGTTAACCAGTTCGCCTTTTTTTGCCTTCCTCGATCGTCTCATGGTCGAATCGCCTGTGCCAAGCACCCCAGTGGCCGGATAGCCACGCTTCACCACTACTGCAAATAAAAGGGTAATACCTTTTAACCGGGAAACTCCGCGACTGGTTTCTTCCCTGGCAGTCCAACGACCTCCAGCTTTCCTCCACGTCGAGATCTTCTCTTCCCCTGGACCAAGCACTGACTTGCACCCGCTGCCAGGAACAAATGCCCCTGCTGGAGCTTTCTCACCATTTCAGGTACGTGTCCCGCCTGGTCTCCCTTGCAACAGACTGTTCAAGGTGTCCCATAAATCCTTGACTCTCTATCCTGGGGTGACCAATGACCCGTTAACATTACCTTACTGAACTGATCTAACTCCTTTTTGAACTATCTGCAAAGACTTTTAAAGTGTACTTCAACTGTGTGATCTTGGGAACATTCCGCCTTGCTCTCTCCAAGAGTGGGCCTGGCCTATGAACTTTTCGCTCTACAGTAGACCCTGCCTTTCTTGACTTGTTGTGGTTCTTTAAAAGTGTTGGTATTGTGTGTTTTCCTATTTCTGCCTTTTCTCTCCCTTTTTAAATAATTATTGGAGTGCCATCTATGGTTACGCGCTCACCTCTGTTTTGCAAATAAGTGGTGTCTTAACTTAGACTTGTCGAATAATTTAATCAGGGAGGTGTATATACTTCTAGTGACTGTGTTTGAACTTGCTTGACATATCAGTGCCAGTGTATTTTTACAAGTGTGTGTTTAAATAAATAATGATATACTTTTATACCAAAGCTCTGGTCAGTGTTTGCTTGTGCTACTGTCTTTTTGCACCTAATGTGTATACTCTATATACTGCCTAACTCTTCTTGAGAGAAGTCTGACTGCTCAGCCACAGCTACCAGGTAAATCTGGGTGGTACAGACTGCTACCAATTGGGTTTACTGCTAACACCTGTAGTCTTAACCTTTTTGCAGTGGCCCCTAAGGGAACTGCACAGGTTTCTGCCTAACAATGTTATTATTCTGTTTCTAGAGTGTTATATTCATACTGTTTATTGTTTGTCCTCATGAAAAAGGAGGAGTGTGGTGCTGCCCCTTTAAGGGCTTCGGCACGCGGCAGAGTGATGTTGCACTCTGCAGCGTTCCTTTAAATAAAGGGGGCGTTCCCCAGCAGTCAGTGCGACCGGGGAGCCCGAATCAAACGGACGTCTCCAGTGTGAGTCTGTGGCGGGTGTGGGGCTCACGGGACATCGCGGGGTACAGACAGCCCCACAACACTGCCCATGGGCTGCAGAGCAATATGCGTTTGTGCACCATGTTTCCTTTGTTAAATATTTTTCCCCAGCACATAAAATAGGGACATGCCAAAAATCCGGTCTAGTGTCTCGGTGCTAATAGGATGATTGCCAAAGAGCTGCAGGGAAAACAGTATCTGATGATATCTTAGTCCTCCTTTTGTGCCTGAACAAAGTCACAATTCTGGGCTTAAAAAATCCCGCATTTCACACTGCTCGAGTGCAGTAATATTTAAACTATACTTTATATGCGCATATTTGGTGGCAAATTCAATTTATGGCTGCTGTTTTTTACAGTCTGATACTACCATTTTGGCATTTTTCTGCCCAGTGCAGTAGTGGCAGACGGCATTATGCATTGTTTCAGTGATGCAGCAGAAATATGTCTCCACTGTGTGTGTACCCGGTGTTGTTCTTGGGCCCACATTGTTCTTATGGGTACATGCATGTGTCGATGTGTCAAATCTGGCGCCTGTCGGTGTAGATCTGGCATCTTAGAACATTTTATGTGTTCCCTTTTCCTATAAAGTCTGCGGCCTCTTTTTCAATTTCTTTCAAATAATGTGTTCTAAAATGAAGCATTCCGTTCCAGAATATTGTTTGGGAGAATTACCCCATTGAACACCCTGGGACTGTTGGGCTTGCTGTCTTGCTACTATCTAGGATGTGTATTTAGGCCACCGCTGTTTGAAAGTTTGCCCCGTCAACACTGTGTGAAGCATGTTATGTTCTCACATACTCATATTAAATGAGGACTATTGTTTGCTTAAAATAGACTTAGGTTTCATGGGGGTCATTAAGAGTTTGGTGGTAACTCAGTGGTCATACCACCAAATAGTATTATCGTTACCGCCACTTGGTCCGATGGTATTACAACTGGAGGTATTACCTCTGGTGGTAATACAGCCAGTTTACCCTTGGCAGAGTAAATCCCAATTTTATAGAGTCCACTTGTATATAAATGCGTTATAAATGCCATATCAATCCATTGGGGATTTGTGGTGGTCCAGAGGTAACTCATCCACTTCGCCTCCAAATCCCAATAGCGTTACTGTGTGGTAATTCTGCCAGAGATAATGGAAAAATGGAGGTAAACAGGATTACCTCCATTTTCTTTCGGGACACCCACACTCGTGATGGAGCCCATTATCTTTTTGCGGATATGTATGAATATGATGTCACATTGCCAGTTTAGGTTGCATTTATAGCAAGAAATCAGAGAATAAAAAATTCTAAATGTATCATTCCCATCTTTTAAGAACATGTTAAATTCATGATTGCATGTCATAGGTCAATGGTTTCATCGAGGCAACTATTTTCAGAATCCAGGAAGAAAACCTGGTATTGTCCTCTTTGCAAAAGCTAGCATTCATTTTTCTGAGCAGCTTAGGGAAAGGAAATGCTACTGCAGTGATATTTCAATGCATTCCAAAATGATGTAGCAAAAAAAGAAGTCTGTTTGTTCTAGGTCACAGACTGTCACAAATTGTTGGCACACACGAATACGAAAACATGTTTTGATCCAGGATAAAGCATAATTCAATGTATTTATTTCCCAATCATGATGCCATTAGTATTCATGTATTTCTCATTGTTCTGTTGTAAAAGGGGAAAGATAAACTCTGGGTTCTACGCATTACAAATACAATTTTACTTGTTTGTGAGCTTGTTTTGGAGCATTTGTCATGATATCACACTGCAAGAAGAAATAGGTCCTATTTCCTAGCTCTGGCCAATATTATTTGTAAGAGAAGGCAGTCGCTGAAGTCAAAAGTTAAATAAATGTCTTATTATTCCAGCGACCCTCTCTTCCATCTGATGACCGAGTGACCTATGATTAAGGGTTAAAAAGATGATGCAGGTCATGTTATCGCCGGTCAGATAGCACAGTGAGCTAAGCACACACCCATGATAACTGTGCAGCAGGCGGGCAGGTTCGAATCCTGACAGGGTCAACCCAGCCTTTCATCTTTCTGGGGTCAATAAATTGAGTACCACTCTGTGGGACAATAATGTCTCTTGTTATGTCAGTGCTTTGAGACCAATGGGTGTGAAGCAATATATTGGAAATTAATTATTATGGAGGGCATACATTGTTAGAAGTTTGAATCGTGTGTAGCCTAAAATCAACAGGTAGTTACAAAGATGGTGAATGCAATACCATGCAAAGGCACAGTTACCAGGCTTAATTACAAGTCTGGTGGTGTCCAGGTGTCCAGGCGGGATATCACCAGAGGGAATTACTGTTACAGGCACTTGGTCTGCTGGAATTACTGGCAGATTCCAAGTGCCGGCAAGGCTGGTTAATCCCCATTCCATGCAGTCCCATAGAACTCCATGGAGGTAATACTGGTGTTTTTTTGCCAGTGGGGTGCCTGACTTGCCTCCAGCTCTTGGCTGGAGGTGAATATTCCCCCTTGCCGCTGCAGAAACTTTATTACTGGCACGTTATTTCTGTATGGGCAAACGTGTAATGAGGCCCACTCACTTTGTCTGCCAATGTTGCAATTATGTGAGGCAGCTTTTAGGAATGAAAAATGTGGTTGTGTAGACACTGGCGGTGCAGAGATGGTGCAACGTTGCAAGTGTGCAGATTCTCCGGTATGTAGGGCTGGGGTCAAGTTACACTAAGTTTACATTGTGAGGAAGGTCACGAGCATAGGGAAAGATGGAAATGGTGTCCTCCCGACGCAAACTTGTTCAATCTCTGGGTAATATCGAATGTTCAGCGGTGGATCATTTAGATTCTGAAAGGACAGGAGGGGGGAGTAGGCACATGTCATGTCAATCTGGAATGATGAAACATGGTGAAAGTGTACCCTTAACCAATACGGCGGCTATTGTCCCATGATCGAGAATTGAGGGATGTATAGTATCCCACTGTTGCAACAGGGTATGCAGACAGCACACTAACTCGGGTAAGCTGAGGTAAGATTACTTTTAATGGCTCAGCACGAACTACGCCTCCCCTTCCGGGAATGCCCCAACCGTCCACTCCCAAAACTTCCCCTCCCCAATGTTCCAACCCCAGGGCCATCTATCGCACTTACCAAGATGCAACACCCACAATAACAACAGCCTTCAAGATTCTGCAGCTATTGCCAGTTCATTATAGAAGTGGCAAGTAAAAAGTGCTGGTCAAAGCTGTTTGTAGTTTATTTGCACCAGACCAGTCTGTAATCCCAGTTTAGCCACTTGCCCAAATTAAGTGACCCTGGGGAAATGATGCAATGGGAACACTACTAACATTCCAATGCGCGGCACAATCGCCTTCCCTCTGCCCTCAACATTTAACAATGACCAGGGGGGCCAGAGCCTTTGCAGTGCGATAAAAGGAGTGAAGCACGACCTAGAGATGTTGCTTATACCTTATCTTGATCTCCTAATCTTTGATGTTCTACTAAGGACACAAAGAGCAATGGGGTTCATTATGAGTGAAGTGGTGCAGTAAAAACAGCAGGAATGTGGTAGTAATTCAGTTAACGCTGAATTACTGCACCTCCGAACTATGAGTCTGGCAGTGGAGAGATAGGATTATGTTTCGTTGGGTGGGGTTGTGGGATAACAGTTTAGTGCGCTCTGTGCCCTATTCCATTCCATAGGTTTTGAATGTGTTGCATATGCGTGAAAGTGAACGAGGAAATGGTTCCCCTACTCCGTATGGTACATTCAGATTGATTCTTTGACACAATTCCCTGCGCCACTCCGCTAACATCGGAGAGTCAGCGCGTAGGACCAGGAACTAGAGACTTTTCAGGAGGGATTAAACCCGTGACACACGGCAAACAAGACGAAAGAAAAATCTAAGAAGAGAAAGGTTATTGCCCTGATTTGAAGAAGGCACATGAGGTGCCGAAACACGTGTTTCACAGAAGGCTAAACTTTACAAAACTTTAAAAAAATCACAAAGTCAACAAACTTAAGAAAGAGTTTATTTGTACAAACAGTGGTGCAGGGAATTGTGTGAAAGACTCAATCCGAGAGATAGGATTAAATTGGAGGTAAAAGCGCCTACCTACTGCCAAAAATCATCATAACTATGCCACAATCCCCAAGAATGGGGACTTACCCGTGTAATTGTGTGGTAATTCCACTGGAGCAAGTTGTCTTGGTACCAGTAAGTCCGTTTGGTGATATTTCGGCAGATTTATCTCTGGAAAATACCACCAAACTCGTAATGATGCCAAATGTCTCTCCCCCATGTATTGCGAAATCATGAAAGAAAAAGCCCAGCCTGGGAATGATTGACGTGGTACTAAAAAGGGTGAGAGAATCAGGGTCACTGAGAAAACCGTTGGGGCGAGCAATACTAGACATTACTCTAGAAGTATCAAAAACACACTTAGAAGGACTATTAGTGGGTCCCATACCTAACAATACACCCCAAAAAATGTTCATACAAATAATGTCAGGTTAGTGATTCAATTTCTTTACCTATTTAGAGTTATCTTCTGGGTAACTTTGAATTACTTGCCCTCCAACCATTCTCTCTTTTTCCTAGTGTGGTGGCTAGTCCTAGACAACTCTGATGAGCCACTTATCTAGGGTTAAGGGATAGAAAAGAGTTTTGCCCTACAGCTATTTTTACACAGTCACTACTTTACATCACATAAAAGGCACAACGTATGATTTTTAACCAACATTGCGTGCTTAGTGCCTTGCAGGTGAAATATAATTCCTTTATTCTTTTTCCCTGGGTTGGCAATTAAAAAAGAAAGGGGGTTAAAAGTGAAACAACTCTCATGGGTTAAGGAAGCATACTTCGTAACATCCCAACCATGAAACTACATGTGATGGTGTTACTGAAGTGTTATATCTCTTTAGCAAGTGTTGTGCGCTCGGAGGGCTTAGGGCGAAGAGTGCTATATAAAAATAAATAAGGATAGATAGATAGATAGATAGATAGATAGATAGATAGATAGATAGATAGATAGATAGATAGATAGATAGATAGATAGATAGATAGATAGATATACTTGCGTAGTCCTCTGGGCCATCAAAGAGGTCCTTTGCTTGCAACAGGTCTATACAGGCCTACCGGTTTAAGTAGTATAGTAATTGAACCACTTTCTTCAGGGCCACAGCAGTCTTAAGGGTGCTGCCACAATAAACATGGAAGACAGTTTCTAAACTGGCTGTTCACTGCACCTGTAGATGGATAAACGGGGTAGACGGGGTGGAAGAGAGAACACAACAAGTTTTCATTATCCTGTGACCTATGTATGTGTTAGTTAGACATCACTCTGAAATTAAAATTAAAATATGCTCCTTAGCCCAATTGCTTGTGTGGTGTGGCCAGGCAGTTTAAAATCAGTTTAAAGTCAAAAGACTGTTTTCTTTCACTCCGGGCGAGGTTTCCTTATCGTCCTGTTTGAACCTGAGAGGGTACACAATGCATCTCTTTGCGGCTTTTGAGTGGTGGCGGGATATTTAAATCAATCAACTGTTTAGTAAATGCTATAGCAGTGTATTTCTATAAGTGCTGACTTCCTTGTCTAGCCACTCGTATGCTGGTTTTTAACAGGAACCCCTATTATGTCGGGGAATCAAATACTACGTCCTCTGCATGTCCTGCTGGACTGAGTGACTTACCAAGTTTCATAATGCTGGAACAGTCACGGCTTCGCTGGATGGCCGGCTGCTATTGTCTCTGCCTCTATTACAAGGAGTTTGTGTTATTTTACTTCTGCAGTCGTCACAGTGCATTTCTGCGCATGTGCGACTCGCGGGTAAAAATCTGATGGGAACGCATGTCCGCCATCTGTAACTGCGTGATTTCTAGCCAGGCCTGGTTGGAAATAGCGATTGAAAGTTGTGCATTCACAATGACTCACATCCCAAGTGCAAACATTACAGATTGTTATCGTATAAGACAATTAACCAATCATTTAATGTTTCTTCTGCAACAAATTCTGAACTATGTTCAATTGGTATGCTAGTACAACATACCCTATTTAATTAATGCGCATCGCGAAGATGCTTTTTGTATTCTTCTTAGCCCATGCGGCTTAAATAAGTTTGCTAAACCTGTTTCTAATGGCAGCCAAATGTGGACCTTGATCTAGATTTTTTAGTTTGTTGCGCTGATAGGATGGTCGTGGAATTCGTCCAGAGTGGTGATGTGGTTGTATTCATTCAATTCAGTATTTACTGAACGAATAATAAAATGCATACCTAACGCATACCGCTGGTAAGACCTCAGCTCTCAGGACGCTGATATGGTTCTGTGCTCAAGCAGGAGTTTTACTAAATCGTTGGTGAGATGTATATTTGAGGCATAGCTCTCAACCATTTCTGTTGCAAAGGCGGGTGAAATCACCCGATTTTGTTTTTGGCGGGTGAGACGCCCATTGAAATAAATGGGCGTGCAGGAGGCTTGGCGGGTGAGTCAGCCCTTTACAAGGCGGGTGACACCCGCCAAAAGCGTGTGAGTTGAGAGCTATGTTTGAGGCATGCCATAGCTCCCAACCTTTTTTGTCACGAAGGCGGGTGAAAACACTCGATTTTCTTTTTGGCGGGTGAGAGGCCCATAGAAGTGAATGGGCGTATGAGGAGCTTGGCGGGTGATTCATCAGCTTTCAAGGCGGGTGACACCCACCAAAAGCGGGTGAGTTGAGAGCTATGGCATGCAACTCAATGTGCTGACTGATGTTTTCTTCTGTTCCTATGGAGAATACTATGGCTGATTCCAGAGTCTCCAAAAACTTGCTGCCAGGGGTGACACATGTTACAGAGAAGTACTATGATGAACATTAATCTGAAAGGGTGGCCAATGCCTGCCAACTAGTATGTTCATTTAAGCCAATTCTTTCTGTCTTTAATCGACAAATCCATAATTGTTCTCTCTTAAACAGCAATGTATGTAAATTACCACCTCTCCGAGGTACCGTGATTTTTTCCAGAATTATCCATGTGAAATCTGCGGGACCATGTTTTTTCTGAATGAAATGCTCCAACACTGGGGCTGTCAATTTCTGAGTCCTGATGATGGAGCCGTGCTCACCCAACCTCATTTTTATAGGAGGGGACATCATGCCTACATATCTCAGTCTACAGGGACACAAAATAAGATATATTACATTAGTGCTATTGCAGCTTGTAAAAGTCTTTTGATTCCAAGGGTATCTCCACCCATTGTCAATCGAAGTTGATCTCAGTGTGTTTGGACAGGCACTACATTGACCACATGGTGCATGTCCTACCGGTGCTGTCTGGTTCAATAAGGTGTTTGGTACCTGTTCTCTTAGCTCTTTATATGTATGTATTAAGGAATCACGCAGATTGCGTCTCCTTCTCATCACAAATCTGGGAATCTCCATATGTGATCGTCCTACCTTCAATATCGGCCATCGTTTGAGTACTTCCTTCTTAATTTGATTGACCAGAGGAGAAAAACTGAAAACACTTGTGATGGTATTGCTAGTTTCAGTTCTTCTGCCATGTTGCTCCAAGGTTATATCTCTGGGAATGTTACTTGCTCTTTTCTTGGCTCATTTAATGACACGCTTAGGATAGCCACGGCTGAGTAGTTTATCTGCCAGTTTACTGGATTGTTTGTCATAGTCACTTAGGCTGGAACACTTCCTTCTGTACCTAAGAAACTGTCCAAATGGGAGATTGTTCCTCAGGTTTGTTGAAAGGTAGCTATTAAAATGTAGTAGAGAGTTGCGGTCTGTCGGTTTGTTACATACCGTACTCCTTATGAACCCATCTGTGGCGCTCAGATTTAGGTCCAAGAAGCAAATACCCTCTCTGCTATGGGTATCAGTAAAAGTTAGGAACCTGTTTCGAGCATTTAACCAGTCCATGAAGGTGCTTAGTTCTTCCTCGTTTCCATTGAAGATCATCAGCACATCGTCGATATACCTGGACCATGCACTGATTTTCTCAGTAAAAGGGTTATTTGCGCTGTAGATGTTTTTTTCTTCGAAGTCCACCATGTACAGGTACACCAATCTCAGTGAAAAAGTTGACCCATCGCATTCTCAGATATTAGTTAAAAAAACTCATTTTCATAAATGAAGTCATTTTTGGTAAGGGCGATCTTGGCTAATTGCATGGTGAGGGATATTGGCATCATTATCGGTGGGTCCCTATTCCTCAGTACTTTCTCAATGACTTGGAGGGTCGCCATTTGGGTACCTTTGTATAAAGGGACTCCATGTCTAGCGTCACTAGTAGCTGTGATTCAGGACTGAACTGTTGATCTTTAATCAAACACAAAACTGATGTGGTGTCTTTTAAATATGATCTCATTTTTGTGATCTCCGGTTTCAACAGGATAGATCCTATCTCGGAGACAATGGGTCTGCCAGGAGGTGGATTTTTGCCTTTGTGAATTTTTGGTACGGCCTAGAACGCCAGCCGCTTTGGTGTTGTTGTGATAAGGAATTCACTTTCCTTGTTGCTAATATATCCTTCGGCTGCCGCTTCCTCTATAATTGGAGTGATTAACTGTCGTATACTTTCTGTTGGGTCACTACCAAGTCATCTGTAACTATTATGGTCTCCCAGAAGGTCAGTCACCATTTTCTTGTATTTAGAAGAGTCAATTATTACTGTTGTGCCCCATTTGTCTGAAGTATGGTTCATTAACCCATGAGAGTTGTTTCACTTTTAGCCCCCGTTCTTTTTTAATTGTCAACCCCAGGAAAAAGAATACAGGAATTATATTTCAACTGCAAGGCGCTAAGCACACAATTTTGGTTAGAAATCCTAAATTGTGCCTTTTATATGATGGAAAAGTAGTGACTGTGTTACAATAGCTATAGGGCAAGTCTCTTTTCTATCCCCTAACCCTAGATAAGCGGCATATCAGTGTTGTCTAGGGCTAGCCACCACACTAGGGAATAGAGAGAGCAAGCAATTAAAAGTTACACAAATGACTCTAGAAGTGCAAGTGGGCCACCTCCCGAGCATGATTACTAGTGTTTTCACTGTCAGAAAGACAGACCTCCCTATAGCCCCCAAGTTACAGTATGGAAGCAGATGTGACTCAACTGAACCAGGAACCATTGCTAAATAACAATACAAGAGGGGTAGCCTGTAGTCTTTAGATACTAGGAACAGATTATCTAATGTTTGCACTGGTTTAAAAAATTGAGGATTACCTAGGAGGGCCAATCACAGGTCGAAAAAGAGGACAATTCTGTCATTGTCACTATCTGCAACTGGAATATAGTGATATCTCTTCTGCATCTGGACATAGTAGCACATGTCTGAAAGGGAATAATTCAGATTGGACCACTGGGCTTCCTGTAGCATCCAAAACACAGAACATGAGTAAATTAATGGAAAGCAAACCAGTGGCATCAGCCTCACTCAGAATCATTTTCCAGGTAGGTTGCTACATGTTCTGTGAAGTGAGGCTATCTCTGTTAATGTACAAGTTATGCACAAGTAGATTGCTGGCTTTTCAGAAACAAATAGGGTCTCATTATGGGTTTCGTGCTCTGGCAATTGTTTATGGTAAATTCGGTACCAACATTTTTTTGACTTTGGTTGGGCTTCTAACTATGGCCCCGGGGACATTACCTGACCGTAATAGCCCCCTGCTCGGGTCATATTGCCTAAATAATGCTGTAACAGGAAGGGTCCATATGATTGGAATCAGGTGGTCCCTTCAGTTATTCCCCATTGTGGGGCCCCATAGAACTCCATGGAAAAATGGCGTCATCCCACATACAGTGTTACTGCATGAAGTAATATCACATTCGGTAACGCTTTTGAGTGGAAGAAAGGCCTGCAGTCTCAAAGAGATTCAGATGCAAAACTAAATCAGAATTCCAGAGGTGCGGTAAAGGTGGGGGTCATTCCAATGTTATCACTTCTTTTACCACACTGCCAAACTTATAAAGAGGCTGTGTGTGTCCAGTGCTGTACAAGGCATAGACGGGGGTAATAGAATTCAGCGCACAAGTGGCGCACAGTGTGCGCGTGCGAATCCCTGCGCCAGCCGCGTGCGCTAAAATACATTTCCGCGCACAGCATATTCATGGATTCCAGCCACCAAAACCAGCCGTGGTGCACAGTGGCGCAGCGAGCCTGCAGCAGCGCCAGTTACGCCCCCAAGAAGGCCCCTTGCGCAGGGAAAAGCCATCAAAATCCCCAATCCAGCGCAAAGGGCTGCGCTAACCCTGTACCAGCACGGCAAGCGGGGTACGTGTATCACTGAGGTGCGTGGGAAGTTTCTCACGTGATTTCAGCTGGGTACGTGTATTACTGGGGTGCGCGGGAAGTTTCACACGCAATTGGCCCTGTGCGAGTGGGGTACATGAATTACTGGGGTGCGCGGGAAGTTTCACACGCAAATTCAGCAGGGTACGTGTATTTCAGGGGTGCGCAGGAAGTTTCACACGCGATTCCATCAGGGTACGTGTATTTCAGGGGTGCGCGGGAAGTTCCACACGCGATTCCATCAGGGTACGTGTATATCAGGGGTGCGTGGAAAGTTTCACACGCGATTTCAGCTGGGTACGTCTATTCCAGGGGTGTGCGGGAAGTTCCACACGCGAATGTCCTGGGTACGTGTATTTCGGGGTGCGCGGGAAGTTACACACGCAAATTCAGCAGGGTACGTGTATTTCAGGGGTGTGCGGGAAGTTCCACACGCAATTCCATCAGGGTACGTGTATATCAGGGGTGCGTGGGAAGTTCCACATGCGATTCCATCAGGGTACGTGTATTTCAGGGGTGCGCGGGAAGTTCCACACGCGATTGGCCCCGTGCGCCCGGGGTACATGTATTACTGCGGTGCGCGGGAAGTTTCACATGCGATTTCAGCAGGGTAAGTGTATTACTGGGGTGCACGGGAAGTTCCACACACGATTGGCCCCGTGCAAGTGGGGTACGTGTATTACTGGGGTGCGCGGGAAGTTTCACATGCGATTTCAGCTGGGTACGTGTATTTCAGGGGTGCGCAGGAAGTTCCACCCGCAAATGTCCTGGGGACGTGTATTTCGGGGTGCGCGGGAAGTTACACACACAAATTCAGCAGGGTACGTGTATTTCAGGGGTGCGCGGAAAGTTCCACACGCAATTCCATCAGGGTACGTGTATATCAGGGGTGCGCGGGAAGTTCCACACGTGAATGTCCTGTGTACGTGTATTTCGGGGTGCGCGGGAAGTTTCACACGCGATTTCAGCAGGGTACGTGTATTTCAGGGGTTCCGTGGAGTACTACACGTGAATTGGCCGTGTGGGTCCTCCCAGGTGTTCGCTCTACAACCTCCACAGCCCCTGCAGGCAGCCCACACCACGGGGGACTAACCTGCACCCCTGCTCATGTCCCTCAGGCAGCCCATCCACCATGGGCATGCCCCCCAGCCAAGCCACATGTCACCTTGCACTACTGATCAACAATGCATGTCTCCCAGCACCCCCACCCTCCAGCAGTGCAGGGCGCCCTCCACCAGGCCCCCACACATGTCTCCCAGCACCCCCACCCCCCAGCAGTGCAGGGCACCCTCCACCATGCCCCCACTCCTGTCTCCCTGCACCCCCACCCCCCACCAGTCTGGGGCACCCTCCACCAGGCCCCCACTCCTGTCTCCCTGCACCCCCACCCCCCACCAGTCAGGGGCACCCTCCACCAGGCCCCCACTCCTGTCTCCCTGCATCCCCACCCCCCACATGCCAAACACCCAGCCAAGTATTGCATCCACCCACTCAGAATTGCCAATTACATGATACAACCCCAATGGCAAGTATGTAAATGAACACATGTCCCTCACATACACACAATGGCCCTCATTACGACCCTGGCGGAGATCGTGGTGCAATATGCACCATGGAGCACGGCGGAAAGCTGCCAATACCGCCATGGGGGTTGGCGGATTTACCGCCCCATTCCGACCTTGGCGGGGCGGTAAATCCCCAATCCCCATTTTACCCTTCCCCATTCCCATTTTTGCCCCATAGGGTATAATGGGAGTGGGGAAGGCGTTAATTACGCCACCGTAAAATACGGTGGCGTAATTAACAACAAGGTCCCGTAGCGCCATGGATTTCTCCGCCCGGAAAAACCAGGCGGAAAACGGCTCCATGGCGCTACGGGAACTCGTAGTAGGGCGGAAGGGTCCGCCGCGAATACCGCTGGCGTAAACCCACTCCGCCAGGGTCGTAATGAGGCCCAATGGGTGTAAGTGAATGTCAAAACCCATATCATGACATGCATGAAACCAATGATATGATACTACACATTGAAGTTTGATGGAAAAAATGTATTAAAAGCAACATAAATGGGATTATTCATGAACAAACGACAATGGGAATTAAAATCAAAAAAGCAGCGTGCCCGTAAAATAATGAAAAACCAAAAATCATAATCCAAAGGAAAGGTGTCCAAAGTCACAGTTCAAAAAAGTACAAAAAAGTACATCCAAGGGAAAAACAAAACCAAAAACCATTGCTCCATGGGTAAATCAAAAAAAAAATCCATAATCCAACAGTCAACTATATACAGATGAACAATTCATGGTCCATGATCCCAACTGAAGAAATGAAACCTATCTAAAAATACTACGTAATAAAAAAACTATATTCAAAAATGTTGGCCATTGTCCAAAAGGTCCAAAATCAAGAAAAAAGCAAAGGAAACCTAACACTAACTACATAACTATTTACAAGGGCAGCGGGCTAGTCCAACGGCTCACTGAATGTTGTCATGGGCCAGGGCATCATCCTGCCCTCCGGACGATGCCTGCACCCCTGATGTTGATGGCCCCGAGCCATGATGCCTCCCACGTCGAGCCTGCCGCTGCCTCCGACGCAATTGCCTGTGCCAGCACAACGGCATCCAGGCTGATGGAATCCACCAACGCCATCGTGCACGTGCCCTGCCCGATGATACCGTCACATCCTCCATCTGCTGGGGTCCAGTTGCTGGTGTGTCCACCCCTGCTGGACCTCCCACTCCCGACTGTGGCAGGGATGGGATCCCCACCGAGTTGGCTGCATTGGTCAGGGCAGGTCCTCAGGGGGCCCTGGTGGCATCTGGGCCAGAAGATGGCATGGAGATCGACTGGCGCATAGCCTCCACAGAGGAGGAGAGGGTCGCCAAAGTGCCCGACACATGTATGAGACCCCTGACCACGACCGCTCCCAACTGGGCCACTTTGGCACGGTGCTCTTCGTGATGACGTGCATTCTCCCCCCCGGGAAGCACGCACCTCATCACGAATGACACCCGTGCGCAACGCGACACAAATCAGGACCTTCTCCATACGGTCAGGGGTCCCCTCGTCCGCAGGTGGAGGGGAGTCAGATGACATGGACATCCCCCCTACCTGTGGACGGGCCTGGGATGGGGCATCCCTGCTGGCGCATGGTGGTGCAGTCACAGTGTCAGGGACAGTGACATGCACAGGCACCTCCACGGCGACCTGTGCTGCCTCCTGCCCCTGCCCCTGGACTGCACCACTTGAACCAGCAGGGATGCCCCCACCAGGCCCCATTTGCGGCTCAGTAGCGGCCTGCTCCTCCTCTGTGGAAACCACCAACCTGGATGGCTCCACACCGTCTTCTGCCATTGCAAGCCCCTGAGGGGGCTCACCCACCCCTTCCGCTGCAGCCGTGGGGGCATCCCCGCCGCTTGGCTCCACAGCGCCATCTCCGCCTTCTTCTTCACTTTGCGCTGCGTAGAGGGAGACATAGAACACAAGCATCAGGGTACTGTACAATGGTCCCCTAGACAGGAAGCAATAGCAGATGAGTGGCACTGTCAAAGATCACTTCCATCATGTCCCTCCACAACACATGGGTCAGTGCAGGCAAAACACATGCAGTAACAGGCATGGCGCATGCTATGGACATAAGCAAACATGGCAAAGGGACTCTTGAAACATACAATGTTGTTTTTGAACTCACATGCATCATGGGTCATGCCTATCACATTCACACACTTCACCGTACTTTCATCCATCTGGACTCGTACACCCCAGACACAGTGGATGCAAGGATCGCTAAGCTGCATCAGTGGATCTGAACATTGACACAGACATGTGTCATGCATCCATGGCATTCACAAGTCACAGACACGTAGGTCAGACACACAGACATGGAAACCATACATGTACATGGCATCATCACCCATCCCTCACCCCCACCCATGTCCAGGAACAGAGACTGGCATGCTCTCATGTGTCCATTCTGCATAGGGCTCCCCATGTAGCATTTAAACACATACACCAACGGTGTGCTTCACACATTACTGGTCTCACATGCATGACCATGATGTCCCTGCACACACACACGCGTACATGGACTATGTCACACATACAGGCAAGTATCAGACAACCAGCACACTACAACATGCCCTGTCTCACACAGCAATGCCTGGTCACTCACCTCTCGACTCCAGGCGGGTCTGCCTCTCAAGGACCTGGACGTGGAGCGCTGGGGATATGCGTTCCAGGACCCTCATCTGATCTTCTGACAAGTGGCCCCGGCGCCCCTTAGCATCCGCTGCCTTCAAGAGGCACCGGGCCTTGTTGAGGGACCTGGACCTGAGGTCCTCCCAGCGCTTCTTGACATGTTGGAAGTCGCGGACTGCCACACCCTCCGCGTTGATGGCAGTCACGATGTCCGTCCAGATCCTGTCCCGTCCATCCTTGTCGGAGTGTGATGATCCGAAGAGGGCATCATAATGCCCCAGGACATGCTCCACCAGGACACCAACTTCCTTCTGACTGAAGCTGGTGGCCCTCTGCCCCTCTGGCTGGGGGTCGCCAGTGGTCTCGGATGGTGTTTGCCCCGACATGGCGACCCCCGAGGCAGGCGTGGGTGGGCAACTGGGTCCTGGGGCTGGGCTGTGGAGCGATCGTATCCCAGTCGGGAGTCTTCTGTTCCAGCAGGGGTGGACACAGCAACTGGACCCCTGCAGATGGCTGATGTGCAGGCACCAAATGGCAGGGCACGGTGGCAGCAGGCAGGCAGGCAGGCAGCAGCAGATGGCTCGTGGGAGGCTGCTCGGGGCTCTCGGGGGCAGTAATTCGGCCTTTTGGGCAGGAGCGTGGTCTTCCGTGTGCTTACGCGTGGCCAGCTTGATATGGAGTGATTTGGCACGTGAAAATTCTGCACGTCAGCGTGTAATTCGAGGAAAGGCCCTTAGCGCGTAAGCGCGTCTGCACGCATACGCAATTTCATTGGACAGAAGGCCCTTCAAGCGCAAGCGCCTCTGTGACGTGCCGCGCGCAGGCATGCATGGGCGTTTCAGCGCACGTGAAAAACTGCACGTCCGCGTGTAATCCGAGGAAAGGGCCCATGCGGTAAGTGACGTGACGCGCGTGGGCGTTTCCCTCAGCACGGGTTAAAGGTGAGCGGGGCCAGCAGTTCGCAGTACGTGCCTTTCATGGAGACCGACGTGTGTTGCTGCTTCCTGTTGTTTCACGCGCCATCACAACTTCACAGCTATCAAGGACGTATCTCTTCTTTTGGTGGGGGCATTGGCTACATGTGTTTTTCTGCATCGCGCTAGTCAGACGGTGAGTCGCACACGCTATTTTTCCCACTGCGGGTGCCCCTGTGTATCGCACCCATTTTCGATGTCATAGTAGCCTGCGTGTCCCACGCGTACGCGTTATTGGTGTTACTGGGTGCCACCGTGTACTGCGGGAGGTTGATTCCACGCACGTAGGCTGCAGGGTTGCGTGCACGGTTTTACTGCAGTTTTGGGGTGCCTGAGCGTTGCGTGACCCGTCACTACATCACCGGGGTCACATATAGCCTTGCAGGTGCAGGGGGGCTGTTAACATCTTGCTTCCCACCCCCTTCACCCCAATTGCCCAGGTCAATTGTGGTGTACACCTCCCATTGGCACTACTCCATCTATGCCGGCACTACTACATCTGTGCCATGGTTAGGAGGACACCAAAGGTGAGATGCGCCTCAACTGGGCGTACTCCTCGTGGCGGGTTTGGTCGGGGACATGGCCGTGGTGACCAGGGAGTAGGGGGACTCCAGGGTGTCCAGGGCGGCCACAGAGGGGGAAGAGGCAAGGGTGCGCCACTTGAGCACAATGTTGTGCCATGTGTCGGTGCAGTCATGCCACCACCCCCTGTGGTTCCGGGGGATGCAGCTTCTGCATCTGGCACTGGCGCCCGTGTGACCCGGCAGTCCGTTCCATCGACTGCCACGGGCCCAAGGGTAGTGGTAGCTGCAGGTGCAGCTGTGGAAACCGCCACCCAGGCTCAGGGTCTGCCAGCGCAGGCTGCTTTGGCAGTTGAGGAGCCCTTGGTAGATTTCCAACAGGCCAGGAGGGAAACCATAGGGGCAGGCAGGGCTGCTCAGACCAAGACACGTGTCCCTGGGGCAGTTATGTCATCTGCTGCCCCGAACAGCCGGGTGTTGGCAAGTGCAGGGGCAGATGCACCCAACAACACCCCGGTTGTGAGTCTGCCAACCAGGACCGTTGTGGTCAATGACCCTGCCACAGCTGATGTTGCTGCGCAGGGTCCATTAGAGGGCACCCAGATGCCACTGACACAAGTCAGGCCTTTGGTCGTCCCTCCACCTGCCACTCCCTTGGCTCAATCCACCGAACCCACTGGCCATACTGGTCAGGGCGGCATTAGCCAGCCAGGGTCTGCGCCACAGTCCAATAGGAGGAAGGTTGCACCTGCAGCAGAGGCTGGGACCCCACACACAGCCACGAACTCCTGCACATTGAGGAAGAAGCCTTTCTGCAAGCAGGAACTGGACTTCCTCGTGGGCTACGTGCGGGGCCACAGCCGTGACATGCTAGTGGGTGCCAATAGTCAGACTACGGCTGCCCAACGTGACACCCACTGGAAGCATGTTGCGGAACATGTCAGTTCATTCGGCCATGAGGTGCGCACGGCGCAAGAGTGCAAAAAGCGTTGGAATGACATCAAACGCAGCACTAAGGCTAAGCGTGCCTCTAATTACAACTTGACTCTGGTGACTGGCGGTGGGCCTGCACCAGAGGAGGAAGAGCTCACTCCGCATGAGGCTCTCGTTGCGGAGTTCATACCACCTGAATTGGTCAAAGGAGTGGGAGAGATGCTGGACTTTGATGCCCAGTCCAGTGAGTGTTGATGCGTGTTTGTTGAGGATGTGTGTGTTTCACTTGTAGATGTGTTGTGCATGATTGCCACTACATGTGACGTGTATATGGTTCTGATGTGTAAGTAATGCAATGCTTCCGTGATGCATGTCTGCTCTGCTGGATGGTGGACATGTGGAGCAGACGGGGACTGTCCGCATCTCCACTATTGCACCCTACTGACATGCTGGTTACAAGTATGCCCCTCCAGTCCATGTTCCAGCTCACTGGCCCTTCTGCATGTGGCATGGGGTGACCTTCCTCTCAGCCCAGGCACAATGTCATTGCATGACTGACGTGCATGTCTCCTCTGTCTGCATGCGGGGACTCCATGTAGGCATGCTCCCTTGCCCCTCCTCCGCTACTCTGCACCCCAGTTCCACCTTTGCACTGGTCTGCTTCAATCTTGCCAATGTGTACTTTCCTGTTCATGCGTCCTGTGTAGATGCTAACTTCCAGCGTACAATCTGCCAGACATGTGCCGTGTGGTACAGCCTTAGTACTTGATGCAGGGTATCTCACTTGTACTGTGCATAGGTCAGATGTCCCGCAGGGACATTAGTGCCCATTCATGCTCCATGTGCATTGCACGCATGTCCCTATGTGTCCTTGACTGGATGATCACTGTAATACAAGTCCTGGGTGACATACATTGCATGGTATCTCATCAGCCTTCCCATGTCAACTGTGGGTCAGTACTGCGTTGCACACATGTTTAGGGTCTGACAATCTGTGTGACTCACAGGCCTCAGCCTGTTCAATGGCCAATGACTCTGTCCAACTGTTGTTGTGTCATCTTCATACGTGGGCGGCCTCCAGATTTTTCATCATGTGTCCTGCTTACTGTTCTGTGAATCACATGAAGCTGTTGATGCCAGTCAACACTGCCTGTCAATACTCCTACCTGCAAGGCAAAAAACCTTGGGGTCATCTTCGACTCCACACTCTCCTTCTCTCCTCACATATCCGACGTATCTAAGAAGTCACACTACCAGCTACACCTCCTCAGAGGTATCCTTCCTTTCCTCTCCTTCCCCCAGAAGCTCACTGTCTCTAGAGCCCTGGTTCTCTCTAAGCTGGACTACTGTAACAGCCTCTATCTTAATCTGCCCGCCTCTACTCCCCGCCCTTTGCAACTCATCCAGAACAGGACTGCAAGACTTGTCCTTGGCCTCAAGCCCAGGGACCGTATCTCTCCAGGACTGAAATCACTACACTGGCTCTCAGTGATTGCGAGGATCAAGTTCAAAACCCTCTGCATTGTCCACAAGGCCGTCTGGGGCCTTGGGCCAAAATACCTTCAACTCTCTCTTCCTAAATATCTTCCTTCTCGAGCTCTTCGCTCATCCGCCTCCAACTCCCTCAGGGTCAGCCGCTTCTCCAAACAACAAGTTGGGGGCAGATCTCTTTCCACTGCAGGGGCCTCCCTCTGGAACAGCCTTCCTACCTCCCTGAAACTTGAGGAGAACCACCTCCGGTTCCGGAAGCACCTCAAAACCTTCCTCTTTGCCTCCGCTTTCTCTCCCCCTCTCCCCTGCTAATACTACTGAAACTGCACTGAATCTGCAACTGGGCCATTCACCGTTCTCGGCCCAGCCACTCTCCCCTGCACTGCCTCCACGGCAACCCCTGCACTACGGGACTGTGTCTGTATCCATACACCCCCCCTTCCCAGCACTTGTCTGCACTTACCTCGCACTTGCCACCAGCTGGCCCTTGTTATTTATCCTGTATGCTGTATGCTTATAACCCTGTACTGCACTTTCCCCTCTCCCTTTCCCCCATGCACTTTTCCCTTCCCCTCTACCCTTGCACTTGCGCGATCTGAATGACACCTGGCCTAGTAAGATCGTTGTCTGTCTCCCCTTGTTCCCCCCCCTTGCCTCGTCGCGCCTTGAAACACTTGTGTATAGGCGCGTTACAAATGCCATATCATATCATATCATATCAATACACAGGTGTATGGTCAGCCTTTTGATACCATGCTAGGCATCCCTGCTTTTGTACTTGGGTGGAGGGGTGCTTGGCTTCTAGATATGGTACACATTGAATGCACAATGCACGTGATACCTGAATTTGACCTTGCACTGCCTTCACATTTCCTGACACACACCATGGAGTCCTTGTACATGTAGGTAGTGAGTGGCGTACACATTTTCTGCACAGCATAGACCCACATCCATGGAAACTGCCATCTTTCAACAGGTCTGATCACAGAAGCAATTCAAAGTTGACCCAGCATGCATGCCAGGTTATATGTTGTGTGTCACATGTCTGCCTGATGCGTTTGTTGTCGGTTTGTGTGTGTCTGTGTTGTGTGCTTCTGACATGTGTAGTGACCTTTTTTCTCTCTATTTTTCAGGTGATGACGCAATGGAGGCGGAGGATGGTGTTGTCATGCCAGATACAGGGTTGTTACCACTACATCAACCCGGCACAAGTGGGGGTTGTGGGGTGGTAGGCCACGAAAACCCCCAAGTGCTACAGTCCATCTTGTCTCTGGCTGCCTATGAGTCCAGCCTTGATGACGACTCTGACGTCCATACTGAGTTGGATGAGCATCAAGTCCATGTGTCAGGGGTGAGTGATTCTGATGTGGACACTCCTCTGTCTGCGACACCTGCACTGAGGGATCAGACAGTCTTGGTTCCTCCGCCCGTGGTGGATCGGGACGCAGGGTCACCCTGCACACCAGTCACTGATGTGCCTGGGACATCATGTCAACGGGGGCATGTAGTCGTGCAGCCGCGGGCTGTGCCAACACAGCGAGGACCCCCGGTCCTTGGGTCCCGCAGGGGTCAAGCCCGGCAACGCGGTCGTCACGCGCAACCGCAGTATACTGAGTGGGAGCAAGACATGACTGCCAATTCAGAACGGCAGGGGACAGCAATGGAGAACATCGCTGAGAGCATGGAGCGTGTGGCCCGATCTGTGCTCCCCCCTGCTAGGCAGGTGCTTCTCCAGCAGCAGGCGGCACGGTCCACCGCCCGCTCGCTCAGGCTGGGCATGGCGGCCTCAGATAGGGCACGCCAGGCTGAAATGTCATCTCTGCGTCAAGCAATTGCTGCTCACGCAGAGGCACACATGGATGCCCTGAGTAGGAGTATGCTTCCCTCAAATCCACTCTGGGTGTCCTTATGATGTCCCAGAGGCAGCGGGCAGAGGAGAGGTTTGCACAGCTTAAGCGTACCATCTCGGCTGAGCTACAGGCTTGCCGGGAGGTGCAGCGGTTGTCCAGCCAGGCCTTGCAGGAGGAACTCTGTGTTACACGTGCTACCTTGCAAGTGGAAGCACGTGTATCACGTGAGGTTCTGCATGCAGACCTACGTCACATCGCCACACACAACCAGGCTCACCCGTCCGGCAGACTTGCTGCCGATGAGGGGCAAGCTGCGGCTAGGCGTGGCCAGGCTACTGTGCCACGTCCTCCTTTCCAGGATGAGCCAGACTCGGACGACCATCTATCTCCCACATAGGTCGGGCTGTGCAGGCGTTGAGCCCATGGAGTTTTTTTTTGGCTCAGCATCATCGCATGTGGGTGTTGAGCAGCACCCTGTACCTCCCCCCTCCTGGGTGCCTCCCCTCCCCCCCAGCTCTTATGTGGCCATTTTTGATTTTTCTTTTAGTTTAGTTAGTTAAGTTTCTGTTTGATAGTTAGTTTAATGAGGTAATGTTGTTTTTTCATAGTTAGTGTAATTAGTTAATATAGTTTAAAATTGCTTGTCTATTGTGCTTTCATGTGACGGTGCGGTGCTTTGTGGCTTTTGAAGGCATCCACTGTCTGTTCCAGCTGGGCCCTTCAGGCTTGTCTTGTGTATGTATTTGCTGCTTGGGGTCCTTGACTCACATATGCCACTCCTGCCTCCCTTAACCATGGGCTCTCAAGGATGGTTTGGTGTGACAGCCTATTACACAAGGGCTTTGGACTGTCATATCTGTGGCATGTCTGGTGCTGTGTGACTTGTGTTGACACCCCTAGTGGGGATGATTGCGGTGTTATTGTCCACTGTTCAGCTTTTGCTAGATGGGGTGTTTCATGATTAATGTGTACATTCATTGCTATGCATTTTGTAGTATGTTTGTTATCTTTACTGTACACGTGCTTGTTGCAATTTATACCGTAGATAGGGTGTTCCACACTTTGGATGTGAAAGACAGACTGATGGTGTGATTTCTGATGTAAGTCTCTGACATGGTCCAGTAATGAGATGCCTGAAGAGACACACAAAGATGACTTTAAAGCATTAATCATGTGTTTCATGAACTTTCTGCAGGGGGATGAGCCTCCAGACCACCTTTGCCAGCAGACATGGCCCATTGGACATCTGAATTCTGGACACGTTTGTTGGTGCCCACATGCACATGTGTGCACAAGCAGAGGCACATGGATTGCAGACCTACATCCTAGAACTGCTGACGTGTTCCAAGGAACTCCAGGCAAGGTGAGCAGCACAGGGGGGCCACAACACAGCAAAGCTTGCACCAGGCGAGTTGCACATGCAGGCTTAGTTACAGCACTGAGGGTGAGCTTGGACGAATATTGGTGTTGAAGCACACAATGCAGCTCAGATGTGTTGGTGGACTGATGGCTGTTGATTGTAAGGTTGTCTGGGACACCTGCAGGGACAGTGGCACATACCCTCCGGTACACCAAGGTCCATTGAGGCACTTGTATCAACCATGTAGCCTTCCGAGACATGGAAAGGGGCAACTCACAGGGACATACAGCAAGGGACATACTCGGGTGCAGTGCATTTCATTTCCATGTACATTTTGATACATGCACTGCCTACTTTGTTTTGGTCATGATGGAACACGACTTGTTCTGAAGTCATGCCTTGCTATATGGGTCTGTCTGCTTACCCAGGGAACATTGCATGTTGTGTGAATTGTGACACATTGGTGTTCCATTTGCCACGCACCCACCGGCGGCTGACTTACTGCATTGACTGTGTATGACCCATCACAGGGGTAATGTTACATATGGGTACGAAGCATCTACACCAGATTGTCTGTTTGTAGAATAGTTTGTTGCTATGAGGCATATTTGGTGGTGTGTTTTTGTGTTATGGGCACGGACAGATTATTAACTGTGGCTCTCTTTGCAGCATTGCAGTGCTCCTGTAACCGGACCTGAGAGTGCGCAGGCAGGAGGCCAGCACTCAAAACCAGAGCTAAGTGTCTTGTTGTTTTTCTTTCAAACTGCTCTGCATAGGCTTGCTGGGGGGTGCACTAATGCATGGATGAATGTGTAATTCAATTTGGTATGTTTGTTTTCCCCTAATCACCCGGAGCCCTATCCAATTTTAAAACCTGTACCCTCTACCCGGTGTTCCTCCTTCCCGTACCTATCCAAGCAACGTTCCCTAACCCTCTTTCCCCGCTGGGGTTGCGGATGCCTGTGTAAGCCCCAAACTTGCAGGCGCCAAAACCCTAGAGGGGGTGTTTGGTTCGTGCCACTCCTAAACCTGGACTACAGAAGGCCATGACAATGATGTCCAAGTTTGTTCGGATTGTGTATGTGTTTATGCAGGTAGTACATTTTTGTGCATTCCCTACTTTCATGTGTCATTCCTCCTCCCCTCTCCTGCCACTCATTCCAGTTATCCAGTGTGCCAACACCTGTCCCGACTGCATATCCCTGACCCTCCTTCCCCACCAGGGTCTCAGAGGCCTGTGTGAGTTTGACCTTGCAGGCACCCGGGACACGGTGGGGGTGGTTGTTTCGTGCCACTCCTGCGCCTGTACACGGGACTTGTGACAGTACACATCCGTTCATGGTGCATCATTCTATGTTATGTACCACACATGGTTCACATCCTGTTGTGACATTGTTTTACTGTGCTACCTTGGTTGTTACATCATTGTGGTAGTACTTGGCCTTTGTGAGGTACTGCTACCTCAAGTCATCTACTGGAGGGTGTTCTGGTTCGTTTTTCTGGCTTGGATTTTGTGATTTTGCAAATGAGGGTGGACTCTGAGGGTGCAGGCACCTTTTTACACACAAGGTGGGAGATGGTGACGAAGGGGAAGGGTGATCCTGTGGCCAGGTGAAATTGAGGGTTGAAGGCTCCATGACCCAGGTGCAGTTGTTCAGTGGGTCATGGTCATTTGTGAGGGAGGGGGGGTTGTTGTTGATAGTTGCCTTGCCCTGCAGTGTGATGGGAACCCTGACATTGTAATTGTGGTATCCTATGTACATGTTGTGTTCTGCTGATCAATGCCTGTTCATGTGTTGTGTTTACCTTTCAGGTGTGAGGGGATAGTTGTGGTTTGACATGCTGGGGTGTATACATGGTGAATGCTCACATGTGATGTGTAGAGGACACTGATGGTCACTTGATTGCACATGCATATGTTGAGTGCATGTCCTTACTGACCCACACACTTGCACTATGATGCACTACATGTACAACCACTCTTGCATATCCACGTGTACACTCTGTTTGCCTTCTGGTGCCCACTGTGTCCCTGCAGCACATGTTCTGTGACCAATTATGGATCCTGTACATGCCTAATTTGCTTTTTGAAGTGGTTTGTCGCTTAGATGTGATGCTCAGGGTGTGCATCACACACAATGGCTGTTCACTGTGCTGTACGCTGAGCAGTGTGTTGCAGGAGTTGGACACAGCACACAGAAGCTGCAGTGTTGATTTTGCAATGCACAATGTGCATGTAGACAGGCATTCATTGTTATGTTACGTCTACAACTTTTGTAATGCATTTGGGAATTACTTATTTTGGGTGGGAGGTTGTTGGTCAGTCATTTCATCTGATTCCATGTCAGGCATCATTGTCTGATGCCACTGTACATTTATGGCATGGCAATGTGTACCTTATTGGTACTGTGTTGGTGTATGGGTATTGCTTGCCATGTCATGTTGTGGTTTGGGAGGGTTTGAGTGATATAACAGTGATGGTCATGGCCTGTTTTGCAGGTGTGTGTGATTCACACCTTGCATTTCAGGGTCATCCGCTTCTCCAAGCAGCTAGCTGGGGGTAGATCTCTCTCCGCAGCAGGGGCCTCCCTCTGGAACAGCCTTCCTGCCTCACTGGAACTTGAGGAGAACCATCTCCGGTTCCGGAAGCACCTCAAGACCTTCCTCTTTGCTTCTGCTTTCTCTCTCCCTCTCCCTTGCAAAATTCTTCACTGGAACTGCACTGGATCTGCAACTGGGCCACTCTCACCAACCGCGGTCCCTGGCCCAGCCACTCTCCACTTGCACTGCCTCCCTGGCAACCCCTGCACTGTGGGACTGTCTCTCTATCCCTACAGCCCCCCCTTCCCAGCACTTGTCTGCACGTACCTTTGCAGTTGCCACCAGCTGGCCTATTTATTTGTTTTTTAGTCTACTTACCCTGTACTGCACTCCCCCCCCTCCCCTTCCCCTTGCACTTTTCCCTACCCCCTACCCCTGCACTTGCGCAATCTAAATGACACCTGGCCTAGTAGTATCGTTGTCTGTCTTCCCTTGTTCCCCCCTCCCTGCCTCGTCGCACCGTGAAATACTTGTGTATAGGCACGTTACAAATGCCATATCATGTCATGTCATATGTGTGCCTTTTGGTCACACAGGATAGCTTGTGTTTAAGTAGCTAGGGATGCAGACAATGTGGCACTTCCATGGCAACTATCTCAGGGTGGTAGGGTTGTGACAGTTGACTGTCTCTTTGTCATCATCGATTGTCACCTGGTATGTGCCAGGCCTGTGTGCACTCCGCAGGGGTGGGAGTTTAGGTGAAAAATGTGGCCACAAGCTGGGTCCGGGCTTCCTCGCCACGTGCCCTGTCCCCTCCCATGGGCAGCGCCTGTGCCTGTGGTTGGGGATGTGGGGGCACCACCATGTCCACCGGTACGCCCTCCGTGTTGCAACATTGTGCAGGACACATGCTGCCACAATGATCCTGCACACTACTGGGGGTGCATAGAGTAGCTGCCCGCCAGAGCGGTCAAGGGAGCGGAAACTATGATGCACTACATGTACAACCACTCTTGCATATCGACGTGTACACTCTGTTTGCCTTCTGGTGCCCACTGTGTCCCTGCAGCACATGTTCTGTGACCAATTATGGATCCTGTACATGCCTAATTTGCTTTTTGAAGTGGTTTGTCGCTTAGATGTGATGCTCAGGGTGTGCATCACACACAATGGCTGTTCACTGTGCTGTACGCTGAGCAGTGTGTTGCAGGAGTTGGACACAGCACACAGAAGCTGCAGTGTTGATTTTGCAATGCACAATGTGCATGTAGACAGGCATTCATTGTTATGTTACGTCTACAACTTTTGTAATGCATTTGGGAATGACTTATTTTGGGTGGGAGGTTGTTGGTCAGTCATTTCATCTGATTCCATGTCAGGCATCATTGTCTGATGCCACTGTACATTTATGACATGGCAATGTGTACCTTATTGGTACTGTGTTGGTGTATGGGTATTGCTTGCCATGTCATGTTGTGGTTTGGGAGGGTTTGAGTGACATAGCAGTGATGGTTATGGCCTGTTTTGCAGGTGTGTGTGATTCACACCTTGCATGTCAGGGTCATCCGCTTCTCAAAGCAGCTAGCTGGGGGTAGATCTCTCTCCGCAGCAGGGGCCTCCCTCTGGAACAGCCTTCCTGCCTCACTGGAACTTGAGGAGAACCATCTCCGGTTCCGGAAGCACCTCAAGACCTTCCTCTTTGCTTCTGCTTTCTCTCTCCCTCTCCCTTGCAAAATTCTTCACTGGAACTGCACTGGATCTGCAACTGGGCCACTCTCACCAACCGCGGTCCCTGGCCCAGCCACTCTCCACTTGCACTGCCTCCCTGGCAACCCCTGCACTGCGGGACTGTCTCTCTATCCCTACAGCCCCCCCTTCCCAGCACTTGTCTGCACTTACCTTTGCAGTTGCCACCAGCTGGCCTATTTATTTGTTTTTTAGTCTACTTACCCTGTACTGCACTCCCCCCCTCCCCTTCCCCTTGCACTTTTCCCTACCCCCTACCCCTGCACTTGCGCAATCTAAATGACACCTGGCCTAGTAGTATCGTTGTCTGTCTTCCCTTGTTCCCCCTCCCTGCCTCGTCGCACCGTGAAATACTTGTGTATAGGCACGTTACAAATGCCATATCATGTCATGTCACATGTGTGCCTTTTGGTCACACAGGATAGCTTGTGTTTAAGTAGCTAGGGATGCAGACAATGTGGCACTTCCATGGCAACTATCTCAGGGTGGTAGGGTTGTGACAGTTGACTGTCTCTTTGTCATCATCGATTGTCACCTGGTATGTGCCAGGCCTGTGTGCAGTCCTCAGGGGTGGGAGTTTAGGTGAAAAATGTGGCCACAAGCTGGGTCCGGGCTTCCTCGCCACGTGCCCTGTCCCCTCCCATGGGCAGCGCCTGTACCTGTGGTTGGGGATGTGGGGGCACCACCATGTCCACCGGTACGCCCTCCGTGTTGCAACATTGTGCAGGACACATGCTGCCACAAAGATCCTGCACACTACTGGGGGTGCATAGAGTAGCTGCCCGCCAGAGCGGTCAAGGGAGCGGAAACTATGATGCACTACATGTACAACCACTCTTGCATATCCACGTGTACACTCTGTTTGCCTCCTGGTGCCCACTGTGTCCCTGCAGCACATGTTCTGTGACCAATTATGGATCCTGTACATGCCTAATTTGCTTTTTGAAGTGGTTTGTCGCTTAGATGTGATGCTCAGGGTGTGCATCACACACAATGGCTGTTCACTGTGCTGTACGCTGAGCAGTGTGTTGCAGGAGTTGGATACAGCACACAGAAGCTGCAGTGTTGATTTTGCAATGCACAATGTGCATGTAGACAGGCATTCATTGTTATGTTACGTCTACAACATTTGTAATGCATTTGGGAATTACTTATTTTGGGTGGGAGGTTGTTGGTCAGTCATTTCATCTGATTCCATGTCAGGCATCATTGTCTGATGCCACTGTACATTTATGACATGGCAATGTGTACCTTATTGGTACTGTGTTGGTGTATGGGTATTGCTTGCCATGTCATGTTGTGGTTTGGGAGGGTTTGAGTGACATAACAGTGATGGTCATGGCCTGTTTTGCAGGTGTGTGTGATTCACACCTTGCATGTCAGGGTCATCCGCTTCTCAAAGCAGCTAGCTGGGGGTAGATCTCTCTCCGCAGCAGGGGCCTCCCTCTGGAACAGCCTTCCTGCCTCACTGGAACTTGAGGAGAACCATCTCCGGTTCCGGAAGCACCTCAAGACCTTCCTCTTTGCTTCTGCTTTCTCTCTCCCTCTCCCTTGCAAAATTCTTCACTGGAACTGCACTGGATCTGCAACTGGGCCACTCTCACCAACCGCGGTCCCTGGCCCAGCCACTCTCCACTTGCACTGCCTCCCTGGTAACCCCTGCACTGCGGGACTGTCTCTCTATCCCTACAGCCCCCCCTTCCCAGCACTTGTCTGCACTTACCTTTGCAGTTGCCACCAGCTGGCCTATTTATTTGTTTTTTAGTCTACTTACCCTGTACTGCACTCCCCCCCTCCCCTTCCCCTTGCACTTTTCCCTACCCCCTACCCCTGCACTTGCGCAATCTAAATGACACCTGGCCTAGTAGTATCGTTGTCTGTCTTCCCTTGTTCCCCCCTCCCTGCCTCGTCGCACCGTGAAATACTTGTGTACAGGCACGTTACAAATGCCATATCATGTCATGTCATATGTGTGCCTTTTGGTCACACAGGATAGCTTGTGTTTAAGTAGCTAGGAATGCAGACAATGTGGCACTTCCATGGCAACTATCTCAGGGTGGTAGGGTTGTGACAGTTGACTGTCTCTTTGTCATCATCGATTGTCACCTGGTATGTGGGAGGCCTGTGTGCACTCAGCAGGGGTGGGAGTTTAGGTGAAAAATGTGGCCACAAGCTGGGTCCAGGCTTCCTCGCCACGTGCCCTGTCCCCTCCCATGGGCAGCGCCTGTGCCTGTGGTTGGGGATGTGGGGGCACCACCATGTCCACCGGTACGCCCTCCGTGTTGCAACATTGTGCAGGACACATGCTGCCACAATGATCCTGCACACTACTGGGGGTGCATAGAGTAGCTGCCCGCCAGAGCGGTCAAGGGAGCGGAAACTATGATGCACTACATATACAACCACTCTTGCATATCCACATGTACACTCTGTTTGCCTTCTGGTGCCCACTGTGTCCCTGCAGCACATGTTCTGTGACCAATTATGGATCCTGTACATGCCTAATTTGCTTTTTGAAGTGGTTTGTCGCTTAGATGTGATGCTCAGGGTGTGCATCACACACAATGGCTGTTCACTGTGCTGTACGCTGAGCAGTGTGTTGCAGGAGTTGGACACAGCACACAGAAGCTGCAGTGTTGATTTTGCAATGCACAATGTGCATGTAGACAGGCATTCATTGTTATGTTACGTCTACAACTTTTGTAATGCATTTGGGAATGACTTATTTTGGGTGGGAGGTTGTTGGTCAGTCATTTCATCTGATTCCATGTCAGGCATCATTGTCTGATGCCACTGTACATTTATGACATGGCAATGTGTACCTTATTGGTACTGTGTTGGTGTATGGGTATTGCTTGCCATGTCATGTTGTGGTTTGGGAGGGTTTGAGTGACATAGCAGTGATGGTTATGGCCTGTTTTGCAGGTGTGTGTGATTCACACCTTGCATGTCAGGGTCATCCGCTTCTCAAAGCAGCTAGCTGGGGGTAGATCTCTCTCCGCAGCAGGGGCCTCCCTCTGGAACAGCCTTCCTGCCTCACTGGAACTTGAGGAGAACCATCTCCGGTTCCGGAAGCACCTCAAGACCTTCCTCTTTGCTTCTGCTTTCTCTCTCCCTCTCCCTTGCAAAATTCTTCACTGGAACTGCACTGGATCTGCAACTGGGCCACTCTCACCAACCGCGGTCCATGGCCCAGCCACTCTCCACTTGCACTGCCTCCCTGGCAACCCCTGCACTGCGGGACTGTCTCTCTATCCCTACAGCCCCCCCTTCCCAGCACTTGTCTGCACTTACCTTTGCAGTTGCCACCAGCTGGCCTATTTATTTGTTTTCTAGTCTACTTACCCTGTACTGCACTCCCCCCCTCCCCTTCCCCTTGCACTTTTCCCTACCCCCTACCCCTGCACTTGCGCAATCTAAATGACACCTGGCCTAGTAGTATCGTTGTCTGTCTTCCCTTGTTCCCCCCTCCCTGCCTCGTCGCACCTTGAAATACTTGTGTATAGGCACGTTACAAATGCCATATCATGTCATGTCATATGTGTGACTTTTGGTCACACAGGATAGCTTGTGTTTAAGTAGCTAGGGATGCAGACAATGTGGCACTTCCACGGCAACTATCTCAGGGTGGTAGGGTTGTGACAGTTGACTGTCTCTTTGTCATCATCGATTGTCACCTGGTATGTGCCAGGCCTGTGTGCACTCCGCAGGGGTGGGAGTTTAGGTGAAAAATGTGGCCACAAGCTGGGTCCGGGCTTCCTCACCACGTGCCCTGTCCCCTCCCATGGGCAGCGCCTGTGCCTGTGGTTGGGGATGTGGGGGCACCACCATGTCCACCGGTACGCCCTCCGTGTTGCAACATTGTGCAGGACACATACTGCCACAATGATCCTGCACACTACTGGGGGTGCATAGAATAGCTGCCCGCCAGAGCGGTCAAGGGAGCGGAAACGTGACTTGAGCACTCCGAATGTGCGCTCCACTATGGCCCTGGTTGCAATATGGGCAGCGTTGTATCTTACCTGGGGTGGTGTGGTGGGGTTCCAGATTGGCGTCATCATGTGGTTGCTCAGAGGGTAGGCACTGTCCCCTGGGGAGGTGTAAATGGTTGTGATTATTGGGGTTTGTGTATTTGTGTGTGTGTGTGTGACATGCATGCATGTGCAAGGGCATTTGTACTCACCTGGGAGCCATGTGTCGCCATGCTGCCCAGCTTCCAGGGCCCGACTCAGGACAGACATTCTGTATATTAAACTTTCATCGGTGGAGCCAGGGTAGTTTGCATAGACAGAGGTGATGATTGCCTTTGCATCGCATACCACCATTACATTGATGGAATGCCAGTGCTTGCGGTTTCGGTAGATGTGCTCAGTGGCCCTAGGTGGACTTAGGGCCACATGGGTGCAATTTATGGCACCGAGCACTTTGGGGAAGTGTGCCACCCTGAAAAAATACAGGACAACGGCCTGCCTTTCTGCGGGTGTTCTGGGCATGTATATGTGCCTGCGGACTGAGGGGCACGCTGTCATGATTGCCAGTACCTGGTGTAGGCAGCGTGACTGCGTGGCCTGCGAGACCCCCCCCCACTATGGCAGTAGTCCGCTGGAATGACCCAGTGGCCAAGAAATGCAGGACATTGAGCACCTTCTCCAAGGGGCTCAATGCTTGGGAGCAAAGGGTGGGGGATGAAAGGTCATCTTCCCACTCCCTGACCAGGTCTAGGATGATATGGGGTGGAAACCTATACCTGCCGTAGACCTGGTCATCAGGCATCCCAAAAAGGCTTGTCCGTGGTGCAAAAATGCGTGCCCTGGCTATTCTCCTCCTCCTGCGGTGTCCCACGATCAGTGCTGCGACAAATGGGGCATTCATCGTAGCTGTATATACGTGTTTGTTGTTTGCGCGCACTTTTATACTGTGCGCGGGGACGCTTCCGCCTGCCTTCGTGTGGCGGACGCGTTGACGCCTGTGTGCGTCTTTTGCCGTGCGCGGGTTTCCCGTATTCGAATCCATGAATACGGGTTGTTTGCGTGCGTGTGGGCGTTCCGTGTAGTTCCCTGCAGTACTTCCCCAGTTACGCCTTCTTTTTCACGCGTTATTCCCCATTCCGCGTGTTATGCCCACTGTTCCGGCCACTTTGGTTGTGTGCGCCGCGCTATGTGTGCTTTTGCTGCGCGCGTAGCGCATGCCGTGTGTGCCCGCGTGCGCCATGGCAGGATTTGGCGCACGGACAGCGGGAAACACGCACAGCGTCTTCCTTGAATCGCACGCGTGCGCGTGCGCTGGGTTTCTCACGCTTGCGCCACCTTGCGCCTGTTTGCGCTGGGATTTTCGGCGCACGTTTGCTCCATGAATCGACCCCTAAACATTTGGCTTAATTATCAAACTAGTTTTCCCTTTGAATTCCCGCTTGGCAGTGTTAAACTTTACACATAATATACTGATGGAAAAATCTCAACATTAAAGGCATTTCTTAATATAAACTTAAATACCTGCTGGCAGAGTGGGGATGACCGGTCCAGACGTCCGAGACTAATTCTTTCTTGGGGTTTCAATGTAAAACTGAGAAGGGTTTAAAATGAAGTAGATAGTGCAACATATAATGCACTGCTACAGGTATATGAATACAGGTTTTATCAGGTGACAGAAATGATCAAGGTGGTCTATTTTTGTTAAATTTCGCGAGTAAGGCCTGAAAATAGTTAAGTGAAAACTTTCATTGGTTATGTCCACATGTAACATCTTGAGTAAAAGTATCGTACATGATAAGGAAGCTATAGGGTTGGCAAGGGATTGTATATATGGAGATAGTACAGCAGGCTGAAAGTGAGCATGAAGACTGTCTCTTGCCTCATACTTGGAGAAAGAGCTAGAACTGTTCAAAGCTCCTTAGAGCCCAACCAGAAACCTCTGCAAGCTTAACCACTCTATTCCGGTGCACCTGGGGGAGCAAACGGGCGAATTGGAGCCCCCACAAGGAATCAGAGGGCTTGTGATGTTCACACGTGATTTGGGTACTCGTGCGAGGATTCAGTTAAAATTGTGATGTTTACGTGCGGTTTCGGTATTTGTGTGATGATTTGGGTGAATTCTTAGGAGGAACGTGAGTTCGAATGTGCAACTTCCTGTTTCTATTTTCGACTGAGGTTGGTTGCAGGAACGCAGTTAGGGGATCGGGCAGTAGTGTGTGTGTGTGTGTGTGTGTTTGTGTTTTCTTTGAAAACTTTGTTATTTTGTAGGTGAAAGTCCTTTTTTCTTAGTTTAGGGAGGAAGGCATTTTGTTGATGTGAAGCCAGTTTCGTTTTGGATACCAGTTTGTTTTGGGAAGCCATCTCTTTATTTTGTCATGGTAAACGCTGTTATTTTAATAAAACTGCAGGGTGGACGACCAAAAGTGCAGTGCATTCCATCAGTGAATAAAGTGATCTGAATGCAGGGGTGTAGGTTATCATGGAACTGTTGTCCTCTAACCTCGGATCTGAAAAGGGGTAGGCACAATAATGTTGCATATTTGGTGTGATGGGGCATGCAGAGAATCTGCCTCATCCTGCGTCGGCAGATTCTGCTACTGTTGGGGTTGATGGTGGGACTGGGTGCGGTAGTGTGGTTGATGATGTGTCTGGAGTGATAGTGGGAATGATGGTGATGCTGATGAGGGCTGGGAGGGTAAGGAGAGGGGGGAGCATGCAGTTGAGAGGTTAATGGAGGAGGAAAAGGAGGAGGAGCATGAATGGGTTATGTAGGAGGAAAGGGAGGCATGTCATTGAAAGGGTTGTGGAGAGGGCAGGGCAGGCAGTAGTGCAGGTATCAGGGGAAGGCAGCATTAAGCCCAATAAGGTTTCAAAGCACACTCAGGAGTCCCTCTAGAACAGGGGTGCACAACTGACTTTGAAAGAGGGCCGAAAGTACCTTACATGAGGGCTACAGTGGGCCGAAAAGTAAAAGTGGGCGGGGCGATAGAGGGGACATGTCAGGAGGCTTTTTCAACCCCCAATTTGTATTAAACACATGGGCCCTCATTACGACCCTGGCGGATTTCGCGGTGCTAAATGCACCGCGAAGCACGGCGGAAAGCCGTCGATAGCGCCATGGGGGTTGGCGGATTTACCACCCCATGCCGACCTTGGCGGAGCGGTAAATCCCCAATCCCCATTCTGCCCTTCCCCATTCCCATTCTTGCCCCATAGGGTATAATGGGAGTGGGGAAGGAGTTAATTACGCCACCGTAAAATACGGTGGCGTAATTAACAACGAGGTCCCGTAGCGCCATGGTTTTCTCCGCCTGGTAAAACCAGGCGGAAAACGGCGCCATGGCGCTACGGGAACTCGTAGTAGGGCGGACGGGTCCGCCGCGATTAGCGCTGGCGGAAACCCACTCCGCCAGGGTCCTAATGAGGGCCATGGAAACAGAATATGTTTTTGAGGGGTAACGATTTTTATTGCATTTCAAACTTACATTTTGTACTACACATTTTCCATTGTTATCATTTATTTCGATTTAGTTATTGTATATCATCTGTTTAATTAAATGATATATACTTTATTGACCCTTGATTGGACATTCCGTTATTTTGGACTGCTATAGTTTGCTGTTTGGGTTTGCCCAAAAGGAGTATGGCCTTCGTTGAGTCAGGTTTCCTCAAAAAAGCAAAGGATGTACATCATCTAACTGTGCCTGTTTTAGCTTTATTATTGTGTTCACTCTTGGAGTGCAACACTATGCCCCATGGCTCCCACCCCCAACCAAACACTATGCACCATGGCCCCCTTACGCCCAACCAAACACTTTGCCCCATGGCCCTCTCACCCCCAACCAAACACTATGCCCCATGGCTCCCACCCCCAACCAAACACTGTGCCCCCTGTCCCTCACCCCCCAGGCAAACAGTATGCCCCCTGTCCCTCACCCCCAACCAAACACTATGCCCCATGGCCCCCTCACCCCCAACCAAACACTATGCCCCATGGCCCCCTCACCCCCAACCAAACCCTATGCCCCAATGCCCCCTCACTACCAACCAAACACTATGCCCCCTGTCCTTCACCCCCCAAGCAAACACTATGCCCCCTGCCCCTCACCCCCAACCAAACACTATGCCCCATGGCCGGCAGCCCCCCCCAACCAAATACTGTGCCCCATGGCTCCCACCCCCAACCCCAACCAAACACTATGCCCCCTGTCCCTCACCCCCTGTCAGGATTCGCCCATGGAAGCTGTGGAGCTCATGGCGTCTCCGATACTAGTATACTGTTGGTCTAGTCCTCACCCAACATGGCATCTCTGGACTATAAGACACAACCACGCCCCTTTCCCGGCGCGTTGTATCTGTGTATTCCTTCAGACTCTTCAACGCTGCGAGCTACGGACCGTCCTTCCACAGTTCTTCCCAGAGTTTCCCGCTTAGCCTTTGACTATCCTTGCTTCATTTTTCTGCCGAGTGTGTTCCCCTGCCTCCGTTCAGTCTGCCCTTCATTTCCTCTTTTCTCACCCTTCTCGCCTGTGTTCTAGTTTCTGCCTTCCTTCGTTACATTCTTTCTGTCCTGTCCGCTCGTCCTGTATTTCGCAGTTACTTGGTGTTGTTTCAGCGGTATTGTTTCTAGTTTCTTTCCCTGACCGCGGCACTATTTTTCCTTTCATTTCACAGCGCTGCGGCACTCCCGTCTTGTTCGCGGTTGCGGAGCTGTTTATTTTAGGCATCCGCGATCTCGACTTGAGTGCCTTCACTCCCTGGGTTCTGCCAGAGCTCCCGGTAAGTGGCAACTGTTTCTGTATATATCTCCTTTCTTTCTTACAAGATCCTAGTATTCCCCTGTTCAGACTCCTATCGAAGTCCAAGCTTCTTTATACCATTCTCCGCTACATAACCGGAGATTGCTCAGTAAGGACTCCAATTTATCTACAGTCTGGACTATCCACCTCAAAGAAGAAATACATCCTACCAGGGTTTTTTGTGCCTTTTCGGCTTTTTCCCTGCCACTGGAGGTCTGGCTCCTCGGGGTTCCCCTTGGACAGGTGTTCCTTCCCTGTCAAGGTGGCCTCTGAGGGAGCCAGGCCTTATTTACGCAATAAGAAAAAGAAGACATCCCAAAGGCAGTCGCCTGTCGAAGACAAGGAAGCTAAGAGAAGACCCACCACAGAAACCAAGGACAACCCTTCAGAAGGCTCAGGTGAGGAGGAGGTTGGGAAAGGAGAGTATTCACCTGGTGAGCCTGACAGTATACAACGCCAAAAGACCCCCATGGCGTCCTTGGAGCAGTATCAGGAGTTGGTGGTGGCGATGCAGAACCTTACGGTTGAAGTACAGGCATTGAAAGCAGAGAATGTAACTTTAAGGCAGCAGGTAGTCCTGCAAAGAGATGACCGGGGAGATCTACCCCCTATGGCCCTGTCGTTTGGGAAATATGATGGGCATCCTGGAGGTCTCAAGGAGTTCTTGGACGCCTGCCAGGTGTATTTCGCATTCCGTCCCTACGCCTACCAGACAGCCCGGTCCAGAGTGGGATTCATCATAGCTAACCTGATTGGTAACGCCTTGGCTTGGGCCACTCCGTTGGTCACAAACAATGACCTTGTGCTACAAGATTACGACCGCTTCACACAATTGTTCAAGGAGAGATTCGATCGGCCAGAGGTCCTGTACACTTCTTTTGAGGCCATTCTGGATGTGACACAGGGCACTACAGATGTCCAAACCTACTTATCCCGTTTTATCCGGCTTGCCACAAAGGCAGACTGGCCGGACTCTGCCAAACAGACTTTATTCCGGAGAGGCCTTCATGAGGATATCAAGGACGAGCTGGCTCGGATTGTTCGTCCGTCGTCCTTTCAGGAACTCACTACTATAGCCTTACAGATTGAATTCCGTCTTAACGAACGAAGACAAGAAAGGAGAAGACCTCATCCACTGACTACCACACCTCTTTCCCAACCTTCCCGAGAAAACACCGGAAGGGATGAACCCATGCAGATCGGAACAACCAAGGGGCCTTTAACTCCAGAAGAACGAAGAAGACGCCGCGAAGTAGGACTGTGTATGTACTGTGGCTCTTCCAAGCATCTACTTCGCAACTGTCCAGAAGTACCTCCTCGGCGAAAGGAAAACTCCAGCCCCCAAACCTATGCAAGGGAGGTGTCGGGGGAACCAGTTACAGCCCTTGCTTCTTTACAAGACCAATAACAGGGGGCGAAGACAATAGACTCATGGTCTTCAAGGTCCAACTCTGGATAACGAGTCCTGAGCCCATCGAGGTGTTGGCCATGCTGGACTGCAGGGCCGCAGGGAATTTTCTTGACATAGACTGGGCCAGGAAGAACAAGGTGCCCGAGCGCCTCAAGAACAAGCCCATTCCAGTGGAAGGAGTGGACGGTACTCCTCTGTCCTCAGGGCCCATAGTCAAGGAGTCCGTTCCCTTACAGATGAAGATGGGACAGCATAGAGAAGACATGGTATTTGATATGATTAAGGCGGCACACTTTCCGTTGGTCATCGGAATTCCCTGGCTTCGAAGGCACAACCCTTCAATTGACTGGTGCACAAACAAGGTGTGTTTTGATTCGGAGTATTGTCAAGTACATTGCATGGAGGTCCCTAACCTCCAGATTGGAGTAGAAGTGATGAGTAATCCAATAAAGAAGACAATATCTTCTATCCCACTTCAGTACCAGGAATACGCTGAAGTCTTCAAAGATATATTGCCAAGAGTTCTTCCTCCCCACAGGTCGGAAGATTGCGCCATCAACATCGAGCCTTCCTCTCAAGTTCCGTTTGGTCGGATGTACCCTTTGTCTTTGCCTGAAAAGAAGGCTTTAAGAGACTACCTAGACGCTCACCTCCAGAACGGACTGATCCAAGAATCCAGGTCATCTTGCGGAGCTTCACTGTTCTTTATACCTAAAAAGGACTCAGCAGAACTCAGACCCTGCATAGATTACCGGGGGCTTAATCAGTTAACGGTTACAGACCGCTACCCCATGCCCTTAATAAGGGACGTTCTGGAAGCAGTTCAAGGAGCACAGTTCTATACCAAATTGGACCTCAGGGGAGCCTATCATCTTCTGAGGATCCGTAAGGGTGATGAGTGGAAGACTGCCTTTCGGACACCTTTAGGGCTCTTCGAGTATAAGGTGATGCCGTTCGGGCTTGTGAACGCTCCCGCCATATTCCAGCGGTTTATGGACAGGATATTTTCAGACTTGTTGTTTGTGTCAGTAGTGGTTTACTTGGATGACATTTTGGTGTACTCACGCAGCCTTCCAGAACACAGGAATCAGGTC
Organism: Ambystoma mexicanum; assembly: GCF_040938575.1. NCBI lineage: Eukaryota > Metazoa > Chordata > Amphibia > Caudata > Ambystomatidae > Ambystoma > Ambystoma mexicanum. The sequence continues at coordinate 312,578,546 of NC_090941.1, forward strand.
AAGGAAGTATTATCCCGTTTACAGGCCAACCAACTATTAGTCAAGCCCGAGAAGTGTACTTTTGAAGCCAGGTCAGTATCTTATCTGGGCTTTATTCTCTCTGCGGCAGGAGTACAGATGGACCCAAGTAAGATACGTGCTATCCAAGACTGGAAAGAACCCCAAAATGTCAAGGAGATACAAAGATTCCTAGGGTTGACGAACTTTTATAGACAATTCATTCCAAATTTTTCCCAGCTAGTACAACCCATCACTCATCTGCTCAAGAAGGGCATCAAGTTTTCATTTGATCAAGATCAGAGGGAGGCCTTCCGGTGTTTAAAGGAACATTTCTCTACAGCCCCTATTCTAGTCCAGCCAGATCAGAACCGACCCTTTGTCCTTGAGACCGATGCCTCAGCTGGAGCAGTAGGAGCAGTGCTATTACAAGAGGCAGAGGACGGACTGGAACATCCAGTCGCCTACTTTTCAAAAACGTTGTCTAGCAGTGAGCAGAACTACTCAGTCCTCGAAAAGGAACTATTGGCCATGAAGCTGGCATGCCAAGAATGGCACAATTTACTACAAGGGGAAAACCATAAGTTCCTTATTCGCACTGACCACAGGAATTTAAAGGTACTCCAACAAATGGAATGCACCAATTCCCGCCATGCCCACTGGGCATATTATTTCTTACAGTTCGATTTTTGTCTTACCTACATACCTGGTACCGAAAATCATGTTGCTGATGCCCTATCCCGGAGCCAAGGTGAAGAACCCACCAAGGTCCAGGGTCATGAATTACTGCTCTCTTAGGCACTAGGAGTGTCCACCGTGATCCCTTTCTTGCATGAACTCATGGAGCAATATAAAGAGGAAGAAGCACTGCCCCGATCAGTCATTCAAGACCAGAACGGTTTGTACTACCTAGGGAAGGCTCTCTATATCCCTTCTAAGACCCTGCAGAGCCAGATACTCAAGTGGTGCCATGACTCTCAGTTGTCGGGTCATCCTGGCATATGCAAGACTTGGGATCTCATATGTCGACAATTTTGGTGGCCCACTCTCCGCAAGGACGTAGACAGATAAGTCTCTTCGTGTCCGGTGTGTGCCCGTAGCAAGAATCCTACAGGGAGACCGCTTGGCTTGCTACAACAGCCAAAGGTACCAGGAAGGGCTTGGGAACATATCTCCACAGACTTTATCGTGGAGCTGCCCCTCTCAAAGGGAATGAATACCATCATGGTAACTATCGATTCCTTGAGCAAACTGGCACATTTTTCAGCCTTACCCCATCTACGATCGGCTCGAGAGATGGCAGCGGTATTCCTAAGGGACATTGTCAGACTACATGGCTTGCCTAGGACTATAGTCTCGGACAGAGGATCCCAATACACCTCTAGATTCTGGACCACCTTATGCCAACAGCTAGGCATCGACAGAGCATTGTCATCGGGTTACCATCCGCAGAGCAATGGTCAGACCGAGAGACTAAACTCCACCCTTGAACAGTACCTTAGATGTTTTTGCTCTAATAAGCAAGAAGAATGGGTATCCTTTCTCCCTGAGGTGGAATTCGCCTATAACAATGCTCTTCATACATCCATCCGAATGAGCCCATTCCTCTGTAGTAACGGGTACCATCCAAACCCCTTGCCATGGTTAGGTATGCCTTCGACCAGGACTCCTTCTATTGATAGCCTGTTGGTGGAACTCCTAGAAGTTCCGAAGACTGCCAAAAGGGCACTGGAGTCCAGCAGACAGATGCACAAGAAGTGGGCAGACCGGAGAAGAACTAGTAGTCCGACCTGGAAGCCCAACCAGTTAGTCTGGTTGTCTACAAAGTTTTTGCCAAAATGGGTCCATGCTGGCAAATTTGCACCACGATATATAGGACCTTTCCCTGTTCTCTCACAGATCAACCCGGTTGCTTACAGACTTAAACTACCAGACAGACTCCAAAGGGTGCATCCAGTCTTCCATACCTCTTTGCTCAAAGAATACCAGACGGACCCGTATGCACGAAGGCTGTCTAACAAAAACCCTTTACACCCACCTGCTCAAGAGGAGTATGAGGTAGCTTATCTGGTGGATTCACGCTACCATAAGGGAAGACTTCAATATCTGGTACACTGGAAGGGTTATTCTCCGGAAGAAAGAACGTGGGAACCTAGAGGTCATCTCCATGCCTCTAGGCTCATTCAACGTTTCCACCGCCTCCACCCAGGGAAGCCCGGAGGGCCCCGGAAGAGAAAGGGGTATACTGTCAGGATTCGCCCATGGAAGCTATGGAGCTCATGGCGTCTCTGATACTAGTATACTGTTGGTCTAGTCCTCACCCAACATGGCGTCTCTGGACTAAAAGACACAACCACGCCCGTTTCCCAGCGCGTTGTATCTGTGTATTCCTTCAGACTCTTCAACGCTGCGAGCTACGGACCGTCCTTCCACAGTTCTTCCCAGAGTTTCCCGCTTAGCCTTTGGCTATCCTTGCTTCATTTTTCTGCCGAGTGTGTTCCCCTGCCTCCGTTCAGTCTGCCCTTCATTTCCCCTTTTCTCACCCTTCTCGCCTGTGTTCTAGTTTCTGCCTTCCTTCGTTACATTCTTTCTGTCCTGTCCGCTCGTCCTGTATTTCGCACTTACTTGGTGTTGTTTCAGCGGTATTGTTTCTAGTTTCTTTCCCTGACCGTGGCACTATTTTTCCTTTCATTTCACAGCGCCGCGGCACTCCCGTCTTGTTCACGGTTGCGGAGCTGTTTATTTTAGGCATTCGCGATCTCGACTTGGGTGCCTTCACTCCCTGGGTTCTGCCAGAGCTCCCGGTAAGTGGGAACTGTTTCTGTATATATCTCCTTTCTTTCTTCCAAGATCCTAGTGTTCCCCTCTTCAGACTCCTATCGAAGTCCAAGCTTCCTTATACCATTCTCCGCTACATAACCGGAGGTTGCTCAGTAAGGACTCCAATTTATCTACAGTCTGGACTATCCATCTCAAAGAAGAAATACATCCTACCAGGGTTTTTTGTGCCTTTTCGGCTTTTTCCCTGCCACTGGAGGTCTGGCTCCTCGGGGTTCCCCTTGGACAGGTGTTCCTTCCCTGTCAAGGTGGCCTCTGAGGGAGCCAGGCCTTATTTACGCGATAAGAAAAAGAAGACATCCCAAAGGCAGTAGCCTGTCGAAGACAAAAAAGCTAATTGAAGACCCACCACAGAAACCAAGGACAACCCTTCAGAAGGCTCAGGTGAGGAAGAGGTTGGGAAAGGAGAGTATTCACCTGGTGAGCCTGACACCCCCAACCAAACACTATGCCCCATGGCCCTCTCACCCCCAACCAAACACTATGCCCCAAACACACTCAAGCATGCACCCATACAGACCCGAACCCCCCAAATCAGCACACTCTCAAACATGCACCCATACAGACCCGAACCCCACACCCCCCAACTCAGCGCACACACTCTCAAACATGCACCCATACAGACCCAAACCCCCAACTCAGCACACAAACTCTGAAGCATGCACCCATACATGCATCTCAACACACACAACACAAACATACAAAAACAAACATCCATGCACACCCAAACCCCCCACCCCCCAACTCAGCACACACACTCTCAAGCATACACCATGCACCCATACAGACCCGAACCCCCCACCCCCCAACTCAGCACACACACTCTCAAACATGCACCCATACAGACCTGAACCCCCCATCCCCCAAATCAGCACACTTTCAAACATGCCCCCATACAGACCCGAACCCCCCACCCCCCCAACTCAGCACGCGCTCTGAAACACTTGTGTACGAGCGCGATAGTAATAAAATATCAATCAATCAATCAATCACACACTCTCAAACATGCACCCATACAGACACAAACCCCACCACCCCCAAATCAGCACACTCTCAAACATGCACCCATACAGACCCGAACCCCCACCCCCAAATCAGCACACTCTCAAACATGCACCCATACAGACCCGAACCCCCACCCCCCAACTCAGCACACACACTCTCAAACATGCACACACACTCTCAAACATGCACCCATACAGACCCGAACCCCCACCCCCAAATCAGCACACTCTCAAACATGCACCCATACAGACCCGAACCCCCCACTCCCCAACTCAGCACACACACTCACAAACATGCACACACACTCTCAAACATGCACCCATACAGACCCAAACCCCCACCCCCAAATCAGCACACTCTCAAACATGCACCCATACAGACCCGAACCCCCCGCCCCCCAACTCAGCACACACTCTCAAGCATACACCATGAACCCATACAGACCCGAACCCCCCACCCCCAACTCAGCACACACACTCTCAAGCATGCACCCATACAGACCCAAACCCCCCAACTCAGCACACAAACTCTGAAGCATGCACCATACATGCATCTCAACATACACAACACGAACATTCAGAAACAAACATTCATACACATCGGAACCCCCCACCCCCCCCCAACTCAGCACACACACTCTCAAGCATACACCATGCACCCATACAGACCCGAACCCCCCACCCCCCCAACTCAGCACGCGCACTGAAACACTTGTGTACGAGTGCGATAGTAATAAAATATCAATCAATCAATCACACACTCTCAAACATGCACCCATACAGACACGAACCCCCCCACCCCCAAATCAGCACACTCTCAAACATGCACCCATACAGACCCGAACCCCCCACCCCCCAACTCAGCACACACACTCACAAAACATGCACACACACTCTCAAACATGCACCCATACAGACCGAACCCCCACCCCCAAATCAGCACACTCTCAAACATGTACCCATACAGACCCGAACCCCCCAAATCAGCACACTCTCAAACATGCACCCATACAGACCCGAACCCCTCACCCCCCAACTCAGCGCACACACTCTCAAACATGCACCCATACAGACCCAAACCCCCAACTCAGCACACAAACTCTGAAGCATGCACCCATACATGCATCTCAACACACACAACACAAACATACAAAAACAAACATCCATGCACACCCGAACCCCCCAGCCCCCAACTCAGCACACACACTCTCAAGCATACACCATGCACCCATACAGACCCGAACCCCCCACCCCCCAACTCAGCACACACACTCTCAAACATGCACCCATACAGACCTGAACCCCCCATCCCCCAAATCAGCACACTTTCAAACATGCACCCATACAGACCCGAACCCCCACCCCCTTCAACTCAGCACGCGCTCTGAAACACTTGTGTACGAGCGCGATAGTAATAAAATATCAATCAATCAATCAATCACACACTCTCAAACATGCACCCATACAAACACAAACCCCACCACCCCCAAATCAGCACACTCTCAAACATGCACCCATACAGACCCGAACCCCCACCCCCAAATCAGCACACTCTCAAACATGCACCCATACAGACCCGAACCCCCCACCCCCCAACTCAGCACACACACTCTCAAACAGGCACACACACTCTCAAACATGCACCCATACAGACCCGAACCCCCACCTCCAAATCAGCACACTCTCAAACATGCACCCATACAGACCCAAACCCCCCACTCCCCAACTCAGCACACACACTCACAAACATGCACACACACTCTCAAACATGCACCCATACAGACCCAAACCCCCACCCCCAAATCAGCACACTCTCAAACATGCACCCATACAGACCCGAACCCCCCGCCCCCCAACTCAGCACACACTCTCAAGCATACACCATGAACCCATACAGACCAGAACCCCCCACCCCCCAACTCAGCACACACACTCTCAAGCATGCACCCATACAGACCCAAACCCCCCAACTCAGCACACAAACTCTGAAGCATGCACCATACATGCATCTCAACATACACAACACGAACATTCAGAAACAAACATTCATACACATCGGAACCCCCCACCCCCCCCCAACTCAGCACACACACTCTCAAGCATACACCATGCACCCATACAGACCCGAACCCCCCACCCCCCCAACTCAGCACGCGCACTGAAACACTTGTGTACGAGCGCAATAGTAATAAAATATCAATCAATCAATCAATCACACACTCTCAAACATGCACCCATACAGACACGAACCCCCCCACCCCCAAATCAGCACACTCTCAAACATGCACCCATACAGACCCGAACCCCCCACCCCCCAACTCAGCACACACACTCACAAAACATGCACACACACTCTCAAACATGCACCCATACAGACCCGAACCCCCACCCCCAAATCAGCACACTCTCAAACATGTACCCATACAGACCCGAACCCCCCAAATCAGCACACTCTCAAACATGCACCCATACAGACCCGAACCCCCCACCCCCAAACTCAGCGCACACACTCTCATACATGCACCCATACAGACCCAAACCCCCAACTCAGCACACAAACTCTGAAGCATGCACCCATACATGCATCTCAACACACACAACACAAACATACAAAAACAAACATCCATGCACACCCGAACCCCCCAGCCCCCAACTCAGCACACACACTCTCAAGCATACACCATGCACCCATACAGACCCGAACCCCCCACCCCCCAACTCAGCACGCGCACTGAAACACTTGTGTACGAGCGCGATAGTAATAAAATATCAATCAATCAATCAATCACACACTCTCAAACATGCACCCATACAGACACGAACCCCCCACCCCCAAATCAGCACACTCTCAAACATGCACCCATACAGACCCGAACCCCCCACCCCCCAACTCAGCACACACACTCACAAAACATGCACACACACTCTCAAACATGCACCCATACAGACCCGAACCCCCACCCCCAAATCAGCACACTCTCAAACATGTACCCATACAGACCCGAACCCCCGAAATCAGCACACTCTCAAACATGCACCCATACAGACCTGAACCCCCCACCCCCCAACTCAGCGCACACACTCTCAAACATGCACCCATACAGACCCAAACCCCCAACTCAGCACACAAACTCTGAAGCATGCACCCATACATGCATCTCAACACACACAACACAAACATACAAAAACAAACATCCATGCACACCCGAACCCCCCAGCCCCCAACTCAGCACACACACTCTCAAGCATACACCATGCACCCATACAGACCCGAACCCCCCACCCCCCAACTCAGCACACACACTCTCAAACATGCACCCATACAGACCTGAACCCCCATCCCCCAAATCAGCACACTTTCAAACATGCACCCATACAGACCCGAACCCCCACCCCCCCCAACTCAGCACACGCTCTGAAACACTTGTGTACGAATGCGATAGTAATAAAATATCAATCAATCAATCAATCACACACTCTCAAACATGCACCCATACAGACACGAACCCCACCACCCCCAAATCAGCACACTCTCAAACATGCACCCATACAGACCCGAACCCCCCACCCCCCAACTCAGCACACACACTGACAAAACATACACACACACTCTCAAACATGCACCCATACAGACCCGAACCCCCACCCCCAAATCAGCACACTCTCAAACATGCACCCATACAGACCCGAACCCCCCACCCCCAACTCAGCACACACACTCTCAAACATGCACACACACTCTCAAACATGCACCCATACAGACCCACCCCCACCCCCAAATCAGCACACTCTCAAACATGCACCCATACAGACCCGAACACCCCACTCCCCAACTCAGCACACACACTCACAAACATGCACACACACTCTCAAACATGCACCCATACAGACCCGAACCCCCACGCCCAAATCAGCACACTCTCAAACATGCACCCATACAGACCCGAACCCCCCACCCTCCCAAGTCAGCACACACTCTCAAGCATACACCATGAACCCATACAGACCCGAACCCCCCACCCCCCAACTCAGCACACACACTCTCAAGCCTGCACCCATACAGACCCAAACCCCCCAACTCAGCACACAAACTCTGAAACATGCACCCATACATGCATCTCAACATACACAACACGAACATTCAAAAACAAACATTCATACACATCCGAACCCCCCACAACCCCAACTCAGCACACACTCTCAAGCATACACCATGCACCCATACAGACCCGAACCCCCCACCCCCCCAACTCAGCACGCGCTCTGAAACACTTGTGTACGAGCGCGATAGTAATAAAATATCAATCAATCAATCAATCACACACTCTCAAACATGCACCCATACAGACACAAACCCCCCCACCCCCAAATCAGCACACTCTCAAACATGCACCCATACAGACCCGAACCCACCACCCCCCAACTCAGCACACACACTCACAAAACATGCACACACACTCTCAAACATGCACCCATACAGACCCGAACCCCCACCCCAAATCAGCACACTCTCAAACATGCACCCATACAGACCCGAACCCCCCAACTCAGCACACACACTCTCAAACATGCACACACACTCTCAAACATGCACCCATACAGACCCGAACCCCCAACCCCAAATCAGCACACTCTCAAACATGCACCCATACAGACCCGAACCCCCCACTCCCCAACTCAGCACACACACTCACAAACATGCACACACACTCTCAAACATGCACCCATACAGACCCGAACCCCCACCCCCAAATCAGCACACTCTCAAACATGCACCCATACAGACCCGAACCCCCCACACCTCCAACTCAGCACACACTCTCAAGCATACACCATGAACCCATACAGACCCGAACCCCCCACCCCCCAACTCAGCACACACACTCTCAAGCATGCACCCATACAGACCCAAACCCCCCAACTCAGCACACAAACTCTGAAGCATGCACCCATACATGCATCTCAACATACACAACACGAACATTCAAAAACAAACATTCATACACATCCGACACGCCCCCCACCCCCATCTCAACATACACAACACAAACACTCAAAAACAAACATTCATACACATCTGATACGCCCCCCACCCCCATCTCAACATACACAACAAAAACACTCCAAAAAAAACATTCATACACATCCAACACTCCCCCCACCCCCATCTCGACATACACAACACAAACACTCAAAAACAAACATTCATACACATCCGACACGCCCCCCACCCCTCCATCTCAACATACACAACACAAACACTCAAAAACAAACATTCATACACATCTGACACGCCCCAACCCCCATCTCAACATACACAACACAAACACTCAAAAACAAACATTCATACACATCCGACACGCCCCCCACCCCTCCATCTCAACATACACAACACAAACACTCAAAAACAAACATTCATACACATCTGACACGCCCCAACCCCCATCTCAACATACACAACACAAACACTCAAAAACAAACATTCATACACATCTGATACGCCCCCCACCCCCATCTCAACATACACAACAAAAACACTCCAAAAAAAACATTCATACACATCCAACACTCCCCCCACCCCCATCTCGACATACACAACACAAACACTCAAAAACAAACATTCATACACATCCGACACGCCCCCCACCCCTCCATCTCAACATACACAACACAAACACTCAAAAACAAACATTCATACACATCCGACACGCCCCCCACCCCTCCATCTCAACATACACAACACAAACACTCAAAAACAAACATTCATACACATCTGACACGCCCCAACCCCCATCTCAACATACACAACACAAACACTCAAAAACAAACATTCATACACATCCGACACACCCCCCACCCCCATCTCAACATACACAACACAAACACTCAAAAACAAACATTCATACACATCCGACACGCCCCCACCCCCATCTCAACATACACAACACAAACACTCAAAAACAAACATTCATACACATCCGACACGCCCCCCACCCCTCCATCTCAACATACACAACACAAACACTCAAAAACAAACATTCATACACATCTGACACGCCCCAACCCCCATCTCAACATACACAACACAAACACTCAAAAACAAACATTCATACACATCCGACACCCCCACCACCCCCCCCCATTCCAACATACACAACACAAACATACAGCAGAACAGACCCGACACACAATCACAAACACACAAACCACTTACCGGAGACGTGCTGGAAGGCAGGCAAGCTGGCGAAGTAAGTGGAATCGTATTACGGCTGGCATGGCAAGCAAGGCTGAAATGCCTTCCGGCATCAAGCCTTACTGGCCACGCCAGCCATAGTGCTGGCACTCCATTGGTGCAGCACACACGCACTACGTGGCTCATAGGAGTGACGTGGTGCGTGTGTGCTGAGCCAATGACGACCAGTGTTTTGTCCGGCCCGGAAGACAACAAAGACTTTCCTAATGGAGGGCGGCCGATGCTGCTTGCGGGCCGCCCTCCATTAGGAACGTCTTTGTGCCTCACGGGCCGGAAAAAATAGCATGGCGGGCCGCAACAGGCCCGCGGGCCGTATGTTGTGCACCCATTCTCTAGAAGAACACTGAGGGCATGAGGAATGTCCCCACGTTGCCTTCATCGTCGAGGTCCTGAGATTATTTGAAGGTGCATAAAATGGTTTTACCAGGAAAGGCTAAGGCTAATGCAATTTAGCATATCCATTAATGAGTGCAGGGGGGTAGGATCTTGCCAGCTATTCACTGTGTAGTACAGCCCTCCTGAGCCACCTGTGGTGCTGGCACAGGGGAGTGTATGACATTGTCCACCCACAACTTCAAACAGGTTAGGAGGGGAATGCGGACCACTCACTGGATACTGGGAAGGATGTCACCATTAAAAGTGAAACATGTCCTTCCAGTGAGTGAGTCAGGTGTCTACAGTGATGGCGTGATAAGCACGCACACATGGCACAGACCCATTCCATGCAGGATCCCAGGGTATGTGGGTTCTAGAGTGTATCTCCTAGAGAGCAGGTACACAGTCATTGCCTGACAGCAGCTCAGGACATGCTACTCAGTGTGTGAACAGAATATTAGCTTTGGGAATTTGTTGGAGGAGGTGAGATTGACTGGGGGTATCAGGCTTTATTCAAGTACCACTATTACCATATTTAAAAATGCTTACACTGGTGTTGTTTTTGTTGTTGTGCTGGTGGTGGCACTCGCAGTAAGGGGAACTGGCACTGAGTTTCATTTTGTTTGCAGAAAGAGTCTGTTTATGTATGTTGTTTTTTCTACTTCACTTCCTTCTTAAAATATTAACCAAAATAAATAAAAATCTCAAAATGTTAAAAGAATTGTAAAACCAAAATTTACCCTAAAAAAATACATGTTAAAATATTTTAATCTAGATTCCTTGCTGGTGTATGATGATAATTCATTTTTATGTATATTAGTTTTTCAGCATGAGTCAGAGAGAGACTTCTCCTGTTATCAGAGACAGTTCCTGTGACGTCCCAGTTTGTTGGTGCGCATGCGCGGGCCTCGTTATGGTCCCGCGCATGCGTGGTTGAATAAAGTGTGTCTGTGCGGCAGTTGCCACCGGGACGCGGAGCAAGCAGCATTGCGTCCCGCATGTTCTTTTGGTCCGTGTCTGTGTGCGTGTGCCTGCGTGGGCCTAGGGGCCAGATACAACAGTTCCCACCCCAACAGCAATTAAAACACAATCTTGTTGCACACAAGTGGGGGGGTGGGAGATGACAGCTTGGGATATCAAAATGTCAAAATGGATGATTGCTTCTGGCCACACAAACCTCTTGCAGAACCACTACAGCAACGAATAATTGTCCTTTCCAAGGTTGAATGTGTTGTACAAGCATGCATCCACCATCTCTGCAGCCGTGAGCCTGCTACCACTAGCTGCTCTACACCCAACCTCATACATATTTAAGATTGCATAGTCAGGAAGAGAGACCCACAGGGTTGTATGTTTGAGAGTTGTGAACCATATTTGGGGTTCAACTGTACCTGCCAAGGTTGCAGTTAGTAAGAGGTTGCTGCTAGATGCCGGGCTTTTTATTGGCTGTTGAGAATGTACAGCTATTGTCTGTTTTTTATACTTCTACTCAGTAAGCAAATGTTCTTGCAAATGGCTCTTGTGTAAAGTCTTCCACAATTCTACTGTGGCTACTTAAAGTGTCATTCTGCTCTCCATAGTCTGTAATGCAGCCACTTTCACCTTAATATGGGGATCAACGAAAGATACCACAAGACATTCAATGTTTTCTTTAATCATTATTATGGATCGATCGCCATGATACATTAAATTTGTGTCACCAGCTGGACAATGTCTGACTCAGCCATGCTTTCACAGTCTTTTGCTTTTTGGACTGGTTATTTCCCAAAAAAGGGAAGTACCTCACTAAGTGTTAAAATGCCATGGCTTATCCGCTGCATTACTTCATAAAATAGCGGTAGCACACACCAGACATTATGCATGAGCTGCTGCTTAGTTAGTGTGAACAAGGCCCCATTCAATCCTTTAATGTGACTTTACTGTAGTGACTTACAGCGTTGCTTTGCTCACACAGGACATCAAGAATATACAAGGTTGAATTCTTTTGGGCTGAAACAGACATACCGGCTGGTGGTGTGGACGTTTGTGTTGTACCTGCATTTCTGATTCTGTATGACAGGCTCAAATCACAGCACATCTTGTGTGCCACAGCAAGGATGTTACAAGTGAGGCAGACAAAGGCATTGCTAACAAAACATGTTACTACAAGTTGGTGAAAATAATAGGCTCAACAGGCCAGAGCAGAAATGACATTAGAGCGATTGTCCACTGCCACAAAGCACATACATATTTGCAGGGGACGAGTTAGGCGGTAAGTGGTAAAAGTGGCAGTAACTGAGTTACCACCAATTTTACCACTATGCCAAATTATGAGTTTTGACTTTAAGTGGAGGATTTACCTCAAGCAAAACCCTGGTGGTAAATCATCCCACTCAACACCAAAAAAATCAGAAAAATGGGCAGAATTACCACAGCAGTAATTCCCCCCAAAAAGTCCATTGGGTCCAATGGAGAATTACACTGCCACCACCACTTGTAATCAGGCAGAAATTCCACCTGACCAAGTGGCAGTAACCTTAATTTGTTTTTGGCAGATTTATTGCAGAATTACCACCAAACTCGTAATGAGGCTCTATGTCACTCTGCTAAAACCAGCTTTACTTTATCTCAAATGTCTGCAACTATGTTGCTCCTTTCATTGAATCCTTGCATGCACAAAGTGGCTCATTGTTGGACAGCAATGTCGATCCCTCTTGCTTGCCACTGTACCACTAGAGGGGAATGTGAGTCGATGCTGTGGCACACTGCTGTAGTCAGTGCTTTGACCACTAGTCCACATCTGTTGTAAAGTGAACGGTCCAACTCTCCAACCTGTCCAATGTGTTTTCTCATCACTGGAACTAATGCTTTATACAACTCAGGAATAGCCTTGTGTGCAAAGTATTTCTGGCTGGGAATTTGACAGCATGTATTAATTACTGCTTGCCATTAGCTCCTTCAAATCTTTGTTTTCAACAAAAGTGTCATAGGTCTATGATTAGAAATATCACCAATTTGGAATTCAGTAGCTGTACTTGTGGATGGGTATAATGATGTTTCTGTCTGAGCGCAAATGGTTCACTGAGACTGGGCCTGCACACTCTTGTTCTTCCCTTGCTATATCTATAGCTTTGCTTAATGTTGGTAGTACTTTGACGTGGCTTTCGCACACATCCTGCATCTAGGGTGAGACTGCAGGGAAATGCAAGCATGCTACTAAGTGCTCACCGATTCCCGGGAGCAGGGGGTGGAGAGTTGGCTCTGTATGTTGGCCCTAATCCTGTGAATAATGTCATTTCATGGGACCAAGCATCGATGAGGTAGTCAGATTGGTGCCTGGCTTCCCATGGGCCAACTTATTTTTGCAAAGAGTACAAGTGGCAAGATGCACAAATATGGTCTGTGGTCCTGCAGTAGAGGAGGTAGGTGCTATTGGCTGATGGTCAGAGACAGGAGGAGAGGAACCATGGCACTTAAAAGGTGCCATAGGTGTTGCTAACTGGTATAACAACCAGTTGGTGCTGTCATTGCTTGATGACAATGTACCTCACTAACACTTCAGTGTCTCTGACTAGCAGTCTCAAAAGGAGTGCAGCCAGGATGCATGAAATGTGGAATATCTGAACTCTGAATTAACTTGGCAGTTGTGCTGGCAGGTACCATTTCAGAGATTGTTTGCTCTGCATTTGTCCATCTACCTCACTACGTAAACTGGGGTTGGACTCGATATCAGTGTTCTCAGATATATTTCTCAGTCTTCACATGCAACAAGGTTGCATACCTTCATATCTTGTTTTTGATCACTCTTACCATACTTATCACAAGTACTGTCATCATTAGATGTCGTAGGCAAATGGTATGGAAGGAATGTGTGAAGATGCAGTGAGTGTGCCAGGCTGAGAAGCATTGTCAACTTCTTAAGTGAACCCATTGACGTAGCCCTACGACCCCTGACCTACAAATGATTGCTACATCTCCAAACCCTAACCAACTTCATCCCATTTCATATGTATTCAATACTACTGTCCTCTCCTGGCACCTCAAATCTTGGACCTAAATCCCAGTCTGTTTCAACATGGAAGGATGGAATGCATTCCTACATCTGCCAGATTCAGACGTTCACGAAGGTGGGCTTTCAGCTCGCAGCAGTGAAGTGTCAGGCACAGTCAAGCCATTGATGAACATAGAAGCATTTGTGGCCATCACAACTGATGTTTCAATGGGTGGAGTACTTGTAGCCTTGGTCAATGTACTAAGCATGGTTGCTACCGTGTTCAGTACTATGCTACCACCCATGATTCATACATCCACAGCATTTGCAATGGCAGCTATTTCTGCTGTAAACCATGCAACATGTCCCCACCTTCCTCACCCCTCACATACTTATCTGCTTGCCATGAGGACTTCTTATTTGGTGTTGCTAATTGCCTTCCACATCTCAGACATTTGGCAGTCTCGATAGTGCTTTTTTTCTAAACTTGATAGTGATGTCCTCTGTAATCTTGCACCAGGCCCCATCTGCTAAAGCAAGCTACAATGATTCAGTTATCAATCCACCCCTGTCCATATTCCTCCTCTGTTCAGGCGGTTAGCGTTTTTCCACAACACACCCAATCCCCATCACTAATGCCACTGCTTGAGTGATTAGCAAATCCCTGCAAATAATGTTTCCATGTACAGCCTAAACACTTGTCCCCATCCTTCAAAGCTTAAAGAAATTCAAGTTTTTATGTGAACCAGTGCTCTAGGCCAAGTCATATGTGATCACAAAATAAATCAAGCCACCCAGTGCAAATTCCTCCTCCTTCTAGGCATGTGGTATATTGCATTACGCACCCAACCACCCTGGCACAAGTGTCTTTGCCTGAGGGATAAGTAAGATCCCGGAAACAGTTGTTCCCAGTACGTTCCATGCACTGTTATTTTTCCCCAAAGCATGCTAATACATTTAAACGAAATTCTCATGCTTGCGTCAGCCATTGCGCTAAACCAAGTCATAACTGTGTGAGTGTGGGTTCAATCAAGAGCAATCATGGGGGCGAGACTGGATTACTGCAAAGTCCTCTTTAGTGGGACTTCCAAACGGAACATCACTAAGTTACAGATTATTCAAAATAACTCTCTCTGAGCTGCTCTAAATATTCCTACAAGAGACCATATCTCAGCTGCCAGAAGAAAAGCACACTGGCTCCCCATCAGGGAAAGGATCATAACTTTGTCAATTACCCACAAATTCCTAAGCAACACTGCCCCACAATAGCTGGCCAAGAAAATTGAACGATCAAAATCCAACAGACTAGTAAGATCCCTCCATGCTAATCGACTGGACCTCCCAAAAATGAAAAGAGCCAAATGGAACGCCTCCCCCCCATAACTAAAAGCAGAAGACTCCTATTGGGCCTTCCGCAAGGCCCTGAAAACCTGCCTGTTTGCCTAGTGCTCCTACTCGGACACAAGCGCTGAATACTGCTCAAATCTGTACTGCTAATGCGTTGGTGTGTCAGGGGTAAATTGTCAATCCACTGTTGAAGCTTTTTGCATCATGTAACTGGTCCGCAACAGCGCCCTGGTGCCTCAGTGTTTAGGCGCTATACAAATGTAAAAATAAATAAATAAATAAGGTCACAAATGTGGACATTCCTCCTCTCCTCTCTCCAGGCAAGTGTTGTGTTGCATCACACATTCAATCCCTCTGCCATTAATGGCACTGAAACATGATTTCCCAACATTCCTGAAAGACGTTTCCCATTCAAAGTGTCAAAGAGTGCTAATACAGTGTACAAGAAGTGTAAGTGCTTGTGTGTATCGGGTATTGGGCACAACAGTGTGTGGGCTCACCGTCAATTGATCCACAACAGCACACATTCCTTCTCTGTCCAGGCAGGTGTCATTTTGCAAAGAGCCACTCCCCATGCTGCTAACACCACTGGCTGAATGATCAGCAAAATCTTGCAAGTATTTGCTCTCAGCACACCCCACCGAATGTACCCTTCTCTCAGTGTGCTCATGCATCGCTCATATTTGTCAGCTATTGAGCCAAACCAAGTTGGTGATGTGCCTGGCAAACCAAGTAAATATGTCTCAAACAAAATCTCCAAGCCCTCGGAAAGCTTGCCTAACTTGTCTTTTTCTATGCAATACAGGTAATTCCTATTAACGATTCTTGTACAAATAAAAACATACAATTATATTCGGTTCCGTACTGCCTAAATCATCCCTGAAATTAAGTCCTTAATGTATTGAATAGAGTAAAATGCTCCAGCTCTCAAAAAGCAACAGACCTTCCCCCTCCTATGAAAGATTCCTACGACTGCTGAGGAACTCCAGAAACAAGTTCCTTATATAGGGCTGCCTGCACTCGATTACCGGAATCTCTTAAAAATTTGAAGTGGAAATATAAGATTTTTGACCCATTTTAGTTGGATTAAAAGCAAATTGGTTGGGATTGCTGCAAGAAACAGCACAACAATGCAAAGAACCGCTCGATAAGTGATGCATAATCAGGTTAGCCCAATGAGTGATAGTGTGCTCATTTGAACGTCTACCAGCAAATCTAAAGTTGCTTTTTCCTGTCAATTTAAAAATCGCACATTTGTTCACACAGTAGTTTGTATACCCATAACTGTAGGACAATAACGAAGGAGCTGCTGCAGGCGTTTTAAACAGTTTCACGTGGGACTGATTTCTTTGTTTCCAGGCGATGAAAATATGAGCACATTTTCTTGACTACAAAAAAGAGCCAATCATTAAACAATCTGGGCAATGATGTTGGAAGATAAATGAGACACTTGGCTGTTTTGGCAATTGTTAGCTAAAATGACGAAGTCAGATTGAGCTGGGAATATAACTGAAATTAATATTGGGGTCCATATATTATTGAAACACTTTGGGAAACACTTTTATCAGGAGGTGGATGGTGGGCTTTTGGTGGCAAGTACTGTAGCATGAGGATGACAAATGAGAGAGAGGAGGTTTCCACCCTGCAAGGCTCAAGACAAGTTTCATTATTCAAAACCTGGTGGCCATTATTTATTTCAGCAGCTGATACATTTCACAAACCCTATGCCCCATTGGTTTAGTTAGTAATATTTATAGCATTTATAGTAACATAAAGCAATACAGTAGTTGTTTTGATATTTAGAAAAAGGTCATAGGAAGTATTGTCTCAATACCAAATCTTTGGGTAGGGTATTGAGGAGCACATTCTCAAGTGTGCAAAACAAAATGTCCCCCTAATTAATGTACAGCATAGCTTTAAAGAAGGTCTGAGCATAGTACAGCAGTGTCTCAATGTTCACGGACTTATTAGTAAATATCAGTGTATTAAGCCCGCATTTGATTGATTAACTAGTATTACATCATGTCAAATACTTCAGTCTATGATGCTCAAGAAACAACTGATCAAAATATTAAGGAGGCTGCATAACAATATGCCAATCTGCTCATGTGGTATTCTGGGAGGAACATCCTCCTGTTTTCAGTTAGAGGGGTGAGACCGGAGTATTTGATGCCCCGTATTGCTCAACACATACAACAACTTCAAATTGCACTATACCCCATTCATCACTGATTGCAAGGACTCCTAGAGCACTACCATTTCTTAGTGATGCATAGGTTTTGTACATGGAAGAGCATGATCTCATTGTCAGTTCGAGCTTGTTGAAAACCATGCAGTCTGGCGACAATGTGATGCTGCATGCCTGAGTGGACCCGTGGAAGAGGGCTCCAGTTGTAAAACTTGATAAAACAGTAAAATAGCACTGAAATACATTAAGAAAGCAAACAAAAACTGCAGGCATGTCTGAAAGGGAGGCTGATGTACAAAGGGTGGGCAAAAGTGAAAAACAGTAGTGTATAGAAGACAGCACGTCACCAAACAAAGCATTCCCCCCGTAGCCGACAATGACAGTAGCCCTGCGGCGATATCACATTCAAAACATTTGACTAGAAAGAGTCCACATTCTCTTTAATAGGTATACTATGTGAAATGTGGGGAACTAGAAATGCACGAAAGAGATCCTTCCTGCAGCCAATCTTTCTAAAAATGTACCCTCGCAAAGGGAGCACACAGAGGCATGAGTCTCCAACCACGATCCCCATGCCTAACATTTGCAAAGATATCAACTTGTAAGAACAAGGAAATATCGAGGCTGAGTACCATAAAAGGAAATGCAGCAATCATGGGCTGAAAAGATTCACAGATCTTTATTCTGTACAGTTACAAAGAAACACAGACAGCTATCTGGCTCTCAACACCCCGCAATGAGTACCAGCCCATCAAAGAGAGGAGAGAGAGTGCTCGACATCTAAACATTTGTGCTTTTATACAGTTTT
The DNA here is from genome assembly GCF_040938575.1 of Ambystoma mexicanum. Lineage (NCBI taxonomy): Eukaryota > Metazoa > Chordata > Amphibia > Caudata > Ambystomatidae > Ambystoma > Ambystoma mexicanum. The sequence goes on from NC_090941.1 coordinate 312,597,326, forward strand.
GAGTAATATTGTCCAGCCCCTCTTCGCGTTAATAATCTGCGGTCTAGAGTTTGTGCCTAGTTCACATTCGATTCACATAATATTTTACAAAGGATTATACATGTTTGCATTTCCACAGTGATACAATGACAACGTATGTTCCCAAATCCTACAGCAAGCTCCCTTTACAAGTTGCATTCAATCGAGTTTGGCCTATGTCCATGCTTGGTGTTTACTTTGCACTGTTCCAGATGTGTATTCGAGGATGAGGCTTGTTAGCGTAGACAATGCTAGGACAACAGTTCATGTGTAGTACAAGGCCTCATTACCTAGTCTAAACAGCCGGCCCTTGGACAGTCTAACCATTAACAGAACTCAAAAGTCGGGAGGCTTGGTTGCAAATTGAAAACACAGTCCCCCATTTTAGAACAGAGAATGTACGAACAGAAATCAAAATGGCGGTGATTCTAAAATGGTGGCGAAGTCGATCCAAAATCGGAACTTTGCAACGTGGTTTTCCTCATAGAGCTACTATGCTTAGGCCAATATAAATCAAAAGGAGGCACTATATGATTTCCGTTTAACAAACCCTCCTTTTGGCCTAAGCCAAGGGCTAAACTAAGAATGTGTTGTTTCACGAGTTCCACCTTTCATTGTCCATACATCCTGAATCACATTCATCAGATATATCAATAGCCATAAGATCTGCGGCGGAAATTTCCTTCATCACAAATTTGTTGGTCATTCTTTCCGGTGCCTGTACCTTTGGTCCTAACGTTGCCATAGTCTGTGCACAACATCCCCCTAACATTGAACATATGGCAGGAAGACATTGTATACAGCAACAGCAGAACAACAGAATACCAAGAATTATCAATACAACCAACAGAAGCTTCCATCCCCAAGATCGTAAGAAGTCCCAGAACCAAGTACTAAGATCCCAATTTCCCTCGGGAACATGTACTACTGAACTCAGGACATGCAGATTTTGTATTGCCTTAAAGATGGTCGGGGAGGAATCTGGTAAGAAAACACAACAAGTGGACCCCACTAATTTGCATACTCCACCACGCTCAGCCAAGATGACGTCGAATACCACCCGGTTTTGTAGCGCCAATAATCTGATTGCCTTTTGCTGTACAGTCATGTTATAGAGTATGTCAGTGGTCCGGTTGATGGTTTTCTCCAGTACTCTTGCTAGTCTCCTGATATCCTCGGAATTCATGATCTGCCCCCAAAAGGTACAAAGGATTTTGCCACATCGCCCAGAACTTGTGATGGAGTATCACCATTCTCGTCCCACCTAGGACGAGCCCTAGAGATTTCAGTGGTACTGGCTACATATACCCCTGGTAGCAGAATTCCCAAATAACAAGTTCCCTGCTAATCCCTAGGTAGCCGTGGATAAGCTTCATTACCACAAACGAAGTAGATAGGTTCACCTACATACAAAGGTCTGTCCTCACTGGTCAAGTTCGCAACACTAGTGCAACCCTCGAAATCGCCCATTGACTGAGTACCATTCCTTCAGTATGCAGAAAGAAACTAAATTGGGGCTATGGTTAACAGTGTAAGAAGGTGGCGTGGCATCCGTATTATCTATAGGAGCCATCTTAAAAGAAATCAGAGATTGAAAAGGTTGGGACAGTCTATCAGAAGGCCTAATACAAGCAACATTAAGCTTGCTCCTATTTGCGAAGAGTGAGCATCCCAGAGGCGTAAAGACTCTTCTTTCAAATTAGTTCAAATTCATCCCATCAAAGTTCCCTGAGATGCTATCATTCCATCGGCCAAAGAATAGTGCCCGTAGAGAAGCATAACATGCACTAGTTGAAGGCAAAGGATGAATATACCAGCCCAACCCTTTTTCCCCATGTTGAGGCAAATCGGAGCAAATCCAGCAGTTCGTTCTGCTCAAAATGGCATGAGTTGCATTCATTATAAGCAGTGATGTATTATTATGATAACTCTGTCTATGTTGAGAGTCCCTAGGAGATAGAGTGTGCAGGTGCACAAAAGGTGTAGACATAGTAGGAACATTCTCAGTAGGCAAGAATGTTTCAAGTGGGTGCACTTCTTCCATATACCAAAATCCTAAGGCAACTAATACTATGAAACTGGTTAACACAATTACAAGAAGACAATACGTCTTCAAAGATAATGTATTTGATTGTCCATTGTCATTGTTGGCCACATACGCGATTGTTTGTGCCGCACAAGTAGGGTCGATAACAGGCATTGTTCCTTGAAGCTCTTCTCTGAAAAGTTCCTGCGAAAATCGCTGTAGTCCGTTTGCTGGTGATCTCCTGATCACGTGATTTCTTAGTCTTTCCCAATCCCCAGCCACCTACTTTCCTTCAGTGCAGAAAGTGACAAAGGACAAGCTCTGTAGTTGTTCCCCTGTGGGCACAGTCGTATTCATGCAGCGTGACTAGTGCCGTGGATGCAGATTGTACCTTGTGACTCCTGGTACCATGTGATCTGCTAAAAGTGTGTCGTTGCTTCCTGGTGGGAGTGATGAATTTGCAGCAGAACCAGACAAAGGTGCAAAAGGATCTGTAGAAGAGTGTGGAGATGAAGCAGCAGTTTCCCCAGGCCGTGCGGGCGCAGGGAGTGTCTCTGGAACACCCTCAGTACTGCTCAATGCTGAATGGTCGCTGGGAACAGAGCAAGTAAGTTTCTCCTTATCTTCTCCGTCGTATAGCAAAGGGAAAGGTATCCTCTTGACATGTGAAGCGTGGATCCAGTGACACTTCCCCTCGCTTCGCACAGTGGTCTGTGTGGCCAATAGGACCTGGTGGGGCCCTCTCCAACGCGGTGCGAGACAGGATGCTCTTTCAAACGATTTAGTCGCACCCAGTCACCAGGTCAGATGCTGTGACCTGGCCCCTCGTATTTGGCTGGGAGGTCTTCTCGCACCTGTTGATGAATCAAATACAGATTTTGAGTCAACCGTTAACAGTATTCAGAAAGAAGTACATGCTCTATATCCCTCAACGGCCTAGGTTTAGGAAGATTCCTAATGTTAGCTGGCCTCCCCATCACCACCTCATACGGGGAGAACCCAGTCCTAGTCTGCAGGATTGTGCGCATAGAGAGTAACACTATCGGCAATGGCGTCCAGCCATTTCAAATTGGTGCCTGCACACGTCTTAGCGAAGTTTGTTCTTCAAGATTCCATTGTGCCGTTCTACCAATCCAGCACTCTGAGCATGTCTAGCCGAATGGAACCGTTTATCGAACTGTAATCCCACACATATTTGCAGAATGATAGCAGCGATAAAGTGTGGACCATTGTCCGACCAGATGACCCTTGGCAAATCAAACCTAGGAAAATATTCCTTAAGCATGGTTTTCGCCATTGTCATTGCTGTGGCATCTTTTACAGGGAAGGCTTCAACCCATTTACTAAAAGCACAAATAACTACCAGAACATATCTGAGATTATTACAACGCTCCATTTCAATAAAGTCAAAGTGAATTACCTCAAAAGGGACAGAAGGTGGACCAAAACTACCCCTGGGTGTATATGTACCCTTCCCCACATTATGCTGTAGACAGACCATACACCTCTTGACAAAATGCTCAGCAGTTTTCGGGATGTTAACATTTACCCAGACAGTTTCTAACATTTTGCAAATTTTCCTAGCACATATGTGAGTGGGACCATGAGCCATTGAAACCATCATAGTGATGTACGCGTCTGGCAGCATCCATTTTCCCTCTAAGTTATCCACCCAACACCCATCATTATCCAACCTCGCCAAGCCCTCAGCCCATTGTTTGGTTTCCTCTAGAGTGGCATCTGCTTGGATATTCTTTATGGAATCAATTCCTTCACCTATAGTACAGACATTTGTGGCTTCCCTTGTAGTGTACATATCTGAATAGAGATCATTAGCAGTCTGTTTGGCTATCTGATTAGCGAAAGCGTTCCCTTTTCCTACATCGTTTATGATTTTCTGATGTGCCGCGCACTTCATAATTGCTACCTGAGTGGGAAGTGCAAGCGCTGAGAGTAGCTAAACTATCAAGGTGTCATATTGGATCTTCGTTCCATGTGAGGTCAAGAAACCTCGCTCTGCCCAAAGTCTACCGAAGTTGTAAACTACCCCAAAAGCATACTGACTATCAGTATATACATTTACACTAAACCCTTCAGAAAGTTCACAAGCTCGAGTCAATGCAATAAACTCTGCAGCCTGCGCAGAGTTATGCGAAATTCTTTCGGTTTCCACAATCGTGCCTAGTGTAGTGATGGCATAAGCAGCAGTGGATGTACCATCCGGAAGTTTGAAACAGGAGCCATCGCAAAACAGCTCCCCTTGAGGATCGTTCAAAGGTGTATCTTTCAAATCAATCCTGCCTTTAGTTTCTTGTTCTGTGGTATAAAGGCAGTCATGTGACATTTCGTCACTGCAAGCAATATCTTGCGGAAGAGGTAATAATTCAGCCAGATTCCGTACACAACATCTCTTAATTTCGATATGCGGTGCAAACAAGATCAATTTGTATCTCGTTAATAGTGCGGAAGTCAGATGTTGTGTTTGCGTTCTATTTAATTGAACGTCTACAGAGTGAGGTACTAACAAGGTTAAACCATGGCCTAGGACCATACCCTCGCTCTCTTTTACAGATGCAGCAGCAGCAGCGACAGCTCTCAGACATCTCAGCAAAGCGCATGCAACAGGGTCAAGGGTGGAGGAAAAGTAATCACCGCCTATTCTTCCCCCCATGTTCTTGCGTTAATACATCCAAAGCACATCCATCACGTTCATGCACATTCAACTCAAAGGCCTTTTCATAATTTGATGTGCACAAAACTGGTACTGAACACAGTGCGGTCTTGAGCAAATCAAAAGCTTTCTGGTGTTCCAAGTTCCACGGCAATGGCAAAGAAATGCCCTTCTTTGTCAGCACCAACATTGGTTAGATCACTAGTGAAAAGTTTGGGATCCACTGCCTACAGTAAGAAGCCATTCCTATCAAGGCTCTGACTTCCTTCTGTGTATTTGGGACAGACATGCTAGAAATGATTTTAATTTGTTCAGGTGTCAATGTTCTTCCCTCCTTTTTCAGTGAAGTTTTATGTCCATGCTTTGCTAGATGAATAAGCAACAACACGGTACCCTCCTTGCAAGCACTTTCTGAGTCTGCAGCTAAAAGAAGGTCGTCGACATATTGAAGCAATGTACAAGTAGCAAGCAACTCAAGTGTATTGAGCTGCTCTTTCAAAGCCCTACTGTAAATGCTCGGACTTTCCGTGTATCCCTGTGGTGCACGGGTGAATGTAAACGAGCGTCCCCCTAGGGTGAACACGAACAAGTATCTTCTATCCTTGTGTATAGGAATGCTAAAGAAGGCATTCTTAAGATCTACGACACTAAAATGAATAGCAGAAGCTGGAATCATCGTTAATATTGTCGTTATATCAGGCACAATAGGAAATTGTGGAGCAACAATCTTGTTGATAGCGCGTAAATCAATAATAAAACAAAAAGGAATTGCATTATCTCCTTTCTTATACACTAGTAAAATCGGACTATTGCACAAACTACCTGTAATTTCTTCAATTACTCCACGGTATACAAAATCGGAAACTATACACTTCAAAGCTTGCTCACCATCAACCGAAATCTTATACTGTGGAATACCAGTCAACTTTACTCCTGGTTTCAAAATGATTTTAACAGGCTCAATCTGTAATACACTGACATCATTGTCATCAATCGCCCATAAACACTCCAGAACGTCACTAAATTCCGGCGGCAAAGGTCTAGTCAGAAACTGTGAGGTAGAATATTGCTGTGGTGAAATCGTCAAACGCACTCCATCCGAAGAACAATGAATTAACGCATTTAGGGGGTAATTCATGGAATTTGGCACACAAGTGGCTCACGCGGCTGCCGCACAGAGTGCGTGTGCGGCAGCCTGCGCCAGCCGCATGCGCCAAAACCCATTTAGGCGCACAGCGTATTCATGGATTTATACATCCATAACCAGCCGTGGCGCAGAGTGGTGCAGCGACCCTGCAGCAGCGCCAGTTACGCCCCCAAACACGCCCCGTACGCCAAAGAAATCGCACAAATCCAGTACCAGGCGCAAAGGCCAGTGGACCAGCATACAGCCCCCCAACCACGAAAACACGTGTAAAACTCCCCATGCACGCCCCAGAATACACGTACCCCGCTCGCACCAGGCCCATCGCGGGTAAAACTCCCTGCGCACCCCTCGGAATACACGTACCCCATTCGCGCCAGCGAAAAAGCATGTAAAACTCCCCGCGCACGCCCCAGAATACATGTACCCCTCTCACGCCAGGCCCATCGCATGTAAAACTCCCCACGCACCCCTCGGAATACATGTACCCCGCTCGTGCCAGCAAAAACGTGCGTAAAATTCCCCACGCACACCCCAGAATACACGTACCCCGCTCGCGCCGGGCCAATCGCGTATAAAACTTCACACACACCCCTCAGAATACACGTAGCCTGCTCACGCCAGGCCTATCGTGTGTAAAACTCCCCGCGCACCCCTCGGAATACACGTACCCCGCTCACTCCAGGCCTATCACGTGTAAAACTTCACACAAACCCCTCAGAATACACGTGCCCCGCTCGCGCCAGGCCAATAGCGTGTAAAACATGGACAAAGTCCCTCCTGTGGAGTGAGCTGCCTGCGAGGCATGGCCAGGGGGGAAGGTCTGCCTGCGGGGCATGCCCAGGGGTGACGGGCTGCCTGCGTGTATTCCGGGGGTGCGTGTGAAGTTCTATACGCTATTAGCCTAGCGCATGCGGGGTACGTGTATTCTGAGGGGTGCGTGTGAAGTTTCACATGCTATTGGCCTAGCGCGAGCGGGGTATGTGTATTCTGAGGGGTGCGTGTGAAGTTCTACATACTATTGGCCTAGCGCGAGCGGGGTACGTGTATTCCAGGGGTGCGTGTGAAGTTTCACATGCTATTGGCCTAGCGCGAGCGGGGTACGTGTATTCTGAGGGATGCATGTGAAGTTCTACATGCTATTGGCCTAGCGCGAGTGGGGTACATGTATTCTGGGGGTGCGTGTCAAGTTACACACGCTATTGGCCTAGCGCGAGCGGGGTACCTGTATTCTATGGGGTGCGTGTGAAGTTCTACACGCTATTGACCTAGCGTGAGCGGGGTACGTGTATTCCGGGGGTGCATGTGAAGTTACAAACGCTATTGGCCTAGCGCAAGCGGGGTATGTCTATTCTGAGGGGTGCGTGTGAAGTTCTACACGCTATTGGCCTAGCGCGAGCGGGGTACGTGTATTCCGGGGGTGCGTGTGAAGTATCACACGTGATTTGGCAGTGTGTTCCCTTCCAGTGTGACCAACCCCCACCCCCAATGCTCCTCAGGCAGCCAACACCACAGGGGACCACCCCACACCCCTGAGCATGCCCCGCAGGCAGCCCATCACCCCTGGGCATGCCCCACAGGCAGGCCACATGGCACCATGCACTTGGGAGCCCCGACGTATGTACCCCCCACCCCCTAGTGACGGGCACCTGCCAGCAGGCCCAGACTTATTTCCCCCACCGACCCCCAGTGACGGGAACCCCCGCCCATCCCCAGTGACGGGCACCTGCCAGGAGGCCCCGACTTATGTCCCCCACCCTCCCCCAGTGACGGACACCTGCCAGCAGGCCCCAACTTGCTGAATAGAATATAATGCAAAGAAAAATGCCTCCAAAGTGTCCGTCCATAGCACCAAATCCAAAGTAAAAATAATACAAAACCATTCCTCCATGGTAAAAAAAAAGATGTCAAATCAGGTCCATAACTATATACAATGTAAAAATCAAGGGTCCATGTGCTGAACAATCCAAAGGAAACCTAAGAAAAATCCTACCTAATGAATAACTATTAACAAAAAGGTGGGGCATAATCCATGTGCCCCAAAGTAAAAAGTATAATAAAGGAAACCTACAGCTACATAACTATTTACAAAGGCGGCAGGCTAGTCCCACGACTCACTTTTCGATGTTCCGGCCCAGGGCATCATCGAACTCCATGTTGATGTTCCGGAGGCTGGCCTGTTCCCTGGACTCGAGGTCTCGCAGGGATGCAGCCATAGAATCCCTCAAATCCCTGCGAGTTTCCTCGAGGCCCTCCGCCCGCCTCAAAGCCCGGTGCATGGAGTTCTCCACCCTGACCAACCTGAGCCGTGCCCTCTCCGCCCGCCGCCTTTCCGCATCTATCTGCTGGCCCAACCGCTGCCACACGGAAGACACTCCCAGTCCGGGGTCTTCCTGCCCCTCAGCCGACGCCTGCCCCCGGGGTGTGGATGGCCCCGTGCCATGATGCCTCCCACGCTGAGCCTGCTGCTGCCTCCGATGCAACTGCCTCTGCCACCACAACGGCATCCGGGCTGATGGAATCCCCCAGCGCCGTCGTGCACGTGCCCTGCCCGATGATGCCAGCACATCCTCCATCTGCTGGGGTCCAGTTGGTGGGGTGGCCACCCCTGCTGGACCTCCGACTCCCGACCCGGCAGGGATGAGATCTCCACCTGGCTGGCTTCGTTGGTTGGGGCAGATTCACAGGGGGCCCTGGTGGCATCTGGGCCGGAAGACGGCACGGAGAAGGACTGGCATACAGTGTGCACAGAGGAGGAGAGGGCCGCAAGGCTGACCGACACATGTAGGAAACCCCTGACCATGGCCTCTCCTAACTGGGTCACGTTGGCACACAGCTCTTCGTGATGACGTGCGTGGTCCCCCCAGGATCCACGCACGTCATCACGAATGTCACATGTGCGCAACGCGATGCCAATCAGGACGGACTCCATCCGGTCACGGGTCCCATCGTCTGCAGGTAGAGGAGTGCCAGATGACGTGGACCTACCCCCTACCTGCGGATGGGCCTGGGACGGGGCATCCCTGCTGGTGCATGGTGATGCAGTCACAGTGTCAGGGACAGAGACATGCACAGGCACCTCCGCGGTGACCTGTGCGGCCTCCTGCCCCTGCCCCTGGACTGCACCACATGCACCAGTGGTACCACCCCCACCAGGCCCCATTTGTGGCTCTGTAGCGGCCTAATCCTCCTCTATACACACCACCAACCTGGATGGCTTCACATCATCTTCCGCCTGTAGCAAGCCCCTGTGGGGTGTCATCTGCCCCTTCTGCTGCAGCCATAGTGGCAGACGCGGCACCAGTCCCCTCGCTCCCGGATGATGGAATTTCCTGGGAGGATGCGTCGCCGGCCGGTGGAGGCATCCTTGCCGCTTTCCTCCACAGCGCTGTCTCCGCCCTCTTCTTCAGTTGCCGCTGTGTAAAGGGAGACATTGAACACAAGCATCAGGGTACTGTACAATAGTCCCCTAGATAGAAAGCAATAGCACATGAGTGGCACTGTCAAACGTCACTTCCATCATGTCTCCCAACAACACATGGGTCAGTGCAGGCAACACACATGCAGGAACCGGCATGGCACATGCAACAAAAACTTGCATCCATGTCCACCGCACCGTAGATTCATCCAATGGTGGGCTGAAACTCACATGCATCATGGGACATGCTGATCACATGCACACGCATCACCGGAGGTTCATGCATCTGGACCCGTATGCCCACAGATACAGTGGACACAAGGATGAGTAGGCTGTATCAGTGATTCAACACATCGTCACACACATGTGTCATGAATCCATGGCGCACACACTACTCTGACACACGGACATGTACATCATGCATGTCCATGACACACATCTATCACACCACAAACATGTCAAGGTCCACACACAGGTATGCATACATGTGTGCATTCCGCATGCTGCTCAGCATGATGCATTGTAACACATACACCATCCATGTGGGTCACGCCTGACTAGACTCACATGTAGCACCGTCATTTCCCTGCACACACACATCCATACATGACCCATGTCACACATGCAGCCGAGTAGCTAACTACCACCACGCTTCAACATGTACTGTTTCAAACGTGAATGCATGGGCACTTACCACTCGACTCCAGATGTTCCTGCATCCTGAAGATCTGGTGGTGAAGCACTGGGCGAATGAGCTCCAGGACCCTCATCTGCTGGGTGGTAAAATGGGCCCGGTGCCCCACTGCATCTGCTGCCTCCAAGAGACACCAGGCCTTCTTGAGGGTCCTGGATTTGTAGTCCTCCCAGCGCTTCCGGACGTGTTTGATGTCCTCTCTACGTTGATGGCACCCACTATGTCCTCCCAGATCCTCTCCTGTCCTTCCTTGTCGGCGCGCGATGGTGTGAAGAGGGCATCATAATGCCTCAGAACCTGCTCGACCAGGATACCAACTTCCTTGTCACTGAAGCTGGAAGCCCTCTGCCTCTCTGACTGGGGGTCGCCGTTGGTCTCCGATGGGGTTTGCCCTGACATGGCAACCCCCGAGGCAGGTGTGGGTGGTCAACTGGGTCCTGGGGCTGGGCTTTGGAGTGATGGAACACTAGTCGGGAGTCTTCTGTTCCAGCAGGGGTGGTCACAGCAACTGGACCCCTGCAGATGGCAGATGTGCAGGCACCAAATGGCAGGGCACGGTGGCAGCAGGCAGGCAGGCAGCAGCAGTTGGCTCGTGGGAGCATGCTCGGGGCACTGGGGGGCAGGAGAATGGCCTTCAAGGCAGCAGCGTGGTCTTCCATGTGTTGTCGCGTGGCCAGCTTGATACGGAGTGATTTGGCACGTGAAAAAAATACACGTCAGCGTGTAATTCAAGGAAAGCCCCTTAGCGCGTAAGCGTGTCTCTGACGTGACACGTGCGGGCGTTCCCCTGGTACGAGTTGACGATCCCACGTAGGTTTCCATCGCTCTGTATGTTCTTTTCGTGGGAAGCGGTGCGTGTGTTTTCCAGGCGTTGGGGTTCACACGCGATTACTTCACAGTGGGTGGGTGTTGGCTATGCATTCTTCTTCTACACACAAGGCAGACGGTGAGTCGCACACGCTATTTTTCCCACTGCGGGTGTCCATGTTTGTCACGTGCCCCTTTTTTTATGGGCATACTAGCCTGCGTGTTGATCGTGTATGTGTGTTTTTTTACATGCACGTGGGCAACAGGGGTCGCTTATCTCTTTTTCTTGCTTTTATGGGATGCCTGTGCGTTGCGTGACACGTCATTTCTCCTAGGGTGTCACAGAATCGGACATTCATCGTAGCTGTATATACGTGTTTGGTGTTTGCGCACACTTTTGTAATACGCAGGGACGCTACCGCCTGCCTTCGTGTGGCGGACGTGTTTAAGCCTGTGCGTGTCTTTTGCCGGGCGCGGGTTTCCCCTATTCCATTCCATAAATACGTGTTGTTCGCGTGCGTGTGGGCATTTCGTGTATTTCCCTGCAGTACATCCCCAGTTACGCCTTGTTTTTCACGCGTTGTTCCCCATTCCACGAGTTACACCCCATGTCCCGCCCCCTTTTCGGTGTGTGCGCCGACGTTGTGCACTTTCCCTGTGTGTGTCGCGCACGGCGTTCGGGATGTTGCAATGACGTCTGTGCCCATGTGCGCCACGCACAGATTTGGCGCACATCCCGGGGAAAACACGCGCAGGCCCTTCCATGAATCGCACGCATGCGCATGTGCTTGCTTTTTCGTGCTTGCGCCAAGATTTTTGGCACACATTTGTTCCATTAATCGGCCCCTTAATTCCTTCAACAGATTCAACCCCAACACATTCTCACCACAGTTTGATGTCAAAAGAAACGGACAGTGATCCGTGAATGGACCCAGTGAAATCGGACCAACTACTGGCGTACCAGAAAACCCTACAGAAACATTAGTTTGCCCTGACAGTGGAATGTCTGGAACACTTGAATGGTCAATGGAACACTTCTGTGCTCCTGTATCTCTCAAAAATAGATGTTTCCTATTTCCCACTATCATTTTAACGTAGGGATCTTTCTGATTAACGGGATCCAAACCCTGCTTCGGGCAATCCTAGCGAAACAATATATCATCGAAGGGAAGGTTTTCAGAGAGATAAGCAGTAGAAGGATGATAACAAATATTTCTATTATCCATACTCGGTGGCTGATTGTCTTGCGAAAAGGACTGAGAATGTCATGAGCGCTACTCCCGAGGAGCCAAGACTGGCCCAGCGTCCCCAGAAGCAGGCTCATCATTCACACCCCCGGTTCCGGCAGACCCCTACAGGGGCCCTTTGGACCATGTCCTGGCGCCTCTGGCGCCAGGCTCATAAGGAACCACAGTCCCGGCGCCATGGGCGCCGGGCTCATATTCTTAAAGTGTGCAGTAGTGATTGGGTGGACTTACCTGTGGCAGACCATGCTGCATACTCACCTAGAACAATCCAAGCTGGGTGAAGTCCCAGCCACTGGCTGGGAGGGACCAATCCTCTGTTACTGGAACTCTTTTCTTACCTGGGTGGGGCTGATGCTAATCCTCTGACACTGGAACTCTTTTCTTACCTGGGTGAGGCTGGAGGAAGAATACGCACCAAAGCACTTCTCCACTATTTAAACCATGCCCGATATAATTCACGTGCTTCGCGTTATTCTGCAACAGCAGAAGGACGCTCACCGAGTCGGCTCCTGCATTCCAGGTCCAGACACACCCTCAGCTTCTCGAGCAGCAACCTGTGGATGAAGAAAAGGCACAGGAACATCTACTCACCAGAATTCAGCCACAAGAGTCCAGTCTCCGACAACCTGCAAATAAAGACATAAGGTTAGAAAACGGGCAACACGCTCGCAGCTGCGCTCGCTTACCTTATCCATCCGTGATCACACCGGAGTTCACCGCGGCCTTCGCTTCGGCAGCATCCCAGCACCTGGAAGACAAAAGACATTGTTAGTGGTGTCCGAGCCGTAGGGTTTGCAACTCAGTTATACTTACGCGCTTCTTCACGCGCAGCAGCGGCAGCATCGCCCTCAGCATTTCAGCATCTGAAAGAAAGGAAAAGACATTATTAGAGGTGCCCATTTTGAAGTGGCCACAATTCAGTAATACTTACGCGCTTCTTCACGCGCAGCAGCGGCAGCATCGCCCTCAGCATTTCGGCACCTGAAAGGAAGGAAAAGACATTATCAGAGGCGCCCATTTGGAAATGGCCACAATTCAGTTATACTTACGTGCCACCGCACGTGCAACAGCGGCGGCATCGCCCACAGCATCTCGGTACCTGAGAGACAGAAAAGGACATTATAAAAGGGTGCTCCTTCAGAAGCGGCCTCAGATCTTCTATACTCACGAGCCTCTTCTTGCACAGCAGTGGTGGTGTCACCAACAGCTCCTCGGCACCTGAAGGACTATTACAAGCCACAAAAGGACACTGAGCCTAAACACTGAAATCATCCAGTGACGTAACTGGATTCCAGGCGCCCCTGCACCAGAAGCAGGATGGAGAGCTCGGCTTTACTAAACCAAAGGTGAGAGTTCGTGGAGACCAGTCGAGAACCAAGAAGTGGGAAAAGCAGAAGATTGGTGGGTGAACTTATCCAACCAGCTTGTAATTACCCCTTTTTCTTCCACCTGCAGAAAACTCACCTTACAAGCCAGACAGTCAATATTCGGAGGTCCTGCCCAGAGCGTCTTCCGAGTTCTACACCTCATCATAGTCATAGAAGCAACTGTAGCAGTCCAGTTTGGGTCAGCGCCTCCGTGGGAATCAGGTGAGCATTACAGAGAATTCGGAGAAAACTGGCTTATACCAGGACCCCCTGCCCAGGGCGGCCTCTGGATCGTCTACCCATGATACCATATGTGTTATTCGACCTCTGCTGGAGGATCGGGCATTGTGCTTGCCAATGACCCTCTTGTCTGCAATAAGCACCTTGGTTCGCGTGTACAGGACCCAACGGCATATTACCTTGTGAAACATATTGTCCCCGAAACTGTGTACTACCCCCTCTAGGTCCTCTAACAATCTGTTGCAACAACACCTTAGTTTTCAAGTCTCCCTTTTTCTTTTCAATCTTTTCCTTCTCATTATTGACTCGGTTTTCATAATACTGAGCCATATGCAACACTTCAGACTGAGACGTAGCTTGCCAAGCGCTCTCAGAAGTCATAATTTGCGACTGGATGTCAGGTAACAATCCACGCACAAATGTGTCCACATATAATCATTTTCCAGACTCTGTGCTTAAATCTTGTCCACTAAAATCTGAAAATACTTGTTCAAACCAATTAAAGAATTTGTTAGCACCCTCAGATTTTCCTTGTATACAAGCAGTAAGTTTGTCCCATACAATCCTTCTCTCAGGAATTAAGGCTTTCAATTGTGTCACTATTCTATCAGGCAAAGTCAGTATCATCTGTGATGGTCTCTCACCAGCTTTCCTTTCTCTATCTTGCCTAACCAAATTATCCCATGTGTCCCCTAACCCTGGTACATCGTCTACTGTCCTAATCTGTTTCCACAAATCAGCAGGTAGGAGCACAGGAAATAGCAAGTCTATATCACTCAAAGTGAATACTGACGACTGCAAGACAGATTCCATTTCTTTATAAAAACCCTGCCGGATTCTTCCTAATATCTGGGATGGATTGTCTAATAGTATTCACCTCCTGTCTTGAGAATGGGACGTGAACAAACTGCGATGCATAATGTGCATCAATGTCATAGGCGGCTACACCCGTTGCGACATTAGCTGGGACCTCAACTTTAGGGACAAATGTCGGAGGAACCTCTCTCATAGGCAACTGAGAAGTAGGCAACTCCAAACACTTACTGAGCAACAGAGCTAAATCGAGCGCTAAAGCAGCTGAAGAAGTGTCAGACGAAAAAGCTCTTTTATCGATATTCAATAATTCTGCAGGACAACAAATCTTTCTTTTTATACATTCATCCTGCAGGTATTCAACCATTACCTGTATCACTTTCCTCTGCATTTCTGCCGTATACTGATTATACGTGTCTACGGGAGATATCGACATGTCTGAAATCCATCTAAGTGCGTCTCTTGTGCAAATTCGCTTTTTTTCACTCAACGATTTACAAAGAGGAAGGAACCGTTTCTGTACAAAAATAGCGCCCAAACTATCACCATCTATTTCATCATTCTGTAACCTTTCGAACTCCCTTCTAAACTCAAAAACCCTCTCGACGTGCTCATATACTTTCTCCGCAGTATCTCTTGAATATGCTAAAACATACAGATCCCTCAACCCTTGTGGGATATCTTCATCATTCAGTTTGTTCCACATTATGGATAAATGAAGTCCCATCCCTTCAATAAAAACAGTTTTCTCAGGAAAACTTTCTAGATTAGAGAGTGTAGCAAGAACATGAGATTGTTCACCTTTCTCCATGCACTGTCTAGCCCATGCATTCAGATCTCGCTTTCTTTCTTTAGAAACTGTATTACGAGTTACAATTTTCGATTCCGCTCCCTTATCAAGCGGAACAGAACCACTTGGAAGAGAAAAGTAGACAAATCTTGTACACTAGGTAACGAAGGTGCTAGCACTGGTGTAAAAGACAAATCTACCGGACCCATGGCAGCAGGCAAAGATGGAGGTACAGGCAAAGATGGAGGTACAGATGGAGGAGCAACAATAGGAAGAGGAGCAATAGCTAGTGGCGGAGGAGTAATAAAAGGTGAAATAAGGGGTGCATTAATTAGTACGGGACGAGGAACAACAGCAGGAAGAGGTAAAGCAACAGGAATAGGTACATAAGGAGGTGGCGCAGTGGCGCCAGGCCTTCGTTCATTTAAAAGCTTATCAATCAGTTCATCTGATGCATGAAAATCTTTAGACGGATATATTTTCTGGATGCCAAGTTGAAAAACCCAATCCATGTTTCTAACTGACTCTGACTGTTTTTGTTGATCATACAATAACGCTTTCTCAGCGTTCGACATATGTCGGCGCGCATGTTTCTCTCTACTTTTGAGAAGCTGCATAGCTTCTTTTTGTAATACATCAAATGCAGCAGGTCTAGCTTTTTTCTTTAACAATATAGATTCTAAATATTCTATATACGAGAAATCTCAAAACTACCATTGATTGGCCACTGAAGTTCGGAAGCATGTCTAGTTTGTCTGTGCCAAATATCGTTGAACACTATACTACCAATGCTGTACTTACAGTACATGCCGGAGACCCCTCCTGTGGTGCCGTACGGCCAAATTACAAAGATTGTCTGTCTCTGCGGAACAATGCCCTGAAACAGGCAGACAATTTCCCAGGCATATCAGATTACTGGTGTTTCCTGGCAATAATTGTACTCGCGAGAACAATGCTCCAAATCAAATATCAGGATACTTAGGAATCGGGGCACGACTCACCTGATCAAAAGACAAAGGAGGCCCAATCGGATTACTTAGGACAATAAAGGACCCTCGTGGTTGGTGATTTCGGCAAAACTGCTCGCCTCGATATATGGACCCTCGTCAAAATGCCGTCTCGGACCGTGTGCTCACCATCTAGGGATCGGGCCGTGCAGTACTGTTGAGGTGTCGCGTCTCATCCAGAAAGGGGACCCCTTTCTCACCGTACGATCCCGGTCCGATAACCGCATCAACACTTCAACGAAATGGCGTCTATCTTGAGGGTCCGTGTTCGGGCGCCATCTGTAAGAACAAGGAAATATCGAGGCTGAGTACAATAAAAGGAAATACACCAATCACGGGCTGAAAAGATTCACAGATCTTTATTCTGTACAGTTACAAAGAAACACAGATAGCTATCTGGCTCTCAACACCCCGCAATGAGTACCAGCCCGCCAAAGAGAGGAGAGAGAGTGCTGGACAATTAAACATTTGTGCTTGTATACAGTTTTGAGTAATATTGTCCAGCCCCTCTTTGCGTTAATAATCTGCAGTCTAGAGTTTGTGCCTAGTTCACATTCGGGTCACATAATATTTTACAAAGGATTATACATGTTTGCATTTCCACAGTGATACAATGACAACGTATGTTCCCAAATCCTATAGCAAGCTCCCTTTACAAGTTGCATTCAATCGTGTTCGGCCTATGTCCACGCTTGGCGTTTACTTTGCACTGTTCCAGATGTGTATTCGAGGATGAGGCTTGTCAGCGTAGACAATGCTAGGACAACAGTTCATGTGTAGTACAAGGCCTCATTACCTAGTCTAAACAGTCGGCCCTTGGACAGTCTAACCATTAACAGAACTCAAAAGTCGGGAGGCTTGGTTGCAAGTTGAAAACACAGTCCACCATTTTAGAACAGAGAATGTACGAACAGAAATCAAAATGGCGGATGATTCTAAAATGGCGGCGAAGTCGATCCAAAATCGGAACTTTGCAATGCGGTTTTCCTCATAGAGCGACTAGGCTTAGGCCAATATAAATCAAAAGAAGGCACGATATGATTTCCGTTTAACAAACTTACCAGCATCAGGAGAGCATGCTAATGGTGGCAGGATAGGCTAAGGGTATGTTCCATCGTGCAGAGTAAGCTTTTACCATGACTTTGCCAAAGTAGTGCAGAAGGAACAGTGATCTGTCCTGTGAGCACTCCGCCTTGATCTTCAACCTTTGCATGGACCTGCACTGAACCCTCATGGTTTGACACAATTTCCCCATCCACGAATACACAGATGGCATACAGCTCTACCCTGAAATATCCCCCATCAAACAGATCCACAGGTTCAAGGCCTGCCTTACATTTCTCTAGTCCTGGAGGTACAGTGCTTACTTGAAGTTCATGCCCTCTAAGGCAGAATTCCTACTACTGACCAACAACGCCGAACAGCCTAACATCCAAGTCCCTCGGTTTCTGCATCAACAGACACCTCTTGTTCAAGGACCACATAGCAAGGAACACACAAGCAGCTTAGAAGCATCTTTCCCTCCTATGAAACATCAAGCACTTTATCCCTGCAAACAAGTTCAAATGTGCTGTACAAGTCTGGCCCTCGCCCGCTTGGACGGTGTCAGTGCCATTTTGGAAGGCCTCTCAGCAAACCACCCTCAGGCACCTCTGAGACGTGTCCTAGATCCTGAAGAATGACTCATCAAAGGACTTCCACCACATTACCCTGACTGTCATCAAAACTGCCCTGGCTCCAGCTGCAAGCACATATCACCTTCAGATCCTGCTGTATCATCCACAGGGCTATCACCTTCAAGTCCCCAAGCTACCCTGCTGAGAAGCTCTGCATGTCCAGAGGTCTACAATACACCAGAAGCTAGCACACGTGCAGACTTTAACTCTGCTGGATCAGGAAGGCAAGAACAGAAAACAGGCCTTATTTCTCTACACCCCTAGACTCTGCAACCTTCTCTCCATCAACACCATGCTCACTCCCTCTCCTCTACATTTGAGGAAGGAGCTCAAGATCCTTCTATTCAAGAAATGGCTCCTCTGTAATATGTAGGTCCACTCCCCCTCAAACCTCCACCTAACTATGGTGATCCACTCACCTGGTTCCTCCCCTGGATGTGTGTAGATCCCTTGCAGCATAATTGCCCACCACACCTCCTTTGTTAGCTCCCCACTGCCTTGTTATATCCTTTGCAATCTGCTTCCCTACCCGTGTATTTCCCCCTATGACTTGTGAAGGTTCATGTTGCTTCCTAAAACTAGGTCTGCACTCAGTAAATACCCTAAAAATAAAAAGACACAAAAGGAGTTCACACGGGTAGAGGCAACATTCTGTCCACAGTTTAAAATATGCAATGTTACATCATGCCAAACTCAAAATTGTGTATAATCATAGGGAACATGTCTTCAGGCATGTGCAACCAGCTATGGCATATTTGGAAGAGCTCCCCGGTGTGGTTCTAACAGCTCTGTCTATTGGACACAGCTCCCCACAAAACTGCAACAGGGAAGCGTCACCAAGCAGTTTATCACCCTGCTAGAATGAGAGTCAAAAAGCTGCAGGGTCCCCAACAACTCCGGTGGTAAATATGTCTTAATCCATCCTTTATTTTCTAAGCAGTGTAAAGCAGGAGGTACACATTGGACTGAATGGATTGCTGAAGAAAAAGCGTGATCGATTAGTGCTTAAAATTATACAAACATTTATTTGCACATAAGCACGACGCAATGCCGAGACCAGTGCTATAGTGAGGATATGGCAAGGAAGATATCCAAACAACCCAAACTATGGCCCTGAGAAGGCTCCTATCAGCATGTTGAGAGACCATCTGAGGTAACTTTTTTGGCAGCCCTCTCAGCAAAGAATCAGCATCCTTCTATGAACAGGTCCAAATGACCAAAGACTTCCTTGATTTCTCACTATCCAACAACATCTTACTGTTCATTGGTGACTACTACCGCCAAATGCGCGGGATTGCCATGGGAGCAAGTTATGCACCCGCACTAGCATACTGCTTCATGCACTGCTATGAAAGCAAGTTTGCACTAACAACACCTGAATACAAAGAACATATTGTCATATGGCTCCGCTACATAGACGATATAATCCTGATATGGAATGGTACCCAAAAACATCTAGAGAAATACGTACAGTTATTGAACAGAAACCAATTCGGGATAGAATTGACCAGCCACATCAGCACAAACTTAATCAATTTCTTAAACCTTACCATTGAGATCAAAAACAACCAGATCACCACAAGAAACTTCTGCAAACCGACTGAAGTCAACTCTATCCTACACGCCGAAAGCTGTCACAAGAAGACCTTGATTAACAACATACTGAAAGGGGACTACATAAGAGCCAAGAGGAATTGCGACACCGAAGCAACCTTTGAAGAAGAATGCACACTACTGGACGAACGGTTTGCATCAAGAGGCTAGAAGGCACAGACCATTACTGAGGCCAAGACCAAGACACAGGCATTGCCAAGAGCAACACTACTAACCCCAAAGGTTAGAAAGAGAATCAACAAGGATGACACGATCAGATGTATAACAAGGTATAACACGGACAGTCACAAGATTCAAAGGATCTTGCAAAAACACTGGTCAATCTTACTCTTAGATCCTGATATCAATCCTATACTGAAACCAAATCCAAGCGTGACATACAGCAGAGCACCAACTCTACGTACCTTCCTAAGCCCATCCTACATACCACAGCAGAAGAGGCCTGAAACCAACTGGCTAACGAATAGGCCAGAAGTCGGGTTCACCAAATGTGGTGCCTGCTTGATGTGCCCCTATGCCGAAAAAACTACAATCACGAAATTTCACAACTGCAAAGAGTAAAAATATTAGATCACATAAACTGCAGGACTAAGTTTACAATCTATGCCATTGTGTGTGTTTGCAAAAAGATCTACATTGGGAGTACAATTAGGGAACTGTGTGTCAGAATAAGAGAACACATAAATAACATTCACTCACAGGACCCTAAACTACCCCTGGCAAGTCACTGGCAGAAGCAGCACCAAATGGACGACAAAAGACAGATCTGCTTCATTGGACTACGAACAATCAGATGTGGACCAAGAGGCGGAGAGAGAGAACGCAAACTACGACAAGAAGAGGCAAAAATGATTTGTCACTTCAGATGTACCAAAAATTGGCTCAACTCTGATCACGACTTTATTGTCTTTTTATGAGGTTACAACATCAATGTTGAATGTAATGTTTTTTCACCAACTTTCTCAAACCATATGTAACCAACATGGTTTCCACAGCTGACAAGGCCTCCCTTGTTTCCATGTTTTCCATTCTTTCCAAGGGGTTACTATCCCTATTCTCCATCTCCGCATGGTAGCACCATCCTCAATTTTTCATTCAAGAAAGATCGGGGCCCTCGACGGGTCTTTGACATTATGCCTTTTATATTCATGACCCCAGTCTTTATTGTTCCCTTGCACCACCACAAAAGCCTCTGCCTTTCTCCCTCGAAACCCCTCAACAATGCTTAATTAATACAATGTGATCAGACCTTATACTTTGGTCCCCCCTGTTCATCCCCTTTTTTGCTTTCTTTCCAAGTAGAAGACTGGACTTCATATATCAAACGGCCTTAATTTAGCAATTTCTTTCCTGCATAGCCTGACACAACCCTTTCCTTCCCATTGCTTTAGCCCTTACCGATACAAACAATGATTTTCCCCCGATTCACTAAATAACAGAGTAGTGTTCCTTAGCCACCATGCGCACGAGCCTGCAACCTTCCATTCAAAAGGAACGCTTTATCTTCTCCATTGCGCATGCGCCGTCATCACCAGACACTTATTACACAAGCATGTGCACACAGGGATTCGCAACCAGGACTGTCAGCAATCACGCACAGTCATTGCAGCACTCACTACGAGCAGGCATAAGGTAAGATCGAGACGTGGCAATTTGCCTGTTATTTTAGAACCCCGTTACTTGTTAAACCCCCTCCCCCTTGTCTGACCTCCCTTAGAATGCATGTAAAAATTCAACAGCCCATTTGGCCAGCAACTATACAGTTTCTCACTTAGGCACAACACTCTCTTCCCTCACGGTGTCAATTCTACATGACTAAGAGCACCTTGATTCCTTATTGAAGGGCCTTGCTGACATAGATCACTTACTTGAATCCCATGAGATTCTGCAAGCCACTGGCATATGACATAGAAACCCCCACTTTATGTTTCAGCAAGAAACAGGTCTTCGCTGAATTGCGCCACACGGCTTCTTATCACCAGTTCTCACAAAAGAACGTTTTTAACGGCGTATACACGTGTCGACCTCACCAAGGCTAATCTGCCAAGCATTGAAGTTCCCACAGAGTTCTGACACCACTAGGACGCACTAGGCACACTGAATATGCAGCTGCCTCACATGGTCTATCCACAGTGTGGTTATACTGCTCAACCAGGCCCAAGGGGCTCTCCCTTTTTAAATTACAACTGGAAAACGCCTTCTATTTCCCTTTCTCTCTAAACCTCAGCCTCATGGACTTTTGCTGGTGAACACAGACCCCATGCCATCTGGCAGGAATAACCCCTATTGGGAGATCACCCTCCCTTTACACCCGACCTGGTAAGAACCGCAGATCTTATGGAAAACAAAATGTTTACATATGAAATTCACGTACTAGACCTCCAACTAAATCCATTTCTATCTTCTTTTGTCTCCCCGTTCAAACTTTGTTCCTGTTTCCACTATTCCCTGTTGTAACCATGTACAACCTTGATGAATGCAATACATTATTTTTTTTTTTAAATACTCTGAAATGTGACTTTGTCATCTAAACACGCACACCTTGTCACTTTGTCACTTTGTCTCACGATTGGCTTCAATTGTATTGGCTTTCTCCATGTGACATAACTGCATGATTGTGCCCTTCATTGCATACCACTGTAAATAATATCAGCCTTGAAAAAGACCACTATTTCTAGACAACTAAGTCTACACTACAAATAAAAAGATACACCTTATCAACACAGCAACAAGCGTCAGAACCTTTATTAAAGGGTCATTTTAACAATCTCTCATTGCAAGGTAACCAGGACTTTTTTCTACATGTTGTCCACTCGAGATACTGGGTTTACCTCTTCATACCTGTGACCCTGCAAAGATACTACCACATGCAACAATCAAATACAAAAGCCCAGCACTGCAGGGTACACACTCTAGAGCCCACTCTCTACCCCGTTTCTCTCGAGAGGGACAACACAGAAGATTGTATTCAAAATGGCATGGCAAGCAATAATTTAATATTAAGATAGCCAGAACAGATGACAGCCTGAGATGACACAGTGCAATGTAACAACAGGTGGCACTTTATCGCCAGAACTATGGGTATGTCTAGCCCCTCACAGGAACAAGCCACTCTAGGTGCAAAATAAATGCAGTGGATGGGAATTGCTGAACTGTCAAATATATCCAATGGTTGACAATATGGGCTAAAACAGGAATGGATTGCCATGGAAATATAGTTGATGGTAAACATACACGGCGGACGCTAAAAACCACAGCAAAGGTGATGGGTAAAAGGACACAAAAATAGTGGTCAATGTACTTTGGCAGTAAGCACATGAACCTTTTTCTGTCTAATGTCCTTTAACACAGGCGCAGAGCTATATCAAGTGGTGATTCACATTGGTGTCTACAAGCCATGTAGCAAGTGGGGCGCCATCAAAAGTGGCACCACATCAATGCAGGGAGTATCAGTCCCGAGTATCAACTCTGAGTTGGGGAGGCAGGTGTGACTGGGGGTAGGTGGGACTTTCTAGTGAATATATGTTTCTGTTTACAACATAGCAGAGTGTAGGAGATAGTACACACAGCATAAGCAAATTATTATGTTTGCTGAAAAATGATATGAATTCTGAAAAGCAAGGAAAACATCTGCAAGATGGTATCGCAGACATGGAGGGTGGTAATAGGAGACGGTTTTGTAAAGGCCTCCAGGCGTTCAAGCATGATAAGTATTTATCAAATCCAGTGGCGGCTGGGGAATTCTTTAATTGGAGGGGCATAATTATTTCCAAAAAATATCCCAGAGTGACAGAGCATAGCGAGGGAGCCCGAACCAACCAAGGCTGGTCCGGGCAG
This sequence comes from Ambystoma mexicanum, assembly GCF_040938575.1. Taxonomy (NCBI): domain Eukaryota; kingdom Metazoa; phylum Chordata; class Amphibia; order Caudata; family Ambystomatidae; genus Ambystoma; species Ambystoma mexicanum. The sequence continues at coordinate 312,620,695 of NC_090941.1, forward strand.
GCTCCCCAACTAAGAATTGTACCTTTTCTGTGAATAATTGGGTAAAAAGACAGTTTGCAATTGATTTTGTGGGGTAACTGTAATCCAAAAATTCAATGGATGCAAGTCGCCAACAGTGCACACGGGTATGTACAATGCATTTTCATGATGCCTTTGCCGACAATATGTGCCAATATAACAACATTTTCACACTGGATATGCCCATAAATTTCCATGCTGCCTGCATCAATTTCTGCCACTTCTCCCATGTAAGACCATACTCATGTTTGCTTTGTTCGTATTACCAGGAATGTTCCTATAAGAAAACATCTCCACATTGGCTCTGCCAATATATGGCCGTTTTCCAACAGAAGAGCATATTCCTGATGGCTTTTCCATTAAAAATGTCATGCCACAATAAGAAAACATGTCCAAATCTTCCTGAAACTAGGTCATTTTGAGGATTCGCTTCACAAAGTGGGTCAGCGTCTGGAGGAAGTGGGAAACTGGATGACGCAGAACAGACCACAATTGAATCCAAGCAAGACATAAATGGCTCTGTTTGGCCCCAGCGATAGTGTTGACCAAGGAAGCCAAGTGCCCCCCTTCTCCATGTGTCTTGGGCTCCAACTTGAGCTATGTCTCCAAGATCAAAAATGTGGGCTGCATTTGACAATTTAATTTAGGGTGCAACAGTCAGGTGGGTTTCAAACTTCAGTTAGTATTCTACTCCATGTGCCTCTTGCTCCTGACTTTGCCATACTTCCCACATTAAGATCATGCCATGGTTGTGGTGTCTTTAATCCACTCCAAATACCAAAGGGACAGTTGGATAAAGTTCAGAAAGCTCAACATGCCAGAGTTAGACTCATCTTTAAAGTCCCTAAATTGAACAATATCTCAGTCTTGCGCCGATCGCTACATCAGCTCCGGTCAAAGAAATAATAGATTTTGAGATGTTGTGCTTGGTGTATAAATGTTTGCATGGTCTTGCCCCTACCTATCTAGCAGAGAAGTTAATTTGGCATCAACCAATTCACCCCTTGCGCTCATCAGAGAAGTTGTTGCTTGTCATCTCTCCTTCTCGTTCCACCACCAGAGGAGATAAACGTCTCTCAGTGTACGGCCCGACTCTGGAACTCTATCCCTTGGAGGATCGGGAATTTGAAAGTACTGACACATTTCTTGAATGCACTAAAGACATATCTGTTTAATTAACTTGCCAAGACTAGCGTTTGGGGATTAAATTAAGCTTTTGGTTGGATAATTCAAGTGTTCATTCAAAATCTGCACCCAGATGCAGTTAATTCTGCCTATTTATTTCGTGTTACACATCATTTCAATTCAATTCAATTCAAACTGGCTGCACAATGTAGGCCAGTTTAGACATGGGCTTGCTGATGGTACTTTTGTTCAGAGGAGAAATGCCTAGCATTTCGGTGTTGGACTGCCCTCGTGGGTGGGATAACGAATAATATGCAAAGTGATATTTCTCCTGTGTGAAGGGTGCAGTGAGCTAAAACGTGGTAGCAGACCCTCCTGAGTGGAAAGAATTCCATATAATAACGTATTTGACCCATGTTTGTTCTGAGTAGAGGGGCTCCCACACTCCTGTGTTATATTCAAAAACTTGGAGTTTCACCCTAAGTAACCCAGGGTAATCCAGATGTGGACCCCTTGCTCACTGTGCCTTAGAGAGGCTCAACTTCACTTCACTGAGGAGGTCCACGTGTCTGGAGTTGCTGACGGTATTCTTGTTCAGAGGAGAATTGCCTAGCATTTTGGTGCTGTACTTGTGGGTGGGACAAAGACTGATATACAAATGGTTATTTCGCCTCTGTGAAGTGTGCTGTGAGCTAAAACGCTGTTGTAGACCCTCGTGAGTGGAAGAAATTCGATAGAACAGGGTATTTGACCCATGTTTGTTCTCAGTAAAGGGGCTTCCACACTCCTTTGTAATACAGTTTAGACATGTAATAACACTTATCATGATTGCTGTACCCTTGATACCCAGCAATAAATGCCATTCCACAGTAAGAAATAGCTAGACTAGATGCATCAAAATGTCAGCCTAGCCACGTAATACCAGTTACCATGCTTATTTTATCAAAGATGCCCAGCATAAAAGGCTATGCCACAGTAAGAAATGGCTAGACCGGCTTAACCCAAATGCCAGTCTTTCAGTAAATAACACTCATCATGCTTGCTTTATCACTGATGTTCAGTAAACTGTCATGCCACGGTACAAAATGACTACACTGGCTGCACCAAAATGCCAGTCTAGCTATGTAATCAATCATATCATGGTTATTTTATCATTGTCCATTAAAAAATGCAGTAGTAGCACACTCACCGGCCCCACTAAGCCCACCAAAATCAACTTCCTGGCTCAGCACAAACACGCATTCACTTGCCCATTTACACACACCATTCATTCTCTCATTCACGCACTTATCCATACATCATTCACTCACTCATTCACACACACATTAAATAATACATTTAAAATATGCATCCTACCTGCAGCCCCTGTCTAAATCTGCTCCACCGGTGCATCCACGAAAGCCCCCCGGCTCCCATGCAGTGCAAACAGGAACCAGAAAGCAAAGAGCACTCCATGTTTCCTGCACATGCACGCAAGAGCCGGAGCATTCCATTGTCAGCACCCCAATCTGTCTGAAAGTATGGGGAGGTGCAGGAGCACACCCTATGCACATTTAGATGTGCTGATCCCCAGCCTGTATTCCCAAAGGGCCATGCAAGGCTAGGGAAGCAAAATGCCCCAGGCCTTGCATAGTCCATTGGACATGAACACTAGGGAACTAAAGTGTCAAAGGGGAAACATGTTTCCCTTGGACAGTTTAAGCCAGCTAAGGAGCACTTCCTCAACTGCAGCAAGCAGCTGAGGGATTGCTCAGTGCTTCCACTGGGCTGGTGTGGCTCCTCCATGATGGGCGAGGGTACTGGCATGTCAGCGCCCCTCCTGCACATTATGGACAAGCCACCCCTGATCAAATAGAATAGGAGTTATAACCTGAGGATTCTATCATGATCAAAGCAGAGCGCTGTTAGAGCACTGGTGCACTTATCACAAAATGCACAACACAAACAATGGAACAATGTTGCTGAAGTAAAATATTATAATGGAATCTAGTGTGCTTGTGAAGTGCTTGTGAAGTATTAAGGCCAAGGGTAAAGATCAGGACGTACACTGGCGTGGTTAGCTAGGGTAGAAGCGGGGAAATACATAGTGCCAGAACTGCAGGGTGGTGCAGATGGAGCTAATAGGCATCTGTATTACATAGTAGATAATTTACAACACTTTATGATAAATTATACACACAAAAATGTGTATAAAGATAATGAGGTCGAGGTATACGGGGATAGGCTAGAGCAACAGACGTTTCCAGAGACAGAGGTTCTGAAGTGGAAACAACAAATTAGTGAGGAGGAGGTAAAGGGTCTATATTGGACCATATACAGGTAAAACCTAATGTCCAGATGGTTTAGGATTGAATTCTACTTATATGATTCATATACTTTAGAATAAGGATTTGTATACTTTAGAATCCTACAGACTGAAGCCATTAAAAATTCCGATGCAAACATTTTGGATAAAATAAAAGCCAACTGACTTCAGCTACATCTAAACATTCTAGTTCACCGAATCAGTTGGAAGGTAGACCCAGACGATCACCCTTGTCTACTTTCTGAGAACTCTTGGAAGAGTAGATGGGAGAGAAGAATCTTAGTGAAGAGACAATGGTGGTTCTAACTCTGGGAAAGCATTTGACTCAGTGTGTAAGGATGGGGCTTTGGGAGTACGTGTGCAGGATAAGTAAAGTTCTCTATATGGCCCTCAGTGTAAGGGTGAAGATAAATAGCTGAACATCCTCACAATTCAAATTTCGGCTCCTGGCTGGGCTTCCCCCTTTCACCCATCCTTTTTGTTCTGGCATTGACGCTGCTTGCCACAATGATAGGACTTGAGATGATGGCCAAGGGGAACATGATAAAAAGGCTGGAGTACATTGTCTTTACATATTCAGATGACATCCTTCTGTACGCAGGAACAACTAAAAGGACATTGGAGTATACCTTTGATATAAATTAGACATTTAGAGAAGTATCAGGGCTAAAAATCAATGGTACAAAGTCTGAATTACTCTTCATGAATAATGAGAAAAGAGCAGAACTACTATCTTGGGCACGGAAACTAGCTGCTAAGGTGATCAAATGCCTGAGTATAAAAGTTCATAAAGCAATCCACAACCATGTATAGGCAACACTGTCACAGCATTGGATAAATTAGATGTAAAAGTGAAAAAGTGGACTGAACTACACATTGCACTTGTAGCCAAAGTTGCACTTACAAAGATGATACTACTTTTTAAATTAGTATGCGTATTCATGAACAACCGCCACTAGCCCGCACAAAGTTTCCTTCAGAGATGCAATGCCATACTAATCAGGCTACGTTGGGCCTCTATACCCCCTAGAATTGTATTAAGAACACACTATGTTGTATGAAAATAGGGGAATTAAAGTAGATGGCATGCCAACGTATTACATGGCGGCGCAAATTCAGCACATTGAAGCATATACCACCACATGTATATTATAAGAGGGGACAAGAATGCCAATATAATAATAGGCCACCTAACCAAAAGCAAGTAGCAAACAAAAACGGATACAAATCCTACAGAGAACACAATGCAAATATGGCCAATGACGCTTCAGAACAGGGTTCAAGAAAACCCCAATAGTTAAACTGTGCAAAGGGCATGACACAACACAGAAGCCTTGACATGATCAATACCAAATGATTGGACCACCTTAGACGACATGTTCAAAGAGAAAGAGAATACAATTACATAGCTGTGCAAGTAAATGGGCATTGATGCACAGTAGCAATGTATATCGCCAGGTTAGGGAAATTATTAGGAGACTATAGCAGAATTTCCAGGCATAAAACCTGGAAATAGCATTTATAACAAATATTGTGCAGACAGAAAATCACAAACATATTGAAAAAAACCTTACACAACAGGACTGATGAGCTGAAAAAAACTGTGGAAGAGTGTCTAATAAATAGAAGATGCAAATTGGAACTATGCATTGAGCCTAACACCAGAAATGGCCTTCATGGCGAGATAGCCCATGATTCACTAATGCATATCACCCATTCATATTCCAAAGCACATGCAATACATGGATTTAACCAGGAACATAGTGTATTGATTTATTTTTGAGTTGTATGATGTGCTTTCTCACAGGGCTGCCTCTTTGAGGTGCCTGGGAAGAGTAAAACAGGACCTCAGGTACAATATAAAGATGTTACATACATACAAGAAATAGGAAGCGTGGGATGACATTCCATTCCCCGGTAAACTCTTTAGTGGCAGACAGTATCAGCGATATGAGGTGACAGATGGGTTACATAGTGTGGGTGATGATTTGGTTGATGCACCATTGGTTACAGAAATGCTGGTGCTTGCAGGTTATTCATGGCCATGTCAACCACTTTTGAAGTTATCAGGTAATGGCTGAAAGTGGCTTTGGGGCAGGAGTGCTATTCCTAAGGTATAATTGTGGTAGAGTCAAGTATATGAGTCCTGGGGTGGGGGGATTATTTGGTTAATGTATGCTGGCCTATCTGAGTTAGATCTTCTGTTCATGAAACAAGATGTTCACCAAATATTCTGTTTTCAGGACTATGAGGATGCTGTACCAGAATTCCAATGTTACAGTGTAAGGGACCTCTACGTGATGTCAGTTGTGCAATCACTAAGATGTAACATTTTTTCATATATTTATGGAATGTCTCAAGATTCATTATTCTGGCTGAATGATGCACACGCTGTTTCTGCCACTGTATTCTTGATTAGAGGTGGCCAGGTAATAGAATCCTGTCAAAACAAGGCTTTACAACTTGGCTTTGACACTGGCAAAAAGAAGGTTAACTCTAAGCTAGATGAGGAAGGAGAGAGACCAAGCTGCACAGGATGGGCGAACGCTTTAGCCACATTTAATAAACACGATGAAGGGTATAGGAACCTGTAAAACCCACAAAATAGGCCACAAGATATATGGACAACATTTAGGCACTACATGATAACCAAAGGAGAAGATTCACCAAGCTCATTATACGGCAAGAAAGGACAGTAAATGACGCACCTCTGAAAGAAAATGTCCAGTGAGAATGGTGTAATAATAAGTATTATAGTATCTATCTATCTATTAGATTCTTATATTGCGCCAGTCACCCATAGGCGTCAAGGCGCTCATTATTCTAAATAATGGTAAGTCAATGATACTAGCCAGAGAAGGACTACACTGTTGAACATTCAAAGGATGAAACTATACGCGGAATGCCAGATATCACTCGAATAGGCAAGGTGCATGTGGCTAAGCGCAGACACTGGGGTCGAACCTGTGTTGCTCTGCATCGTCTTGCTTCCAAGACAAATGTGTTGCCCCTGCATGGCAGAAGATGCTTTCAAAGCTCCGAAAGGCAAAGTGGGGTGGGATTTTGTAGGATGGAAAGAGGGATAAGTCCGGTGTTGTGCTCAGCTGTTGGTGTGTGTAGAACCAGGCGTGACTGCCATCTGTGCGTGTGTGCTTTCTAGGTGTGTTTTGTTGTGTACACTGGAGGCATAGTGTTGGCAGATGGGAGGCATCAAGTGTCTGAGTTGTCGGGTGTTTGAGGCTAGTAGGGGGTGTATGAGTTTGCTCGTGGGAGGTGTGCGGTTTAGGGGTGTTTAGCGCTTAGGTTTTCCACTTAGTTGAAAGATGGGACAAGATTGAAGAGCAGAAATCAGTGCTGTCCCAGAGGAACCAGTCTGTACCCCAGTAGCCTGTTGTCACATCATCCATAATGGCAACAGAGAGTGGAATCCTGCTTCCAGGTAAAGACTGTTCACTTTCGGTGGAAGATGTATTTTTATATACTTCTTCACCAATATCATCACGGCGCTCTCTGAAGACATAGCAGTAGCAATACCTTCCCATTTATCTGCCATGTTCGAACATGCCATTTATTTCTAGCCCACACACTGCCTGCCTACTTTAGCTGTCTATTGTGTCAGGTCAAGCAATCTACAAGCTCTGGTGAATCACTCACTCCGAAAAATGTTCCCTTTCAATAACAACTCAAGGGTTAGCAATCATTCACTGCCATTAGTGAAGAAAGCCACTGGGAAGGTGGGAGGCAATAAGAGGATACAAGCTTAATAGGCACAGGCTCCCACAGTACCTTAGTACCATTAACGTATATGCATATCAGTACACCATGGCTCCCTGCACTTTGGTAGCTTGGCCGAGCTCAGTGTTTAATCGCACTATAGGAGTCATGCTATGCAAAAAAAGAATGAAGAGCAATGTAAAAGGGCGAAGAAATTGAAGATGTAGAAAAAGTGATTTATACAAATAGCCACCATGAATGAACTATTCAGTGCTAAAAGGTCAACTATTTAAACATGGCGAGGCAATGCCACCCAAAGGTTTGTAAGTGCAGGACTCAAAAACTCAACAATGGTTGGCAAAGAGGTTCCCTTTAGGATTTTGGAAGGACAGAAGTCTTTAAGAAATTCTTCTAGGACTTTTTTCAGGGCTGCATGGAAGTTGCAGTCCAAGTTAAAAACTCCCTGGGCAGGCAGTGTTAGAAACTGGGCCTGCTGCCAAGCTGCATGGAACTGTGCAGCGGGAGATGGTTGCAGCACACTTATTGGGAGACAGGTGTAGAAATGCATGACAATACTCTTTTTAATACTTCTTGTCAGACTTTAAAACTTAACCTGCCTCCAGCAACCCGCCTCACCGATCTGTATCACCTTGGTGTGCCTCGGTGGGAAGTGGACATGAAATGAAAAGGCAAAGGTTAGGTTTAGATTGCCCCAAATACGCTTGGAAATACTAGCTTAGCACACAAAAGGAAAGGCAAACAAAGAAATGCTGGTGTACGTTTTCTTTAGTTGATCTTTAGCTTTTTCCTTCTCCCAGTAAACCAGTAGTTTTTAACATTTTATATAAAAAGGGGAAATCCACAACACAATTTACATTATTAACACATCTAGGAACCATGAGCATAACTAAGAAAAGGGAAGAATTCAGAAATATATACAAAAGAGTCTCTATACAGTGCACTATAACTATGTATAAAAAAAAACTACTTGGGAGACAGCCTGACCAGGGCTGCCTTAGGTTCTTCTGGATAGTGATTTGGAAAGCAAATCAGCAGCAGTGTGTAGCGGCCCCAAAGCCCTTTCTGGTTGAGCTGTGTATTCCAGGTGCAGTACAGCAGTCAGCAGCCACAGCATGGCGGGAGCCCCTTTAATTATTATAGCTGGGCTGCAAGTGTCAAGTGCAACCCAGCATTGATTGCAGCGTGTGGGCTTCAAAAGCAATCTCAAATCAATTGACAAGGCACTCCCCTCCCTCTCAAGGGGATTGCTGCATAGGCCACCCAGCAGCCAGGGAGGCGGCAGTGAGGTTAGGCACTCCCCGTCTTCACGAGGAGTGCCACTAATTAAGCATCCCAGGCTGGCAGTCACAGGCGAGGCACTCTGTACGGTCTACCTAACTTTCCCCTTTCCTATTCAAATAGCTGTTCCCTATTCATCATCCCCTCATTGGCTCCTGACTCCTGGTGTAGTATTTCCCCTCAACCTGGATTACTACCACAAGAGGAGCAGTATGGTCCATGCTACTCCCACGATAAATGCAAGCTGTGTTACTGAAACTCAGTTTTGTTAAAGGTTTAATGTTAGTTGCATCAAATCAAATTTAATTGGATGTGTCCTTCGGCATGACTGGACATGCCAGCAGCAGCGTGATTTAACTCTCCAACAGTAAAGAAAAAGGAACTACCTTTCTTAGCACCAATACAAGAAGCAATCAGTGGTTATAAATTCAGTATTCAGTCCAGGAAAAGACTGAGACGAGGAAGCAGCATTTACTCTGGTAAGGCGACTATGTTCTAGACAATTTTCTGAAGCAATGGCCCTAAGTAACCAAAAGGAACTCCATATGCATCGTTTCGAATTTAAATATTAAAGTAACCACAGCAAACAAAAAAGGGGTCCAACAAGGACCTGGCGGTCACACGTACTAGGCTGGTGTAGATGTAAACTGCCAAGCAACTGCTAATTGCAGCTCTTCAGTCCAATTAATTATTTATTAAACCAGTATGAAAAAAAGTAATGAGAAACGTAATGACTGCCAAATCCATCCCCTTGGAAACATGCCCTCTCTTTGTCACTGCCGGGACCTGTAGGATGTTTACAGAGCAGCTCTAAAATCCAACAATACTCTCTCCTTCTTAGAATTAATTTAGAATCAACTCCCCTTGGTAGTGGTTTAACACAATCAATCCCAAAATATTGAAACCCTACAAGAGAGCCACTATGGCTCCTCCAAAAATGCGTTGCCCTGGGGTACGCAAAATGTGTAATTCTAATGGTGCATTTGTGCTCCTGAATGTGCATTATAATTGACCTGTTAATCCCTCATACTGTTTCTTACAGGAGCAGGTTATCATGTAAACCACAGACAAAAATGCACAAGTAATGTTATGTTATGTTATGTTATGTTAAAGGTTCTTATACCACGCACTGTTGCCACCTATGTGCTCTAGCGGCTCTGTAAAGCAAGGGGGTGGGGGTGGGTAAGTTAGTAGGACTGAACAGGAGAAGAGACCAAGAAAGCTGTGATGTGCTATTGGCAGCTTCAGTTCCGTTGACACCGTTCACTGAGCATAGGTGTGTTTATCGGTTGGTAGCCACCATGTGCTATTGGGCTTGGCTATGTGTGGTTTATTTAGTTGTTGTGGTGGTGTTGTGAAGTGCGTGTGGTTTGTTGTGTTGTAGTGGTATGGTTGTGTTTAGTTCAAACTTTAAGAAGGTGTATGCAGAAGGGTAGGGTAAGTTAGTGGCAGTACTCTTTCCTACCCCCGCTGATCTGACTAATTGTGGTCCATATAGCTTCTCCTGTCATACATTGTGGTGTGTAGCAATTACCACCCCCATGGGTTCCTCCAGGGTTGATGTGTTACCTTTAACCTCGAAGCCCGTTTGTGCGAGATATTGCTCCCTAACACAGATAGGCCAAAAGCAAGACTTGGGTCACCAAAACAAATGGGCCAAATGCGAGACACTGCTCGCCAACAGAAATGGGCCAAATGCGAGACATGAACCACCAACAGTAATACTTTGCGAGATAGTGTATTTCCTATTCAAATCCATAAGAGAGAAAAACTGTTTTAATCAGTAAGTGGAAATTGCAAATTGTGCATCTGCCACAATGGGAAAATACTGGTACTTAGTTTGATGACCAGGTAGTGCACAAATATTTGCCTATGCAGGCGTGAAAGCTGTGTCAGAGCCTCCGCCATACATTTGGAAGTCTCCTAAATGTTATTCATGGGTTAGGATAACATAGCAAATCTATATAATTGTGCAATAGATGACAATGTTATTACAAGATTTTATCACCAATTGCTAGTCTGTTGAATTTGTTTTTGTATTTGTCTTTGTATTTATATTTGGGTTTTTGTGGCACAGACCTAGCAAGGAAGTAACACATTGCTAAATATCTAGTAATGCAATCTCACAGACACCAACACATCTCTTAATGGATTACATGTGCCCCTTCAGAAATATCACACTGCAGGTTACCTTGCAGAGGGGCACTTTCCCTAGGGAAAAGCAATGTTCTGGTGCCTTATTAGCAGATTTATAAAACACCCTCCCTGTGTTTAATTGGGACAAAGACTCATCAGTGTTTTAACAAATAAACTCGTGATTAGACAAGACTTGGAAAGGGAAACAATTTTAAGGGCAGGCTTTTAACTTTCTGCTTACCATTTTTAAATCCCATAGCTTACAAGCGCCCATTGCGAAAGTCCGGCTCCACAGTTGACCCATGTTACAAAGGCAGTAGCACATGTCATAAGAAGAATGTCATTTTATAGTAAGCATATTACAATCCTAGCAAAATGCAAGGTCAGAGATCTTTAACACAATAATATCAAAAGGGGGGTTGTGAAATGATATTTTATTTGGATTGCGCTCATACACAAGTGTTTCAGATCGCAAGGAGGCAAGGGAGTGGAACAAGGGAGGATAAACAATGATCTTACTAGGTCCAGTGACATTGAGAATGTGCAAGGAGAGAGGGAAAGGGGAAAGTGCAAGGGGGAGTGGAGAGGTGGAAAGTGCTGAGCAAGGGATAAAACAACAACAACTAGTAGTGCAGCCAGCATGGTGGCAAGTGCAAGATACAAGCGCAGACAGAGGGTGTCTGATAAGTGCAAGTAAGGGGACTGTAGGGTTACAAATATAGACCCAAGTGCAAGGGTTGCCAGGAGGCAGTGCAGGTGTGTGGTTGGGTGCGCAGGGACCTAGGCCCGAAATCAGAGGGTAGCCAGGTGCACAGAGCCGAAGCAGAAAGATTAGCAAGGGAGAGGAAGAGAAAAGGCAGAATCAAAGAGGAAGGTCTTGAGGTGCTTCCGGAACCAGAGATGGTTCTCCTCAAGTTTCAGAGTGGCAGGGAGGCTGTTCCAGAGGGAGGCCCCATCCGAGGAAAGAGATCTACCACCAACTTGTTTTCTGGAGAAGCGACTCATCACGAGGGAGTTGGAGGTAGACGAGCGAAGAGATCAAGTGGGAAGGTATTTACAGAGGGAGAGTTGAAGGTATTTTGGGCCCCGGCCCCAGAAAACCTTATGGACAATGAAGAGGGTCTTAAATTGAACCCTTGCAGCCGGGCCAAGCGAGGCAGAAGGCACATATGGTTTCTTGGTGAAGCATTGCACAACATTGCAGGCACACATACTTTCTTTTTTTGTGGCAGGAAAAGAGCATCTCACAGTAGGCACATTTTTTTAAAAGAAAAACTGCACATCACAGATAGTCACACGTGTTTCTTTGTGCATTAGAGCGCAAAATCACAACGAAGCATCTGTAATTTTTTTATGGATGATAATAATAACACAGAGACACATGGGGCCTGATTTACAAAAGCTTGTTTTACAATGGTGCAATCCCATTGAAAAACGCTTTGTAAATCAGGCCCATGATTTTTTGGAAGAGAACAGAATCACAGTGAGAGACGTGTGAATTGTGTAGGTGGAGAAGAATTAATAATGCATAAACACATCAGCAATGTTTTTGGCTGAAGAAAACATAATCACAGGTGGTCTGAGGATAACGAAATCACAGTGTGGAACATATGCTTTTTCTGTGGAGGAAAAACATGTCACAGAGAGGAACACATGTTTTATAGGCATATGAGAACAAAACCACATAGAGACATTTGTGATTTGTCTGGTTGCAGGAGAAAGATATAGCACATAGCAGCAGGTGACATTTTCTTGATGGAGGAGATGAAAATGACAAGCAGGCAAGCATATTTTTTTCTGGAGGAAAAATCACAGACGTACACATGATTTCTTTGTTAGGAGAGAACTAAATAACAGAACAGCACATATAATTTATTATTTGTTGATGGAGAGGCAATTCACAGAAAAGCATTAGTTATTTATTTTGGTCGAGAGAAATACGCCACAGAGAAGTAAATAGTATTTTTTGAGTCGAGGTGAAAACAATCACAATTGCCTCATTATGAGTTTGACGGTAACCCACCGGTGTTACCAGTTGTACACTAAAGACACCCCAGCCCCTGATAACTAGCTGCAGAGAAACATTGTAGACATATAATGCCACTACGTTGCAATCAGGAGAGGAGATACAGGAAGATTCAACTGCATTTATTTATGTCACTGGTGAACTGAACTGGAGCGTAGAATTTCCCCAATGCACATTCACAAGCATCGCGCATTATCATTGGTGGGCACACTTCCATAACAGAGCTCTGAAGCGGCATTAACTGTGTCCTTTCCAGTTCTCTGTTCTTATATCTCTTCTATTAGATGCACAGGTCTCCTGATGCATCGCATCGCCTTGCCCGACGTTCATCCCGCCTTTCCTCAGCTTCTTACCTCAATGCTTCATCATGTGGTGCAACTGTGTTGCCTTCCCCATAACTTTCTTGACCTTCTTCCTTCTACAGCTTGAAATGAGATACATTTTGAGTGATATGATAGGTTATTCATAGCGCACTTAATACTTAGAGGTTTCTAAGCGCAGACCCGGGGATCGAACCTATGTTGCTCTGTGTCGTCTTTCTTTGAAGGCGTGCGTGTTGCCGCTGAGCTATCCTCCCGATACTACTCCCCTGGGGCAGCGAGCAGTAATTATTGTTCTGTTCACATGTGATATCGTCAGATGGTCAGTATCAAGTTTTGAATCCACATTTTTATCTTGCCGTCTGCATACGAGTCCTTTGTAACCCACGTGAAAGTCAGAGCTCTTTGCTCGTCTTCTGATTTCAGTGTAGTCCTTCATGTCCTGTTCTTGCAAGTATCTATTTCTCAAATCTGTTTCGTGTCCTCGCTTAGGTCGGTTGCCAGATGAGGAAGTCTGGTCCTTATCTTCCTGCCAAACAGCAGTTCTGAAGGACACTTTCCGGTCATGCCATGTGGTGAGTTTCTGAGATCCCAGAGCATGTTGCACACGCCTTGATTGAGCGACATGGACCTTAATTCATTTTGCTGGAGAACTCTTTTCAGACTGCCAATGAATCGCTCCACCATGCCGTTTGCCTGCGGCCATAGTGGAGTGATCTTTCTATGGTGGATGCCCATGTATTGCATGAATTTTGCGAACTCCTGGCTGCTGAAGGGTGGACCATTGTCTGACTTCAGAACCTCTGGAATGCCCCATGCAGAGAAGATGTTGTTGAGCACTGGTATAACAGTGCTAGCTGCACTGGACGATATTGATTGTGCCAGGGGAAACCGAGAATATGTTTTGCAGGAGACCCAAAGAAATATATGACATTCTTAACGCAGTGCCAGTTACATTTTGTATGCAAATCCGCGGCATTTGAGAGTACACATGCTAGAACAGCATTTGTTTTTCTTATCTGACGGGGGATGCAGCGGGATGCAGCGGCTTGGGCATTGCCTTTGGTACAGAAGGATGATCCCATGTTAAATTATTGATGCTTGGTTAGGTCAGAATTTGGAAGGGTATTTGATCAGCGGCATGTGTCATTAGCACAGGACAAGGAATTATTAGCATTACGCCAAGGCTCGAAGGATTGATATCGCATATGACACATTTCAGTAGACACATAATTGAGTCGGATTGGCCAGAACAGAAGCAGACTGTGGTATTCTAGGGATGAGCTCAAGGATGCTACAGCACAGGTAGATACAAAGCCAACGTCTTGCTTCATACTCATCAATTTGGCACTCAGGTTAGATCATCAGATTGCTGAAAGAAAGGGCAAAAGGGGAAAGCCTGACACATTACCATTTGTACATTTAGACCGAAGCTGGGACACAGGGGCACGACAGGCAGAGGGGTAGCCCATGCAGTTTGGGAGTGTTAGGGGGCTGTTATCTCATGAAGAGAAGGAGAAGCAGAGGCAAACTCATTCATGCCTGTATTGTAGCAAGCCTAGACATTATATTAGGAATTGTCCTAATACTCCAACTCAAGGGATGGGAGAAGACAAACACAAAACAGAATTGGGAAAAGCTGTGGCTTGTCCCAAGAGGGGATAAGGGAGTTGAGCCCAATCAAGAAGAAATTCCCTAGTATGACCAGTACGCATGGTGTCTTTACCAGGGCATGAGGAGGAGATTGAGTTTGATTTAATTGCAGCACCCCAATTTGGGTTAATATTGGCCATGGTGTGGCTGGTAAAACACAACCCCACAATTGATTGGGTGGAGCAGACATTAGTTTTTAAATCTGAATGTTGTCAAACAAATTAACATGACAAGATCGGCCCAGCCATATTTTTGGTGGATATCAAGAGTATGCAGAGGTTTTTGACAAAGGGAAAGCTGAAGCTTTACCTCCACATCGCTCATATGACTGTGTCATTGATTTGGAGCCTGGGGCTAAGCTTCCGTGTAGTAGGATCTATGTGCTTACCGAGGCAGAGAATGTACATTTGAGAGAGTATTTGGATGAAATGCTGGAGAGAGGGTTTATTCTGAGTTCTCATTCTCCGGCATCTTTTCCCTTGTTCTTTGTACCAAAGAAAGAGGGTACCTTAAGGACCTGTATTGATTACAGATCCTCGAATAAGGTCACTATTAAGAATCACTTCCCACTACCTCTAATCTCGGTTCTTTTGGACCAGGTCAAAACTGCTGTGATTTACACTAAACTAGACTTGAGGGGAGCATATCATTTGATACGAGTGAAAGAGGGAGATGAGTAGAAGACGGCATTTAGGACTAAGATCGGATGGTTTGAGTATTTGGTGATGCTGTTCGGATTATGTAATGCTCCTGCAGCATTTCAACATTTTATGCAGGAGGTGTTAAGGGACTGTATTAATGTATTTGTCATCGTTTACCTTGATGACATTTTGATTTTCGCTGAGTCCCCAGAACAACATGTTAATCACGTACGGGCCGTGCTCAAGAGATTGCACGAATATCAATTATATGCAAAATTGGAGAAATATGTGTTCCATACTGACAGAGTGGTATTCTTGGGTTTCATACAGACTCCAGGAGGCGTAGTTATGGACAAGAAAAAGGTACAGGCAGTAACTGATTGGCCATCACCACAGTGTGTGAAGGATGTGCAAGCATTCTTGGGGTTTGGAAATTTTTACAGAAGGTTTATTAGCAACTTTTCACAAACCGTGACATCTAACACACAGTTGCAAAGAAAAATATGCAGTTTGCATGGGGAAGGAGGCTGAGGCAGTGTTTCAGGAACTAAAAGAAGCTTTCACTAAAGCACCGGTATTATGATACCCTGTATTAGAGAGTCCTTTCCAGGAAGAGACAGGTGCGTCTAACTAAGCAGTGGGGGCCGTTCTGTCACAATGGGATCAGGAGGGAGTTCTGCATTCAGTGGTATTTTTTTTCCAGGAAGCTCACAAGGTGCGAGCGAGCAAAACTATTCGATAATGGACAAAGAATTGTTAGCTATTAAAGCAGTGTTCCAAGAGTGGAGGCATTCTTTGATGCGGGCTCGTCATCAGGTTGTGGTGGCAACAGAGCACAGGAAATTACAATACCTAAGGCCAACTAGAACATTGAGTCATAGACAACTGTGGTGGTCACAGTACTTCAGTGAAGTTTACTTTGTGGTGACTTATCAACCCTGTCACAAGAATGAGAAAGCAGATGCCTTGACTAGGAGGCAACATCAAGAGGTAGCACCACTAGAAAACAAGGCGATAATACCCCTGGAAAAGATTATTGGGGCAGTAACTAAAGGTATTCTGGGACAACTACTGAACAGTTTGGTGGGAAAGGATTTACAGGGTTGGGGGGCAGGTCATCCATCACAAACTGTGCGCAACAGATTGGCATACGACGCGCAGCGGTTATACCTGCCAATGCAAGAGTTGCAAGAAAAGGCATTACATTGGTGTCTTAACACACCATTGGCAGCTCATTCAGGAGAACGAAAGGCCCAAGGTATGCTAAATAAATATTTCTGGTGGCCAGGCATGACGCAATCAGTGCATAACTACTTGCAATCATGTGAGGTGTGCATGGGAAGTAAGGCTTATCATTCGAGGAAGATGGAGCTGTTGCTGCCCTTACCAACTCCTGAGGGTCCTTGGACGCATGTGTCCATGGATTTTGTGACTGATTTACCGAAAGATCAACAGTATGACAGGATCATGGTTTTTGTAGATTATTTCTCTAAGCAAGCATATTTTGTCCCATGTAGAGGAGTGCCTACCTCTGGTCGGTTGGCAGAACTATTCTTGCAACACATTGTTCGATTGCATGGTTTGCCTAAGACAATTGTTTCAGACCGAGGGTCACAGTTTACCTCACGGTTTTGGTGTGCCTTTTGTAGGATGTTGAAAATCAACTGTGCTCTCTCAACAAGCTATCACCCCCAGACGGACGAACAAACAGAAAGAGTCAATCAGACTATGGAGCAATATATATGTTGTCTGTTGGCTGATGGTGTGACCTCCTGGGTGAAGGCATTGTGGTTAGCAGAATTTACCTACAATAACACAGAGCATGTTTCTTTACGAATTTCACCTAATGAGTGCCTGTATGGAATGACTCGAAACATGCTATCAAAAACATTACCTGAGATGGAAACGGTGCCGGCGGTACATGAGGCAAAAGGCCCGGAAAAAAGTTGGAGAGAGCCAAGGAGGTATATAAAAGGCAGGAGGATAAGAAATGAAGAAAGGCTCCTCATTATGAAATAGGAGACAAGGTGTGGTTGTCAACTCAGCATTTTGCCATTAGTGGGACCACAACAATGTATGCCTAGATTTATTGGTCCATATGTAATTGACAAATGTGTGTCTCAAACAACCATAAAAATAAAATTAACTAGACATTTGAAGATCCATCCAGTGTTACACGTATCTTTGCTTAAACCCACAGCTTCGGGCATACAAATGCAGTGGCCACCGGTCATGATGCAGGAAGGGCAGGAAGAATTTGAAGTGCTGTGCATACTGGATGCAAGAAGACGGCAAAGTCACCTATGGTATTTGGTACAATGGATGGGGTATGGGCCGGAAGATTGCTCATGGGAGCTAACCAAGTGGTGGTAATGGTAATTGCTAGGTATTGTATGATGATCATTTTATGTATGTAACACTGAAAACAAATGTAAGAAGTGGGGTATCAATTGTCAACAGGGGCCAGAGGACAATGTTAGGAAGTCAGAGCCACTGTAAATACTTTAAAATATTCTTTCTGGGGAACAGCAGAGTTGAGCCAGGCTTCTTGGCACTTCCGAGTGCATCAAATCAGGTTCAATGTTGATTGAGTTGGTGCAATGGGATTCAGCAACTTAGAGCAATCCAAGAAGTGGCAACAGCACTTGTCTTGAAGAAGCTAGGGATGGGCAGGAGATGTTCAGGTCGGCATAGCTCAAAAGTACTATGAGCATTTCAAAATGGCACCGAGAGCCAAAGGCAGCTTCATTTATACTTGGGTGCTGAAAGACCCTGTCCAGAGTCTCTGAGGAAAAGTGAGTCCATGTTCTGCCCTTGCCAGCCAAGGAAGTTGCCAGAGATATTTACAGTGTTTGCCACTTCAGCAGGCAGAGTCCTGGATAGCAGTGTCTAAGGATCAGGCAGACGATTTTTGACAGCAGGTCACTTGAAATGTTCCTCTGGGTGAATGGAGGTCCAGAGGTTCTCCTTGGAAAGGATTATATTCAACCCAATGGCTGAGTACGTTAGACAGACTGCACCAATAAGGTTACAGCAACATCCTTCTTCGGTGTCCAGTCAAAGTTTCGAAATACAATAGATTCGAAACAAAAGGATCAACAAAAAATAATTTGAATGCATTTTTTTATGTACATTTTTTTTTTGGTTCCTATAGTAAAATTGGTGGTTTCCCCCCAAAAAATGGGGGTTTGCGGGGACCCCCCCAAAAAAACAAAAAAAAAATCATGCATTCAAAAAAAATAATTCCGATCCTTTTGTGTCAAAACCTTTGTATTTCAACACTATGACTGTCGAAACTATCACTATGAACCCCTTCTTCTTCTGGAATCCAAAGATGATTTCATTAAGGGGTGTAACACAACCATACGCCCATACGCTCATTGGTCACAGTGGATTGGATCATTTGATGTCTTCTAAAAAGCTCCACTCCTTGCTACTTTAACAACTCTTTGAAGCTGATGTCAGCACCCAGAGTGCTTTCTCTGCAGAAAGTGGAGGGAGGGAACAGGAGATGAGACTGGCCCAAGAAATTCCAAGATGGTTTGACCACCCTCCTGGCTGTGCATTCCCTCATGGTCTACTCTAACTCCTCCCTCTCCCTGGTTGCTTTACAGCAATGAGAGTCCAACTTGTATTCCAAAAAAGCCCAATGCAAAATTTAGAAAATATGGTTGTTTCTAGACCTGCCAAAAAGAAATCCTTTGGAAGTTTTCCAGTAGTCATAAATGCTCCCTCCCATTTGTCTAAGAATTAGTGACAAGGCACGCACTCTGTTGCCAGTCAAGTTTTCCTGCATTAGCTTCTCCTCCAAACGCACGTTTTCATGACTCCATCAATCTTCAGGGAGGCTGTGTTTCTTTACTTTTTCAGACAAACTGTGTTGAAGCAGGTAAACATGACTGGACACCAGAGTGTGCACCTCATCCTCTCTTTTTTTCCCTCCCATTTGTCGACTACTGCCATGTGTGTAGCAGATGTGGCAACCAAAAACTTGGTTCATTTTTTAAGTTCTCCCCCTAGTGTGGCTAAAGATTAATTTAACTTGACCAAACAGTTTGTTAGTCCACACCATACACTGCCTCACTAATAATGCTGGATGATTAATAAGGTGAGATGTGTCAATAGACAGTTGCATGATGTGGAAGGACTCCCATAGTGCCTATTGCACATTTAAAAGGAAACCTACGTGAGAAAGTGTTACTCAGTTTCTGCATATGCACATTTCCAGTGTACTCAGTGTGTGGCCTAACCACTGTTGGGATGTCAATTACTCCTGCCCAGTAGTATGTGTACACGTGGTGTCTTACATAAGTGAGAATGTTGAATTATAAGCTCAATGAACGGTATACCCATCTGGGTACAAACCCGAAAACACAAGATACTAAAGCACAGAGCATAGATTTGACTTTCATTATAGAATTTAAAAAAAGGTTTGACGCTGTGTTTGTTCAGTTTGAAAATCACACAAAATGCAGGTTTTGATTCCTTTTATTGGACTAAATGAAGACAGTATGGAGAGATGGAACAAAGCATTATCTTTCCCACTGACTTCTTCATTAGATGGTGCAGAGTGAAATAGCTAGTAAAGAAAAAGTCACAGCACATCACATTCTTAAAACATAGAATAACATGGATAAAATAACAGTATGCATGGATTGTGGGTCTAGTATTGCTATCTTGTCTGAAATACCATAACAACTATTGGTAGAAAGTAACACAACAGTTTGAAAACAGAACACACTTCAAGCTGGAAGTGTAATTAAACAACATGATGTTCACATGTAACACATTTAAGTTAAGCCCAAGTAGTTTTAAAGTGAGCCCATTTAATGTCTTAAAATCACTGAAGTCATTTTAAAAGGCTCATTGAAATGAAAGGTTTAAAAACATAACTTGAAAACGGGTCAGTATTGCATTTTCCTCACAGAGATTCTAAAAATGTGCTTTGCAGCCTGAATGTAATGGACATGAAATTGTAGTAATTTCAATGTAGTTGCTTAGGTTTTCTAGTTGTTATGCAACGCAGCACTACAAAATATGCTGTCAAGGTTTACATGGTGCAGTTTACCTCAGTAAGATTACCTCAGATTACCTCAGTATGCTCCATGCTTCACAATGGTTTCTCTCTTGCATACGGTAGGTCAAATGCAAATACGTTACCCATTTTTGAACAGTACAATGTCAGCTGTGATCTCAATATATCTCTACAGGTCTAAGCTTATTCGGGTTCCACATATTTCAAGTTAGATGCCCAGGAATTCCACTGTCATTGTCCTATGCACTCACGCATTAGGGTTACTGAGCAGTATTGTCCAACAACTGATGGTGCTGGATGATTGCCTGCTGACTTTGTTGATGTGATTGCAACACTGGACTTGGGCCCAAATTTGGCCACAGTGTTTCATAAAACCTTATGTTCAGACCACTGTCTTTTAGGTTAAGCATCTTCACTTAAATGAGCTCCAATTTCCGCTGCAACGTCCTTCTGTGTGTGGTATTCATGAGGTCACCTTTGAAAACATCACTGATAGACCTGGTTCGAGATGGTACATCTATGTAGATTTGGCCTTTCACACAGCTCCTTGCAGTCTCAAATACATATTTTACTTGTGTGAATTTCTTGCATTGGATGAGGTATACAACATTGGATTATTTGCAATTGTGTGCCCCTTATGTCTGTTTTGTTCCATTCTGTGGTGTTCTTATGGCAGATTCGGTTCAGATGTGCTAGCAAGCTTAGCATCTTCTGGCGTTGCATGGGTTGCAGGTCTTCTTTGTTCTCGAACTAGCAGAGATGTACTCATGGTAAGAGACTGTGCTAGGTTTCACAGTTGCTTGTATGCAATTAGGAGAGGTTCTTTGAAGATGTCTCCCGGCTCCTCGTGCCTGTGGAATATTGGTTGTAGGTCCTTAACAATATTATTCAGTTGTATTAGGCTGGATGCTAGGTGACAACCAAAGGTATTTGTTGTGTATCTGCTGTATGGGCTGTTTCTGTTTTGTAGCAGGTAGTTGCTGGGTATGTTCAATGCACAATCAAATTCCCTGTGAATTTGCCTAACTGAGTGACCATTTTGCAAGAAGGATGTGTTGAGTGTGGCAAGTTGGCTGTCCCTTGTCTTCCAATTGGAGCATATGCATTGGTATTGGATAGCCTGGCTGTGGATAATAGACAGATTTGATTGGCTTGGGTGGAAACTTTCCATGTGCAAGTATTTGTTCCTGAAGATGGATTACTTGCATACATCAATGTCTAGATGGGCATTGCTTCCAACAGGAGATGTATGCTTGTCTTGGGAATATTCTATCGTGATCTTGATGCATCAGTGGCAGGCAGTTAAGAATATGTTATCACCTTAAGGCAGGTATATTAGTGGTTTGAATAATTGTTGGTGTAAGAACTCTTCTTTGAGGTCAGCCATGAAAGGTTTAGCATAAAAGGTGACATGTTTGTGCCCATGACATTGCCAGCCTGATGTACAATGTGTGCTCCATTGAAGCACACATTGTTGTGTGCAAGTATGAATTTCATGAGATCTGTGATAGCTGTGGTTGAGATGTCTATATGGGTTTTATCCTTCTCAGGATTTCTGGTATGTTGCACATCCAACTGCAGGTGGAATAAAGTGCAGTGGCATCAAAAGTAGCCATGGGTGAATTTGGTGGTAGCTAGTTTATTTCAGAGAATGTTTGTTGTGTCCTGATCAAAGCTTTTTGTATCCATCACTTTGGACTCTATATATTCAGATATGGCCACGGTAAGTGTATTTGCTCAAAGAAACACCAGTGGGTCAACACTTCAAAAAGGATGGACAGACAGTGCACAATCTATCTGTGATGGTTTCCAAAGGTGGCCTCTTAAATACCACACACACAGAAGGACCTGAGAGTTCAACTATGTGAAGATGCTTAACCTAAAAGACAGTGGTCTGAACATAGATATAGATTTTATGACACACTTTGGCTAACGTTGCACTATGTCCATCTTTGAACCCAGGCCTAGCAATGCAATCAAATCAACAAAATCAGAAGACAACCCTCCAGTACCAACTCACACCAACAGCTATTGGACATTACTGTTCAGAAACCCTAATAGGTGAGGGTACTGGACATTGACAATGGATATGGCTGGCATCTAAGTTCAAACTGATGGCACCCACTTGAGCTTAGACACATTGAGGTAACAGTGGACACTGCACTGTTAAATAATGGGTAACATATTTTCCATTTGCCATACTGTATGCGAGCTAGGAAACCATTATGAAGCTTGAGGCATACTCAGGTTACATTGGAGACTGCACCAGTTAAATCTCAAGAGCATATGTAGTAGTGTCACATTGTATACCAGCCAGGAATTCCTAGCAGCTGCATTGACATCACTACAATTTTTTTTAAACATTTTTTTGTATTACTTGTATATAATCAACTTGTGATTTTTACAAGGACGAATTGAACATTGAGGTTTTGTGACGGTGAAGGTTCTTGTGTTTAGCATCCTGCCATACTTTGATTTCCATGCAAATTTATTTTTCCAAGGGCGATAGTGAGAAGTTTTGCTGTTGTGTTGGTCCATTTAGGATTCTCCCCAGACAATAGTCTGTTCCACCAGACATCCTCTTCCAGAACGGACGAGGGCATCACAAGAGGCGAGAGGTAGGCAATTCTTTCCTGATTTAGTGCTTTACAGTGCAGTAATAGATGCCTCAGATTTTCAGGTTCTTCTGGTGTCGCAAATAATCTGCATTCTTTAGACGTGGATTGCAGTCTGATACAGAGGATTTCCCGTGTGGGCAGTAAGTTCAGGCGTGCTCTAAAAAAGATCTTCATGAGGCTTTTGTCTGGGAATTTGGCACAGTGTAACAGTGGAATTTTCAGATTGTTGAAAACTGGTGGCAGATGTGCGGTCAGTTTTTTCGCCTGGGCTTTATCGATCCTACTGATCCAATCCATGAGTTCCATTTTGTATTTTATTCTATGAGGATTCCCTACCAGGTCTTCTTCGGTGCAGGCTATTTCTTCTAGTTTTGCTTTTTGCTTCAGGGACCATTTTTTTAGGATGTTGGTATGGCCAGTTGTAAGTTCTGCAGCAATAAATTTGTATATCGGGAGTGTGTCTGGGAGAAGTATTCTTCTGAAAATTTGCATAGAATTCTGTTTGACTGTTGATAGTAGAGACAATAGCCCTAGGTCACGCCTAATGTTTGCAATTGCAGCTGAATTTTGGAGGCCCAAGACTGATCACCACAGTAGTCCTTCCAATTTTGCCCATATTGAATTTGGCACCGTCAGGGTTGCACCCATTCTGTAGGTTAAGGCTGGGACAACTTTGCCTTTGTAGAATTGAATTACAGGAACCAGCGAGAATTTTCCATATTGCTTGTCAATGGCTCTCATCTGTGCCACTAGATTCCTGGCTTTGCCGCACAGGACGGCTTCCATGGTCGATTCCTGTGCTGAGCTATCGATCGTTGTGCCCAGGTATTTGTAGTGAGTAACTACTTCTATCTTGGTGTTTTCCAGGAACAGCCCCTGTTGCGTCTATTGTGTGGGCGTTTTTTTGTCAGAATCGTGACTTTTGTTTTGAGTTTGTTGATTTCCAAGTTCTTTGCACTTATATACTGCACCAGATTTGTCAATTGACGCTGCAAGCCAATCTCCGTCTGATCTAACAGAATTAGATCATCAGCATACAATAGGCGAGACATATTGGTGTTTCCTATTTTTGGCTGAAATGTGCGGACTGAGAATTCTGTATCTTTAATGTCACCCAGGAAGCTGATAAAGAGGGCCGGGGCTAAAGGACAGCCCTGTTTGACCCCACGCTCTGCAGGAATCTCCTCTGACAGCGCTCCTTGGATGTTGAGTCGGACCCGAAGTTTGGTAGCCTTGTGCAATGCCATAATTGGATCCAATATTTCACTTGGGCACTTCCATTTGTGTAGTTTAGACCAGAGCAGGCTCCTGTCCACTCTATCAAAAGCCTGTGAAAGATCTCTGAAGGCCAAAAACACCGGCGCAAGCCCTGCTTGACTTTTGCTTTGATTAAAATTAACAACAGAATGTTTACAGATGTTCCGCCATTTTTTAAAAAGCCCATCTGGAGTGGATCATTTGCTGGTGATACCTTCACCCATGATTGAAAGTGTTTAAGCAGTAACGTTGCGAAAATGTTGCCAATGATATCCAACAGGGCTATTGGCCTGTAGTTCTTTGGCTCTTCCCTGTTGCCATGTTTAAACAGAGAAACTATTATTGAATGGGTCCATGAGGTCGGAATTGCTCTGAGTGATTCACAGTGTTGGAATAAAATGCTTATGAATCTTGACCAGGCCTCTGGGTGTTGCTTGAGATCAATGTTGCTGAGGCCATCAAGGCCAGGAGCTCTTGAGGATTTTAGATGTTTGATGACATCAATGATATCATCTTCGTCTGATAGATCTTTGTGCCGGCGTTTGGGGTGAGTCCAAAGTTGGAGCGAACAGCCCTTTGAAATAGTTGATCAATTTTTCCCCCGTAACTGAGTTTGCTAGTTCCTTTTCCTGAGACTTGGCTGTGTTCTTAATGAGTGCCCAGAAGTCGCTGGATTTCTTGGTGCTTAGTGTTCTTAGCATCTTCTCCATGTCATTTTGGTACATTAAGCATCTGCGGCTGTGTAGCCATGATTTATAGCTGTTTACTTCGGTTATGCAATCTTGCCTAGCCGAATCAGAGTTCTCAGTTTTTACTCTTCTTTTTGCTTTCCTCAAGGTTTTTCTTCTTTCCAATAGTGCTCGGTTGAACTCATGATTGTGCTTTCTGCCTGGTCCCTTGTTTTTCTTAGGGTCTGTCCTAAATTTTAGTAGGAACGGAAGGTAGTCTGGGAGTTCTGATTCCTTTGGTTTGCTTGCCACAGTTTTTCCATATTTGCCAGTAATTGCCTTGATGTTCGCAGCGGTTAGGCGAAGTCTAGTTCGTTGGTTATTTGCTTCTAACGATGGAAGAAACAATTTGCCCTCAGAATGCATTGACAACCAAGTTATTGCGAGTAGATTATGGTCACTTTCTTCTGTCCAAATGATTTTGAATGATTCAATCAGGGATAGTAGGCTGTTGGAGGCAAAGATATAGTCAAGTGTTGCCCTGGAGTTTTCGCGGTCCCACGTTGGGATGATGTTTTCCCAAGGTTTCAACCATGGCAGGTTGTGAAGGTTTTGTGAGTTAATCGCGGCCATCCACGCGATACCTCTATCTTCCGACGACAGTTTCTGTTTGTTTTTACTCTGGCTGGCATTTTCCAGATCGCATTTGGCATTTAAATCCCCACATATGATTATGTAACTTGTGTTTGTGTAAATTCTGATGTTGTCGTTTGCATCTGTTACCTGGTTGCAGAAGTTTGTGATTGAGGTTTGCTGGGGATTCCAACACAGGTTTACGATCGCCAGTTGAGCTGTGCAAGATTTTTTGGTCCTTGGGTCCTGAAAAGTCCATGTTGCAAGGACTGCAAGCATTCCGTAAGTCTCTATCAGTTTTTTTGAAATCTTAATACCAGACCCGATCCACACTGTGAGCAGAAGGCCTGAGGATGGACGCCCAAATAAGCCCCTTTTGGCCGCTGAAAGTTCAATATCAGACCCGTCTAGAGTAGGTCTCTCTGTCAGCCAGGTTTCCTGGAGGCATATGATGTTGAAACCCACCAAGACCTGGTTGTTTCTGTTGGTAAGGTGTTAGTGTCCACGGGTGTTCCATGAGGCCATTGATAAGGTGTGGATCACAAGCGCGTCTTGGGCTGATGTAGTTGTGACCCGGTCTGTTGGCTATCTGCTGGACTTCCCTTTGACGGCTGTCTTTAGCTATTGCCATGGACCTGTCGGGTATCTGGATTCTTCCTGTTCGAGAAGCATTTCTCTAGAATGGATTTTGCATCCTTCAGTCTTTCTTGACGGTGTAGGATCTGAGCATGTAGTCTGCTTTGCCTGCTCTTTGTATAGCAGATCTTGAAGAGTCTTTCCCATCAAAATCGTTGTTGATAGGTGAGGGATGCCTCTCTGGGTAATCTCTATAAGATCTAAGGTGTTGTCGTTCACTAGTTGAGTTCTTTCTGCTGTTTGTTTTGTTGTATAGGTCTTGAGTTTTTGAAATGTGATGTGGTTTATAGGACCTGACCTCCTCCTTGTTCCTTTTCTTGGGTTCAGATATGGGGATTTCGAGTTCTGTTAGCAAGAGTCCGACTCGTCCAAGGTCGCTGTATGCTTCCGCCGGGATTGTTTGTAAAGCCAGAGCTTTTATGTGCAGAAATGCCTTAGCCCTTTGTTCTCTATGATACGGCTCAATCAGACGAAAGTCTCCCGTAGTTAGTGATCTCAGCGATTTCATATTGCTCAGGATTTTCAGCACAGTTTTCCTGTTCAGAATCATGTAGCCGGATTTGCTTGATGCTTGTTCAAGTTTGAAGATTCTTGTGCCCTTGGATGTTTTTTCCGTATCACTTTGGTGGGAGACCCACTGTTTGTTAGTTGAGTTTTCCTCTACGTGAGATTGCTGCCGCTTTTTAGATGGTGTTTCATTGCGGATACGTGAGCAGCTAGAATGTAGTTTTCGAGCTTCCGCTATTGATGGCTTTTGGTCATGCATTTTACCTGGTTCGTTGTTGGCGAAACCTTTGGTTCTGGTTGGTTGTTGCTGTCGTCATCTGTGGGTGTCTTCGGACTGCTCTGCATCTTGTTGCTAATAGGGGATTCATCTGCATGTAGATGTTGTGTTAGGTCCATGAGGCTACTTGATGCTTGGAATTCAGCCGGCGACCGTGGTGAGTTACTTAGGTCAATGAACACTTGGGTTTCTACGGGATCCCCTGATTGCGATGATTTTGTTTGTTGGTTTTTGCTCATTACAGAATTCTCTTTGCTGTCCTGTTTTCTGAGCCCTACTGATTTAGGTTTCACAGAAAATACTTGCTTCGTGCTTGCCAATTGAAAAACTGGATTTCGTTTTCTTGCGGGACCAGTTCCTTTGATCATTTCCATGGGACTGGGAGGCACTGTTATGGCATCGCTTGACTCTCTGCTGGTGCGTTTGATAAAAAGTGGGGCCATGTTTCCTTGGATAATTAGTTCGCTGGTCTTGGATGCCTTTTCTGTAGTCGATATTTTGGCCTGCCTAGCTGGCGTGGCATGGGTCTTTTGTTCTAGCCGGGACAACTTCTCTTCCTACCACCCCCCCCCCCCATTCCTTTTGACCACTTCCCAGCACAACACGCAGAGCTCAGATAGTACTAGTTTGCCTATTATGTACACAGCCAGCAGCAGCAAGTCAGCATATAAGGTTGTCTGCCATCCCACACGTCTATCATAAATTTCCATGCATTAGCCTACAGAACCAATTGCAAATTGCATAGATGCTTTGCCCTTTTCTCCTGAAATTGTGTGCTATAAAATGCACTATTTCAACACATTATTTTATAAACAATTCTTGGGTAAATGCCCCACTCGGTTCCTAAAGCCCCTAATTGTTTCAGAATCGTTAATTCAGGCCAATTTATGGAAAATATGTAGGCCTCTTTCTGTGAAAATACACACAGTCTACACAGCATTTCAAATACGAGTTTGGCGGCAACCCTTAAATGCGGCAGTAACGCTATTACTGCGGCATTTAAGGGTCCTGCAAATCCAGGTTTGGCTGCATTTACCCCCAGCTCTCAGCTGGGGAAAAAATGCGCTTGGAGAAATTCCCATTTTCGGGCGCAATTAGCACTGCGCTATTAGCATGTGCTAATTGCGCCGAAAAGAAATGATGAGTCATATATAGACTGCAGTAAAAGAAATTACATGATGGCACCTCTATCGCTATTATTTCTTTTTTCTATTTTCTCTCTTCCTGATACACATAAAGAAAACATAATTGTATTGGACAGTAGCAAATTGTCGATGGTTTGCATTAAGTTGAAATCCTGACAAATTTGTTGAGTGGCAGAGTCGCCAAAGCAATATATTATCTGGTTCTCTCTGAAAACCTTTCCAGGTCCCTAAACGTGTGAGAGGATTTTAGAAACTACAGAAGTAGATGTTTATGTGTACCTTTCACAACAAACGTTTCCTCTGACGCCTCGATGCCCTTCTTCTCCCATCACTTCAGTTTTCGGTGATTGCCCTGGGCTATCTCAGCCGCAGTGCAGTGAAAAGGCGGGCGCAGAACTTTCAAAGCCAGGGCGCTTCCACTGCCTGACTGGAATGGCGCATGAACACATTTCCCTGTTGCATGTTCCTCCGTGCATGGCGAATCGGAATTACAGGGCCCCAGGCTACTGCCTGAGAAGTAAATCCAGGTGACAGTTCTGATAAGGTTAAATAGAATCCGACTATAATTAGAAACGCATGTTTACTGAAGTTGCTGGAAACTTCAAAGACTCGTCTTCCCGTAGGGTGACTGACTACTCAGATCATGGTTCTGCACCTTAACCATTGTCTGTCTGCCAGCCTGTTATGCAATCGAGGAAAATGTTCCCTTCATTTAATAAAAACAGGCTGTGCCGCACAAAGGTAAGATCTTAGTCTAGTATGACCATTCCTTTACAGCTCGTCATTGTTAGTTCCTTCCTTCCTTCCTTCCTTCCTTCCTTCCTTCCTTCCTTCCTTCCTTCCTTCCTTCCTTCCTTCCTTCCTTCCTTCCTTCCTTCCTTCCTTCCTTCCTTCCTTCCTTCCTTCCTTCCTTCCTTCCTTCCTTCCTTCCTTCCTTCCTTCCTCCGTTCCCCATTCCCTTCCTTCCTTCCTCCATCCCTTTTTTTTCTTTCTTTCTTTCTTTCTTTCTTTCTTTCTTTCTTTCTTTCTTTCTTTCTTTCTTTCTTTCTTTCTTTCTTTCTTTCTTTCTTTCTTTCTTTCTTTCTTGCTCACGTCCAGTGCTTGCGTGTACCATCATTTCTATTTGGAAAATCAATTTCTGTTAATTTCTGCTTCGGTGCAAAAAAAAAGTACAGGATAGTCTGTCATGCTCCAAACCAAGAGAAAACATACAGTAAAACGTCTGTCACCATTCAAAGCTGAAGAAATGCGGGGTTAAGCTGCAACCACCCTTTCCTGGAAACTAATGACACCCAGACCACTGTGACACACATTCCCATAGATCCTCCTGCTCCTGGAAGTTTACCATCTATATTCCATGCCTGCCCACTGCAGCTGTCCTGCACTAATGTGTCGCCTGGCATGTACTGACTCCGCCTGCCACTACAACTCCATGGTCCTGCAGTGCACCTGGGTCCAAGTAGCAGCAACAGCAGCCTCTCCATCATAGATGCTGTGATCTGGTCGATCGTGGACCTCCTCACGCTCATACGCGCGCGCCGTCCTCTCGCTCATGCACACCAGAAAGGAGAGTCGGAACACGGAGCTGGGGTGCAACACGTCTTTATTCCTAAAGACCCTGCATCAGACTAACCCCTGGGCGGTAACCCCGCCCCTCCACATACGCGGGTCGCAGCCCGCAGATGAAACATAAACAGAGGACTGTCGTCCATAGATAAGGAAGTGAGGACATCACATCCCCCCGTTACTAAACCTTAAGTCCAACTTACCTCATTTCCTCAATGAGGCGGTGGGGCTTTTTCCTCGTCCTTGTTGGTCGACCTTCTATTCTTGTCGAAAGGTCTGTCCATGTCTCAGGATTCACTTCTCCTTCGGAGTCTTCTCTATCTCCTTCATATGGAGCATCCCATGGAGTGAGCTCATCACTCAGGTTTGTGTCACCTAAGGCTGGGGCTCTCGACACCCTTCTGAAGTGGGATGAGTTCCTTGTTATGGTCCTGCGGTCTCCTTTCGCGGTGATGAGTGATCCTTTCTTGCGGATGATGAGGAGAGGCTCCTCGCTGAATGGGGCTACGTTTTTCCGAGGCTGGGGCTGGCGGACTATCACCATGTCTCCTGGCGCCAAATCATTTGTCTTGGCTTGCCTTTTTGTATCCGCGGCCCTTTTCATGGCTTCCTTCATGCGTGCATCCTTCACCCTCATTTCTGCGTCCCTTGCATAGTGGTCTTCCTTAATGGCAACATGTGGTATTCTTGTTCTTATTGTTCGCCCGAACATCACTTCTGAAGGTGTTTTCCCCGTGGTGCTGTGTGGCGTATTTCTGTAGTCTCGCATGAGTTGGTATAACAGTTTCTCGACAGGCTCTCCCGTGATGCGAGCAATTTGTGTGGTGCGTTTGATGTTGCTCATGAACCGCTCGACGGTCCCATTGGCTTGTGGCCATAGAGGTGTTACTTTTCTGTGTCTGAAGCCCATGTATTCGGCAAATCTTTGGAAGTCCTGTCCTGTGAATGGAGGTCCATTGTCAGATTTAACTACCTTGGGTACTCCGTACGTTGCGAACATCCGATCTAGGACTGGTATGGTGTGGTGTGCAGATGTTGATGGGACTATCTGTAGATCGGGGTATCTTGAATACTCATCTACTGCCACCAGAATGTATTCTCCTCCTTCCATGGGCCCAAAGTGATCAATGGCTATCTCTTCCCATGCCCCTTCGGGTAGTGCGGTCATGTTTAGAGGTTCTGGGGAGGTGTGTGGCTTCACGAGTGCACAGGTGGGGCAGTCTTGTAGCAGTTCTTCTACTGCGGTATCTAGCTGTGGGAACCATAGCTTCTGCCTCAGCATCCTTTTGGTGGACACAATACCTCGGTGTCCTTCATGGGCGAGTTCGAGTACCTTCTGGCGCAGACTGCGCGGTATCACTAGCTTTGTTCCTTTTAGCAGCATCCCTTCGTCTGATTTTGCCAGTTCTTCTTTCACAGCTAGGAAACAGGTGAGATCCCGCTTGACATCTTCGTTCATGGTTTCTCGCATTTGTTTGGCATGCTTCCATCGCCCTGTCTCTAGGCATCGGAGGATGGTTTGTATCCCTTGATCAGTGTTTGATTCACTAATGATGTGATCCATGTCCAGTCCTTGCGGTGTGTTGCTGTGAATGACATATCTTATGTACTGGTCAGCTATAGATGGTTCTGGTCCACACGCGTCCTTCGGGTGTCTCGAGAGGAAGTCGGCAGGGTTCTGCTCTTTTCCGGGTCTATGAGTGATGGAGAATTGATAGTCCTGTAGCCGGAGGGCCCATCGAGCTATGCATGGTGGCATTTTTGCTTGAGGGTTGCCATAAATGAAGATGAGGGCTTGGTGGTCCGTTACAACTACGAAAGGTTTTCCATATAGGAACAAATGGAAATGTTCACAGGCCCACACTACGGCCAGACCTTCTTTCTCCGCCTTGGAGTAGGCTTGCTCGGTCTTGGAGAGGCTTCGACTGGCATAGGATATGATATGTTTTTTGTTTTCTTCTCTGTCGTCGAGTTGTGTCAGGATGGCGCCTAGGCCTACTGGACTGGCGTCGACAATGAGCTCTGTCGTTCTTTTGGGGTCGAAGTACGCCATATTCTGGGCGTCGGATATGCGATCTTTAATCGCTTGGAATGCTTCTTGGCACTGTGGGGACCATGTGAACTCTGTGTTGAGTTTGGTGAGTGCTCGGAGGGGTTCACTGATGGATGCGAAATCTCGTATATATCTGGTGCAGTAACTCGCAAGGCCCAAAAAGGACCTGAGGTCTGATGTGGTGGCGGGTGGCGGGGCTTCTCGGAGTGCGCTCACTTTCTCCGGGTCGGGTGTCATTCCCTTTTCAGAGAATATGTGACCGAAGAAGCGGAGTGTTTTCTTGCGAAATTCACATTTGTCTTTGTTTAGTGTGAGTCGTGCCTCTTCCAGGGCCATGCACACTCTCATTAGTGTATCATCGTGTTGCTCTTGAGTTTGACCGAACACTAGGATGTCGTCGCTGTAGTTCAGGCAGTTGGGTACATGTTTGATGATATTGTGAATTTCTGCTTGAAAGATTTCAGCAGCGGACGACACACCGAAACTTAGCCGCTTGTAGCGGAAGAGTCCTAGGTGGGTGGCGAAAGTTGTTATATATCGGGAGCTTTTGCAGAGTTCCAGCTGATGGTACCCTTTGTTAAGGTCCAGTTTAGAGAACAGGGTTGCCCCGTTTAGCAGCTGTACCATATCTGTTATCCTAGGGGCTTAATGGCGTTCCCTTAGTATGGCCTCATTTGGCCTTCTCATGTCCACACATATTCGGATGTCTTGGGAGTCCTTTTTGGGTACGGGTACAATTGGGGAGACCCATGGTGTGGGTCCTTCTGCCGGCTCAATGATGTCTGCATCCAGTAATTTTGTTAGTTCCTTTTCCACTTGTTTTTGAATGTTTATGGGTATTCCTCGATAGTGTTGGGCTATGGGTGGGACCTTGGCGTCAATGTGGAGTTCTATTTGCCTGTCCTTCAGCTTCTCGAGGCCTTTGAATAGTGATGGGAACACCTGTTCTATGCTTGCTGTGGGGTCTAGGTATTTGTGTACCATAAGACGGTACAATATGTGTATTAGTCCCATTTCTATTGCTGCCTGATAGCTCAGTATGCATCCGCTCTCAGTCGCTGCCTCTAGGACGTGCATGGGTATCTTCTTTTCATGTTCTTTGTATCGGCACAAAGCCATGAAGAAACCTTTACATGCGAGCGGGGTCTTTGATCCATATGGAAAAATGAGTGTTCGAGCTGGTTGCAGGTAGGGGGCATTTGGTATGCTCTCGTAGACTTTCTCACTGATCATGTTTACGGTTGCCCCCGTGTCAGTTAGAAATTCTGCTGCCGTTTGATTCACTTGTATTCTGAGGATTGGGCTATGCTCTTTTGCTGTGCTGTTTCCTAGAGCATATAGGTATCCTTTCCTTCTTGGTGCTTCCGGGTGTCTTTCCGATTTGGATGTTTTCTCGTCCGACGAAGCACTGGATGCGCTGTCAGACTGTGATTGTTCGATGAGGCACCGTACGTATCTTCGTGGTCTTCTCCTTGTCCTGGGAAGTGGTGTCCTGTTCTCCCTCCATTCTCTCTTATCATGCCTTCTTTCCGTCTGGTCGTCGTGATGTTTGTGGCGCCCTTGTTCATGGGTCTGGTGTGACCCTCGATGGTTGCGGTAGGGTGTTATTTGATTTTGTTCTGGTTCTGGCATGGGCTTGTGGCTCCTTCCAGCCCCTCTCATCTTGCTGCGGAAGATCAGACATACGGCTTTGTAGTGGTCTTCACCACCGCACGCGGAGCAGTTTTGTCCTATTGCAGGGCACATTCCTTCGTGGGGGTATTCGTGTCCGCACCGGTAGCAGAACGGATCACTGTTTCTTGCAGTCCCTTCCAGTTTGTTGAGGCTTTCGTGTTTTCCATGTGTAATCTTTATGTCATCCAAACCTTCCACTTGTGCGGCTAGGGCCGCATCCGAGCGAGCCAGTCAAAGGATTTCGTCAAGGCTGCGCGGTTGTTGCAGGAGTCGTCTGCGGAAGTCGGCACTTTCACATCCCACTATGATTTGTGACCTGAGGGCCTCCTCATTTGAGTAATTATTGAAATCACAGTGTTTCATTTTTGCTCGTAGTCTCATGACGAATGCGTCTATGGTTTCACCCTTTTGTTGTTTGGTGGTATGGAATATGTGCCGTTCATAGTCCACATTGGTGTGAGGTGTGAAATATTCCGTGAGCGTTGTTTTAAGCTTGATATATGTGTCTATGCTGTCCTCGGGAATTTCGTCGAGAATGTCTCGGACATTTGGTCCTACAGCATGATTTAGAAGATTGAGTTTTTGGTCATCTTCTAGCGCGCCTGCCGCTTTCAGGCATACTTCAAAGTCCCTCAACCACCTCTTCCACCTTGATCCAAGGGTGCCAGTGTCAGTGAGGTCGAAATTTGCTGGTACCTGTGTTAGGAGGCTGTCTGTCATTTTCTTATGGCCTGTGCTGCTTGGTGTCACTGGGATGGTTAGTGAGTCTTCCTCTGAATTACTCATGAAAGTGTTTCTGTGGTTATTTGGCTGAGCCGGGTGTGATTGTCACTCTGCAGCTGGGGGGGGCGCTGTAGTTCAGACTCTTGGTAGAAAGTCTTGGCGCGGTGGTGCCTTGTTGCCAGCAGGGGGCGCTGTGATTTCTATCCCTAGCACGGTGGCACTTTGTTGCCACCAGGGGGCGCTGCAAATGGGGCCTTAGCTGCTGATGTCGACAGGTGCGTGGTGTGATTTAATTTGTGACGGAGGGGAGAGGGCTCGCTCTTACCCCTTTGTGTTGGATTGTTGGAGCGGGAGGTTTTCACCTCCTCCGCTCGTACGCGTTGCCGTTGGCGGGAGGACACTCCTCCACCGCCCGGTGATGTATCCGCGGGGAGCTGCCAACTGCTCCACCCGCGCGGGGAGTCTCTGCTCCACCCGCCGATTTCTTCGTGTGCTGGGCCGGGCCTCCGCAGGCGTTGCCGTCGGCGGGAGGATTTGTCCTCCACCGCCCGGAAGAGTGTTTGCGCGGGGAGCTGACAGCTGCTCCACCCGCGCGAAACACTCGCGCTGGAGATTGGAAAATGGGGAGCCTTCGCGCTCCACCCACCGATATGGGCCCACGTGCGATCGAGGTCCAGGCTCCCAGTGGTGACAGGGGACGCACCACGAGCAGCGGACCGACGATTGCGGGCACGGCGGGAACTTTGTTTCCCTCGTCGCCAGTGTGATGTGGTCGATCGTGGACCTCCTCACGCTCATACGCGCGCGCCGTCCTCTCGCTCATGCACACCAGAAAGGAGAGTCGGAACACGGAGCTGGGGTGCAACATGTCTTTATTCCTAAAGACCCTGCATCAGACTAACCCCTGGGCGGGAACCCCGCCCCTCAACATACGCGGGTCGCAGCCCGCAGATCAAACATAAACAGAGGACTGTCGTCCATAGATAAGGAAGTGAGGACATCACAGATGCGGCACGTGAGGTGAGCGCAACTGGGCTCCCTGTGTCTTGTCGAGAGCCGCAGCTTTATTACATCATGGCCGCCGACGCCACCACCATAGCACTATAGTATGAGCACTGCTCTCCCAACGTCCCGCCTTTACTTTCGGCCAATTGCCCACTATTTATTGCCTCACACAGGGAGCCGGCAGGCAAAGCCGGCCCCCTTTGAAGGCACCCTTAAAAGGCTGGTGTCCCCTGTCTAGGACTGTCCGGGAATGACTGGCACCCGCCCCCCCTCCACTATGCATTATCAACTGTGCCCCGTTACCGAATCCCATACCCCATATGATCATACTTTGCTCTCACTATGAGAAAGAACCCTGGATTTCAGAAGTCCTGGCAGCCACCCAAGACGTGCTACGAGCTAAGGTCTACCCTACCGCGCAAGGGATGCTGGTGCACCTTTGCAGCAATGCTAAGCAGAATTTAGTCACCAGGCTCCACTGCCTGCCCCTACTGGCTGCTCTACCAGAGCCATTAACGCTTATTATCTCAGCTCCCCACAACTCCAGCCTGATTGCCCTACAAACAAAAAGACACTGCGTCTTCCACTCTCAATCTTCACCACACTAACCCGCTACCACCTACCCCGTATCGACCGCAGGCACTCCCACATCTCCCACACCTAGCCCCAGCCAACCCCTTACACCGATATTCCACCTTCCATGTCACCAGACCACACTCTCCTGCACCCTGGAAATGCACGTCTCCTCTCCCCATCCACCGCCCATGCCACCTCCAAACCACCCCGAAACCCTTCCTGTCCTCATCCAAGCACCACCACCACGCATGTCCAGCATCTCTTCCAACAGCCATATGCCCAAGCTTCCGTCAACCAAGCTACTGTTCCCTACATCCGCACATGCCTATCTGTCACCTTAGACAGTAGCCTCTCAACCAAGTCGCCCATGACTAAGTCGGTTTGGCCTACATCCAAATCTTGCTCAACAGGCTCCACAGCCAGTAACCACTTGAGTAAGTTACCTTGCTCTACATCCGCAATATGCATATCTTGCACATTTCGCACTTTAGACACTAGCATATCACCCACTTTGCTTAGCATTTCACAGGACTGCCAAACCAGAGGCCACCACACTCTGAAGCACATTGTACTCCCCATGCAGCATTGGAGAATGACTGGCCTCTCTTAGCTATGCAAGGGAATCGCCAGATTACACAAACTCCAAGCCAGAACGGCACACCTGCCAATACCGATACTTGATCTCTCTCTCTCCCTGCATTAGGTGATTCCAGACGTGTGAGACTAAGCTCCTGCACCGACCACCATACCACTCACCAGTGAAGTCCACCACACCCATGTCCTCACTGTCCCTCAGTCGGCAGTTAAACATGTGATAGTGCTTAACTGTGCCTTGCTAAACATACAGGGTTATAGGTCAAAGTATCAAATCAAAAGGATCGAAATGCAATAGGGTCGAATCCATAGGACTGAAAACAAAAGGGTCGAATTTTTTTATTCTTTAATTTTTTTATTTTTTTGGGGGTCCCCCCCAAACACCTGTTTTTGGTGTAAAAATCACATTTTTTTCCTAAACGAAAACCAAAAAAAAAAATACATTTAAAAAAACATTCAACCCTTTTGTTTTAGGTCCTATTGACTCAACCCTATCGCATTTGATCCTTTTGCATTCGAACATTTGACCGGACACCCTCACTGGGAGCACGTGCTATTGAAGTCCATGATATCATACTCAAGAGCGACTTCATGGAATCATGGCTCCACAGTGCCTCAGGCCCGTTGCTCTCCCTAGCCGTACCCCCCAACAGCACTATCCTTTGAGCAAATAATGTAAACACCCCAGGAGATGGTATTGCTCTCATCGCTAAAACATCCCTACAGATCAAACCTATCCCCATTCTGCCCATTCCAGGGTATGAAATACTGCTTCTCAAACTCACTACCGACCCCCAGTCCACCTTCAACTTGCTCCTCCTGTACCATCAGCCATCTTCCATTAGCCAACTGGACCTAGATATCCCCATTCATTAAACCTATGACCAAATTCGTTATTCTGGGTGACTAATCTCGGCTTCAATGGCCCGGCAGACCCCAGAGCTGCTGTACTCGCTCAAGCACTAGGAGACATTAACTTCTCCAAGTTGATCTCCTTTGCTACCCAAGCCAAAGGACTCACCTTGGATTGGATCCTCTCTTCCAATGACACCATCAATATCTCATCGGTCAGTACAGTACCTTAGTCCCACCACTCCCTCATTGAGTTTGAATTCTACCTCTCCAAACTGCTACCACATCCACACCACCATCGAGGCCAGTTCTGGTACAGTAATAGCTATAAGCTTTGGCATGAGATACTCAAGCCCACTCTCCTGACCATGCTCACCACACACACTGTGCCTACTAACAAAGGTTCCCAAATTCTAGCCAATTATTACCATCAGAGCCTCCTCCATACTATGGATCATCATGCTCCAATTAAAGCTAAACCACCTAAATTCCCCAAACCTATCAATATTTGGTTCTCAGAGGAACTGGTCACCCTATGCAGGAATAAAAGAGCCCTTGAACATCTCTACAGTAAAGATCCCACCCCACATAACCATGAAACACTCTCCAAAGCAACAAAACCTTACAAGAAAGCATTTGCCAAACATAAAGCAAACTCCTACGATACCAGACTCTGTGCAGCTGGATCTAACATCAAAGAGTTCTTCTCCATCCTGAGAGAGCTAGAAAACCCAATCTCCATGACAGCCCTGACCCGGGCCAACAAGGCATGGTGCTCCACCATCCAAGCCACCCTCTCAAACAAAATTGACCAACTACGTGCTAAGATATTGACTAAAAAAGCACTACTTGCTGCCCAATCCCCCTCACTCATTGAACCGAGGTGTCCACCAGTGGACAACCCTCCCTGGTCTCCGCCTTTCAATTTAGCCAAAGTCACACAAGAGAAGGTGCTAGAAACCATCCTATTTTTGAAACCCTCCATCTGCAAGGGCAATAACTGCCCAGCACACATAGGGCTTCATTAGATGTTTTGGTAGTCGACAAATAAGGGTGCCGCTAGCAACATACTAGTGCCCTTTCTGGACCTCCAAAATAGGAGTCTGCCAGTAGGGTCACCAAACTCCCGGCAGTAAGGCTTGTTACGGAAGTATCGGCACGGTTACTAACGGTGCTTCAGGTTTCCTATTCCCTATCGAAATAACCGTTCCGCCGCTACCTATGATATCCTGGTGACACTGGGATGTCAGTCGGCGGAAACGGTGTTACAGGGTCGGCGGTAGCTCACCACCTACTGCAGGGTTTTACTGCTGACCCCATAATTAGTTTGGCACAGGAAATATAGCTCAGTGGCAACGCACTCATCTTGGAAGCAAGACGCCGCAGAGCAATACAGGATTGAATCCCGGGTCCATGCTTAGAAACCTCTGTGGTATTAAGTGCTTTATAAATAACTTATGATAATAATAATAACAATAATAATGAGGCCCATAGTCAAGCTCTGTGCATCCACCCTGACTCCCATTATCACCAATGTCATAAATGCATCCGTCCCGTCAGTATAAAATGAGTTTGGGTCACCCCACTCTTCAAGAAACCCTCACTCAATCTGACCCTCCCTGCCAACTATCACCCCATCACCACAGTACCTTTCCTGCTCAAAATTCTAGACCATCTGGCCAACTCCCAAGTACAATTGCTCCTAGAACAGCACCACCTGCTAGGAGCTTGAGAATCTGGCTTCCACCAAAACCACAGCACTGAACCAGCCCTACTTGACTTAAAACTCCAAATGGACAACATCCATGACTCAGGTAATCTAGCTATACATCTCCTTCTAGATCTCTCTGCAGCGTTCAAACTCATAGACCATGACACCCTCTGCCAGCACCTCAGTTTGCACTTCCACATTTCTCCTGAGGCCACAACCTGGATGAAATCCTTCCTCAGTGACCTCACCTCAAGGGTGTTCATTGGAGATGTGGCCACTGATCCCATTGTGTTGCTCCTCGGTGCTCTCCAAGGATCTTGCCTCTCACCTATCCTCTACAACACCTAGACCAAGCTTCTATTTGACCTCCTGGACTCCCTCAGGATGATCTAAACCAATTTCACAGATTACACCCAAATCCTCATCCCCATCACAGATAACCACATTTGTGACTC
The DNA here is from genome assembly GCF_040938575.1 of Ambystoma mexicanum. NCBI lineage: Eukaryota > Metazoa > Chordata > Amphibia > Caudata > Ambystomatidae > Ambystoma > Ambystoma mexicanum. The sequence goes on from NC_090941.1 coordinate 312,659,917, forward strand.
TGTTACCATAAACAGAATCTGCAGTATCATCTAAAATTGGATGGCCTCCGACAAACTTTGTCTCAAAGACGACAAAACAGAGCTGCTCATTGCAGGCTCACCATACCAGCTCAAGAACCTTGACACAGCCTTTTCCACTTTCTGCATTGATAGCTCTAACATAACGGTCATAAAGCATGTCAAAACCATGGGTGTACACCTAGAAGCAGAGCTGTCCATGACCAAACATATCAATGCACTAGCGTCAGCCACAACCAACACCTCCAGGCTCATCTCCCTGAGCAGACAATTTCTCTCCCAGAGCAATTGCTTTATGGTCGCTATAGCTTTCATCAGCAAACTTTGCTACTGCAATGTACTGCTCATGGGTACATCAGCATCTAACCTGGCCAAACTCCAACTACTACAGAGCAAAGCCCTGAGTGCTGCCGTGGGCCTAAGCAGATCAGACCACTTCTCAGCAACCAGGCGAGCGGTAGACTGGCTACCCATTAAAGCCTGCACCAGCTTCAAAACATTAACTATTGCACAAAGCTGCATCAACAAAGAGGCCCCCCTCCACCTCAATAACCACATTGCCTTACAACAACATGTGCGCTCAATAAGATTTGCCACCAGTGCCTCACTAATCATTCCTTGTTACAAAAAAAAGAGAGCAGGAGGTGTCAGCTTCTGTGTCACAACATCCACCCTTTGGAACTCTCTGCCGCCGCACATTAGAGATGAGCATTCCTACACAACCTTAAAAAAAACTTGTAAAAACCTGGTTGTATAACAAATATGACTAATGTCCTTGTGACGTATCTTCTGCTACCTACTTATTGTACCGAACACTGTGATACCCCAGGCTCTGGGCATTACATAAAAGTAATACATGAACAAAAATAAAAAAAATAGTGATGGAAAGAATCGAAAAGGAGCATGCGCAACTTCGCCAAGCGGTGGAAGGCCATCTGTGCCAATGCCCATACAGTGGCTTCCACTCGCACAGATTGGTGGTAATCAGGAAGTGCTGGCAAGACATGACAAGGTGTATCCCCAGCCTAATCACTAACTATTTAAAGGAATGCCGAGATGCAAGAGGCGATTCTCCAGCCCCAATACTGGATCTACAAGGAAAAATAAAGACTATTATCGATCTGGCATCAAAGTGCTTTTGGCATGGAGACAGATTGTAGTTAACAGAGACCAATCAACACCTAAAATCCTACATATGTCTAACTGTATGTAGGCATGGTTAGATGTGTCTTTGACTAATGCATTCAAGCATCCCATACTATACAGGGAATCTTAGAGTTGGCCTGCGGGGGGAACAGTATTATGCTGCAGATGGAGAATTTTAATTCCTGGAGATTGTATCCTTTTTCCCTATAGCATCCTTAGTCCATAGCAATGCATAAGCAATTACGGCCAGCACGGGGATCGTGACGACTACGATTGCTGATCTCCACCATGTGTGCATGCATGGATGGCAGAGATCCATACAGCTTCAATTCATTTACATGGGAAATACATTGGAACTTGGGGTTTGCACCATTTCCTTCAAAATGCACTGGTGCAGACAGTGAAAGACAAGAAGTTGGGAGAAAATTGCCCAATCTGAAGACGTGTTAGTGGTCGTGGTATTGCTTGCAAATTCTCTGGGGTCTAAAGAATGCATCCATCATGTGCATGTATGAAATGGGGCTAAGGGCTAAAGAAGGTTTATGAGAAATACTGGCCATTTCTACAATAGGCAAATAATTAAGAGGACAAATAACCGACCCATCCTCAATAAATACATGTCCTGAAGTTCTCATGTTTTATCACTGGTAGGGCCATACATGCAAAACCATTGTAGGCTAAAGTTTTTTACATTCGTGATTAGGTCTCCAGTGCTGAAATGGGATGGTAACAGATTCTGAGGTCACCAGGCTAGTGTTTCTGGTGCCTCTCACTGCAAGGTGTTGTGATCTCGGATTGATGTCCCCGATGAATGCATGCACACAAAGGTCAAACCGAAGAGGTCATGGCTGGAAGGTTTAGAATTCATCAGAAACCTCTGTCAATTACTCTTAGCAACCCTCCAGACCATCGTCATCCACCTGCCAAGCATTACAGAAAGAGTAAAGACCATATTCAAATCACGGTTAGTCCAGCCCGACCTGCCAGGTCATATCCCTTCTGCAGGAGACCACAAGCTGGTTTAGACGGTTTCCCAGAACTGCACCAGGTTAAGATTCATTTTAAACCTTCCAGCCATTCCTTTGTCTGCACACAAAAGTCAGCAGCAATAGCAGCCACCATAACAAACATGGCTGTCTTCATTGACACCTTGATTTGAACAGACTGGGCCTGCCTTGTTCCTGGTGTAGCAAAAGCTGGCACAGTCTGTAGGGTATCTATGTGATTACTGCGACCCCCAGAATTCCGATGGCTGAAAATGCAGACTTTTCTTTTAAACCCCCTTTACACCACATACGTATGCGGGGGAGACCACCGCAGACCTCACATACTTGTATTATATCCCATACCCCCCACATATATATGTGGTGTAAGGGGGGTTGAAAAAGAAAAGTCAGAATTTTCAGCAATCGGAATTCTGGAGGCGACATTTTGCTATATTTCCATCTGTAGGATTAGAAACACTTCTCCAGAATCACAATACAGATCCACCTGTGATGATGCACAGGGTCTCCAAGATGCCATGCAGTGTTTTGGAACCCTAAGTACAAGTGGTTCGTGAGTTACTTGCAGAATTTCCACAATATGCAGAGAATAAAAAAGAATGGGGCACATGTGGAGAAAGCCATTCAATGCCCTTGTCATGCACTATCTGGGCAGCCACCGAATTTAGGATGTAGCTGTAATGTCTAAGGGATTGTGTTTGTACAATACTGACAATTACGTTTTTGCATTTACTGGTATGATAATTAAACACGTGTCTCCATACATACTGAAAATCTTTTCACTTACATGTGCATTGCAGGGTACCACAGAGGAGTGCACTGAGCAAACAATCGTGCGTGGCTCAAACAACCCAGTCCAGCCCTCTTCTCATATTGTCAGGCCATTCGCACCTACCACTTCTTTCAGCCACCACCACACCTTGTGCCCACCTGACACAATTAAGGCTGGGGGCACAATGCAGGTCGTGAGCTTTGAGTAATACCTGGAGATGCCACACCTAACAGTCTTCAATCCAGCCTGTAAGGCAAATAAGCAACTCTCAACATGATTGCTTTGAGTGACTTTGTTGTGAAGTTTGTGTAACATCACTTCTGTGTTTCCACTCATCAAGACTTGAAGGTACAAGACACAGTCTGCTTTCAGGAAAGATGTCAATTGTCAATTTCCTTCTGACCTACATTAATACATTAATCTACGCGTGGTGTAATGAGCACACCTAGCACCCAGGTTCAGTGTTGTGGTGGTTCCTCCATGACGCAGGACACACAGCTTGTCTACAGGATTATCAAGTCATGGGTTGAGTATGGGAAGCATTCGCATCCATGGGTGAAGGGAAGGTCTGAATCACGGACCATTTCCACATTGGTACTGTGCTGCATGTATCTGTCCAGGACATTCTGGAAGACCTGATCTCTGACTCGTCCACCAGCCAGCCTCGCCTGCTGTATCAGGTAGCTCTGCAGTTTTCAGGGATAGCCAGAGGAGGCTGACCCACACCTGCTCAGTTTTGTCCAGCAATGACTTAAAAGATCCTGGGCAAATGAGCTGTAGTAGTTGTCTTTAATGGCAACACAGCAGTGGTTGTATATTCACCACGTCCTGATCTTCTCGTTTTTTTTTTCTTGGCCTCTTGCTCGATGCTGCAATGTGTGACAAAAAGGAATCCCTTTTTGGGTATTAATGGTTCTTTCTGTTTTTTAAAAGGGGATTCCAGCTGTGAGTTTGAAAACATTTTTCTTTACAAACACAAACTACAAACAAGATAGCCACCAGGAAAAAACCCAAGCGAACTGTAGGAAGAGCCCCTTTTGTATTTCCATAATGGCCCATAGCAAGAGGCACTGTAGATGGAGTCAGGGAGAGGAAGAGTCAGCTAGTAAGTGAAAATGTTTATTCTTCATATTTTTCAGGAGTCAGAAATGGGTTAAGTGAGTAGTGGGGGAGCCAGCTGGTGCACACAACAGCTTGTTTGAAATATTAGCGGCCATGAAAGAGATCAGCTCTCCCTCACCCAACAAGTGACCAATATTTTAGCTCGGGTGAAAGAGCTTAAAGATAAGCAATCCCAGTTTGAGGACAAGTCGTAAAGTCATTGCAAATTATTATCCATATTTCTGCAATATAAAATGCATGAGTTGCAAGATCTTGGTTTTGGTTACAGTCCAACATGAAAATGTGTTTTTGGGCCACCTAATGGGAAGGAAAAGAACAGTTATTTGCATTCCCTCTCTAAACTACTGTCCTAGGAATTCGCTTTCGAGATTAATCGTTTTGGGATTTTTTTTTTTTAAGACAGCATGTAACCGTGGAGACCAGATCAAATAAATCCTGTTTCTTTGATACATTTTGATTTTGTCCCAGGCCTGATGGCAGTGGGGAGACCACTGATCAGGGCCAAAACATCTATTCTACACTAAATTTCAAGACATGGGCACAACGCTCTTTCCTAAGGACCAAGAGAAATTAAAAATAGTAGAGATCTGTTGACCAGATTGGTGTAGGATAACACAAACAACACCGGGCCTTCTACAACATCTGCACACATTCATAAAAGCTCTGCGTCACAGCCAGTCAATTCCCGAAAGAATTGCCTGATATGCACTATGAGTTCTTTTTGTAAACTCTGTATCTAAGTCCTACATTCAGCAGGAAGCAGAATGTAGAGAGAGTGAAAGGGCCTCATTACGACCCAGGCGGTAAGGGGTTTACGGCAGCGTAAACAGCGCCGACCCTTACCGCCTGAGTACGAGGTCCCTTAGCGCCATGGAGCTTTTAACACCTGCTTTTAGCAGGTGTTAAAATCCATGGCGCTAAGGGACCATGGAGTTAATTACGCCACCGTAATTTACGGTGGCGTAATTAACGCCTTCCCCACTCCCATTATGCCCTATGGGGCAAAAATGGGAATGGGGAAGGGTAAATGGGGATTGGGGACTTACCGCCCCGCCGACCTCGGAATGGGGCGGTAAGTCCGCCAACCACCATGGCGTAAACGTAGTTTACGCCATGGTGGTAAAGTCACGGCCCAGGCGGTAACTTACCGCCTGGGTCGTAATGAGGCCCAAAGAATCCATTTCTACATTGGAGGGGAGCCCTCGAGGAAGAGGTGTGGTTGAGGGTTCAGGGAGGATGGGGACTTATCTCTCGAGGGTGAGACCAGGTGTAGGAGGAAGACAATTGGACAGGAAGGGGGGTTCAGAATTGCCAGGATACATTTAAAACATACATAGTATGCATATTTACTTAGGATGGGAAACAATGATATGCATCGTACACATCTATGTACAGTCGATGGAAGAGGATGGGTGGCTTAGAAGGGCAATCAAATTTGCTAGCTCATATGTTCCTTCAAGTTAGACAAGGTCTTTTGAGCACAGTCTTGAAAGAGTAAGAATGGGCTCAGTAGTAGGGAGTGGGTAGTGTGAGGGAACAAAAGTAAGCAGAATCACAGGGAGGATGTGAAACAGAGGAATTGAGGAGCTCTAGAGATTGCTGAGTAAGATGGGCGAGTAGAGAGGTTTAATTTACTATTTTCATTTTCTCATCCTTAAAAGTTTATAGGTCAATAAACTCTCAAGGAGGTCAAAGTGAAAATATGAAATGAAAACATAAAGGAAAATTCACTGAGCTGACCATTGAGTATGAAATGATTCAAAACCATGAGTAAATATTACTCTTTCACAGGCAACAGGCTTATATTAACAAGGAAGATAATATGCATGGTGGTGTATTGTCAGCACTGATACATTTGATGGATTAAAATGACACAAACACTGGAGAATGTTCATGCAAAAGCACAAGCAACAGCAATCTATGTTTCCAAAGCTTGGACAAATACACAACTATTGGTACTAAACACATCTGAGCTCTGACTTTGAAATTGGTACAACCATTCAATGCACATTAGAGGTGGATTTGGAGTGAAAGGTATGCTGGATCCAGGTGGCTTATACTCTAATTTGCACTGGAATCATTTGTGGTGGATGGACTCTGAAAGCTTCTTTAGAAAATATATTGATGAAATAGCCATCAATTCCTCCAAATGTATTCCTCCCGATCACCAACTCTACTCTTCACATGTGAAGTCCCTGCAAAGATCCTTCCTCTCCCCCTTGATCTTCAACAGTTACATGGAAAGGTTCTTAATTAGTCCATCTCTATTCAAAATCTACATCCACCAGTACACAGAGGACACACAGCTCTGCTTCAAGATACCCTTCATTGAAGATATCCACAGGCTCAAAGCCTGCCTCACATTGATCCAGTCCCGGATGGCCAATGCTTACCTGATGTTCAACCCCAACAAGACAGAATTCCTACTGTGGAACAAACCCTACCAGCCTCACATTTAGACCTGCCCTCTGCTATGGACTTTGAGGGCTTCACCTCTCATCTGAACACCTGCACCCAGTCTCTTTGGTTCTACATCCACAGATACCTCTCTGAGGAGCTCATAGCAAGGAAGACACACATTTCTTGGTACCAATCTTCCCTCCAGTGGAAAATTAAGCACCTTCATCTCAGCAAAACTATTCCTATCTGCTGTCCAAGTCTTTTGTCCTCTCTCACCTGGATATAGGGAATGCCATTCTGGAAAGCCTACGCATGACTGCCATGGCACCCCTGAGATATGTCCTACATACTGCAGGATGACTCAAAGAACTCTTCAAATTCCACCACATCGCGCCAACCCTCATCAAACACCACTGACTACCTCCACATCATGTACAAGTCAATCACCATCAAGTCCACAATTGACTTCTCTGACAAGGTCAGCATCTCCAGAGGTCTACGACATGCCAGAAGTAAGGCCATGTGCAGACATGAACTCCAGCATGCAGGAATGAAAAGAACCTGAAGACAGGCCATTTCTGTCTTTACCCCCAGACTTTGGTACCACCTTGCCATCAAAACAAGACTCACCCCTTGCCTTAGACATTTCAGGAGGAGCCCCAGTCCCTCCTCTTCAAGAGATGGTTCCTCTTTAACACCAAGGTCCACCCGGAACTACCCACATAACCTTAGACTTGGTGATCTTCTCCCCCTGTTTCCTTCCCTGGTTACTTGTAGAGCCCCTGCTGCCAATTGCCCACACTCCCCTCTGCCTTGCTAATTCCCCACTCCCTTCTATCTCTGATTCCCTCACTGTGTACTTCCCCCATGACTTGTAAAGTGCTCTGATGCTTACCAAAGCCAGGTCTGCAGTCTAATAATTATAATAATAACAATAACAAATCAACATCCATGGATATCATTTGTGTAGGTGCTATTAATACGCGTAGTAACCCGCTGGTAATCCTGAGATCCTGTCTGGTACTCCTGGTACTCCTGGTGCTACTCTTATGACCCCTGCGTCACAGGGCAAAGAGTCAGAGCCTTGTCATGGCAGAAATATTGTCGAGGGTGACTGCCGTACAAAAGGAAAAACGGTGTTTTCCCAGTTCCCGAATGGACAGAGTTATTGTAGGCATATTCGGCTATCCAAAGGATGTCTTTCCAAGTTTTTTCAGTTTGTTGCAGCATGCAGCGTAAATACTGTTCCAGAGTTTGATTGGTCCTCTCGGTTTGTCCGTCGGTCTGAGGGTGGTGACTGGTCGATAGTCTCACATCAATTTGAGCCGACCGACAGCAACTTCGCCAAAAATGAGAAATAAATTGACTACCTCGATCCGAAATTAGAACCGAAGGAAAACCGTGTAGTCGGAGGATGTTTTCGAGAAATTCTCGGGCCAGAGTTGCTGCTGTTGGCAAGCCTTTGAGCGGAATGAAATGCGCCATCTTGGAGAATAAGTCCACGATTACTAGAATCGTATTGTATCCGGAGCATGGAGGTAGATCGGTGATGAAGTCCATAGAAAGCGTATGCCAAGGGCGAGGTGGGATGGCAATAGGGCGTAAGAGGCCTGCTGGTCTTTCCTTTTGACTCTTGTTTTGGGCGCATACTCCACAGGACATTATAAAGTCTCTGATATCTTTTTTCCAAGACAGCCACCAGAAGTAGCGCTTGATCTTTTCTGAGGTCTTGGCCCTACCGGGATGACCTTCCATTAAAGAATCGTGATAACAAGAGATTACTTTTTTCTGTAAATCTGTGCTGGGTAGGTATAATCGTTCTTGGAAATACAATAAGTTGTCCTTTACTGCAAAGTCCTTTCCCTGCAGATGCCAATTCTGTATGTCTGCTGGAGTTACAAGTTTCCTGGCTTTATCCTTAACTTCCTCTATGGATTCTGTGGCGATTACACCCAGAATTCTTTGTTCGGGAATGATTGGTACAGGTTTAGGGTTGATCAAGTGTTCTTCCACTCCCATCCGAGAAAGGGCATCAGCTTTACCGTTCTTTGTACCAGGTCGATAGGTAATTATGAAGTCAAACTCGGCAAAGAATAATGCCCAACGGAGTTGTCTAGAGGATTGGGCTTTTGCGGTTTTCAAATATTGCAGGTTTCGGTGATCCGTAATCACAGTAACGGTGTGTCGGGCCCCCAGCAGATAATGCCGCCAAGCCTTAAAGGCAGACTTGATAGCCAGAAGTTCCTTGTCAGTAATCGTGTAATTGATTTCAGGAGGCGAGAATTTGCGGGACCAAAATGCCACGGGATGCAACTGATTGGTTACCGGGTCCTTTTGTGATAGAACTGCCCCCATGGCAAGGCTTGAAGCATCAGTTTCCACGATGTAGGGGAGTTCGGGGCGAGGGTGTTTTAAGATTGGTGCAGAGATAAATTTAGTCTTCAAATCCTGGAAAGCTTGTTCCGCCTCGGTAGACCATTCAAAACGTTTGTTTTTCTTTAACAAGGCAGTGATGGGCTGGACTATTCGAGAGAATTCGGGGATAAACCTGCGGTAAAAGTTAGCGAAGCCTAACATGCTTTGCACACCTTTTACGGAGGATGGTGATGGCCATTTGAGAACTGCATCGACCTTCTTTGAATCCATACGTACTCCGCCAGGTGATAATATGAATCCCAAGAATTCAACTTCAGTCACGTTGAAAACACATTTTTCCAACTTAGCGAAAAGTTTGTGTTGACGCAATCTTTCGAGGACCATTTTCACGTGTTTCCGATGTTCAGATTCCGATGAAGAATAAACGAGGATGTCGTCAATGTAAACAACAACACACACATCTATGAGCTCTCTGAGGACATCGTTCATAAAATATTGAAAGGCGGCCGGGGCATTGCAAAGTCCGAAGGGCATGACCTGATATTCAAATAGCCCATACTTGGTGCGGAAGGCCGTCTTCCATTCATCGCCCTCTTTTACTCGTACCAAGTGGTAAGCTCCTCTAAGATCCAGCTTTGTATATATGCATGCTTTTCTGACTTGGTCCAGGAGTTCAGGGATCAAAGGTAACGGATATCTATTCTTAACAGTGATCTGGTTCAGGGAGCGATAATCGATACAAGTTCTAAGGTCTCCTTCCTTTTTTGGAACGAAGAACAAAGCTGAAGAAGCAGGGGACTTGGAAGGACGAATAAACCCATTCGCCAGGTATTGATCCAGGTATTGTCGAAGGTGAAGGTTCTCAGGCTCGGTGAGGGCATAAATTCTACTACAAGGAGGAGTAGATCCAGGTATCAGGTCTATCTGGCAGTCATAAGACCTATGAGGAGGTAGAGAGTTAGCCTGATCCTTCCGGAAAACATTTTGGTATTCTAGGTATTCGGGAGGTAACTGGGGAGTCTCTAAAGAAATTGCTGCCAGTGCAACACCAGGTGGAGGGTGACAAGTAGAGACACATTCTGGAAACTGGACCGTTCTTGCTCGCCAATCGATCTTAGGATTGTGTTTCTCTAACCAAGGTATTCCTAGAATAATCTGAAACTGAGGGGCCTTGATCACATCGAACACGATCTTCTCATGGTGTCCATCTTGACTTACTAGCGTCACCTCTTGAGTGGTATGCGTTACTGGCCCGGAGGCTATCTCCGTACCATCCACTGTAGTAATGACGTCCTTTACAGCCTTGGGACAAAGAGTTAGATTCATCCTCAAAACCATTTCATGATCCACATAATTGCCGATGGCACCGCTGTGGACGTAAGCTTCAATTGCATGTAATCGATCCGGATTATCAGGGCTAATGAGGATCATAGGTATCACGAAATGCGAGGTCACGGAACTGGTTTTCACGCTCAGCAAGAGGACCTCTATTCTTGTCGGGCGAGGTTGTTTCCCTGCTCAGAGTTTGTAACTTTGGTAACCCCAGCTCCTACTGCCTTCTTGGCAGGTTTCACCGGACAGTCTCGAAGAAAGTGCCCTGAGTTTCCGCAATATAGGCATAATTGCAACTGTTTTCTCCTTTCCCGCTCTTTTTGTGTTAGAGGACCTTTCTGACCCCCTATTTGCATGGGTTCCCCGGAGTCTACTCCTTTGGAAGGAGTTGGCGGTTTGGAAAATACTCGAGCATCAAACTTGGAACGGTCGGCCTTCCTGTTCTGCAGTCTATGATCTATTTGAACGACCAAGTCTATATAATCCGAACAGTCTTGTGGGGGATTCACTACTTGGGCCAAAACGTCTTTGAGCTCTCCACGTAGACCTCTATAAAACAGCGTAATCCTTTTGTCCTCAGGCCATTGAGTTTCCACTATTAGTCTATTGAAAGATGCAATATAAGCCAAAAGGTCTTGATTACCCTGTCGCAACGAAAGAAGCTCATTGTCCAAGGCCTGCCCCTGTGAATGTCTTGCGAACAGTTTTTCCATACAAAGCTGAAAGGCTTGAAAATCATGGAGAACCGGATCATCTTGATTAACTAGAGGGATCGACCAGTCTGCCGCATTGCCACTAAGGTACGAAAGTACAAAAGCTACTTTAGCTTGATCAGTTGGAAAGGCTGCTGGCCGGCATAAGAAGTGCAACCGGCACTGATTGATAAATACTGCAAACCTCTTTGGGTCACCAGAAAATCGTTCGGGCGGAGCCAGAGGTACATTCCCAGGTAGGTTGATCTGCACTGGATTCATAGAGGATGTTGAAGGAAGATTTGCCCCTGATGCGGGTAACGGGGTCTGTCCGGCTTGTGACTGTAGCAATTGTCTAGCAAGACCGTCTGTTCTCTCCTTGGAAATAATTAGTTCCCTTCTTAGAGCATTTGTTTCCTGACGAGCTGCATGCACTTCTGCCCTTAGTTCCCTAAGTAACCGGGCTAGGTGGTCAGTATCCGAGGTTTCCATAGCGCCTGCGCGAGAGTTTTGCGGTAGGCTTTGCGTTCTGTAACGCTCACCTGATTCTCGCAGAGGCGCCGGTCTTGACTGGGCGACTACCGTATCTTCAAAGGTGATGTGTAGCACCCGGTTGGCTCTTTGGGCTGGACCTCTGTGCACTGTATGCCTGACTTCAAGAGTAAGATGTCTGCAGATAGAAAATATGGGATTAATGAACTGGGGTTATTGGGGTGTCCCTATCTCTTTCCTTTTCTCCTCTCCTGTAGACCCCCAAAGGTTAACGCTCTCACCTTAGGTAAGTGAATGCCGAGCTCTCCATCTGCCTCGGGGCAGGGTGCTGTAACCAGTTTCTTCACTGGATAGGTAGCGCAGGCCTCTTGACTTCAGAGGACTGCTGTCCGTTGTTTACTGCACGAACGGTAAGTTTCAAGTAATTCTACTGTCTTTAAAGTCTTTAGTAATGATGTCTCTTGTTTTGCAGGGTTCCGGCGATGGCGGATGACGGGGCTGAAGTGAGTTGAAGATGGAGCCCGTGTGATGAATAGAAGCGCCTGGAAGCACGTAAGTAAGCGCTTGTTGCCTGCTTCACGATGCGCTCTAACTGTCTTTTTATTTTGCAGGTACAAGTTCGGAGCGGCTGCAGGGTGCCGGAATACCCACTGGGTTAGATGTGGAAGGGAGTAATGGCACGTGAGTATTAAAGTTCCCCAATGTCTTTAAACGCACCTTGTTTTGTCTTTCAGATGCGGGATGCAGCGCCGAAGGCCTCCGGAGCGTGCGAAGAGTTGGTAAGCTTTTGTCTTTCAGATGCCAGAATGCAGTGTGAAGACCTCCGGAGCGCACGAAGAGTAGGTAAGCCTTTGTCTTTCAGATGCCGGAATGCTAACCTGTTCTTTCTTGTCTTTATAGGTGTTGCTGAAGACTGGATTCAGGATGGTAAGCCTTTTTCCTTAGGCCCAGAATCCGATGCAGAAGACACGATGAGCGTTCTGCTGCAGAGGATGCAGAATAACGCAAAGCAAGATTCATCCACCGGGTGTGGTTTAAATAGCCTCCTGTAGTGCTTAGATGTCTCCTTCCACAGCCACGCCTAGGTAAGAAAAGAGTTCCTGCTTTCCAGAAGAGTTCCAGTGTTCTGAATCTAGGGAGTGGCTCCTGCCCCACCCAACAGGAAAAGTAGTTCCAAACAGAAGAGGATCAGAGGCTCAACTGGCAGGCAAGTAAGCAGCATGGTCTGCTGTAGGTAAGTCCACCCAAGCATTATGAGCCCGGCGCTTCCAGCGCTGGGACTGGGCATATTTATGAGCCTGGTGCCACTGGCGCCAGGACTGGGTCCAAAAGGTCCCAATTGGGACTGGTTGGCACTCGGAACCTGGGTTATGGATCTGCTTCCAAGGGAGTTGGGAAAACCCTGACCTCTTGGAAGCAGAGATCATGACAGCCGAATAGTTGCATTTTTAATAAATAAAGGTATCCAGACAAGAAAAACACTTTTATAAATCAAAAACACAGTTTAAAATATGTGTATACATTCTTGATTGCATGTCTTTTCTTTGTTGTCTATGGAAAATGTCTGCATAAATCCTGATAGGAATACATCATCAGCAAATGAACTCTTCAATAACGGCACAGTTTGTATTTGTGTGCATTCCTAGGTGGCGCCTGGGCAGGGCCCAAGTAATTAAGACTACCTCAAAAGTATGCAATCACTTTGAGGGGAGACTGGCATGTGTCTACTTCTAATTTCAAATGTTCCTTTTGGGCCTGACCATCTTTAGCCTTCTGGCTCCAGCAAGGCACAGAAACGCCAAAGGAGTGATTACATCAATTAGCACCCTGCTGACTGATGAGGTGCTACTGAATACAAACATTTAGGATGGTAAAGCCATGCGTTCTACCTGTGGTACTGAGTGCAGATGAAGCATGTGAAAAATATATTTTCATTAATAGATAATATTTCTGTAGGGATTTGGGGCATGGTCAAGACACCAGTCAAAACTATATAGGGAATACTGAGCCCTCCTTGGTTCTCAGCTGAAGGGGCAGGGATGATTTTCAGATCTTTCATTGGCATGTGCACGTTTATCTTATTTGTTTCACTTGTGTGTCCATTTGATCCAATGTTTCTAAATTGTAAACTTGTATCTCCTTATCTTTATTGCACAACTATCTCTCTTTTTTAATTCTCTGATGTTGGGAGGGATAGCCACAGACTGGGGCATTTTGGTTAAAAAAATATAGCAATTTTCTTTAGTAACATCTGTCACTTTTACTCAAATGAAAGGGACTCATTTTGGCAACAGACAGCACAGCGAGTAGAGCGCTCGCTTTGACATCTGTGCAGAGCCTGCTGTCCAGGTTCGAATCCCGGCAGAGCCAAACTCAGCATTTCATCCTTCCGAGGTCGATAAACTAGCACCACACACCATGGGTAATAATAAACAGCGCTCAGATACCTGAGGGTTCGTAGCACTATATAAATACTAAATCATTTATTATTATTAACATAAAAAAGTTGGAGTGCGGGAACTGTAACCTATGTTTCGATATAATAGGCACATTTCTGCCGCAAGAGCACTTCCGACTAAGCCATTTTACTTGCTTTTTAACTTTGGCCTGCAGGCCGACTACAGTTCTTTGCTGCAGGCACACTATCTCCTGAGCAATTTCACTCAAGGTTTGGTACCTACTGAGATCTCTGCAACTGTTATATTAATCCACTAAATTATATTGTTTGGATTGAAAATCGGTGGGATTGGAACCTATAACTTTTTAGATTCCTCACACAGTTCATCAGCAAATCGTTAAGTGCCTACAGAAAATATAATTTTCAGTAACCACTTCATGAACTACAGGGGAGACCAGAGATACATTCAAAATATTTAGAATTTTGCTTCAGCTCTCCCCTCCCCAGCAAACCACCAGATGAAAGTCTGTCCAGCAGGAAGGGCAGCGACTTTCTTTGCATTTTCACACCACTGCTCTGCCTGTACTCAATCAAGAAAGGGACAGCAGCATTTGTTTTTTTATCCTTTTTAAAGGATAGACATGACATGCCTGAATGATTTCAGGCAAGCGGTAAAAGCAGCAATTAATGTATTATGTAGGAGAAACTATTCAGCTTCGAGTGATAATTAATAAAGTATTCATTTGAAGCCGAATATCTCATTTTCAGCTGGAATTTGGCTGAATACTTACTCGAAGCTGAATTTTGGTACACCCGCAGTCATTGTGAGCATAAAAGAAATGTATGTTGAGGCACACGACACAGCATTGTTTCACATCCCCACACTTTGAACCTTCCAAGCACTATTTCTAGCTATTATGGAGCTCCTTTTGCAAGTCCCTGGAGTGGTAACTAATGCATAAAAAACATGCATACACATTTTAGGCTTGGTTTTATGCATCACTTGCCACTCTAAGTGATTTTAAAGATTTTCAGTGGCTGTGCGAGTGTACGGAACTAAATGTGCATTCCCACCACATGCTCCGCCTCTCAAAAAAATGAATGCATTTCTGCCAGCATATGGTTTCCATACTGACGGAAATACATTGGATGCATATGGAATCCACCTGCTTTTAGCACCTGTTAAAAGTTGAACAATCCAATAGGAATGCCTGTAAGTGTCTCTCGTAATGCACGTACATGGCGGGAGGCACATATTTGATGCCGAACAAACACTCATGCTGTTAATGTGAGGCTTTAACCGCATATCATGGCACCACCCAGGTATTTGTGGCTGCCTTGAAATATTGTAACCTCACCTGGGCATTAGAGACTAAACTTTGCACATGATGATTATACCCAGCATGGGAAGCTTTCACTGGCATAAGATGTCAGTAACTGGTCATATCAGTCTATATTAGCATATTGAAGGCAGTGCAAATCCCAATGTTGGCTCCAGTAGGCATGTCCCTGGCATAATATGGCTGTGCCACTGGCCTATTTAGGCACCACTCTAGCTAATTAATAAATGGCTATTGAAATAGCATTCAGTAACTTTTTAATAAGTGGTTTCACATCCTGTGATGCCAAATGACATCACATCCTGTGACAATCAGGGTCAAAAGGCCATGTGATGTCATGTAGTCATCCCGAGTGAGATGTCACTTCTGGTCTCCCTGGTGTTTTGGTTAATTGCCGTCCTTGCTTGCATCTGTTTGGAAGGCATTTGTTACCAGCAGGTGATATGATATGAACCTACCAGACTACTGATCTCATACACATAGGCTCATGAGACTTGACACCATCCCATGTGGGTAAGGACCAGTACTTAGCATAAATATTGTTGCCTTAGACAGCATTCCAATCTTTTGAAACAAAACTACGCTCTGGAACGGAGAGATATCCGGACCACTGGAGCTGGAGGAATGGATCTGGCTTCATGCTAAGTTTAGGCTAAGAGGAGTTTCAACAGTAATTTTAACGAAGAATTCAGTGCATCTCCTAACCCAAACATGCTATGGGCCTCATTGCAAGTGTGCCGGTTTGGAAAAAATGCCTGTAATTCCAGCTCCAGCATTCTTTCCAGGCTGGCACACTTCAAGTTTGCCGGTGGGGGCCACGGATCTTCCGGCAGGCCTGACAAACCGGTAGATCACGCCCCTACCAGAAAAGAAATGCCTGAATCACTGGCACCATTAATACCGGACCAGTGATTCAGGCAATCCCATCCATGGCGTCCTGTCAGACTCCATGGGAATGGGAAGTTACCGGCTCTCTGCCACTGGTAATATCCCAGTAATACCAGGATATCGGACAGCGGAGACGGCAAGGGCAGTTTGCCGGTATCACGCCTGTAACACCAACGGGATCCCAGCATACCCTTAGTGAGGGTCTTTGTGACCAGAGTCTTTACCCATCTCTTCTTTTCTGGCCATCTTTATCCAAAACTGTGGAAACGCTGGGTGAATCTTTTCTGCTCTGATCCTTGCAGACGTGGCATGGGCATGCTGGGTCATGCTGGGTCCGACATATCACATGTCACATTCGGCTATGACCCACACTGCCCTTTACTCAGGAGGCAGCTTTAGAGATCTGTTAATGATGCTGTTGACCTCAGCTAAGGAACTGTCAATTATCGTGTGCAATTTGGACTAGTGCAATTAATACAAAGAGAAAGGAAATCGTTATTATTTTCCTACAGTAATAACATCGATTATGCTCTGGCGAGTAAACCTGCAGTCATTTATGGGCACTTCAGCGAAATTGTGTGATTTGTATGCACTTAAAATCAATTGCCCTGCGTTATAATGTATATTTCTCTTAATGAACGTCCAGCTTTGGAAAATAACGTTGAATGATATGTATGCACCATAAGGCAGCTCCGGCAAAGGTATCCACTTGCAAGCAATTGCCTGTCAGCAAGGTGTAATATGGCAACCATTCCTACGCCGTAATGTAAGGTATTTTATTTATTAATCTGGGCGATTGGGCTACATATTTCAGTAGTCATAACAAAAATGCAGGCTTTGGTGATGCATTCAGATATTTGCCATTTCAAAAAATTCCAATTCCAATTCATGTGACTCAACCAAAACATACGCATTTTGCTCAGATGCAGAGATCGCAGGTCTCAAGCAGAGAACTTGCTCAAGGCCAAATACCGCCGTCATGACAATGATAGATTATTCACTCCATGCTCAGTGCGGGCATTCCTGCGGCCACACTCGCGGTGCCATTTTGCTGAACCCCACCCTAATTCCTTATTATGTGACCAGCCACTAAGACCTGACTTTTAGTTCAGACAGCACCGATTCAGCGCACCTTCAACAAGCATTGGTAAAGCTGACGGCTGTGGTTTTTGTGTACGCATGGGATGTGCATTTGCCAGGCCCTGCCGTAATGGCAACACCTGGCCGTACGAGGCCGACAGCTGAGCTGGAAAAGGGTATCAGCAACTGGACACTGACATGTCTAGTATTTGCCTACATGATACCAATACATCATCCAAATCTGTTGACGTTGTCGCTGCTTTTACCAAGATTTCAGTGCATGGAACAGGTGGGAGGGCACACTTATTAAATATATATCATGTGGCTGAAGGCACACTTAGTTAAGACAGTGTTTATTACTCGAGGAGCTCATTTACAGATGTAATTATGCATTATGCACTTTCAGAAAACTACTTAAAAATAACCTTAGGTCCAATGCAAAGCTTGATGTTTCCTCGTGATAGAGATAACTCAAAGGGATCCAGAAGGACGTGTCTCCAGCATTAAAGGGCAGGTCGTAGGTTGGAATGACCATAAGGATTAGCATGGCCATGTGCCATCAATGGACGAGTAAATATCCAAATAACACCCACGAGCTATGTGTCTCTCCTCACATTCCATCTTCCTCTAATCTATATCCCAATGCAATAGGTTCAGATTATGGATGGTGCTAAATGGGCCCTAGTAGCCAAAAGTAAAAACGCATCACAACAGTAGAGAGAAGTTCCTTATATTAGGAAATCTAATCGAAAAATATTTTCATTACCAATTGCACATTTTCAGTTGCTGATTCTTTATTCTGGAATGTGGAAAAGGAAAAACTACGTTCCTAACTACTTTTCTAATTCTTGGTTATCAATTATGCTCATAAACATGCTTGCAATTTGTAGGTTTGTATGTTTGAAATCATGTTTTGTTTATTTGAAACTTTGTTCAAAATTGTTTTTAATCATCTTTGTAAATAATGAATTAATCATGAAATAGATTTAATGAATTTGATATAAAAAAATTGTAAAGTTGAGAAATCAGCTAAATCAAAAAAAATAAAAAAATTGCTGATTCATGTCAGGCTTTTAAAGGGTCCACTTGTGCCGGGGCAAACCGCTATCGTCTGCTTTGTGTATTGCCTATCTTCTCATTTTGCAAATTCAAATCAGGTCATTTTTCAGTTGTAACCTTTCTAGGACCACATTTTGTTGATTTTTGGCCTTTTGTGCATTAATACATTACACACATGCAGAATAGGTTACATGTGCACACACCTATACATATATGCACACAGAGACACACACACTCATTAAGCAACTCACATTTTCCCTTTTTTTATTTATTTAAGGTCATGTGTACTTAACTGAAAACTATGTGTTGGAATCAAAATAATATTATACCTCCTATTGCATTGTTTGAATGTGTGTTGGCCTATGCCAAGTTGTCTAAAACATCGTGTAAATAGATTCTGCGGCAAGGTCTTGACCTTAACGAAAACTGTGTAAATCGCCATCTTGGATTTAGCTGCCATTTTAGGTTCTCTTGTAATGTGGAAGTCACCCTGAACACCAAAATGGAGGCCAAATGACATTTCGAGTGAGATTCTGGCCGTTTTGACCTCCGCACACATGAATAAGTAATATGCCTGCAGGCCACTTTTTGGGGTCGCGAACTGAGACCTTGTCCTATCCCTGACCTATGTGTAAATGAACAACTGTATCTGCGGAACTGATCAAAATGCATACATTATGGGATTGACCTGGCAAGGAACCCTAGGCCTGGTCCTAAGAATGGTTAACCCGCGAGGGGGTTGGCCAGAGCAGGATAAAGAGTATAAAAACACGAGTATCCCAATGTACGGTCTCTCTCACTAACGCAGTGAACTCTCGTTGAAGTTTGTTCTGTTACTCTGAGAGCCGAATAGCTATCCGTTTGTCAATTGACTTTTTGGTAACTGTTGTAGCTTTTGAATAAAGCACTTTGTATGTTCTTTGTAACCTGTGTGGTTGTGTTTCCTTTGGGCTTCCCGGCCTCATATCAATTTCTTTGTTTTCACATATGGACTACTATAAAAATGTAATACAATGCACATTAAAATATTAAATAAATGACACAACAATAACAGACATAAACATTGTATTGTTACCCCCACCTGTTAAAAAGGAGAGGACAGATTCCATTTTAATAAGTCAGGTTCCATAATTTGACTTCACACCCATTCCACATCTTTAAAATGACACGCAGACCATTTCATACAACAGGATTTAGCAAAAATCACAGCTTGGTGAGTGAGGCGTGCACACCATTTCCCAAATAAGCACAACTTGCAACTTTGTGATGTTCTCCTTCTATCAATTATGATTCTAATGCCCTTTTAAGGAAGATAGTTTTAGGTGTTGCAGTCTGTCCTGCTTGCCTGGGCCCTTGCACTGCTGGTTTTTCTAGTTGCAGTGTGGGGTTGTTGAGAACCAACACTCCCCTTCTACAAGTAGTTTACCCTTAGTCGGGATTAGGGAATTGCCTGCAGTGTTGTGTAAAACAGCCCCAGTGCTGACCCTCAGGATTCCAATTCCCAGAAAATAAAGTTGCTTGGTGAGTACACCTTGCAACTCTGTGATGTTCTCCATCTAACACTTTTGAGGTGCATGCTCTCTTGATATGATATGATATGATATGTCATTTATAACATGCCTATACACAATTGTGTCAAGGCGCGACGAAGCAAGGGAGGGGGAACAGAGGGAAGACAAAGACAACCATCCTACAAGGCCAGGTGTCATTCAAATCACACAAGTGCATGGGAAGGGGGAAATTGCGGGGGCAAGGTGGAGAAGACAGTGGCGTACATGGGATAATAGAATAAATAAACAATAAGTACAAAGTACAGCCAGCTGGTGGCAAGTGCAAGGGTAAGTGCAGACATCAGGTGTCAAGTGCTGGCAGTGGGACTGTTGGGATACAGAAAACAGTCCCCAAGTGCAGGGGTTGCCAGGAAGGCAGTGCAGGGGTGCGACTAGCGGGGGAGGGGACTTTGGCCCGAGATCAGAGGGTGGCCAGGTAACCAGTGCAGTTTTAGTTTCAGCCAGTAAATTCAGCAGGGCAGACGAGTTGAAAAAGGAGAAGCAAAGAGAAAGGTTTTGAGGTGGAACCAGAGAAGATTCTCCTCAAGTTTCAGGGATGCAGGGAGGCTGTTCCAGAGGGAGGCCCCAGCCGAAGAAAGAGATCTACCACCAACTCGTTGCTTGGAGAAGCAGGGAGGCTGTTCCAGAGGGAGGCCCCAGCCGAAGAAAGAGATCTACCACCAACTCGTTGCTTGGAGAAGCGACTGACCCTGAGGGAGTTGGAGGCGGGTGAGCGAGGAGCTCGAGAAGGAAGAAATTTAGGAAGAGAGAGTTGAAGGTATTCAGGCTCCAGGCCCCAGAAGGCCTTGTGGGCAATGCAGAGGGTTTTGAACGTAATCCTCTCAGCCACTGGGAGCCAGTGCAGAGATTTCAGCCCTGGAGAGATACCATCCCTGGGCTTGAGGCCAAGGACAAGTCTCGCAGTCCTGTTCTGGATGAGTTGCAGAGGGTGGAGAAAAGGTCACAAAAGAGTCCAGAGGAAGGACAGGAAGCATCCAGGTGGATGTGGTTCATGTGCTTTATACCACTTGCACGGCTGGTCTTGATTTCATGGCAGGAAGTTGTTATACAGTCTTGACCGTGTCCGCCGTGTCACGTTAAAGCAAAGGGCAGATTAAACTTGGACAATTATTGAGTGCATCCGATTATCTTGTCTGGGGTGCATTGTCATAACCTAAGGCAATGGGCCTCATTCCGAGATTGGAGGTAGTCATAGCGCTATTAGCGCCATTACTGCCTCCAATAACGGTACAGAATCCACCCTGGTTCAATGGGGACTTACCGGTCTATTCCGACCTTTGTGGGACCGGTAAATCCTCATTGAAAATGGCAATCCCCAATCCCATTTGAGCCCCCATAGGGCTCAATTGGAATGAGGAGGGCGCAAATAACGGCCCGGCGCATGCCAAGGCTGTTATTTGTGCCCTGGTCCCCTAACGGGAACAATAAGGTACGTTTGGTCTGACCAAACATACCTTACGGGTCCCGTTGGGGGACCTCGGAATAGGGCGCAAAGGGATTACTAGCAGCAGTGTCCTTACCGGTGCCCGGTCTCCCTTTGCGCCAGGGTCGGAATGAGGCCCAATATCTCCAAAATGTTGCCACAATTCGTGTCATATCTACGGGCCAATTCACAGAATTCAGCGCATAAGTAGCGAACGCGGCTGGCACAGAGAGGAAGCGTGTGCCAACATGTGCCAGCCGCATGCGCTAAACAGCTTTTTGACGCACTGTGTATTCATGGATTTCCCGAGCCATTTACAGCCGTGGCGCAGCGAACATCCATCAGCGCCAGTTACGCTCCCAAGAACTCCCCCTGTGCCACAAAAACCCATACAAATTTAAAATACGGTGCAAAGCGTCGCGCCAACCCTGGACCAGCACACAACCCCCCTACACCATAATCGCGTGAAAAACAGCACGTACCCCGCACACGGCAGCCAAATCGCATGAAAAGTGCTTACCGAAACCCCTGAATATGCGTACCCCGCTCGCGCCATCCAAATCACGTGAAGAGTGCAGCGTGTGCTGGCAGCCCCTGCGAACACACTCTGCAGGCAGCCCACACCAGAAGGGACCACCCCAACACCCGGGAGCAAGCACACAGGCAGGCCACACCACAAGGGACCACCCCCACAACTAGGAGCATGCACGCAGGCAGCCCACACAACAAGGGACCACCCCAAAACCCAGGAGCATGCCCGCAGGCAGCCCACCCCACGAGGGACCACCCCAACATGTGGGAGCATGCCCGCAGGCAGCCCACACCACAAGCGGCCACCCCAACACCCGGGAGCATGCCCGCAGGCAGCCCACACCATAAGGGGCCACCCCAACACCGGGGACATGCCCGCAGGCAGCCCACACAACAAGGGGACACACCAACACCTGGGAGCATCCCCGCAGGCAGCCCACAAAACAAGGCACCACCCCAACACCCAGGAGCATGCCCGCAGGCAGCCCACACCACCTGGGACCACCCCAACACCCGGGAGCATGCCCACTGGTAGCCCACACCACAAGGGACCACACCATCACCTGTCACCATGGCCGCAGGCAGCCCATATGGTACCATACACCACAGACATGTCCCGACTCTTGTCCCCCACCAGTGATGGCAACCTGCATGCATGCCCCCACTCATGTCCCCGACCCCACCAGTGATGGCAACCGGCAGGCAGGCCCCGATTCATGTCCCCCACCCCACCATTGATGGCAACCTGCAGGCAGGCCCCGACTCATGTCCCCCACCAAACACATTGTCACAACATACAATCATGTAGTAAATGTCCACCCAAATGTCACCCCACAGCGCAAGTCCACACCCATCCATTGTCCCCACCTCCCAGCTCAGACCCCAGTGGCTTGGCATTCACAAAATCACACATGCCTGCACCCAAGGACATGGCCAACATAGGAACACAGCAGTGACACATGACAGAACCAATGACGATTGACACATGCTCCAAACAAATGAGAACAGACAACACTCACATAAGAATGAATGAAAATGTATTATAGAAAACACAAATCACCAAATGAAAATCAAACATTGATGATGGAAAAAAAGAAAATGTAATCAGAAATTAAAAGCAAATTCCAAATGAACATGACAAAAAATAAATAAATGAAATCCAAACACAGGTCCGAGTCCAAATCCACGTTCCAAGAACAAAAGGCAAAGAAAACAAAAACCATTACTCCATGGGAGAAAAATCCAAATAGTGTCCAAAAACTCCAACTATATACAAGCAAACGTATAAGGGTCCATGATTCCAAAAGTCTGAATAAACATCCAAAAGAACCCTATCAAAAAACAACTATATACAAAAGTGGAGCAATGTCCAAGGACTCCAAAGAAAAATACGAAAATAAAGGAAACCCAACACTAATGAATTATTTACAATGGCAGCGGGCACGTCCTACGGCTCACCATTCTTACCAAGTGTTTTGGCCAGGGCATCGTCAAACTCTGAGTTAATGGCCTGGAGGCAGGACTGTGCTCTATCCTCGAGGGCTCGCAGGGATGACGTATCCCATGGCAGCAATCTTTTTACATTGCATTAGATAATTCCTAAAGTAATGTATTAATGTCCTTAGTTCTATGCTTGTATCCTTAGATAATATCATTTTATCACTTCGCACTGTTCAAATTATTCTTCTATATTCTGCTCAGGGTAAGAGTATTCTTGCTAAAGCCCTCTTTCTCATTATGTATTGCCCCCACCCATCTAGTCTGCTGTTTCACTTTCTGCAAGAGGAAGACTGGAAGGCTTTCTACACTCCAATGCCCCCTCCACTCACTTTTTCCTTAATTTACTGGTGTTGCTTTCTCACATGGCTCAAGATATTTAATGATGAGCACCTCGAGACTGCCCTTGGGTGGTAGCGGTGCGTGGTATAAATCAACATAACATATGTAGGATGTACTTACATATCATATATGTCCAACTTATTATCCCCATTGTCTCCCTCAGTACCCTTGCTATTTCAGCTCGATTACCTTACCCGTCTAATACCTCTCAAACTACTCTAGGTAGAGTGGAGTGAAGTAATCTGATAAAGCCATGAGCAAGGGGTTACAACCCATTTCCTCTCACATCAGAAGGTGCATATAGTTATACATGGCATCATCCTAGTTTTGCAAAGTGGTCATCACATATGGCTAGCCCACTGGTTTACTGTGCTTGCCTGTCCCCATTTAACATCCTCAAAAGGAACAAAATCTTGCCGGGAAGCCCATTCCTCTACCTGTCCTTCCAAACACTGTAGTTTCCATCTTGAAGCGAGGAGTAGGAGCATAAACATTTACAATGGAAATGGTTGAGGTCTTTATAGCTACACCTTTGAAAAATATTCTCATATCCATAAAATGTGGAATCGGATCATATAAATCATCCTTAATTACATTAAGATGCTATGCAGGAGGCCACCAGTGGGTGCAGGCGTGATGGCTGCCTGATTGTTCGGCTCCCCTGAAGCCCCGAGAGATTTGTGGAGTAAACTGCGATAAAAGGAACTTTATCCTCCTATAAAGGCTGAATCCAGGTGGGGGAACTCCTGGGGACTCCGGAGATACCTTCCCGAGCCTTGGGGGTGCCTGGGTCCCCGAGATATTTGATTTGGAGCTTCCACGCTCCCCCTCCCCCTCCAGGCCCGTGCCGCGCAAGAGGTGAAGCTCCGTGGCCGGGTCCCTCCTCTCCGCAGATGAGCGCCGCGCCGGGATCAATCTGAGGAATCGACACCCTGCGCCTCTGCCGGCATCACTGAAAGCCCGTGGGAGCCCCTCGGAAACCGGGGCCCTCGTCCACGGGGGCCTCCCCAGACGAGCCCACCTTCGGCTCCCGCGGCGGCTTTTTTGGATGTCAGTACGCCCCGGGCTCCCACGGCCGGACCCCCACCTTCCACACACACATCTGTGTATCTCGACTCGGGCATTGCAGAAGCGTGCCCGGGCCCCTTCCTTTCCTCGCCCCCCAGGCATTAGGGAACATCTTTGCAACAACTACCACAAGGACTCCCCCCGGCTGCTGCCGCGACACAACCCTTAGAGGCCTACACCCAACAGGCCCGGGCCGACGCAGGAGCGTGCCTGGGCCCCTCTGCGACCTTTGAACGCACCCACCGGCCCCACGTTGGAGCAACCATGAGTAGTGGCTGTCGGGGGGGATTGGGGCATGACCCGCCCTTCCTAACCACCACACCTCATCAGAGTCAGCACGAAACTGGGGGCCCGTCTCCCCGAGCCCCGGGGAGAGACCTCGAGGAACCACGAAGATCTAGAGGGGGAGACACCCCATGAGTTGGAAAGAAACCCTGGCAAGATACCAATTCACTCCCCGAAAACAAGAGATGGAGATCAACCCCTCACCTACGCCAACCCCCGACATGAACACCATGCAGAACAATATCCAGACAATCTTAGACAAAATCAGGGGGATGAGAACGGACATGGGAGCCAAGCTGGGGGACCTCACCGCCAAGGTCTCCACGTTGGAGGACAGAATGGAGGGGGTAGAGAATAACCAGGCGTCCACCGTCTTCCTGGAGGCTCAGATGGAGGCAAGGTTTAAAGAGATGCAGCGGCGGGAGGGGGACCTCCACTTCAAAGTGGACGACATGGAAAATTGTGAACGGAGATGTAACCTGCGATTCTTCGGCCTGAGGGAGGTGGAGGGGAGACCCAGACTGGCCCGGAGGGCAAAGTCCAGGAGATCATTAGGATTGTCTTGGGAACTGACTCCGGGGAAACCATCCTGATTGATAGGGTTCATCGAGCTGGCGGAGGCGGTAGGGGCCCACGCTCCGTGCTTGCGAAGTTCCACTATTACAGAGACAAAGCGAAAATACTGCAAAGAGCTAGAACCCTAAGAGAGATACAATTCGACAACTCCAGGGTGGCAATCTACCAGGACCTATCTGCCCTCATGCAACAAATGAGGAAAAAATGCGGTCCAATCACTAGGTGGCTCCAGGAGAAGGGGGTCCGATACCGCTGGGGACACCCATTCTACCTATCCTTCGAGTGGCAAGGGGAAAACTTCCAGCTTGTTACAGAAGAAGACATCCAAAGAGGCATTGAAGAACTGATCGGGGTCCCCCCAGGGCCCTCGGGGGAGAACGGCGGACCCGACAGAGACCCGAGCCGGGCCCCACGGGGCCCTGACTTCAGCCAGGGGAAACACAAAGTGAAGGGCACCCGGAAATTCAGTAAAACCAGGCACCCCTCGGAGGGACGTGGAGGACCCGCATGATTATGGGACAGAGGAGAAAAGAAAAGGAACGCAGTGCCGATCTGTTGTGGTTCACTCGCTCACTCACCCCCCGCGGCCGCCGGCGAATTGAGGAGAAACATTTGTTCCACTTTTGCAGATACCAAGGCACGCACGATGGATCTGAGTGATTGAGAGGAAGGGGAGAAAGTTAAGAAATGTGATGTTGTTGTGTTGTATTGCATTGGACCGCAGGGTCCTCATGGGCCTCTCCATGTTTGGGGGCGATTTATGTTGTATTGTGATGTTGCCACGGTTGGCGAGGCCTATGCCGAAATTGAGGGTTTAAGGTTTCGGGTCCCACCTGTCTGAAACACGGAGTGGTGTTGTTCTCGGTTGTTGGAGGGTGGCCAGGTGCATCCACCCAAGACCTTTGAAGACCCCCCCAACTCACACTGGAAGCTAGTTCACGGTTGGACCCAGCCCCTATGAGACACGCAGCGGGAGTGGAGGGGACTGGGGTGGGGATGGTCCTGTTGAGGGATTGGACTCCGACTAAACCTGTGAAATGTTCTTATAGGTATAACTGGGAGGGTACGATCCACACTATTTATCTCTCGGGGCCCAGGCAGTGGCCCTGGTGGTTCGTTCACTAAACCCGATGTATGTCGGGCGATGGAGACGGACGCCTACCAAAATGGGTAAGGGAAATTGGGAACCGGGGGGGGAAAGAAATGGGGAATGCCATGCCATGGTTCTGGGGCTCAAGTCAACAGATGATAACGGGGGCACTCACTGAGGCTTCACAGGGCAAGGATAGCGACGACCATGGTTGAAGGTCGGATCGGTACGCTCAACGTTAAGGGTCTCAACTCGCAAAACAAGCGGTCTCTCGCAAGTAACTTATTCCGCAAACAGAAATTACTGGCCCCCTTCCTACAAGAAACCCACTATAGAAGGGGGGCCGAGTCAACGATCAAAGGAAAGGAGATAGGCAGAAACTTCTGGGCCTCGCACAAATCCTCTAAGAAGGAGGGAGTGGGTATCCTCTTGGGTAAATCGCTGCATCTCACTGATGTAGAGACGAAAAGGGGCTTTGGAGGCAGATTTCTTGTGATCAAGGGGTTAGCCCAGGGCGCACGAGTCACACTAGCCACAATATATACGCCCAACGCCGGCCAAGTCAAGTTTATCCGCAAGGTTCTTGGGGTCATGGACGGGTGGGCTGAGGGAGCCACAATCCTGGGCGGAGACTTCAATCTCATTACAGACCCCCATCTTGACTGGTAGTCGGCCAAAGGGACGGGACCAAAAGCCCCCACAAAAGATAATCTCGCCTTGAGGGACCTCCTACAAGAGTACTACTGGGTTGATGTATGGCGCAAATGCTGGCAAACCACTGGGGGTTACACGTTCTTCTCCCCTCCCCACCAAACATATACTAGAATTGACTTGCTGCTGGTTTCGGAGGAGGGAGGGGGAGAGGTTGGAAACCCTACGGTTGAATCTGTGACCTGGTCAGATCATGAGCTCCTCGTTATGGAATGGCAGTTGCAAGCCACCGTGAAATCACGTAGGTGGCGCTGTAACGATACCCTCATGAGGGACCAGGTGTTTAGGGAATTCCTTAGGAACGAAATAAAAGCCTTCTTCTTATCGAACGACACAGGGGAAGTCCCAGTGGTTTCAGTCTGGGAGGCAGCGAATGCCACCTTCAGGGGCCTCCTTATGGCAGAAGGTTCGAGCAAGAAGCGAGAGAGGGCCCTGATAGAATCCAGACTCCGGGAAGACCTGCGGGCCATGAGGGCACAGCTCACCAAGGGAAACATAGACCGCGAAAACCTCCTGAGTGAAATGAGAGAGAAGAGACAAGCTCTGAATACAATCCTGATTGGATAGGTAGTTAAAAAAATGAGATACACGAAGCAGAGATACTATGAGAGGGGCGACAGGGTTGGAACTCTTCTGGCACATAGGCTGAGGGGAAACAGGGCGGACAGACACATAGGAAAGGTAAAGGACGGGGCGGGTAACACCCAGATAAAAACTGAACACATAGCCGAATCATTCGCAGCCTTCTATAGGGCCCTCTACACTAAACAAGAGGGTGAATCACTGGATGAAATTCGAAAATATCTTGAAAACCACCTCCTACCCAAGCTCACAGACCTAGAGAGAGAGAGACACTGGACAAGGAGATAACGGAGGAGGAGGTGGAAGAGGCCATCAAAAAGCTTAAAATAGGCAAGACCCCGGGGGAAGATGGGTACACAGCGGATTTCTATAAAATATTCCAGTACGAACTAACCCAACCACTGACCAAATTATTTAACCAAATCAAAACCTTAGAAACCATTCCACCGACATTCCTGCAGGCCATAATCACAGTTATCCCTAAGCCGGGCAGAGACCCAGCGGAGTGTGGCTCATATAGGCCCATCTCGCTCCTGAACACAGACGCCAAGATCTTCACCAAGATCCTGGCGACACGTCTAGAAAAGTGTCTCCCCCGGCTGATCCATCCCGATCAGGTAGGCTTTGTAGTAAATAGACAGGGAGCAGATAGCATGCGCAAAACCCTGCACATACTGAGCTAAAATGGAGTGAAATCTGACGGTGCCCTTCTCCTGTCTCTAGACGCGGAGAAGGCATTTGACAGGGTGAGCTGGGCCTTCATGGGGGGGGGTTCTGTCGTCCTTGGGGATGGGCCCAGGTGGCGGGGATGGATGACGGCTCTTTACTCC
This sequence comes from Ambystoma mexicanum, assembly GCF_040938575.1. Lineage (NCBI taxonomy): Eukaryota > Metazoa > Chordata > Amphibia > Caudata > Ambystomatidae > Ambystoma > Ambystoma mexicanum. The sequence continues at coordinate 312,688,542 of NC_090941.1, forward strand.
CGCCCTTCCGCTAAAGTGGTGGTCAATGGAAGAGAGTCAGAGTCCTTTCCTTTAGAGACAGGCACAAGATAGGGATGCCCATTGCCTCCTCTCATATACGCCCTGGTGATGGAACCTTGGGCTATAGCAATCAGGACCAACGATCAGATCCAGGGTGTTAAAATAGGGGGAACTGACTACAAAATAACCCTGTTTGCCGACAATGTCCTCCTGTACCTCTCTAAACCATTCCAATCTGTCCCAGAGGTGTTAAATAGTCTAGAGCGATATGGTTACCTGGCAGGCTACAAGGTCAATGTGGATAAATCAGTGGCTTTCCCGGCAGGCCAGCTCAACGAGACCGAGAGACAATACATCGATAACCTTCCGTTTTGTAAACAAACGGAGGGACTCTCTCACCTGGGGATCCAAATTCCATCAGATCTATGGGATCTCTTTAAGGTAAACTACCCGCCCTTATGGAGGTCGATCAAACACGACCTGGGACGCTAGTCAAAATCCGGCCTCTCATGGATGGCTCGCCTCAACTCCATCAAAATGGTAATCCTCCCCAAATTCTTATATCTGTTCCAAATGCTGCCAACCCAGATACCGAACCCATTTCTCCTGGAGATCAAGCGGGCCCTTCTCCGTTATCTATGGGCTGGTAAATCCAATAGAATTGCCTACGACACTCTCATAAGACCCAAAGATGAGGGTGGAGTTAATTTCCCCGATCTAAACACCTATTATAAGGCGTCACAATTGCGCATCCTTGTTGACCATTTGATGACTGGCCCAAAGAAACAATGGGTAACATTGGATAGCACACTCTTCTCGCCGGTCACATTGGTCGAGTGGCTATGGGTCCCCAAGACATCCATTCCAAGAAGGGTTTTGAAACATCCAGTGTTGGGAGTGCTGTGGTCCATTTGGAAGGAAGGGGGTTACCTAAGATGGCTCACAACGTGGCCCTCACCTTTGAGCTGCATCTGGGCTCTGCCACTTTGGGAAGGGATCAACGAACCACTAGCCTTCCAGCAATGGTACGAGGTGGGTCTTTGTAGGGCCGGACAGCTTTGGGTGGATGGGGTGTTTATTTCTCTTGGTGACTTGAAGGATGCCCTGGGCCTCCCTAACCTCTCCCCCTTTCGATATCTACAGCTCAAGGGTGCCCTTACCGAGAGCAGATGGGGAGACACACTTAGGTGCGACCTAACCGATTTTGAGAAATTCCTCATAACACACAAAGGTACCAAGGGGGTGATATCGCGGCTTTATAGCTTTTTGCTGTTCTCTACCCCACGGGACCCCCCATCTTCCCAAGTACAATGGGGGAATGACCTAGGCACCCCCATAACAGAAAAAAGATGGACCAAGATCTGTAGGCAGGCACACCGTTCCACAACTGCACCCCAATACCGCCACCAGGCCCTGAAGTTGATACACAGATGGCACTACCCCCCACAGAGGATAGCCAGAATGAGAAAAGGTTACGATCCCCACTGTTGGAAATGCCATGTTGAAAAGGGGGACTATGTCCATATGTGGTGGAAGTGCCAGGTGGCACAAACCTACTGGAGTGAGGCCCTGTCATGGATCAGAGGAGTAGACGGAATGGTGAGAACTCTGTCCCCCTGGCTGGTGCTGTTCGGTATTGAGGTTGAGGGGGGCCCCAAGGTGAACCACGACCATATGTTGCAGGTCATGCTAGTCGCGGATAGATGCTGCTGGGCCCAAAAATGGAAATCACCCCGGCCTCCTGGGGAGGAGGAGTGGGTAGCGAAAACACGGGCAATCTACGATATGGAGTATTTGACCCACCTGATCGATGAATCCAAATCTAACATCGAGGCCCTATGGCTGCCATTTTTTGATAAATATGGGAAAATGGCCTGAGGCATGAGTAAACATCTCAGACGTTCTCTTGATGGGAAAAATACTATCGGGGCAACCCCTTTGGAGTGGGAGGAGATCAATTGTTACAGGAAATGTGACTTTTATATGTTGGACCTTGTTTTTTGAGCACCGTCTCTCTTTCGGAAGCAACCCTATGCTCGCATTGCATCCTCAGATGATGTGCTGGACCCTGTTGTTGTTATCGACCATTAAACCATGGCATGGGATGGGGAGGGGGTGTGGGAGGTGGGGGGGGGAGTTGTGACCTCACTTTGATATATATTAATGCTTGCATTATTTTTTGAATGATGTCATAATTGTAAAACTCCAATAAAACCAAATTTTCAAAAAAGATGCTTTGCAAGGACCATGGTCATGTCCCTTTTTGGATGGCCCCATTACTCTTTTTCCCCACTTAGCAAGCCCTGCCCACTTGGTGCCTTCCTGGTTGCCGCTCTTTTTCCCCACTTAGCAAGTCAAACCCATCTGGTGCCTTCCTGGTTGCTGCTCTTTTTCTCTACTTAAGGAGGCCTCCAGCCTCTTTTCCTTTGCAGATGGGGAGCAGGTGCAAGTGCATCTTGGTCATCTGGCCAAAGCCCTGCAAACATTCTTAGACCTGTCTCTTCCTTCCCGCTCTCAACTTTTATATCGACCGCGTCTCTCGCCCGGTCGTCCGAAGCGAAGGGCAGTTGAAGAAAAGGGCAATTTCTGTTTGCACCTATTCGGACCAGGAGGATCCAGGGCCCAAACCCTTGCTCAGACAGCAGGTAAGGCTGCACCAACATGTGTTTACACCCTCTGTCCCAACAGGCCATCCCCACCCATCTGGTCCCCCATGATGTTCCCTTGTGCACCCACTTCTCGCACACAGGTGTTGCCTGGTTTGCTGGATTCTTCTACCCTGCTCCCCCTGACCCCCTCCAGCCTACTTCTGCAGGAGTCTGTCCTGATACATTCTGGTTTCACCATCACCGACTTGTGGCCAATGCTGGATTTGACTTTTATGGACTTCATTGATTCATGGTGCGTCACCCTTTTTAATGGTGGCCCTGAAACATGCTTTCCCATCTTCATCTTGTATCCAGGCTTGCAACCATATGTGTTACTACTGACTTCTGCAATTGTATGCACTCTCCCCTCTTGCTTCCCCACTGTTTTTGACTGCTTACCCTCTGTTCTCTCCTCCTTTTCCTATCTCCTCCACTTCTCCCCTTACTTTCTTCTATGCACTTACTCTATCAGAATTGTCCCTGGATCTAGTATAATAGCAACCTCATCTGTCTCCTCCCCACCCCTTACTTGTTACCCCCGCCACCCTCCAGCACTATCTGAAATGTCATCAGGCCTAGTACGATAGTCACTTGTTTTGTTCTTCCACTCCCTTTCTGCACCCCTCTCCCTCACCTTTTGTTTTCTCTGGCTCTGCCAGAAATGTCGTCAGGCCTAGCACGGTAATCACCTGTCTGTTTCCATTTCATTTCCACACTTCACCTCCCTTCCTTATCTTTGTCTTAGCTCTTGCACTATCTGAAATGTCGTCAGGATGAGTATGATAGTTAATTTCACATCCTTACTGTTCATGGCCTGTAAGAATGTCATTGTATTTTCCCTTGTTCCCTCCCTTGCATTGAAGCACTTTGAAACATTGTGTATAGGTGCTATATAAATAAACTATCATATCATATCATGACTATGAAAAAATGTGAAGTGAAGCTGTCAAATTTGCAATGCTGTGTAGTCTATGGTTCCTGTAACATATTGATTCTGCAAGACTAATATATTGGAGAGATCATTACAATGCTTTTGGATCCCCAAAATGTTCCAGGCAAGTATGGACTTCGTAATCTGTTTTTTCGGGAAGGGGTCCTATACTTTTACTTCTCACACCACAATGAATTCTAATGTCCTAGCTTTTCCTTCTACAAAATTGAACCACACATTACATTGCGGCCTACTTTGCACAAATCAAAATTACAACATTTTACTTTTGCCAAATACACATCCAAGCCTATGAGTCTAATGAACTCTTGGCCCTCAGCTATCAGTTTAACAAAAAAAAGAGGAGAGAAAATGTCCTTCTGATTTAGGACTTATATTTACACCCTCGCTTTCCATCGGGTTTACCAATGTTATTTTATTTATTTATTTCCTTGATTTAATCAAATTAATGATTTTTACAAAACATAGTTGAAGAAGAACGATAGAATGTAGTTCATAAAGACAAAATAGCCTTTAGAGTTTGAGTGGTCGCAATTGTCCAGGTATTTCTTTCTCCGCTCATTAAGCGATTCCACCAGAATTCTTCTTCCCTGGTGTAAGATGCCAAAAGATGTTGCTGCAGGTATTTTTCGCCAATTTCTGGTGGACCTGGACAATTTAGAAGCAGGTGGCGTATAGTTTCAACTATTGTGGAGTCCTTACAGAAACGACATGTATCTGAGTCACTCAGTCCTCTTCGTTTCAGAATCTCGTTGGTCTGCAGTAAGTTTAAGCGTGCTTTCAGGAACAGGTTTCTAGCTGCTTTGCTAGGAAACTTGCTCAGATAGTTGGGAACAATGTTAAGTCTACTTTGGTAGGGTGGAAGATGATTAACTGATTTCGCTTTTTCTGCATAATCCAAAGTCTTTATCCAGTCATACTCGGCTATTTTCCTTTTTATTTTTAGAGGGTTCCGGATAAGCTCTTGTTCCGAGGAATGAATTTCCACTAATGTTACTTTTCGTGCTGTTTCCCAGGATTTTAGCACCGGACAGCGTGCTGCTTGGACTTCGGTGCGAATCGTGGCTGGCAGGTAAGGACAGTCAGGAAGTAGCATTTTTCTGTAAAGCATCATGAATTTGGTCTCCACAGTCCCTTGCAGTGAGAGTAGACCCAATTCCCTTCTAATTAGAGGCGCCGATGTTGATTTTGGCAGACCCAAAACCGTGCGCCAAAAGTACCCCTCTAGCTTCAGCCACTGCTGAGGGGGCGTGTGAGGAAGAGCATCCACTGTATAGGTGAGTGATGGAACCACCTTTGAATGGTAGAATTTGATCGCTGGCAGTAAGGAAAAGTGTCCATACTTCTTGTCCAGTGCACGAGATTGTGCAGCTAATTTTTTTACTTTGTCGACCAAGCAAGTCTGGAAGGTTGCGTTTACACTGGAGCTGTCCAAAGTTACTCCTAGGTATTTAATACTTGATACTTTATCGAGCGCCACACCTTCCAGATACCAGGAGAATTTCTCTTGTGCCCGTTTGGGTTTTCCCATCGTCAAAATTTTGGTCTTCGAGACGTTGATGGTTAAGTTGTTTCCACGAACGTAAACAGCCAGATTTTCAAGCTGACGCTGAAGGCCAATTGGGGTCATATCCATTAGGATTAAGTCATCTGCATAAAGTAACCTTGTGGTTTTGCAGTTTCCCAATGACGGCGGAAAGGAGCGAATAGATTGTTCGGAGTCCTTGAAGTCACTGAGGTAGGTGATAAAAAGTGCAGGAGCTAGCGGACATCCCTGCTTTACTCCTCTGCCAACTGAAATTTCTGACGATAGCAAGCCTGCTTGGTTTAACCTCACGCGGAGCTTAGTGTCCGTATGTAGTGCCTGGATTGGTTGAAGTAGTTCTGCTGGACAGTTCCACTGGGACAGTTTCCTCCACCAATTAGCTCTATTAACTTGGTCAAAGGCTTGCGCCAAGTCAATAAAGGCCAGGAACACTCTCGGGCCTCCTGCTAGCACCTTGCTTTTTAACACACTGAGAAACATTATGTTTATGGATGTACCGTTGTTCTTGGTAAAACCCGTTTGAAACGGGTCAGCACGATCTGTATCTTTGAACCATCGGTGGAATTGCTGGAGTAATAGGGAACCGAACACCTTTCCAACCGTGTCCAGAAGGGCTATAGGATGATAGTTCTTGGGATCTTCTTTACATCCTTTTTTGAAAATAGGCACCACTATTGATGTTGTCCATGAAAGCGGAATTTGTCTGGCCTGTTTGCATCGTTTGAAGATCTCACTAATCAGTGCAGACCATTCCTTCGGGAATTGTTTTAGATCAAGATTTGTGATGCCATCTGGTCCAGGGGCTCTCGATGGTTTAAGCCTGAGAAGCATTTTAGTGATCTCTGTTTCGTTGCTCAGATCAGCCCACGGTTCCAATTTTGTACTTGGCAGCGATGTCCCCGAGTGTGTAGGCGTCTGAAAAAGATTGGAATAAAATTTTATCCAGTCAGCTTCACAAATCGGGTTTGTTAGCGAATCGCCGGGAGGAGAGAGCTTAGATCTGATCAATGACCAGAACTCTCTGGGGTGATGACCACAAACCAGTTTCAACATGGCTTCCGCATCGTGTTGGTAAAGGTTGCTCCGATGTTGTCTAATCCATGTTTTATAGGTTCTCTGCACCTGTATGAAGGTCGCCTGGTTTTCTAATGTCGGAAATGCTCTCAGCTTTCTTTTTGCTTGTCTCAATTGACGCCTTTTTAGGACCAGTTCTTTATTGTATTCGTGTGAGGCGGTTTTGTTGTGCCGTCCCGGGCCATTGGGCTTTGATCTGAAAGGTAACAAAAGCGGTTGATAATCTGGTAATTGCAGAACCTTCTGTTGGTTTTGTTCTTTAACTGTACTTGCGTATTGCGACTTTATCGTAGAAATGGCAGCTGCTGACAGTTTTAAACGGGTTTGTTGATTGTTCGCCTCAACAGGAGCAGGCGTAATTAGGTTATGCGTTGAACTCGTCTTCCACTTCAACACCAACAAGTTATGATCACTCGCCACTGACTTTAATACTTCAAACGATGTAGTGAAAGTGGCCGGATACCTACTGATGAAAATGTGGTCAATATCCGCGTGCGAGTTGCCTCTTTCCCAGGTAGGTGGCCGCCCTTGTCTAGAGAAAAGGTCCTCTGCACACAGCAGATCACAAGTTGACATTAGAGCTAACCTCTTTTCTCCACGTTTGTTTCTAAGAGCTGAGCCAAGAGGCTGGGGGTGCCCTGCTGCTTCAAGCGGCATCCATGTAGCATTTAAGTCTCCACAAATGACCAGTAATGCCTCTGGATTATTCACCAGGGATTCATTGATGGTTTCTCTGGTCAGGGCAATGAAGGAAACGTCACTCAGAGCTGCCGGATTCCAAAAGAAGTTAATGATAATTAAGGGCTGTTTCTTGAATTTGCCCTTTTCCTCCTTGCAAGTCATCCAGCTGACTTCCGTGGCCAACAGGTAAGTAGAAGAACTTAGAGTTTTCTTTAGTTGTAGTCCTGAGCCGCACCGAATGGCCGTGATAAGGCCCGATGAAGGGCGTCCGAAGGTCCCTTTTATCGCTGGAGCACAAACCAAGTCGTAGCCGTCAATGTATGGACGTTCCATCTTCCAAGTCTCTTGTAGACATATTATGTCCAAGCACCCCAAGTTTACATCTCCCTTTTCCATCAGATGCTGGAAACCATGTGTGTTCCATGACCCCAGGGACAGAAATTCTTTTCCCGGTGTTTGTTTTATGGAGAGGGGTGCAGAGAAATGACTGGCGAGTTGCTATTTGGTCTTATTCTGCGTGAGTGCCTTTGGCAGCCATGCCCAAAGTTGTGACAAAGGGGCCTGTTTGGGGGGGTCCTTCGTACCAAGGCCCTCCTCACCGGCAGGTTGAGTTATTGTCCGTTGAATTTTAGCCATAGGGCCACAAGGGCGTCTTCCTATTTTCAGCGGGTCCTGGAAAACAGCTTCCTCTCTTATTGCTTCCTCCAAAGGTTGTTGACTAGTAGTTTTGCGGCGGTTGGTCTGCGGCACATCTGCAATTTGATCCTCAGAGGTTAGTTCGATAAAGCGAACCTGTCGCTCAGAACCTCTCTCCTCCAAAACTCTTTTCGTCAATTTCAGTTTGGTGCTCGAATTTTCAGAGTGTGGAGATTTAATTTGTCCCCGCTGTTCGAATGATTCACCACGTACAGCAGAGGATGCCCCTTCTTCGAGTTCAAACAGATCGAATCCCAGCTTTAGAAGGTATTCAGCTGCCTCTGCTATTCTGATTTTCGCCCAGTTAGTATGAACGTGGAGGTAGGCACTCGCGTTTTACCTTGATGGAATGGTTCCACTCTAGCTAAGTCCTTTGTTTCGACATTTCGAAGCGACGGCACACATTTGAGAAGTTGTAACAGGAATCCTCTATTCAGTATCACATATTTGTTGTTATCCGGTAATTGTTCAATCAAAAAATTGCGTTTAGTTTTGGGGGCCTGCGCTCCAGACCTTGGGGGACTCGCATAGCGGGTGTACTGTCCTTCGTCTTTCCAGCACAGTCGTCCTTGTGCCTTGTTTCCATTTTGCTGTTCAAGGCATTGATGTAACCTTCCAGGAAAATCAGATGGCTTTTCATCATGGCTGTAATAGACGTATGGTCTTTCAGCGAGTCATTTATCGACTTGTACAGTTTGCAGAAGGGCGCCATCGCCAACGTTACTGTAGACATTATTAATCTTAAGTCTGTCTTTTTAGGCGAGGAGTCCTTGGATGGATTCCCTGTGAGTTCACTGGAACGTCGATTTCTCGTTGGACTGGGAACCGTTTGGGAACTAGAATTGTGGGTCCCCACTCTGGAAATCACTGGAGTCCTTGGAGCGTCAAGAGTGGATCTCTCCCCTTGTCTAAGGGGGTTACGGGGGTCCCAGGCTTGAGCTGTCAAGGAGGTCTGCCCGGACTCCCGGTTTGGCCGGGTAACCCCCAACGATGATCCTAGGTCCGGAGTTTTAGGCACAAGGCCGTAGGCGTCCAGGTCTTTTGGGTGAATCTCAGATGTAGACAGTGACTGCTCAAGCTGGTGATCCTCCATGTCGCTTTCTACCACGATGGAATTTGTCGGAGGACAATACCACTCCTTGTTTTGCGAGGAGTCCTTGGGTGTGTGACATATAAACCCTGCTTTCAGGGACGAAGTCACAGGTTCCCTGGAATCAAAGTTCATGGCTAAGAGAGGCCTTTTAGCCGTAGCCAATGACTTTGGTCGTGGCCAATTTGTCGCTACTTCCGAGTGATTTGGTGAAATTGAGGGCTGACTTGGAGGGGGAGGTAGAGCAATACTTGGAGATCCAAAATGCCACCTAATTTTGGCATCGGGGGCTGTGCTAGAAAAAGAAAAACACACCGGTTTAAGCGAGAATACTGGACTCGCGTCGTTAGATTGCTCTGATGTTGTGGCCGGGGTTTGGTCCGTGACGACTCTCAGGATCTCAGCATCCGAGATTTCTTCAGAAGTCAGGGGTTTCTTTTTTAAAAAGTTGGCAAAGAATCTGTTGTTAGTAGGCAATATAGGCGGTTGATTTGGAGGCCTGTCAGAGGCGTTTGTAAGTTTTTGACGCTTTGGTATCTGGGCTTTCAACCCCAGCTTTGGCCGCTGATGAGCGGATCGTTTCCTACGCGACGGGCCTCCCTTTTTCTTATGGTGGACAGCATTTGCAGAAATATGAAAAGGTTTGGTGTGAATGTCCTTGATCGTCACTTCCCTTTGGGTAACTGGTGATACGAGGTCCAAATGAGCAGAGGCGGTGTACTGTTCCCCCTCTGTCCGCTCAGACCGTGATGGAGCTGCTCCGGTCACCGCGGCACAGGGCTCCAGAGGAACGTGGTGCAGGATAGGGGCCCGAATGGGGCCATTGGAGGCTAAGAGGTCTGTCTCCCTCATTTGCAAGTTTTTCTGGGGCTCCTGCCCGTCTTGATCGTTGCACCCCGCTGCCCCAAGAGGAATTGGAGTTGTCAATACTGGACCAAACCCCGGGGACAAACAGACGAGAGGTCTGAGCGGGACACTCTCCCCCCCCCACCGCCCACTGATACCACCTCACCTGGGGCGAGCGGCGTTTCCTCTCCTCCGAGGGGCCGCGCTGCACTCGCGTCGCTTGGCGGGGGACAGCAGGTAGAAGGTGGGAGCTCCGTCCGGATCACAGGATTGCTGGAGGTAGGAGACTCCACGGCGTCCCTCAAGAGTGTTTCCGGATCCAGTTCAGGTACCAGTCCAGGTTCCGTGTTTACTCGCATCGGCGCAAGGGGGTCCATCTCTTTATCCAGCTGAGAGAGAAGCGTCATGGTAGTTTTGGCGCTACGTAACCGAGGACCAAGAGTCTCAGATTTTTTGGCAGACACCAAGGTGTGCGAGGCGCTGTTTTTCCTACTGGCAGGTCGCGCTGCCCTAGCTGCCATAGACTGCAGAGACTGCCACTCTGCAGCCACTCCAATGTTATTTAACTTGAAGTCATTACCTTTAAATGTGGGACTGTGTTCAGGAGAGCCAGGGTGCAAGAGAGTTTCAGATGCTAATCTGGGTCATTTGGGAATATGGTAGTAATTACCAGTGATGCTCTCTTTGTATTTGGATCAAATTGTGTTATATCTATTTCTTGCACTACTACATCCTGCTTAAATACACCAGTAAAATATTTGTGGAGAGTATAACTGCCACCTCCCACCTGATTATTAACCTCTCGTATTCTGTCCCCTGTCAGTCCCTAGACTTGCTTCGAGCATTGCAGTTGTACTATTTTCATTGGTAAAAGCTGTTACCCTCTGTTTTCTCACAAAAGTATGATCATGTATTGCAAATGTAGCCCAGTCACTGCCACACCCCTTTCTTCTTCTGGTTTTCTCCAGAGGTGTCTAATGTCATTGAGCCCATTCACCTGTGAAAGTATTTTTGTACCCACTTCTTACTTAACTTTTCTATATTTTGAAGTGCACAAATTAACTGACTCTCTACTATAATCTCATTTAACAATTTGTCAGAAGGTTCCCTTTCATATAGCTGTGCGATCGGCGCCATGTCTTCCACTTCTATGCATTTATTGTTGGAAATGTGCAGGTTTTTTTCTTCTACTTTCTATTTTTATTAGTTTTTTCTTTATACTATCCATTGCCGGGATGTGATATTTATTAGAGAGTCTTTCCACTTTATGCTAGAAACATGACACATATGACTCTGGGACACCTCCTGCCCTTCAGAGTGTTCAAAAAGGGTGTATTCCTCCCCTACAAATTCCTTCAGCCCATTGTTCTTTGGGGGCTACTTGAATTTCTTTTTGCAACAATACCACCATTGGTCCTGCTTCATCACGTATACTCACAGCTAACAGGGATGCCCGGGGATCCCTCCATCTTGGATTGTGTCTAGGATATGCTCTTCCCTTGGTCGTATTTTCTTTTAATACCACTTAGGATGCACTGGTTGAAGGGACATTACATTTCTCAACCTTAAACTGAATAAAATGTAACACATTCTTATGCTCTTTCCTTGGTCGTATTTTCTTTTGATATCACTTAGGATGCACTGGTTGAAGGGACATTACATTTCTGAACCTTAAACTGAATAAAATCTAACAAATTCATATGACACACTAATGTAACTTTCAGATGTTCAGACACATTTATCAGGGAGGTTAATACCAAATGTCAAAACTTTCAACTAAAGGATGGAAAACTCCCCATTGTCTTCAAGAGGGGGCCCATCACTCCCATTTTCATTATAGGTCAGCCGTTCAGGAGGCGAATTGCCACCAAACATTAAACTATCTCTTCTTGATACTTCTCACTCACCAACCGGGAGAATTACAGTAGTCCTTGCTCTATCCATATCATGTCACATGACTTGTCATCAATAGATACATTGCAATTATCAATTGTCACATTGCAATTATCAATCGTCATCTCGCATGTGCACCATTCTTACATTTCAGTATGCCCTCTAATTACGATGGATTCCAGAGGCACCTGGGAGGATTAGAGTGCAGGTTGTGGGTTCAATGTAATAATGTCCTCAGCTTTGGAGACAATCTCCTCTAACATCTAATCCCTATTGATTCAGTTGATTAGCCAATTACTATCTCTTCCCTGATGAACATGTATGCCTAGCTGCATCCCTTGAATGCACCCTGTGATCATACTATTTTAGGACATCATATTACATTTTAGTATGTTTTAATAATGCAAAATCTAATTCACTGGAAATTGCGACCATTCCCAAATCAGGCAAGCACAATTTCTTTTTATGAACCTGAGATAAACCAGTTTAATGGTGCAACCTCCCGCCCCTTTTTGGACAAAAACATGCAGGTTTGCACATAATGTCTATTTATTAATAAAATCAGAATAATTAAATCAATTTAAATATAAACAAATTAGACATCATGATTCTCAATGAGTACTATTGTTGTTATGAGACCAATTGTTACTACACTGATAAATAATGTATATGCTGTTCAATTCATTTGATAACCACTTAACTGCCATGGGTTTCCCTCCCCAGTGCCAAGGCCTTTTTTTGGTGATTTCGGTATGTCACTATTCAATCCCTTGTAACTTTTTTGTTACATCAGATATCTCGGCCACATTTCGCCCCTTTTTCCCACATGTAGGCGGTCGTAACTCCACCAAGGAATCCTAGTTTGCTGTAGGGGGGTAGGGGGGGCTGAGAGAAAATAACCATAAGAGGAGTAGAGGGAATATCAGACCTGGGCTGAGGGACAGCACACAGTCCTGGTGTGGCAGAGAAAGGTCAGTGTCCACAACTCTCTCCCTGATAAAGGGTTACGAGAGAGAGAGAGAGAGAGAGAGAGAGAGAGAGAGAGAGAGAGAGAGAGAGAGAGAGAGAGAGAGAGAGAGAGGCAGCAAACTCAGTAAAGTAAGCCTTGCTGGAGCCAGCTACCCAAACTCAAGGCGAAGGTTCAAGGGCTCTGAAAACCTGGAAGGGGATAGGCATAGGATATAGAAAGAACTGTATCTGTTGTGCACAGTTGCACCTTGGAGTTGACAGAGACAGAGTGCTATCATAGCCTGCTGAAGATCATAAACCCAAAGTCTGGCCTGAGACAACCATGTTACTTGTCCTTGGGGTGGCCTCCAAAGAAACCTGAGATATGGTAAACTCCTGAGAAATGGAAGCCACAGAGGACCTTTGATCAGGTATGTTGCCCTGGGGCAGGGAGGATCTGAAATAATTGCAGTCTGAAAATCCACCAGAGACAGATGTAGAAGAAATACATCAACTGTCATCTAGAAGTCAAGGAACAAATCCCTGATAGCCTAGATTTTGCCTGAGGCTATGACAGAAGGGTCTGGAAAGGTGAAACCACTTGAAAACTCTGAGTGACTTTGTATGAACCACTCAAGAGCTGGGAGGGTCTTTCTGTGAGCCACTTTAGAGGTGGGAGGGACTTTGTCTGAACCATGTCAAATCGGAAGAAATCTAAGCAGCCACCCTGTAAGCATTGCTGACCCACTCAGCGCAATGCCTCGTATTGCGCATATTGCTCACAATATCTAGTTCCGCCAAATACTACTTTAAGGGACAATTTCTGCTCTCACGTCACTCTCAGGTGTCAGTTCTGGCCGCACATCACTCTCATTGTCTTCATGTTGCTCCTACATCCCATTTCACTCTCAGACTACCCTCACCCATACAGTCACACTACCATAGATCCTGTTTCACATAAACATGCACATGCACCTCCTTGTTCTCTCCGTCTCTCATGTATACACAAACCTAGAAATCCACTTACCTGCATACACCAGTCTGGTGGACTCCTTTTTCTGATTACCTATGTCAGTAATTGCTCCGGCATGCCAGTCTTGGTGTTCTAGGCTTCTACCCTCTTGCCTGGAAGGGATAAACCACCAGTGCCAGATTTAATGTGAGTGGCCTAGCCCAGGATGGCCCCCTTCACCTCTTCCTAACCATGATTCTGCACAGGCTTGGGGAAGGCTCAGCTATACGAGCCCAATTCCAGCCCACGTGAAAGATAGGGCAGGTGGATTCGGTCACGTTCCCTTTGTGCCTTTGAGATCGCTTCAACTGTAACACCCTGAGGCTTCCATTTATTCCAGATTTACAAACATTTTTACACACATTTCATATTTAACATTTGTTTCATAAGAACAAATTAGAAAGTGAAAGTAGTAAAGAATATAAAACAATTGCGCATGATTAAGGATAATTAAGCTACAAGTACGAAAAGAACATAAAAAAGACAATAAAAAATATTTTAAAAAATATAGAAAAGAAAAGAGAAGAGAGAGAGAGCACAGACTTTAATCAATTCACACAGCATGTTCATTGTTTGCAAATATGTATAATACAAAACAAAAGCAGCCAGTTGTTAACTTCTTTGAGGATCAAATAGAATTATTTGCCGTCAGGTAGAACTTACAGTGTTATGTAAAAATCGATTAAAATAGGTCATTCTTTGATCCCTTAAGCATGGGCAGTTAAGAAATAAATCAAAACCTATGCTTTGCCTATTCTGGCTTTGCTAAACATTCAGACAGATTGATATTCATACTGCAAAGAGGATGCTGGCATGTGTATGTGTCAATGCGAGGCGAGTGTATTCGACACTCTCTCCCAAACCACAGAAGCCGAATGAAAGTAGACCCTACACCCGTGGTTGGCACAGGCGCCTGATAGTATAAACAAGACACCACGTGGCAGCCAGTGGGGGGAAGAGGAGTTAGGGAGAGGATGTGGATGGGTAGGGGAGTATAGGAACACCTGAAAGAGGTTGAGGGAACACCTAATGTGGCTAGGACGAAGGGAAACCACAGGGAAAACACCCTACCTGTCTCTACTTGTAACACTCTGTACTCGTAGCGTTCATACCAAACCATACATTTTTCTCCCTAAAGCTTGACCACTCTTAATACGTGTCGAAACCACACGGTACTAGTAACATAAGCTTACATACACCTTATTTCAGTATATCTGGGTCTAGGATGCCAGGCTGACAGCACTAGTATCATATCAACATGTAAGTAGATTGCCATCTACCAAACTGGTCGTACTCACAATGATCACAATGACCATGAATACAATGATAGACAAGAACACATGGCCATCAGGCATGTATAAGCAATGAACATAAAACATGACGTGCAACGTGGACTTGATAACATAACTGAAGGCACCATATCCCCTTTGGAAATGCCGAGAGATCCCTACACCCCCAGCAGAGTCCTTCCTTGTTCTGGACGGGTTAAACTCCGACCCGCACTTAGACCTGAACACAAGAAATGCTGTGCAATAATTCCAACATTATCTGCAATTGAAAAGTAGAAACAAGTTCCTTACGAACTAGTGTAACACTTATCTGAAGTCCGGGAGACCCGCAGGTCGTCCCGGACACCACAGTAATCCGCCCGTAACTGGCAGCCAGGAATCTCCGCCCGCTGCCGCCCAATATATTCACACAGTCTTCCCCAGTACTTATCTCATGTCCGGGAGGCCTGTGAGCCATCCCGGATGCAAAAATCACTGTGTTTGCTGTCCACTCGCACCCAATGCCAATCGTCTGAGTTCCTTCATAGAACGTGCTGCAGCCGCCGCATTCCGAAGTCCTGACACGCCCGTCTCCTGCTGCCGATACAAAATAAGCCACACCTGCCGTATGACGCTTGCCCATTTATTGGTTTTGCTGATTGTTCACAGCTGTTCCAACAGGCGTATGGCTAGGACTACACTCTTCCCAAGTGCTGCTGGGAGTTGTTGTTTTACGCCAGATTTCCATTTCTACATGTTTTTACACACACCTTTCTTGCTCCAGCCTTTAATCCTAACAGTATGCCAAAGGAACACCAGGGCTAGTTGTAGAGTTGTTAAGTGCTATTTTAATGTCACAAAAAGCAAAATTTGGCAGCGGATTCGAAAAAAGTCAAAATATACTTGAATGTTTTTCCACCGAACCTTTGCATGTATGGAGTTTAATCCCAAATCACTGATTCATATATAATGATTGAAATGGGAATGTAATTGGGAAGTCCCAACACTCGTATTCATAAGGAATCCAATTTATGCCATTTCATCATATATTCCATGTTAATAATTTCGGAACCATAAGTGAGAGCAGGTACTAATTTACCTGTGTAATACTAGATCACCGGGAGAAAAGGATATCTACAATATTCCATATTTATGCAAATTAGTTGAGAGGAGAAAAACATTACTTTTTCTTTTAATCAGGTAAATACGGGTGAGAGTAGAGGTGTACACAAAAGAGGGGAGCCTAAGAAAAAAAATGGATCCATCACCTCTAAACATATATTATGTAATCTCGAGTTAAATAGGCTCCTTTTACGATTATTAGAGAAAGTAACAACTCGCGATGTAGATCCATTTACCTCCATGGGGTTAAATGTCATAAAAGTGGTCATGGCTTCAAGTGATCTTTGTAGCCCTATGGGCATATAATCCAGTATGACTAGGTAATCAGCATAAAGAAGCCAATTAATATATGTTTTGCCTAAGTAAGGCAGGAATGCTTTATTTCTATAAAATGAGGTACCTAGATCAGAAATATAGAGGTTGAACAAAACCGGATCAAAGACGTAGCACTGCCTAAGCCCATTGAACACTGTAGTTTAATCTGACAATGAACCATGAACATTAAGATGAATTTGGATTGATGTGTTTGCGTGGACATCTATGAAAGGGGTCAAATGGGAAGCTCGTAAACCACAATTGGCTAGTTTCCATCACAGTCTATTTCTATTTACCAAGTCGGCCATTAGGTCTACAAATGCACAGTGGATGGAGAAGTACTTGGACTAGGCTTGTTGTTGGAACATTTTTGAAAAGATACCATTCAAAGAGTTTTCCAGATTTTTTCGGAATCCCGATTGACAAGGATTAATTCGACCAGATTTATTAGCCCAGGACACAATTTATTTTAAAAGGAATGCTGCAAAAATGCGCCCACAGACATCTAATAGAGTGATGGGTTGGTAATTACTGGGGACAGCAATGTCTCACTTTTTAAAAATAAGGATCAGATGGGATTTTTTCCATGAATTTGTCAATGTCCCTTTTATTATTATCCATCTGGACAGATTGTCAATCATTTCAGCCAGAGTTCGGGGTCCATTCTAATAACTAAGTTAGAGCGTCCATCGGGGTTCTGTGCCCTTGAGGAGCATAGACCATTTATGTGATACAAAATGTCTTCCTGATCAAAAATGTATGACCAGGGTGCATCAATGCATGCCAGTGTATAGTCGTCTTTGTTGGTAGGTTCTGAATATAATTTAGAGTAATTTTTCATCCAATCGCAATCGGCCACACGGTTGGATTTCGTGGATACTTGGGTATTTGCGTTATCCTTGATCAGGTGCCAAAAAACTGCAGATTTCTTAGAGCCTAAGAGCTTTAACATTTCGTCTGTAGCCCAAGATCTATGATGTGATTTCTTTTTCAAATTCATCAAAGTGGCTCTTAATTCCCTCTTTTTCAACTGGACCTTCTTATCAAATTTTCTGGAGCTTTGGTGAGGCCTATTATTAGGGCCTAACCCTTGGGAGGTGCTTCTATACATAAAGTTTATAAATGTGGGAGGGAAGTGAAAAATGCAGCTTTTTGTGCGTTCATCAGGGATTCATTTTATTTTCCAATAACTTAGCATTAAAAATGTCAGCTCATCTAGAGGTCCATTTGATGTGATTACCCTCATTATTAATCATTAGGGCAACCGCACTTGTTTCTCATTGGGGTAGAGTATATAGCAAGTCTAAACAACAATGCATAAGAGACTGATCACTCATTGAAGTTTTAGTAACCATGAGCCTTCAACACCCACTAAATATAATTAAGGCTTCCGGTTTAATGGTATTTAGTTGTCCATCATTTTCGCCTGTATTTATCCATATTTATTTTTGGGCCTTTTTTCTGTATTTATCCACATTTCGTTTTTTGTCACATAAAAAGATAGTTCACAACCAGTATTTTTCTGCATTTATTATAATAAAAAAATGCATTTATTAAAGCACACATACAGCCGTATAGGAAAGAAAGGCTAGCTCCACGTTTTCCATAAAAACAAGTGCTTCCTCATGTTACTGTTGCTGCCTTAAAATATATGCTGCCAGCAATTTGAAGAACTTTAATGCTACATGTATACAACTTTTACATTGTGCATGCTGCTCTAGATTTGCCCCAGTGCTAGTAACGTCAACAATTGAACATGCACTTGTGTACGGTTTCTGTAATACAGCCCCAGGTGCGTGTATTGCTCTGGGCAAGTACACATCTCATGACATTGCCTTCTCATTGCATGTTTCCCAGCGTTTGGCTCTTGAGATATAATCAGCTTCATTGAATGGCATGCCTGCTACAAAGCACATGTCTTCAGTAGCATTAAGCGCAGTAAAAGGCATGCTTGGGTTTTAGTTTCATTGCTTATGGCACTCTTCTAGGTCCTCAGAGTCTAATAGGGCCTGCCATGCCAGTCACGCAACGACACGGATGCAAGTCTCATTTGGAAGATGTATTCCCTCCTTTTTCAGCTGTCACTGCTCCGTTTCTGTGCTTTGATCACATCTTTTCTACTGAGCCTCAAAAAAGTTTCCCATCCCACAAAACTCTCAAAAAGTAAATGGTAGCATTTTTAAGTGATCGCTTGAGGCACTTTTCTGTTTTCGATGCATATACATTATACTTCATTCCCTTATTTGTTGTCTGTCAACTTTCTAATTATCTGCCAGTTCTGCCGTGTGTGGCGGACATCTATTCACCAATGGGAGATGACTCAGTGGATGAGACGTGCTCTGATGTGCGCTGTTTGTAAACTTGCCTTAATCAAAACAGAGCAGAACTCTGCTCGTTTCTTCATATACACCTGATCTAAAATGGCTGCTTGCTCTCTAGGGATGTTTGAAGGAGGCCTGTAAGGGGCAGTATATGTCCTTACAAGACCCTGCACCTGAAATAGTCTAATGAACTGGCTGACCTACTTCAAATATCCTACTTTATAGAAAACAGGTGGATAAACTAAAAGTCTAAACAGTAACACATGCTAAGCCAATCCAGGTCAAACCACCATGGCCAATGATGCAACGCACTCACTCCGAAGTGCACCCGACTCCTGTGAGTATGTTCTTCTTCTCTGTGTTTAGAGGAGTGGTATCTGTTGTGTTCCTCCCTGCCGGTGCAGCCGGCGGAGGGAGGGATGACCAGGGCCTGCGTCTGGGCCCTGCTGAGGAGCCAACAAAGCACACAACACGCTTGTTCTGGCTCGGGCCCGGAACTGCCTGCCTTCCGGCAGGGCGGGCCCTTTATTAAAGGTGCGCCTCATGTCACCGCGCATGCGGGATCTGAGGCGTATCTAACATTCCTCCTTTTTTTCCAACCAAACGCAATGACACACAAACACATAACCACGTCAAACAACATCACTAATTTTCCTGTGCAAATCTAGCCCGGCACAGTTCCACACTCTCCACCTTGGCATTTCACCACTCATAGGGCCTCATTACACGGACGGCGGTAAGGGAATAACGGTACTGGTAAGCGAATACCGGTACCGCTAAATTCCCAATCTAATTACGACCCGGACTTGCCGCTATTAGCGCCACCGGTAAGTACGGTGCCACTAATAGCGGCAAGTCCGTGGGCTCGCGACCCCCAGGTCGGAAATAGCAGCATGGCGCTAATAGCATCCCATCACAAGGTAGGCGGCCATGGCAATAGCGGCATGGGAAAGACCCAAAAAACCCTTACCGGCATGGCGCAAATACCGGCATCGCGAACCACCCATTAAGAGACCTGAGCAGTGTTTCCACCTGCCACAGGTGGACACATCCAGCACAGGTGGAGGCGATGGAGACTGTGGCAGCACAAAAGAGCACACCACACCCCTTCCCACACCCCTTCCCACACAAAAATGCTTCCAATACTGCCCGCATTACATGGGCTGGAGGACATGATTGCAGTGCAGCAGCACCAACAACAGGCAGCACAGAGGAGACGCAGGAGGAGGAGGAGGAGGAGTAGGGCAAGACAGGCGCAGCAAGCACCACCAAGGCACCCAGAAATACCACAGAGCCAGCCACCAATCTCCAGGATCCAAGCCAGTCCATTGAAACAGACACCTGAGCACATACAAACCCTGTACCGTCTGCACTGGGATACCATCACCATCATAGTGGATAAGATACATGAAGACAGCGTGAGACTCATATAGACATCAGAACTGCAATCCCCCCTCTAGTGCAGGTGTTGACTGCGCTCCACTCCCTGGCCACAGGCTCGCAGCAGCATAATGTGTGGCAGATGCATGGCATCTCACAACCAGTATTCCTATGCATGCCGAACCAGGTACACAATGCCCTCCTGAAGCTTGGACATGAACACATATTCCTGCCACGGACTGCCCAGGACATTGCAAACACCAAAATATGCATCTATTCACTTCCAAACATCCCAAATAGCATCGGTGCCAGCAACTGTACCCATGGGGAATTGGTAGTCCTACATCACAATGAAGTAGTCCATAGAAACAGAAAATATTTACACCCAATCATTTTCCAAATGGCATGTGATGCAAACAAGACAATCACACATTGTTGTGCCAGACATCCTGGATCAACGCATGATTCAATGGTCCTGCAGAACTCAACCATACCAAGCAACATGGAGCGACAAGCTGGCCAACGATTGTGGCAACTTGGTGAGTAGCAGGCCATGCACAGGGCGGTGTGATTGGGGGGGAGAAAACGATACACCAACTGTGAATTGTCTGGCGTGCGTGGGACAAATGGTCATACAGATGTACTTCAATGTCCATTGGGTGACTTCACAATGTACCTGATAAGACCCCACATGAAATGCGAAGCTGCACAACATTGCATACATTCCAAAATTTCAAAGATGACACATCCATCCACAACCACATTTCACATCATGCCACACCACATAATACACAAATCATCATCTTTCCCTCAGGACGGTCATACAGAATTTGGGCAGCAAAACATCATTACCACAATGTGCCCTAGAATGCATGCAAAGGAATCACCCCTAGCCATGGCACATGACCACAAACCCATAGCACCACTGAAGTGATGCCCCGCAGCACAGCAACATGGATGTAGGGATGGCTGCACACTGGCATAGCGCTACAAAATTTGCCTGGGCCCAAGGACACCTGAGGCCTGGCCTCAGCCAGGACATTTCCATTACTTGCGGAGGCATGTTTCGGGCATGTCGACTTGCATGGTTGAGCCCAGCTTTGTACATTGCAGTCACGCAGATTGTCTGCATGCATGCTGTCAGTTGTGATTTCCAATCACAATGCAAAGAAGACATGTGTGACATGTACAGTCCACAGCAGGGTGGCCGGTAACAGGTACCCATTCTTCACCCCATACAGACAAAGCCGGCTATCCCCTGAAGAGGTAGCACCTAACCCCTGTATGGAACCCACAGAACCAGTAGGAAGAGGACAACAATATTGCACATACCTGTACCTGCATCGTGATGGAGCAGGCATTTGGCGTCTCCAACACAAAGCTCTGGTGCCTAAGCGTGCCGGCTGAGGCTCTCCTGTACGGCCATGACAACGTGCCGAAGATAACCATGGCATGTGTGAAGCGGGACTAAACTTTCATCAGACGGAATGTGCCTATGCCACCTGACATGCAAGCGCCAGATGAGGATGATGTGGATGGTGATGAGGATGGGTCAAAAGGCCCGCAGGGACATGCAAGTGGCAATGTCCAGGAGGGGCACGATGTGCGTCAGCATCTGATGTATCAGATTCCATGACATCCAAGGTATGACTATTATGGATGCAGATGGGTATTACTGCCCTGATGCATGTGGTCAGTGCCACAAAGAACCATCTCCCCAATACAGTACACACTACAATGATGAATACCAAGCCTGTGTTTCAACTTTTCAACAGTGTATTGTGAACAAAAGACAATAATTAAGTGCATGGCCCCAACTGTGCAAACGACTTTACCCCCCTCCCCCACAACACTCCCAAGAACACCCTTACACCCCTCCCCACACAACACTCCCAAGAACACCCTTACCCCCCTCCCTTCACAACACTCCCAAGAACACCCTTACCCCCCTCCTCCCACAACATTCCCAAGAACACCCTTACCCCCCTCCCCCACAACACTCCCAAGAACACCCTTACCCCCCTCCCCCCACAACACCCCCATGTGAGCCTCATGGTGTGAACGTGTCCTTCTACACATGTGCCACCTAGTCCTTGCTGGCCCTAATTGTCAGTGCCTTATCCACCATTTGGTGGTTGAGATGTGGTGCGCCTCAGGTTGCGCAGAGACCGGCGTAGGGGGCTAGTTTGCCGGGAACTCCCAGAGGAGGTGGTGCCTGGTACATCCTGGGTAGTGAGTGGGCATCGGCGCTCAATCGCGTCAGCTATACGGTTCATGGCCTGCCTGAGTTGGGCCATTTCATTGCAGATCCTGTTGGTGCATGCCTCCATGCCCTCCCTTGTCTGCCGTGCATACATACAGAGGTCCTCCCTCAGACGGCCTGCCTCAGCCACATGCTGCCCTACTAGCCCAGTGATCTCTGCCTGCTTCTGGATGATGGATGAGAGGTCATGTTGCATGGTAGGTGCTAGTGGGATGACTGCTGCGCCTTGATCCATGGCAGTGGCATCAGGTGAGAACACCTGTGGGCTCCATGACCCTTCCAGGGTGGGGGTGGGTGATCCTCCATGGCTACTCGGACCTGATGACAACCTTGGGCTTGCCAGTATGGAGCGTGTTGGTCTGGGGGTCTGGCTTTGATCAACAATGCCATGTGCTTCCTCCTCATCCGAAAGTGGGGCAGTAGCTGCTGCCTCACCAGTTGAACTGGTGGCAGCAGAGTGGGTGCCCTCCATGCTGGTTTCACTTGCAGGGAGACACTACCGTGGGTGCTACGGTGGCAGCAGGCATGGCCTCAGGCTGCGTGGAGCTGGTGCTACTGCTGCCTTTGTCCCTCTGGTCATGGTCACTCCTCCCGGTTCCCCTTGAGGCTGTGGTGGTGTCCCTTGTGGCATCTCTCCTGGGTTTTTTGGTGGATGGGGGAGTAGGTGTCACAGTGCGTGGCTCCTCAGTTTCAGTGTGTGAACCTGTAGGGGTGAGAAATGGGGATATTCATCATTTATGGTTCGACCTGCCTTATGCTGAATGATTACGTCATGCCGCTCTATGCATTTGGCCCTCTTTATTGTGGATTCAGGTAATGGTGATGTTGGGTGGGTCATGCATGAATGGGTCTGTGTTGCACGTGTATATGGTGATGCATGCATGTATGTTTGTGGCTGGATCTACGGCATTAATATGGACACATAATTGGGGGGCCCTCACACTTCACTGTGCATTTTTGGATGCATACACTCACCTCCATCAGACGAAGTGGCCACGCCATGCTCCATTTCTCCAACTCCCTCTATGGATTCCACTCCAATTGTGGATGCAAATGTCTCCTCCCACTCATGGAGTTTAATAGGCGATTCGCTGCCTCCTCCTGTGCCCATAGCCAGGTTGCGGTTCGCTGCCAGTATGTTCCTGACACGGAGCCGGAGGTCGTCCCACCTCTTTCGACAGTCTTTAACTGTGCGGGTGGGGGTGCCCACCGCGCTGACCTTGTTGGCAACCTCTGCCCAGATGGCCTTCTTCTTGAGGATGGTCTCCCGCCGCATGTCGTTGCTGAAGACCACATGTGCCTTTGCCGCTAGTGTCTCGGTCAGCATTATGAGCTCCTCATTGCAGAATTTTTCCTTGCGTTGCCGCTCTGTCCATTTTTTTACGGCCTTGGGCATCTTTAGGGTGTCCTGGAAGGATTTTTATCCGAGTTTCCTGGAAAGGTGTCCTGGATACGGAGGATGGCAATGGATTGTGTTTTTAAAGATGGCCGCCGCGCTATTTCCCATTCCTGTGCGATGACGCTATTTCCGCATCTGCGTTTTTACGGTGACCGCAATTTGCATGCAGTAAGAAGGCGGAGGCGCTATTAGCACTTTGGTTGAATCCGTTAATGGACTTTTTGGGGGCTTTTACGACATGGCGGTAGGAGGATTACCGGCATGGCGCTATGCTCGTTTCCGCATACTCTTAATAGTCCGCAATTTGCGGGCTCTTGCGAGGGCGGAGACGCAAATAACGCCATGCCGGTAAATGCCTTTTTTTACCGGACAACGTGTAATCAGGCCCATAGTCTCTTAGCCTCTCAGGAGCCTTCAAGGCTGCCCTTAGGTCATACTGACTGGGCCTTTGCCGGGGAGCTCTCTCAGGGCCAGGTACCCCCTCTGGCTCACCTTCATCTTCTGGATACGCCCCTCAGATCCTTCTGGTCGCTCCTCTGGCTCTCGACTCAGGGTCGCTTCTCCCTCGCCCCGGTGACACGAAACGTCTGGTGGCAGCTCTGCCTGGGACTGTCTGTCTCCATCAGTCCACATTTGTCGGGCACCCTCTTGAACCACAAAGCATTCCTAGCAATCGTCTGTTGCACTCGTGCTGCTGTCACCATCGTTCCTTCTGTTCGCATCACTTCCAGGGAGCGCAGTCATACCGTCTTTCAAGCTTGGCCTTTGTGGGGTTTCGCAGCACCAACACGTGATCGCTGACCTTGTGTCTCAACCTTTTTCCGTGCCTCCTGACGCTCATGTGTTCGTTTGCTGCCACTCTCCTTCGTTGAGTGCAGTCGCTGTCGAAGGGGTCTACTCATCTGCTCGGGTGGTATGGTATGGTTGAGTTTACCAATGTCCCGTACATGAGGTCTGTCGGGGGTAAACGGTGGAGCTGTGGGGCGTCACCCGGTAGTTCCATAGGACCTGTATAGATCCACTCTACCGGGGCTGGTTTGAGCCCTGCATATGCGTAGCACTTTGCTGATTGTCCGCATGAATCTCTCCACATCGCCATTCAGCTGTGGCCACCGGGACGTGATGTGATGATGTTTGATGTGCAAATCGTCCAGGTATTCCCTGATCTCCGTCCCCTGGAATGGTGGCCCATTGTTACTCCTGATACATCTTGGCAGGCCATGTGTTGCAAACATCTTCTCAAGTGCAGGTATCATGGTCTCCACTGGTGTCGAGGATATGATCTCCACTTCTGGGTATCGTGAGTGGTCGTCAATTGCCACCAGCAGGTATGTTCCTTCCTGTACTGTGCAGAAGTCGACCTTGATGACCCATGCTCTGCCGACTGTATAGGTTCAGGGTTTGGAGGTGCTCCTGTGATTTGGCAAGGGAGGCAGGATGGAATGACTTGCTCTACCTTGGTGTCAATGTGAGGAAACCACACCTGGTGTCAAATTCTGGCCTTTGTCCTGACCATTCCCTGGTGGCCTTCGTGTGCCAGCACCACGATCCTGTCTTGCAGGCTGCTGGGGATCACAATGCGGGTTGCCCTCAGGATTAACCCTTCGCTGGTGACAGAAATTGCCTGTCATACTGGGAGCATGATGGTAAGGAAGTCTCAGGCCGCTGGCTTGCGGTTGTGTACATGGTGGAGGAAAGATTTCCAATCACCCAATATGATAGTGTTCTTGACTATGTCGCAGCAAGGGTCAGTGTGCGTTGCCTCCACGATGTCTTTGATGCCTGGATAGGAAATCTGCCAGATTGTCTGTGCCCGCTTGGTAGGCCAACTCAAACTCAAACTGCTGAAGTTGGAGCAGCCACTTCCCAATTCTGGCCAGAGGGTGTGCTGATAACCCTGTGAAGATCGGGATGAGTGGCTTGTGATCTGTGTAGGCCCTGAATTCTCCTCCATAGAGGTAGATGTGGAAATGGCAGAAGCCCCAGAGGACCGCCATGGCCTCCTTCTCGATGTGTGAGTATCGCTGTTCAGTGGGCGTGAGAGCTTGGGAGGCATATGTGATGGGATTTGTTTTGCCTGTCCATGATATTTGAATGAGGATAGCCCTGAGGCCGACTGGGCTAGCATCGACGTATAGCTCAGTCGTCAACATTGGGTCATAATATGCCATTGTTGTTTCCGATGACAGGAACGTCTTGATTCACTCAAACACCTCCTGGCATTCAGAGCTCCAGTTCCATTTGGTGTTCGACTTGGTGAGCTCACTGAGCGACTCGGACATCGTTGCCAGGTTTGGAATGAACCTCCCGCAATAGGTTGCCAACCCCAAGAAACTGCGTACCTCTGTGGGTGTTGTCGGAGGG
Organism: Ambystoma mexicanum; assembly: GCF_040938575.1. Lineage (NCBI taxonomy): Eukaryota > Metazoa > Chordata > Amphibia > Caudata > Ambystomatidae > Ambystoma > Ambystoma mexicanum. The sequence continues at coordinate 312,714,357 of NC_090941.1, forward strand.
GAGGCCTCCTTTATGTCTGCAACCTTTTGTGTGTTGGTTGACACTCCCCCACTGTTGAAGATGTACCCGAAGAATATTATCTCCTCTTTCAGGAACTCACATTTGTCCCAGTGGATGGTTAGGCCTGCGGTCTCCAAACTGCTGATCACCATCTCAAGGCGACACATGTGTTCCTGCCTGTTGCTGGCATGGATACGGATGTCGTCACTGACATTCAGCACCCCTGGGATTCCCTGGATTACTTCCTGGATGGTCTGCTGGAACACCTCCACTGCTGAGGAGATGCCAAAAGTCAATCTCGTGTACCGGCATAGACCCAGGTGTATGGAGAAGATTGTGATGTACCTTGAGTCGCGGTGTGGTTTCAACTGATGGTATCCAGCGTTCAGGTCGATTTTCGAGACTACTTTCAACCCTGTGAGGTCTCTAATTATCTAATCTAGCGCAGTGCTTTAAGTGGGGTAAGAAATTGAGGGGGGGCCCTCGTTTGGGGGCGTGGCTTTCATTGTGGGCGTGGCCTAAAAGTGCACAAATCATAGTAAGGTGCGCAAACAAATATATAAATGTATGTGAGCATTTATATGTTTGTATGCGTACTACTATGGTGTGTGTACTTTTCAAGCCATATTTTATAAACATAGCAATGTTACATATTTCTATGTTTATAAAAGGTGGCTTGAAAAGTGCACAAACCATAGTAAGTTACGCACACTTGTGTGCTTACCTTACTATGGTTTGTGTACTTTTCAAGCCACCTTTTATAAACATAGATATTTGTAACATGTTTCTATGTTTCTAAAAGATGGCTAGACACGTAAACAATTCAAGGCATCTTTTATAAAGCGTTGATGATGGACAAAACAAACCGCAAGGTGGCTTTGTCCGTCGACAAAGCTTTATAAAAGATGCCTTAAATTGTGCACGTTTCAAGCCTTCTTTTATAAACATAGAAATATTTCTACCTTTATAAAAGATGGCTTGAAACGTACACAGTTCAAGGCATCTTTTATAAAGCTTTGCCGACGGAGAAAGGCACCTCGGGCTCTGTGATCTATCTGCTACAAGCAGATAGATCACTGAGCCCGAGGCGTCTTTCACCCTCTGCGAACCCGCGGGCTCCGTGATTTAATCTGCATATTAGATCATGGAGCCCGCGGGGGTCAGTGACCTGGGGAGGGAAAACAAAGGGACAGTAACTTTCTCTGATGACCCTGATGAGGGGTCATCAGAGGGAGTTACACTAACTGACAGAAGTGCCGCCAGCCTCAGCGTCGCTGTGGCTGGCTGGCACTTCTGTCAGCTTGGCTGACATAATGACGGGCGCATCTCCCGTCGCGGCTGCGGCCGCGGCGGGATAATGCATCCCGCCAATGTTGTGTGGCACGGGGGGCCTCGGCTGGGCCCCGGCTCAGCCCCACACTCTGGAGACTGCTGGGGCCCGGCCCCGGCAGGCCCCGGCCCACTTAAAGCACTGATCTAGCGTGGGGGTGATGTGACGCTCCCTTTTGATTGCTGCATTTGGTAGACACATATCAATGCAAATCCTTACTTTCCACGGTTGCTTTGGTTTCTTCGTTACCACCATAGGCGAGACCCAGGGCGTTGGTCCTGTGACTTGTTCAATAATACCAGCCTTTTTGAGTTCGCCTAACCCCTTTTCGACCAGGTCTCTCATATGAAATGAGGTTCTCCTGTGGCATACCGCCCAGGGCTATACCGTCTGGTCGATGTGAAGCTTTATGAGTTTGCCTTTTAAACATCCAATGCCATTGAGGATGCCCGGGTACTTCTCCAGGAGGTCGGAGATGTCTGTCGATTCTGTGACATCGCAGATGAACCGGATCAGTCCCAGGTCTTCCGCTGCATCCCCGCTAAGCAGGCATTCAATTCCTGCATTGACAACATATATCTTTGATTGGAGGACTCTGTCACCACTGCTTAGTGTCGTTCTTAAGCTTCCTTCCACTGGTAGTGGCGTCTTGCAATTGTGGGCGAACAGGAGTGTTTCAGTTGGCCTGTGGTCAGGTCGAGGACGCAGTGTCCGGAACATTGTTGATGGCAAGACATTTACTGATGCTCCGGTGTCTATCGTCATGAGTGTCTCCTGGCCCTGTATGGACACAAGGCATTTGTGTCTTCTCTGTCTTTTCCTCGGCTCTGTGCTTCTGTGCTCAAGTGCTGAGATCAAATGGACCTTTCTTCTTCTCCTCATTCCCCCAGTCGCCACGTCCGTCGCTGGGTCACACTTGTCATCTCTGGATTCATCTGTTGACGAGTTAGAGGTCTCTATGCAACGCATATCCGCTTGTTTCTTTTTCTTGGAGAAGGCTTTAGCTTGTTGCGGTTGGGGTTGTGGGCTTTGAGGCTGCCCTAAAGATCTGCAGACATGTGCGTAGTGGTCCTTCCGGCCACATGCCCCACACATGGTCTCCTGTGCTGGGCAGTTTCTTCTTCCATGACGTGCACCACCTCAGCATCAACACTTAGTAGCGCCCGGGATACTCGGTTGCCACCGTGGTGAACTGTTCACCTCATTGTAGTCTTCCATTGGTGCTTGGCGGTTGGCGATCTGTGCTATCATCGCAGTCATTGTCATCAGTTGGAGCTTCTGTAGCGTGGTGCCCATGTGTGCCGCCCTCGCGTGCATCAGCTCTCTTGAGCATCCATATTTAAGGATACTGGCTAGGGTGATGCCCTTTTTGCCGAAATTGGTGCAGAAATTGAAGGTTTCGTAGTCCGGATTCAAATGTGGCATGAAATGTGCTGTAAGGGCATCTTTGGCCAGTTGGTATATGCCTGCATCATCATCAATGACCAGCGTATTAAAAATGCGTCGGACGTTGTCAGCCACGTTGAGCAGAAGGTGTTACCTCATCTTCCTGGGCGTTGTAATGTCCTTGCAGGCCATCGACCATCTCGAACTTTTGGATCCACAGCATCCAGTGGTATCCCACTGATGATGGATTGGTGTAGGGGTCGAAAGGCCCCAACACAGCTGTGGCCCCTCCAGAAGGTCGAGGAGACGGTGCCAGCGGTGTCAGTGATGCAGAGATCCTTGATGGTCTACTGGGCCTGGGCTTGGAAAGGCCAGTTGGCATGATGCCCTGGTGCTGGAATCACCCCCGTATGTGTGTGGGAAGCAATGAATTCCTCCTCACCTCTGTTTTCTGGTCATTTGGTGTGGCACAGATGATTTGCCAGCTTGTCTGTATTCCTTCGGGTGGCGCAGTGGCACTCTCTGTGTTGCTTGGTAATGAAGCACGAGGAGAGAAAAAAAAATGTCTGGAGTGTCATCCACTGAATTTCTGGGTTTGCTTTGTGGATGGTTGAGTGTCTCCAAAAATGTGCCCATGCCGTGGGCTGAGTTACAGCCTGGGAACAGCTGTGCGTGTGTTCAGTTCCCTCATCTCGTTGCCAGTGTTGATTTCCTCCCTGCCGGAGCAGCCGGCGGAGGGAGGGATGATCAGGGCCTGTGTCGGGGCCCTGCTGAGGAGCCAACAAAGGACACGACATGCTTGTTCTGGCTCATGGCCGGAACTGCCTGCCTTCCGACAGGGCGGGCCCTTTATTAAACGTGCGCCTCACATCACCGCACATTCGGGACGTGAGGCGTATGTATCAGTATCCAAACATTTTAATGCAGAGCATGCCCACAGTAAATTAAACGTGCGCCTCACATTACCGCGGCAGCGGGACTTGAGGCGTTTGTAGCAGTATCCAAACATTTTAATGCAGAGCATCCCCAGAGTAAAACATAGATTTTGAGCCCTTCCTCCAAATGCCAGAAATGCTTATATTTCGTATTAAAATCAGTAAATCTACCTCCTTTTCAATGAACTTTGCACCCCCTTGGACATTCTCTGTGCCCCCTGAGAGGCGTCTGCCACGCACTGTGAAGACCACGGGCCTAGAGAGATGCTACAGTACACCTCAGCTGCTGCTAACTGATGATGTCCAACAAGACGGGAGGAACGTTTGTTTGCTATCAGAGGCGTTGCTAGGGGGTGGCTAAGGGGGCTATAGCCCCTAGTCTTTTGGTTGTAGCCCCGGATAGAATCTCTGGAGCTACAACCAAAAGGCTAGCTAGCCCCCAGTCCTGACAATTTCGACATCAGCGTAGCCCTGGGTCTTTTCCAGACCTAGCAACACCCCTGTTTGCTATTGATACTCTGCGGCTCCTTCTTCCGCTTTCCATTGTCAGTTGCAGCAGACAATCGCTCTTGGAAGTGACTGTTGCCTGTTGACGTAGCAGTGCGAGTTGAGAGCAATGAGCATGGAAAAGATGTAGGACGCAGGGCGTGGAGCGTGACGACTGTAGCAGCATGGAACACAAAGAAAGACTGGATAAAGCAGAACAACAGAACTGTGCAGCATAAACTGGAGCTACCTGGAAAATATTGAACGATAAACATTGAGTATAAGACCAAGTACCAAGTACCAGATTTGAATGTGGCACTCAGGGAGATGAGACCAGCGTGTTTTGTGTGAAATAGGGAAACCACCCCCACCATGCTTTCCTTGATACTGGAAGGTATTTTTTATACTTCAGTTCTGCATATCAGTGTGGGTCAGCTGTAACGCATGCGCTATGTGTAGTATACAACAGCAGAGATGATTTAACATACTACTCTCTCACCTTCCCACTTGTGGTGTGTATTGTGACCTTGAGGATTAGGGATTCCCGGATCCAGTAGGAACTGGGATTGACAAGAAGAGTTCACACAAAATGAGAAAAGCTACTTTTAAAAAGGGCTAGAACAACAAATATGAACATTAAAAGCAGACTTGACAGATATTATTTATTATTTTATTATTACATGTCTAATACCCAGACCCGGGGTTATCACAGCGTTTTGTACATGGGAGGAAACAAGGAGGGTACATTTGTTAAAGACATTAATCATATTTATCAAATAACAACGTTTTTACAACTTTTTTTAAGGTAGCGTAGGATTGTTAATTTCTGATATTTGTTGGAAGAGAGTTCCATAGGGTAGATGCCGTGACACAAAAACGGACAACTGCTCTCTTGTTCTTTTTTATTCATTTAATGTATTTATTTAATTATAGGACACCGAAAACCCGCAGGTATCAGGGCGCCGAAACAAAGACACAAGGGTACAACAACAAAGAGACGGGACACGCAGAGTCAGAGCATGGTGAAAGAGAGGCTTTAGTGAAAGAGTAAGGTTTTCAGTTGTCAACGGAACATTTTGTGCTCCTTTTGCAATCTAAGGTCTAGAGGAAGAGAGTTCCATGTTTTAGCAGCAACGAAGGGGAATGATTTTCCTAGGCAGATAAACAGCACAATCTTGGGGGTTCGTAGGGAGACACCAAGTTTTTGATGTAGGCTGGAAGTGTGCCATATGGGATTTATGAACAAGTATCGCCAGCTTGAATTGTAGACACGCAGTAACAGGAAGCAAGTGTAGGTCCTGCCGACTTTGAGTAATGTGCTCTCTCCTGGATTTACCTTTAATGATGCATACAGAATCGTTTTGTATCACCTGTAAGGCCTGTATGGTTTTTTTGTGAGCACCAATCAATAAAGCATTTCCATAATCGAGTCTGGATAGAATGATTGCCAGTGCAATGGATGAACAATTGGTTTCAGATAGGAAAGGTCGAAGGTTCCGCAGTAATCAGAGGTAGTATGAGCAATTTTTCACCATCTGATTAACATGTGTTTGTGAGCTGAGCAAGGAGTCCAGATGTAAACCTAAGGTTTTTACCCTCTCAGAAACCAGAATACAACAATCCTGAATGGTATCTGCGATCAAGTTGGGATCTGGCTCGAGGTGAACCAAAGATCAGCAGCTGCGTCTTGTTCCAATTGAGGCGCATCCAGTTAAAATTGATCCAGGCTCCAATCCGGCTATAGATGTATTGCAGGTTGGTAGTATCAAGATTGTGATCCCTGAGAGTTCAAAGACTAGCTGGGTATCATCAGCATAGTTCATGAAAAATATCTTTAATTCATCTTGAAGGTCACATAGGGGCCTGGTGTAGAGATTGAAAAGCAAAGGAGACATTTATGCACTTTGTGGAACACCACAGACAATGGGTGCAGATGACAAAGTGGCACCTACTCAGCAAACTCTGGAGGTCTGATGTGATAAGAAGGACTTGGCCCAGTTGATGGTATCCGGGCTACATAGCCCAACATCTCTCAGGGTAAGCAGAATCGTAGGGGGGGGGACAATGCAACGCTGGTGCTGGATCTTAGGGAGCACACGCAGTGTTTCTGGGCAACGCTATTGTTAAGGTAGAGGTGGGCCTCTTTGTAGATGCAGCGCTGAACAACAGATCGAGTTTTGATGTCAAAGCGGGCCTTGATAGGAAGCCAGTGGTTGTAATGTTTTACTGATTGTGTTAGACCGAGGGCTGCATGCAGAGCTCTATTTTGTAATAGTTGGAGATTTGCAAGGTTCGTTGCTGAGGTACACATGAGGGGAACATTACAATAGTCAAGTTTGCGGATGATAAGGGCTCTCGCTAGCGTTAGACAGTTGTGATGGGGTGAGGAATTGCCTGCTGAAGGAGATGAGCTTGGACGTGTAGGCTGTGGATGAAGCAAGAGCATTAATATGTCTAGTCATAGATAGATCAGCTAGGTGTAGAAAGATGCTTTAGGGTTTTTGACATAGAAGGGGGAGCCCACAATGAGTAACTTCATTTTATTGTCATAGCGAAAAAGGCTATGGGTGCCCATCCAGTTGTGTATGGTGCTGTACACTTTGTTTATGGTTACTGAGTCACAGCTGTGATTGCCTGTAATCGGGATGTGAATTTGGGTGTCATCAGCAAAGATGGTATAAAGGATATCGAGGGAGTCCAGGAAATCAAATAAAGGCATGGTGTGTGTGTTATAGAGGGTAGGTGACAAGCAAGAGTCTTGAGGAAAACCTAACGGGACAAAGATGGGATCATCTGCAGCATCCCCGTAAAAGACTCTTGTCGTGCTTTCACTGAGGAAGGATTTGATCCGGGTTGTGGCCTCTGAGGAGGAAGTCAAGGTGCAGGCTGAGGTGTTGACAGAGGGTGTCATGGTCTACCAAATCGAATGCTGCAGATAAATCTAACAGAAAGAGGATAGCTAGATTACCAGAGTCCCAGATGTTATCCATTTGGATTTTCAGGTCAAGAAGGGCTGTTTCAGTGCTGTTTTTTGGATGGGACCCAGATTGTCTGGCACTAAGCACGTGGTGCAGTTCCAAGTATGATTGTAGGCCAAGTGGTCAAGAATTTTGAGTAGGAACGGGATAGTGGTGATGGGTCGGTAGTTATTGGGGATGGTAGGGTGGTCAAGAGTAGGTTTCTTAAGTGGGGGAGAGATCAAGGCCTATTTTAAACTGGTGGGGACTTTGTTTTTAATAAACTCAATGATAAAGGGTGTCAACGTGGGGGCACAGTGTTTAACTATGCAAGTTGGGCAGGTGTCTCACTTGCAGTAAGAGGGTTTCAAGGCTAAGATGTTTGTCAGTACCTTCTCTTGGGTGGCTTGGGAGAAGGTGAAGGGAAGGAACGGAATGGAACGTGAGAGGTGGTAATACTAGCGGGCACAGAGAGAGTACACTTGGTTGATGGGGATTGGATTTTCTGGCTCTCGCAGGATGGAGAAGAGCTCTTTTGTGTTGGAACCAGCATTGGAGATTCTGGTGTCAACAGAATTAGCTTTGTGAGTGACTACAGATTTCTTGTAAGTGCTTTCTTCAAAGATGTTCAAGGGCTCTTTTGTTTCTGTGTAGAGTAACAAGTTCATCTGCAAACCAAATATTGGTAGGTTTGGCCGATTTGGGTAGTTTGTCTTTGATTGGGGCAAGCTGGTTCATAGTGTGGAGGAGACTCTGGTGGTAAAGATTAGCTAGGGTATGGGGATTCTTGTTGGTGAGCATCAGGAGCATCTTGAGAGCTGCCCGAAGAGTGGCCATGAGTATCTCATAGGACAAATTACGGGTATTCCGGACCAGTACTGGGCTGAAATGGAATGGTTGTACAGACAGTGGTTTAGCTAGGGAGAGCTTGAACTCTATATGGGAATGGTCTCACCAGGGTACTGTAGTGATAGAAGCAATTCCAAAAGTTGCATTGTTGGCTAGTATGCAGTCAAGGAAGTGCACTTTGGCATGGGCGGGGCAGAGATCTGTTGGGTAAAGTTCATGTCAGCAAGTGCTTGCATAAGTGCCGTGGTTTTGTGTTCTGTTATGCCCTTACATACAAGGTTGAAGTCACCCAAGATTATACATTTAGTTGTAGGTTTGATGAGTGGGGTGATTAGGAGTGGGTGTCTAGCTCTGGGCAGCTGGGGAAGTCGGGCTGCCGATACAAAAGAAGCAAATTGTAGGTGGATTGTGCATTGGTAGTGATCCTGAGTAATAGCATTTCGTAGCTGGCGGTGGGTGGCAGGGTGATGGGTCTAATCTGGAGGGAGGATTTAGCAATTAGTGCAATGCCACCTCCTGGTGCATTAAGATGATCAGCCCTGTAGATGGGTTAGTTAGGAGGGATGACTAGGGATACCTAAAACATTGAGTAGCCAAGATTCAGTGATGGCTAGCAAGTCAAGATGATGGTCGAGTAGGATGACGTGGACCCCATTGGCATGCGCCCCCAATGAGTGAACGTTGAGTAAGGCACAATTACGTGCTGCTACCTGCTCCGCTGGTGGCAGTGGGGTGGTGGGAGAAACGGTGTGGTGCACCTCACTGGAGGGTGGGATGGGAGGGAGAGTGGTACATGTGCTGAATCTGCTGAATTTAGAGTTGCCCAATGATGAGAGAGAGAGAGGTTGGGTGGCAGAAGTACTAGGTGTAGTGTTCTTGCACAGAGTTTATTGAGTCGGAGGGGTCCCACACATGGGTATGATGGGACCTTGGTGCTCAGTAGTGGTAGTAGGGGGGACAAGAGACTGATGTGTCTGACATTAGCTTTGCCAAGGGTAGGAAGAGAGCTTGGCGGTTTAATTGAGCTGGTAGTGGCAGTGGAACTGGGCATGTCAGGTGCAATGCAAGGCCCATTTGGTGAGCAGGATTTGACCAAGGCCAGTGTGACTGGTCTGTGTAGTGTAGGACAGGGCCCATTGGATAGTGGGGTACTGAGAGGGGTGCTAGGGTTGCAGAGAGCCGGGCAGGCCTTATTAGGTGGGCAGGTGCTGCCTGTGAAGCACATGAGTGTTAGAGTGTTAGGTAAGGTAAACTATTTGCATAGAGCAGGGTCACTGGAGAGGGTGGGCGGGAAGGGAGTAGGTTTGGGCAAAGCAGCTGAGGTAATAAGAGGGGGTGATGAGGTGTGCTGTGAAGGCTTAGAAGGGCGGCGCCTCGAGTGGAAGGGGGCCTTGCATGGCCGTAAGCCTGCTGGGGACAGGTGAGGAAGAGCTGGAGGAAAGAATAAGGGGGGGGTGGAATAGCAGAATGTTTAATCACAGAATGCTCATTGTGATAAGATGTGTGTGGAGCTGGCATCGTAGTTAGTGGTCCTGGAGGAGCTGGCCTAGTGGGCGGCAAATATATGGAGCAGGCCAGAGTAACTGAGCCATACAAGATATTGAAACTACAAATAGGGAATGTAGACATGTCGCGTGTCAGCGGTTGGGTTGTAAGGAATGGACGGGGGGTCGGGTAACAATAGGAGGGTCAGAAAATATTAGTTGAACGCAGTGACTAATGTTTCCAGTGTGATCATGCGATGGGGTGCATGGCAACGAGATCGCCTCCGGGGCTTGGCGGTACAGAGCAGTAGGAATGGCGTAAGGGGAGGAATGGGGGGGGCTAGGTCTTACATAAGATATGAGAGCCCAACTAGAGCAATCAACAGAAGAGATAGTGTTTTTCTTACCTATAGATGCTTTGTGCAGGCCATAAAGATTTTCCGGTCTGTCATGGAGGTTCAGGTTTGTGGTAACTCATTGCTTAGGGTTCAGTAAGAACATCATGAATGTAGATTGATCTGGGGAGATGGCGGCCACAGCCTCCACACCAGGGCAGGCCAAGACAGGCTCCATTGGCCTTTGAAACTGGCCTTTGAAATAGACGGGCTGCGCTTTCGGCTCAAGGGAGGTATCCAGGTATCCCCATTTCATTTGTGGCCATCCAATCAGTTAGCTCGAGGTTGAAGCTGGTTCAAAGGCAGTTAGGTCATCAGGAGAGACTGCAGTGATCGTGGTTTTTTAAATGGCTTTGGTGATCGCTGCAATTCACTACTGGCAAAGAGGGTGCAGGGGGCATGTGAGGCCCATCTGGCTGATGTCACTCGCCTGGGCAGATGGTCCTTGCACAGGCCAAGACAGGCCTTCAATGGCCTTTGAAACTGGTCAACGAAACGGGCCGGATTTACCTTCTGGTTCAGGGAGATATCACCATTTCATTTGCGGCCATCCAATCAGGTCGCTCGAGGTTGGAGGCCGATTCATAGGCAGTCAGGTCATCAGTAGAGGCTGAGATGACAAACACTATTGAGCCTCCCTCAAGAGGAATGTGACATCCGTATATAAATATATGAAATGGGTGCAAATTTAAATTGAAATCATGTCTCGTTAGCTGCAAATTCTCTAACTGGAAAGGGGCGCCTGATAGGTTAAACTCCATAGCAGACAGAATATCTTGCATTCTAGCTTCAAATTATACAATGAGAGAAGAAAAACAAAGGCAATATGGATAAATACACACTCTCCTATTCATAAAGGGAGGGGCAGCATAAGCTTTGATGTATATTTGTGTGGCGGCCAAATATTAAAGGGCCAGTTACAAAAACCTAATTAATCAGAACAGCAAAAAAAGTAACACAATATTCCAATCAGTGACCTGTTATTGTTAAATAGTACACACCTAATAGCAAGCTCTCCTTGAACTTGAAAGAGTGAAATCAAATAACATTTGTCTGAGCTTGGGACATAATTAAGCCTTTAGAACTATCGCAGGTTCGTACTAAGGGTTATGGGTCCCAAAGACCGACTTGCAACCTCCACGGTCAGGTTTCCTCCAAACCCCCGGTGAGAAACCTGCAGGTGTCTCACTCGCTAGTCCCCACGGATTTGTCATCCAGGTAGCCAGGACACGGCCATTGCTATTGGATCCAGTTCGTGGGGGTGGACCAGTGCGGGAGGATCACCTGAATGAGGGGTCTTCGAGGAGTGAAAGTGGGACACCGAAGGTTGAGAACCGGATCCCCTTCCTATGACACCTTTTCCCCATCCTGCCCAGTAGGATACTTAGAAACGTTACCCCCTCCCTTTTTCCAACAAAAAAACACTTTCTCACAGCATGAACGACAATGGACTAATCCCAGAGCCGTTTACCTGACATATCCCAACACAAGTGTCAGGCAGAGTCAGGCAATTACCGACAACTACACACACCTGCATACCTTTCCCTTCCCCATAGGGATAAAAGGCAGAGCACAAAAGCACACACCGAGCAAGGTCGATTGCACGAGGAAGGAGCCATTCCAGGATGGCAGTTTAAATGCATAAATGCAGAAGAACGTCGTCGACACATGAAAGGACGTCAAGGAGGGAGTTGCCCTTACCCTTTTCAAAGCAAAAACAAAGAGGTGATGGCTGGAAGGTTTAGAATGAATCTTAACCACTGGCATTGCTCAGGTCAACCCTCCAGACCATCGTTCTTCGCCTGCCAAGCCATTACAGAAGGGGAAAGACCATATGCAAATCAGACTTGGTCCCACTCCAAAAGGGGCAGTCCAGCCCAAACTGCTAGGTCACATCCCTTCTGCACGAGACCACAAGCATTCCCAAACATGTTTCGGCCTTGTTGGGCCTCATCAGTGAGGAGTAGCTTGGGTCTCTAGGCCCAGCAGACACGGGACCCATGTCTGGGCATACTGTCATGATTCCTGCCCCTAATGTCCCCAGCCCTCCAAGATGTCAGGCTGGAGCCAGGCCACGATCACCTACATGGCCCTCAAGGGCCTCTCCATCCCTCCAAAGACCAACTTGGAGTCAGACTTGGCGCTTGTGGCACCAGACTCACTCACTCCCATAGGATAACATTGGGGAATGGACTTGTAGTGCATTGATGGGGACAAGATGGATGCCCCCACATATTTCGGTACCCAGAACTGCATGTGCAGCCTAGTCTTTTGGGTATGGTTCAGCCCAGAGACACCTGGGATACCCAGAGTCTATTTAAGCCACACCCAGGCTGAGAAACATGCTTTGTGTTTTCTGCACCTGCAGCGTGACACTCACCATGTTCGGATCGGTCTCCAGTAGGCCTGCATCTTTCTTCTGCGCTTAGCTCCTGCAAGAACCAGAACACCGTTAGGAACAGCCTTACCTTGCGGTGCTTCTGCCCATCATTCATTGCTCCTTCTGTTCTGCGGGCATCTTCGGCGGTGTCATTCCCATCCCGGCATGCCGCTTCCTAAGGAAAAGGGAAAAGAACAGAAAAAAGGCATTGGTAAGTATTCAGCAAATCTTCGCTTATTTTTAAAGACTCTACGCGCTTCAGACGCTTACCTGAATCCCAGCCGCTCTGGGGGAACTCTGTCTCCGGAACTTCCCATCCATCTGCAAGAGGGAAAAGACACTCCAGGTTAGCGTGGAAACATCTAGAGGCGCCGCATACCGCACTTACTCACTGCATTTCTTCTTCATAACCAGCATCCACGCTGAAAACGTTGCAGCACCTAAAAGACACAGAAAAAGAACTCAGTTCAATACAAATACGAAAGGGTCGCATCGCGCATCGCGCTCTCACTCACCTTCAGCGCTACTCATCTCAGCAGCACGTCGCCATCCCCGGACGCCGGCCATCATCTAAGGAAGGAAAGGAACAAAGTGGGAGAACTGTTCAAAAGACTCATTATACTTACCTGTCGGACTCTTGCCAGTGAAGTAACTAGGCAGCAACGAGCCCACATCAATCAACGTGCCCCTGCGCTGAAAGCAGGACGGAGAGCACACTTTCCAAGAAAACAAGGTGAGCTGTGGATCAAAGGGAAGGGTTGGACCCCGGGGAAGAAGGGGTTCAAGCACACAGAGACAATAGGGAGTTAAACTCTACCAATCCTGTGTTTCAGGCCCAGTCTCCAGTCGAGTGGACTCCAGGGAAGGGTTCGAGGTCGTAAGAGGTCAGAACAGGCTGAGTGACGTCCCCGTGGATACCAGGTGAGCGTTACAGAAAACAAAGCCTCACATCAAAATCCACCTGGGTGTCATGGAAACATCAGAAACCAACAAGTTAGCCCGCATGTTGGGGCAACTACATTCCGAAATACATGCAGCCAGGCAGGAGACCAACACCCTGAGGAGAGAGCTGATAGTAGCGAAAGAATGCACTGATGATTTAAGCCGGCAACTTCTCCAGTCACAAGCAGGGCATGCACCATTGCCGGGAAGCGTGCCCTCGATGCCAGCACCATCAGCCAATCACGTTCAGATAACCCTTCCTGGGGCAGTTCCCTTGGCCCCGCTCGAACGATTTACGGGGGATCCCAAGAGGTTTGCAACGTTCATGAACCAGTGCCGCCTGCACTTCCTTTGTAGAGCAGGGGCCTTTCCGAATGACCAATCACAGGTCGCTTTTGTGCTATCCTACCTGAGTGGTAGCGCAGCAGACTGGTCTGTACCCTTTGTGGCCCAAGACGATCATTTGCTGCATGACTTCAGGGGCTTTCAGCAGGAGATGGAAAAGCTGTTTGCCCGTCGTACTCATGGGCAGGCATTAGACAACAAACTTCTGTCCCTACGCCAAGGGAATCAAGACCTATTAACATACATAGCCACGTTCAATAGACTCGTAGTTGAAGCAGAATGGCCAGTGGAGAAGAGAACCACGTTATTTCATCAGGGGTTGCGGGGGGAGCTCAAGGATGTTCTCGCACAAGTAGTGAACCCCCCGAAAGACTGCTCAGAATTCATTGACCTGGTTGTTCAACTGAATCATAGGTTGCAGGACCGAAGAGCAGATCGAACAAGACCAGACCCTCGCCCTATGTATGTGCATTCAAAGGACAATATTGCCCGCACAACGGAAGGTTCAGAAGAACCGATGCAAATCGGGGGGTCAGAGCCCCCTTGACTAAAGCGGAAAGAGATAAAAGGAGACAGCAGCAGTTAGGTCTGTACTGTGGAAGGTCAGGTCATTTCCTTAAAGAGTGCCCTGTGAAGCCACTGAGGGGGACGGTAGGGGCCATGGACAAGGAAGATACCATCAAGGAATCAGAAAACTCCCCAGCCCGGCAAGTGTAGGGATCCACTTGTCAAGCGAAGAAAGTGAACTACAGACCTCCCATTTTGCACTATCTGTGGTCTTGATCCATCATCAACAACCATCTCGGATGCACGCAGTAAGAGCGTACATTGACATTGGAGCCGTTGGGAATTACACCGACCAGGATCTTGCGGCAAAGATGTGGCTTCCGTTACGCCCTAAATCAACCACCGACACTGTTACCACTGTCGACGGCACGGAAATAGCTTCTGGTCTAGTATCCCAATGCACTGCAGCTGTAACCCTTCTGTGCCAGGATGGACACCAAGAATCTATCGTTTTCGACCTCATTAAGGCACCACAGTTCCGGTGGATTTTGGGAATGCCATGGTTGGTAGCTCACAATCCTCGAATCGATTGGCGAGCAAAAGAATTGGCCTTTCCCGGGACTTGCGCCCACACATGTTATCGCCAAGAGAAACAACCAATAGACACCAGAACCTGCACGCTTGTGACTGTGGCAATCGGCACCCTACCAAGTGAATACCAGGACTTTCAAGATGTCTTTCAGAAAGAACAGGCTAACACCCTGCTACCGCATAGACCATACGATTGCCAAATTGACCTGATACCCGGTACACAAATCCCTTGTGGGCGAATTTACGCACTCACAGAACCAGAAAAGCAGCACCTGAAGGCCTATCTTGACCAATACCTGGCCAACGGGTTCATCCGTCCCTCGAAGTCTCCAGCAGCTAGTCCTCTATTCTTCGTACCGAAAAAGGAAGGGGACTTGAGAACCTGCATCGACTATCGCGCACTGAAACAGATTACCGTAAAAAAACGCTACCCCCTGCCACTGATTGCTGAAATGCTTGATCAAGTCAAAGATGCCCAAATCTACACAAAACTAGGCCCGAGGGGGGCATATCACCTTGTTCGCGTAAAACAGGGGGGCAAATGAAATACCGCTTTTTGCACCAAATACGGCTTGTACGAATATCAAGTAATGCCCTTTGGCCTTTGCAACGCGCCTGTAGCATTTCAATACTTCATGAAAGATGTCCTATGGGAATTGGTTGATGTCTGGGCTCTAGTGTACATCGACGATATTCTAATATATTCCGCATCAAAGCAGGACCACGTTAAACACGTCCGATCCGTATTGGAGAAACTCAGTCAACACCAGCTGTACGCCAAGCTCGAAAAGTGCTCATTCTACGTCTCTGAGTTGGAATTCCTGGGCTTTATTCTCAGCCCAAATGGAATCCGAATGGATGTACACAAGGTAGATGCTATCCTGAATTGGCCATCCCCAAATTCATTGAAGGGGGTTCAAAGTATGCTGGGTTTTGCAAACTTCTACCGCCGGTTCATCCCAGGATTTTCGCAAATCGTGCATCCCATCACATCATTGCTAAGGAAAAGCAACAAAAAGTTCAAATGGACAACAACAGCAGAGGAAGCTTTCCAGGAACTCAAAGCAAGATTCACATCTGCCCCAATCTTACGCCACCCTTGCCCTCATCTCCCATACCTGGTGGAAACAGACACCTCAAGCATGGCTGTGGGAGCCGTCCTCTCACAAAAGGACCCCGAAACGGGCCAGTTACACCCTGTTACCTTCTGGTCGCGCAAATTCACACCCCCTGAATTCAATTATGCTATCACAGACAAAGAACTCCTGGCCGTTAAGTCAGCCTTTAAGGCATAGCGGCACTACGTCTTGGGTGCCAGACACTCAATCACCGTAATAACTGACCACCGGAACCTCCAGTACCTAAAAACGGCAGAGGCCCAATCCTCACGACAACTACGTTGGGCTCTTTTTTTTGCTGAATATGACTACGTGATTACATTTCGACCAGGGGTGAAAAACGGGAAGGCCGATGCCCTTTCCCATATGGGGGTGGAAGAGCAAGGGTATCAGACCCCTGACCCAATAGCAATCATCCCGAGTGACAAGCTCCTAGGAATCAGAGCAACCATAACTCAGAAAGAATTACATGAAGAAATCCAAAACCTGATGAGTCCGGAGCAATTACAAGCGCGGAGGGCACAAGGAGAACATTACATGATAAAAGATCAGTTGCCCTAATTCAGGAATCGTTTATTCTTACCAAACCAAGAACTACGAGAACAAATCATGTCCGGTTATCATGACTCCTTGATCGAGGGCCACCCCGGAAACACTAAAACCCTAGCCAAGGTAAAACGAAATTATTGGTGACCCACGTGGCATAAAGACATTATCCAATTCATCCTATCTTGTGGAGTGTGTGCTCAAAACAAGTCATCCAAACAGAAACCGACTGGGCTATTACAACCATTGGAAATCCCACCAGCACCCTAGCACACGTTGTCCCTCGATTTTATTACTGACTTACCACCCAGTCAAGGGTTTAATACTATTCTTGTGGTCGTGGACCAATTTTCCAAAATGGCACATTTCATTCCTCTTAAGGGGATCCCAAATGGTTCCACTCTGGCAAAGGTATTTCTTGAAGGCATCGTATGGCTCCATGGGTTTCCTTCAGTTTTAGTCTCAGACCGAGGTACTCAATTCGTATCTAACTTCTGGAGAAAATGCTGCTCTATGGCCCAGATCGACATCCGGCTATCTACCAGTCACCATCCCCAAACAGATGGTCAAACTGAGAGGACAAATCAGACGCTCGAGCAGTATCTGCGTTGCATGTTACACCAAGCTGAAGGAAGCTGGTTTGACATATTATGGATAGCTGAATATGCTTATAATAATTCCCTACACACCAGCACTGGGCAGACACCCTTTTATACCCTGTATGGCAGGCACCCACGTACTTCTGAGTTGGACGTTCCTACAACCCTGGAAATGCCAGCAGTCAAACCCTTGCACACAACCATTTCTCAAACCTTTAAAAGGGCAGCTGAACACCTACTTCAAGCTAAGAATCGCCAAAAGAAGTTTGCTGATCAACACCAAGCAAAGGCCCCCAACCACCAAGTGGGAGACAATGTCTTGCTGGCATCTAAACACGTGTCCATTAAAGGAACCCGAACGGTCTGTCCAAGATACCTGGGTCCATTCACCGTCACCTCCGTGATAAATCCTGTGATGGTCAGACTAGCTTTGCCGTCAAACATGCAGATTCATCCTGTGTTCCACGTGTCTCTCCTTAAACCTGTTCAACCCGGGACCCGGGTAGCAACGCCACCGCAGCCAGTAGTAGTCGCCGGGGAGCCAGAATTCAAAGTCAAGGACATCCTGGATTCAAAGTACGTCAGATCCAAATGATACTACTTAGTAGACTGGAAGGGGTATGGTCCACAAGACAGGACATGGGAGCCTTGTGAGTACATCCATGCACCTCGCTTGCTTAGACGATTTCATCAAAACCATCTAAACAAACCAGGGCCAGACAGAAGAGCCACCTTGAGAGGGGCCTTGGGGGGGAGTGCTGTCATGATTCCTGCCCTTCATGTCCCCAGCCCTCCAAGATGTCAGGCTGGAGCCAGGCCATTACAGAAGGAAGGGGAAAGACCATATGCAAATCAGACTTGGTCCCACCCCAAAAGGGGCAGCCCAGCCCGAACTGCTAGGTCACATCCCTTCTGCATTTATTTATTTATTTATTTATTCGCATTTGTTGAGCGCACAGGCAGCCCGGTGGGCATCGTGGCGCTTGTTACAGATATGAAAATGACGTGTTGTACATACAATGAAGTCATTACTTAGTTGCAAGAGAAGAGTAGTAGCTACAGGAGTGCATGAGACCACAAGCATCCCCAAACATGTTTCGGCCTTGTTGGGCCTCATCAGTGAGGAGTAGCTTGGGTCTCTAGGCCCAGCAGGCACAGGACCCACGTCTGGGCATACTGTCATGATTCCTGCCCCTCATGTCCGCAGCCCTCCAAGATGTCAGGCTGGAGCCAGGCCACGATCACCTACATGGCCCTCAAGGGCCTCTCCATCCCTCCAAAGACCCACTTGGAGTCAGACTTGGCGCTTGTGGCACCAGACTCACTCACTCCCATAGGATAACATTGGGGAATGGACTTGTAGTGCATTGATGGGGACAAGATGGATGCCCCCACATATTTAGGTTCCCAGAACTGCATGTGCAGTCTAGTCTTTTGAGTGTGGTTCAGCTCAGAGACACCTGGGATACCCAGAGACTATTTAAGCCACGCCCAGGCTGAGAAACATGCTTTGTGTTTTCTGCACCTGCAGCGTGACACTCACTGTGTTCGGATCGGTCTCCAGTAGGCCTGCATCTTTCTTCTGCGCTCAGCTCCTGCAAGAACAAGAACACCGTTAGGAACAGCCTTACCTTGCAGCCCATCATTCATCGCTCCTTTTGTTCTGCGGGCATCTTTGGCGGTGTCATTCCCATCTCGGCACGCTGCTTCCTAAAGAAAAGGGAAAAGAACAGAAAAAAGGCACTAGTAAGAATTCAGCAAATCTTCGCTTATTTTTAAAGACTGTACGAGCTTCAAACTCTTACCTGAATCCCAGCCGCTCTGGGGGAACTATGTCTCTGGAACTTCTCATCCATCTGCAAGAGGGAAAACACACTCCAGGTTAGTGTGGAAACATCTAGAGGCTCTGCATACCGCGCTTACTCACCGCATTTCTTCTTCATAACCGGCATCCACGCTGAAAACGTCGCGGCACCTAAAAGACACAGAAAAAGAACTCAGTTCAATACAAATACGAAAGAGTCGCATCGCGCATCGCGCTCTCACTCACCTTCAGCGCTACTCATCTCAGCAGCATGTCGCCATCCCCGGACGCCGGCCCTCATCTAAGGAAGGAAAGGAACAAAGTTAGAGAACTGTTCAAAAGACTCATTATACTTACCTGTCGGACTCTTGCCAGTGAAGTAACTAGGCAACAACGAGCATGCATCAATCCACGTGCCCCTGCGCTGAAAGCAGGACAGAGAGCACACTTTCCAAGAAAACAAGGTGAGCTGTGGATCAAAGGGAAGGGTTGGGCCCCGGGGAAGAAGGGGTTCAAGCACACAGAGACAATAGGGAGTTAAACTCTACCAATCCTTTGTTTCAGGCCCAGTCTCCAGTCGAGTAGACTCCAGGGAAGGGTTCGAGGTCGTAAGAGGTCAGAACAGGCTGAGTGACATCCCCGTGGATACCAGGTGAGCGTTACAAATACCCGTCCCACTCGGGGTGACATAGCAAAAACAAAGAGGTGATGGCTGGAACTGTTAGGCTCAAGGTTGCAGTGGCAACAGTAAGAAGATAAGTAGACATGAAGTCTTTCGTGAACACATTGGTACCAGGGATAGAGTTGTCCGGTGCCACGTGGGCATCCAGTTGAAGGTCTCTGGCTGGTATCCTTCTTATGAACAAAGATACTGTATTCAAAATTGGGAAGAAAGAAAACTACAAGTACCAAGAGGCCAAAGGGAAGGCCGGTATAGAGAGTTAAGGTGGTCATACAAGGGTCAAGCCAAATCCCTTGTACAATCAAAAGTCCTTAACCCATTGCCGAAGTTTTGACATTGTGAAACAGGCGTTTGCGTCCGGTTGACGGAAACGCAGTGCGAACTGTGAATGTGTGAAAAACGCGCTTGCCATAGGCAAACAGAGTGACCCAGCGAGAAGAGATCACCCTTCGGAAGACTGTTTGGATTGGCAAATGCTCTGGAAGGTCTGAGCCCGGATGAGGGGGACCTCACTTCAACGAAGGGGTTGTTTTAAAAGACATTAAGACTTTTTGAATATTAAAACTGTGCAAAGCCTGACTGAGGGCTTTAGAGAAAGTCCGACTGTGGGCTGAGACCCAGGCTTAGGTAAAGGGAAGAACGTAAGGGGTCTACAAGGAATTGGTGTAGAAACTGAACTATTATTTTGTCAAATGTGAACCAGGCTGACGGATGCATGCAAATTAGGGAGAGCATGAATACACCTGTGAACACTGCGATGGCAAGTATAAACCCGACTGAGGGATGTCCACAGTGAGTGGTTGGTATGAACCTGACTGAGGGAGGCTGACTACTGAGAGAAGGATCGGAGCCCGACTGAGGGGGATCCAAGGGTGAAGGGTAATCACCTAACGTAAAGGTTAACAGAAGAAACGTGTGTTCTGTTGTTTTAGCGTATCAGGCCTTCTAAAGCAAGAGACTGCAGAAGAAAGAGACTTGGGCACAGAAGGCCCTCATACTGATAAAAGGAACTGCAAGCTTGTGCCGGAGAAGCCCAGGAGTATGCTCTGCTCGGGAGTCCCACTTTGTTCCGTGCTAAAACATGGAGATTTGAGACCCTGGCCATAAGATCCTGATTTATCATTTTGTGAACACTTCTTTCTTTTCTTTTGAACATTATCCTACACTAATTTGCAACATAGCAGTAAGGATTGGCAATAGCTTTCTTAGTATAGGCCCTTTTATTTGAATAGACTCCACTTGGACGGTATTCTTATTATTTGATGGTCGTAGCTTGCTCCCATCTTTGATTTAGTTTTAGATTAGGTGTTTATCTCACCCACTTTACAGTTTAATAAACACTCTTGAACTGTGATCACTTGTCTCTGTCTTACTTTGATGCCATGCCTTTCTTACACAACACAAGGGTGAGGCAGAGTCAGCAATTACTGATAATTACACACACCCGACTCTCATCACACTTCCCCACATGGATAAAAGGCGGGGCATGAAAGCACACTCTGAGCAAGGCAAAATACACAATGAAACAGCAGTTCCGAGATGGCAGTATAACACGAGGGGAAAGGCAGCAAGACGAGAAAGGGTTGCAAGGAGGGAATTGCCCTTGGCCTTTTCAGAGGAATAAAACCACTAGTATCATGAGCCCTTGAGAATAAGAAAAATAAGACCAGGAATTAAAGCTGAAGAAAGGTGCATTGTGTGTCGAAGGTACCCGGGGCCCTCCCGCATTGATAGCCAAAGCTGGGAGGAGCGATCCGCTGGGGTACTGTTCTTGGCTCCTACAACAAAGCTGCTCCAGTAAAGCCAGCATAGCCGGTGAGTCAGGGAAACTTATAGCAGACCGGTCTGTGTTAGAACCAAGGTTGCAAGCAGCAACATTGTATGAAGTGATCTCCAAAGAACCGAGTGTTCGGTGTATGTGATGAGTGACACGAATATAAATGAATATCCATGGAGTGACTGAACCAAGGTAGATGCCATACACAGAGTGGTCTGGCACCATGTGGGTGCTCATTAAAAGGTCTATGTTAGGCATTCAACTGAGAGTGTAAAATTGTGAACTTTGAAATCAAAGTGGTCCTACAACGGGTCAAGCCAAACCCTGTGCACATTCGAAAGTCTTCCATAGCTAATACGAACTGTAATTGGTCCGAACCCGGCTGAGGGAGACTAATTGTGTAAAAGGTATCTGAGCCCAGCTGAGGGGGATGCGGGGTGAACCGTGAGTCACCCAAGAAAAGATATTCTATAAGCATTGGAGAAGAGTATCTGAGCCCAGAAGTGGGGGATCCAAACTAAGGATTGTGGTAAAAAAAGGGGTCTGAGTCCGGGTCAGGGGGATCCAGGTTGAAGAGTGAATCGCCGGACTTGAATGTTTGTAAAGCAACTTTTCATTGTTTTGGTATATCAGGCACTCTGGATCAAGAGACTTTAATAACTTAAGAGACTTGGGCACAGAAGTCCTGATGTTGGTATTGGAACTGTCTCCTCATGCCGGCGAAGCCCAAGAGTGTGCTATGCTCAAGTTCACCACCTTGTCCTGTGCTGAAAACGTGGGGAATGGAGGCCAATGGCCTGAACATCCTGACTTACCATTTTGTGAAGCTTCTTTCTTTTTCATCAACATTTCCCCACACTATTTGAAGTATAGGCCCTTTTATTTTGACGAGACTACACTAGGACTGTGTTATTATTTGATGGTCGTAGCTTGCTCCCATCTTTAGATTTCGGTTTAGGTAGGTGTTTATCACACCCTTGATAAAGTTCAATAAACACCCTTGAACTGTAGTCACTTGTGTCTGTCTTACTTTGATACCATGCCTTCCTTACACCCACCCCATATTAAATACAACATAGCCTTTTGAACCATAACATAATGAACTTAGAGCTATGTTCTGTTCCAAAAAGCTATATTTTTTTTATTTTAAAAAAGTGGGGAAGTGATGGAGGCAATCTGCCTGGGTGGTACTGGCTGTGGTGCTAGTAAGCACATAGCAACCTGCTGAGGGGCATTGTCCATGTTCTTGGGCAGACAAAGAAAAGAAATGGTAGGCCAAGGGGGCTGAGGTAAGGTCAGGCTACGTCTTCCAGATAAAGCCAAATGAGGATGATGAGTGGCACAGATGGTGGTGAGGCCAATGACCGGGTCACTTATGCTAGGACCGACCTATGTTTTCAGGTAAGTAGCAATGGGGAAGGCAAAGGATTTAATGAGCACCTGTGATGCATCTATTAAGTGTGACCCGGGTAAGGAGAGGAATGGTGGGGGGCTCTTTGAGCGGCGTTCCTGTGATGAGATGGAACCCTGCTCCCCCCTCACTGTCCATACTTGCTTGTATGGCCCGGCAATTGGTCAATGGAGGATTGCCATGTCACTCCCCTGAAACTTAGGGAAACTGAAAGAAATGCTGAGTGGCACATCCATCTTTTATTAGTACAGGCAAGACTTAAGATGTCAATAATATCCGTATAGGCAAGGACCTTTTTGTGACAGCTGGAAAACATAAAGAACTCAAGATTGTTATCAACTTCACCAGCCCTATGAATCCCAGTCAAACTTCCTTATTTCATTTTATTAAAGGAATTAGAGACCCATTCTCCAAAAAGAGATCATAATGGGACTCGAGTCCCAGTAAATAGAGAGATGTCCCATCAAAAAGAGGTCATTACAAATAATTGAGTAGGGGTCCCATCTAGCTTCTGTATTACGACTTCAAGGGCTCTTAAAGACCTGTTTGGGGTATTTAATAAACTGTGGAAAGAACACATTAATGCCTAGAACTTCTAAATCCAGTTCCACCAAAATAAAAGGAGCTGTCTGTGTGAGGAAACACCCCTCTATCAACAATGTTGCCACAGAGGTTGATGCAAATACATTTAATGACATACTTCCCCTGCAAAGTATTGCAAAAATGCTGGCAGAGCTGCATGCAATGATTAATAATCAGACACAATTGTTATTTAAGGATGAGAGTGAAACAATGGAGCTGATGGGAATAGATTCGGTTGACAATGGTCTGTTTACAGCTCAATCTGCAGAGATAAGAACCCACATTTACTCAGCAGACAGACACATCTACTCATTATTCAATGCAAACAGCTTGTTCCATGCATCCAAAGGGAGATTAAAAAGCAAGTCATGGAAGCGAAGAACTACAAAACAATCTTTGGAAATTAAAGTTTATAAAATATAATATTCAAGTAGCTCTGACATAATCAGAACAATTGACTTCAATGTCGTCTTTGCCAAAATATCGTACAGGAAGTGTTACGCTTGATTTAAAATTAACTAATATAGCAGCAGTGGCAGCAGACAATTCTAGAACATAATTCTCAATTGAACCTATAATCAGCAAGGGGTCCACAATGATCGAAAAGAAGCATTGCCATTTTAAATGCGATGGACTGGTAAATCAGGGTATGAATGCATGATATGATATGATGTGGAATTTATAAAACGCATGTACACAAGTTTTTTCTAAGTGTAGCAAGACAAGGAGGGGGACAAAATAATTATCTTACTAGGCCTTGTGTCATTCAGATCGTGCAAGTGCAGGGACGACGGAAGGGGAGTAGCGCCAGGGGGCAGGGGGAAGTGCAGTTAACTCACAAGTGCAGCCATCGGGTGCCTCATAAGTGCAGAGAGAAGGGACTGTACGGCTGCAGATACAGACCCTTAAGCGCTGGGGAGCCCAGAGGCAGTGCAAGGGCAACTGGGCATGCAGGAGACTGGGCCTGAGTTCAGAGGGTGATCAGGGTGCAAGCAGTCAGGTACATCAGCAGGGGAGAGGAAGGGAGAAAGTGGAAGTGAAAAGGAACCAGAGGTGGTTCTGCTCAAGTATGAGAGAGGCAGGGAGGCTGTTCCAGAGGGAGGTCCCCCCAGCCGAGGAGTTGGATCTGCCCCAAACTCTCAGCTTGGTGAAGCGTCCGACCCTCAGAGAGTTGGAGGTGGATGAGCAGAGACCTTGAGAAGGAAGAGGTTTTGGAAGAGAAAGTTGGAGGTAGAGACGTCCCAAGCACCAGAAAGCCTTGTGGACGATGCAGAGGGTCTTGAACTTGAGCCTTGCAGCCAAGGGGAGCCAGTGAAGAGATTTCAGAGCTGGAGAAATATGATCCCTGGGTTTAAGAACAAGGACAAGTCTTGCAGTCCTGTTCTGGATATGTTGTAAAGGTTGAAGAGTAGAGGCAGGAACATTTAGAACAAGGCTGTTGCAATAGTCCAACCTAGAGATGACCAGAGCTCTGGAGACATTGAGTTTCTGGGGGAAAATGAGAAAAGGAAGAACACCTCTGAGGAGGTGCAGCTGATAGTTTGACTTCTTAGAGACATCAGAGATGTGAGGAGAGAAGGAGAGGGTGAAATTGAATGATGACACCAAGGTTCTTAGCCTCACGGGTAGGAGCAGGAAGAGGGCCCAGAGTGGGTGGCCAGAGAGAGAGAGGGGAAAGGAGGGAGCGGGTGTCCCAATGAGAAGTATCTCAGTCTTACTGGCATTAAGTCAGAGATCATTGATGGCACACCATTCCTAAATTGCGGCCAGACATTCTAGTATGAGAGAAGAAGCAGAGGTGGCTGAGGGGACCCAGACAGAGAGCCAAGTGTCATCCGTATAACAGTGAACATTTTAGCAGAAAGTAGAGATGCAGTGGGTAAGAGGTGCCAGGTAGCGGTAAAAGAGCCAGGGAGAGAGGTTAGATCCCTGGGGAGCACCATAAGTAGAGAGAGAGATAGAAGAGAGGAAAGACCCTAATTGTACCTGAGACGGTCAATCAGTGAGAAAGGAGGTCAACCAGGCCAGGGCCTGATCAGTATTACCAAGGTTGTCGCTGAGATGATTGAGCAAGATGGCATGGTTGACTGTGTCAGAGGATAGATCGAGGAGAATGCAGACAGAAGGGAGATTAAATTCAAGATTGGAGAGCAAGTCTTTACAGGTGTTCAGGAGAGCAGTTTCTGTGATTCTGGCAACTCTGCAGCCAGTCTGGTGATCATGGAGGCAACCAACAGATGCAGTAAGTAGATTAAGCTGGGAGATTTCCAGCTTTTCCAAGAGTTTGCCCAGGAAAGGAATAATGGGGATCAGGCGATAGTTAGCCGGAGAGGAAGGATCGGCCGAAGGCTTATTTAGAAGGGGGTGCAAAGGAAAGTGCTTAAGGGGGAGCAGAATGTTCCAGTGGCAAAGGAGTGATTGCAGATATCGGTCAAGGCTGGAGCAAGGGTGTCGATGTGGTCCTTAATGGTTCTGGATGAGCAGGGGAGAACCTGCTTTGATGAGACTTTCATAGATCGGACTTGTCTAGAAACAGCTGATATAATACTTTTACCAATTGATTTATTTTGGATCTGTGTTCTGTGGCATGGGAATCTCCCTCTCCGGGGCATATTTTCTTCACAAGTCTCAATATTGGTTGCCCTCTCCCTGAGCCGCCACAGGAGACAGCCCTTTGCTGATTGCCAGCCCCAATCTGTCAGAACTCTGCACCAGAGCTATCAGAGGAGATGTTCTACCCAATTCTCAACTCACCACCCCACTTGTGACTCAATATCGATCAATAATTGATGCCTAGTACAAAAAAATAAGTAATTTTTACATACCCAGGGATGGCTCCTATTTTGGTGTATCAAGTGGAGGACAATTTAAAATGCACTACATCCAAATGTTAATGAGATGAAAAAGTCATTACATAAGCAAAACATCTTTGTAAGTTGTGACATCAAAATATGCAAAATTTTGAATGGAATGAGAGAGGAGCGTGGGAGAACTATGAGAAGATTGAGACTCAGTCCCATAATTTGTAAAGATGCCATTCTCCAGTGTAACACCTTACCTGAGATGGCATTGGCAGGAACATCGTGGACCCCTCACTACATCCACCAGACTGCTCACCTCTAATGTAAATGTGCAGAGGATGCTGTCAGGTGAAGGAAAAGGGCTGGGACATCGATTCAACAAAATGCCTGGAGTAGCAGAAGTGACATCACACAACTGATGACATCACCAGAAGTGATGCCACATGACCTTTGACCCGGATGGCATCCTTTCCTCTTTAATCCTGGTGACATCACAGGAGGTGGCTTGTAGGTGCACAAAAAAAAGCATAAATGTACAATTTCTAAAATACCAAATAGTTACTAAAGCAGACAGGAATATTTTAGACATCAACCACATTTTAACAAGAGTGCTTTCTTCATAAGCCATGGATGGGGCGATAATATGTTAGGGTTAGACCCAATAGAATCAAAATAGGCTGAGGTACTGTCATAGATATGCCACTGCAGCACTCTATGGCCAGCTACTTCCATATTATGCCATTTATAGCTGCATGTCAGGTGTTGTCATTATATGATAAGTAGAGCCCCTACATTGCTAGTTGCTGAGATAATACAGTATCCAAACATCCAAGTCACCAACAGTGCACAGGAGCATTAATGCTTTATTTAATGATAATGATTTGTTATTTATATAGAGCTTTCACCAAAACCCTATGCATAGCACATATTTATATACAATTATCACCCCGACTGAAGTTGGTAATCATTTAGCAACCTTGGAAGAATGAAAGGCTGAATTGGGTTTCACGGGATTAAAACCTGCGACCTGCAGATCACACATAGATTGAAGCAGTGAGCACTCAAACTGCTGAGCTATCTTACCGCTTTGCTATCAAAAATGCAATACCACGGTATGACATACCTTGACTGGCTGCACCAAAATGCCAATCTCACCATGTGATAACACTTCTCATGCTTATTTTATCATAGATGCCCAGAAAAATGTACAATGCTACAGTAAGGCAAAGCTAGATTGGCTGCATCAAAATACCAGTCTAGCCAGGTAATTACACTAATCATGATTGCTTTATCAGAGATGCCCAGTAAAAACAATGGCAAGACACAGAAAGAAATGGCTAGGCTAGCTGAACCAAAATGCTATTCCAACTAATTGCACTTATGATGCTTACTTCATTATATATGGCCAGAACATTATGCCATGACACAGTAAGAAATGGTTACACTGACTGCACCCAGTCCACCACTAATAACACATATCATGCCTGCTTTATCATTGAGGACCCCTCTCCTGCCCCGCCCTGCCCCCACACCCACGATCCTCCTCCAGCCCCCAAAATCAGCTTCTCGCCCCAGCATTACCTCCACATCTCTCTTCTTTGTCCCAGAACTTATGTATGAGGCAAGGTGCTACATAGGCAGGTACTGGGATGAGGAAGAGTAGGTCTATGAATGTAGGAGATTTGGGTGGTGCAACTTGTCGGATGGTGCAAATTATAACTAGGCCAGGAACCGTAATGTAGGCTCCTGCAGAAGAGGTGATAGTGTGTATGTAAGACACTGATATGAGACAGCATTGAGAATTCATACAAACCAGAGTGTAGGGGTAACCTGGGATTTACCCTTTTATGGTGGTGCACATTTGTAGGCAGTATAGGGACTAACACTTAACTTTAACAATTATTAATCTACTAATTACTAATGTTAACCCGTAACCCATTAATACAATTAGTGTTTAGAATGGGACAGCTGAGTCCATAGCACTTTGTGCAAATCAGTGGTGTAAACTTAGGGTGAAAACCGGAGTGCAGCTGGGACTACAGACAGAGGCTCTGCCATGCTGCTTCGAAAGCAAATGCAGGAATAAAAACTGATTTTGCGATGGGGATGTGAGCTGAGGAATGTGAAAACTCATGTTGTTCAAAACAATCCATTGAGTTAAACAGCGCAGGAAGCCATAATAGATAATGGTACATATTGCTTCCTCACAAAATGCTCATTGAACCAAACTCTGCTTAAAGGTGACAGGGTTGAAACACATGGTAGCATTCTGGAAGTTTGCAGGAGGTGTGGCTATCCAGAGGAGCTAGCTGATTCACATCTGACATCACAGTCAGGGGCAGACAGCTCTTACACTTTCTGTAGGGGGATATACGTGCAGTGGGAAGCTGGAAAAGGAGGCTTTAAAAAGAAGACACAGAGTGAAAAGGGGGATTTGGGGTTTTGGTGGCAGCAAGAGGAGGCAGACAGACCAGGGTTGACCATGGTAAAGAGGCTTTTCCTGCAGAAGAGAAAAGGACAGAGAAAAGGGGGGAATTCGAAGGTGGGCTGTGACGGAAGGCACAGAGCCTGTCCTTCGCTGGCTCTGCAAGCAAGATCCCTCAAGCATCTTGGTCAGTATATCAGTAACAAAGTGACGAAATTACATCATGTTTGTGTGTGATAGAATATAGCTGGAGGGAGTTTTGCGTGTGAGCAATCAGTTGCATGTTGCTGAAAAGCTTTGAAAGTAGGTCAAGGCTCACCTGCCAAACCTCTTGTGGGAGGTTTTGTTAAAAAAAGGGTTTCAGGACACTTTCACATGTATTAATCTGTGTGGAATGCAGATGACAATGGGCCTCATTACGACCCTGGCGGAAATCCAAAAACGATGGCGGAAATGCAATACCGCCATCGAATAGCGCTCGGTGCGACTATGACCCGTCACCGCAAAGTACGAAGCCATTAGCGACACCGTAGTGAACGCCAACGCTAACTGCACCAAGCACGCGCGCGCGCGCCATGCCAAACCGTAAATACCACCATGGCGCAACGGTACGCGAATTCCGACCCTAGCGGACATGTACCTAACGCCATCAAGCACGGCGGAAAGCACCATACCGCCATGGTGAGAAGTACGGCATCGCGAATCAACCGTAAACGGCCCCACTGAGTGCCTGTACTCCACTCCCTGTCCACATTGCACAACCCGTGGCAGGCGCAATGTACTCACACAATGCAACCAGTGAAATCCACAATTCACCCATGCATGCCAACGTAGAAATGCATGCAGGGGCTCAAAGCGCCCCGTGAGTGGGCATCCATGTACGGCATGCCACCATAGCCGTACTGATGCAGCACAGGCATGTGAAGGTACAATACATCAAAATGAAAATCAAGAACACATGACACAAAACAACAGTAGTCCCCCATCGCTTGCCACCAGCGCAAGGCAACATCCAAAACAGCATCCTGAGGGGGACTGCACCAGCCCTGTACTCTTGCCAGTAAACAAACCAACCATCAGCAGAAGCATGTACCACACAAGTTGGCAGAGTGACTGAGCAGCCAGGCTCATCCCAAGAGGGGCCGATGGGAGCTGCAGGGCACAGATGGCATGAATACAGAAGCTATTCCAATGGACATGACCCCAGTCCCCCTCCAACAAACGCACGCAAACACAGGCACCTGTGACCAGCCACATTCTGAACATCCCATCATTCCACCAATCGACCTGGCTGACAGGCACCAGTCGGCCAAAAGCCAATCCCCCGCCCCTGAACAGCACATCATGTAAACAGTCACAATGGCAGCCCCTATCCGTGACCATACTGTGCTACGTAGGCAAACGCGGCCAGTACAGTACCACACAACTCAACTCAGAAGGCGGAACACAATGCAGATCATCTCGCAATACATACCGCCACAAATCGAAAATCGCTACATCACCTGCAAAGAATAACGCAACACGCCAAATATCGGAATACAATTTAAATGCACATCCAAATGACAAAGGCCTCACAGCAATTTGCAAAATAACACCAAAACATCCATCATCACCGAGGGCTGCATCTGCAATAATTGACCAGCTTCCACTTGTGTGACGCCCTGTACCATCATGGCACACAGGGCCTACATCAACGTTCCAAAAGGCAACATGGAAGCGGCAAGAACCGCAGGTCCGTCCCATGAGGCAGGCACTAGTCCAGCTGAAAGGCCGAAATGTTGCACCTAGCCACCAGTACAGCGCAAGGGCATGTGGCCCATTGGCGATCGTCCCATAAGATCGTAATGCTGCTCCACTGATTCACCCGAAGCTGCAGGTGTCGAGAGTAAAAAACATCTGGAGGAGTGGCGTACAGATGGCATCTGCAATAGGGCAGCAGATACCTGTCACCCAAATGAAACACAAATTAACCGATTGCATTACGGGACTCATGATGCATAACAATCTTCATTCAACACACCAAATCCAGACCCATATGCATGCTAGCCCACTCCAAAGGAATATACACACCCCTAAATCAGTATCGATTCATAACGAAATCAATCGAGGTAAATACACCATTGGCAACGTCGGTTACTGTGCATGCGTCCGTCAAGACAGAACACATGACATGGGATTAGTAACGTGCCTAGACACAAGTGTATGAAGGCGCGTCGAGACAGGGAGGATCCGACAAGGGCAGATAGACGTAAGTCCCACTATGGCAGCCTTGCATCACATAGCGCAGGGGAAGGGGATTGATTCAAAAAACCCATGTACATGGCAGACCCTAAATGGAATCATCTGTCCATGCATCCATTCATCATTCCCTCATCCCGCAATGAAAACGCATGAATATTCACTCACATAATATTTGAAACTTCCATCGCGTCTGTGCGTAATGCAGTCTGCAAAAACCACTGTGCTCCTGGCCGGATCTGTAGTGTTGTGAAGCAAGATGGATTTGGGAACGTCCTGCCTTATCGTCCACTACGCCATTGCGCATCCCATTCAATTCATATCATTCATTGCTTGCTCGTTATGGGCCCTGTCCCAAGGTCATTCAACAATAGAACGTTACATTTCCAGGCAGACCTGTGGGCGTCTCCTCACCGCTACTTCGAAACCAAAAATGCTGGCCTTCGAATTCCACACTTGCAACATTACGTCGAAAAGGCTTCTGTGAACGCTTGCATTCACAATTACATCAATGTAGTGCGGCTGTGTGTCATAATGCTAACTGGCTGCAATCACAAATGGGACGCCACGCCCGTCGGTGAAGTTCGTTACTGTGCTGCATGAGGGTCGGCCATCGATCGAGCCCTACATACCACTGACTCTTCACAGGTATGTAAGCGGCTGCAATTATAGCATGTGTAACAATGGGAGCATAGCATGAAAATCAGTCAAAGTACATCACACTGCCATCGGGATTTGATACATGATTCCTATCCCAAGATGCCATGCGGCCAAATGCAGCCTTACGTGCGGGACGTGCTCGGCCAGAAGGGATTGCATCTGCCACAGATTCATTCAATCAGCACAGGTGGAGGCCATACAGGCCGACAGCACATATATAGCAGACCCAAACCCCTCCCACAACCACTCGCACTCCAAAATGCTACCGGCAGGACTAGCGATGTTGGCCCTGGGGGACCAGATAGCACTGCAAGTGCTACAACTACAAGAAGACGACGAACAACAACAGGTACAACAACCGGGCGCACAGGGGAGACGGAGGAGAAGGAGGAGGAGGAGGGCAAGGCAGGGTCAGCAAGGCCCACAAGCACTGCCACTACCACCACGCAGGCGGCCCGCAATCCCACGCCTCCGAGCTGATCCGTTCAACCTCACTGCTGAGCAGATCCACACCCTCTACCGTTTGGACCGGGACACCATAATCGCCATTGTGGACATGACACATGCTGACCTCGTGAGCATGATAGATAGCCCAACCGCCATCCCACCCCTACTGAAGGTGGTGTCTGTACTCCACTTCCTGGCCACAGGCACCTACCAGCACACAGTCGGACAGTTGCATGGCATCTCACAGCCACTGTTCTCACGGACACTCTTCCAAGTGCACGATGCCCTCCTGAAGCACGCCGACGACCACATCACACTACCACGCACGTACCAGGAGATTACCAACGCAAAAGTGGGATTCCATGCACTTGGCGGCATCCCGGGTTGCATTGGTGCCATCGACTGCACCCATGTTGAATTGGTTGTCCCACATGCCATGGAGGTCCAGTACCGCAACCGCAAACAATATCATTCGATCAATGTGCAAATGGTGTGTGACTCCAACAAGATCTTTATGCATTGTAGTGCCAGATTTCCAGGATCTACCCATGATTCTATGGTCCTGAGGAACACAAGAATACCACGCTACATGGAGCGACACGCAGGGCACAGATCCTGGCTACTCGGTGAGTCTCATTCCATGCATGACATCGTGGCCCATTTGATGCGTCAATGACCTTGCAGGAAGGGGGGGGGGCTACTTAGCACTATCATTCCACTGACACCCTTTATTCGTCTCATACAGGTGATGCCGGGTATCCACTGAAGAGATGGCTCCTTACACCAATCCGGAACCCACAGAACCAGCATGAGGAGGACTACAACCATGCCCACTCACGTACCCGTGTGGTCATTGAACAGGCATTCGGCCTACTGAAGGCTCGTTTCCGCAGCCTCAGCAGGTCTGGCGGGGCACTCATGTACAGCCATGAGAAGGTATCTAAGATGGTCATGGTATGTGTCATGCTGCACAACATGTGCATACGTAGGAATGTGCCCATGCCCCCTGACGCTGTACTGCATGCACCTGAAGATGATAATGATGAGGGTGGGGATGTGGAGGCACCTCAAGGAGTCCATGAGGCACAGGATGCACGTGCAATCCGACAGAGCATCATAGATGCATGCTTCTAGCAACCACGCATGGTGCCTATTACATGGAAAGGGGACCTGTGGCACTGTGTGTGTGTAGTACGGGCACATTGTGGACTGTACGCCTATGAGGGCCTCGTACGCAAATATCAATGTCCACACATGTCATTGGATGATAATGAAGTACTGTATTGTTGATGTGATTTGATTTATACACCCTATGGACCCGCCACCCAGTAAAGCCCAACACACCCCCTCCACCCTACTACCTCCCCCCCCAACACCAGTGTCCAAATATGCATGCTGTCCGTGGGTAGACGCTATTGCAAGCCCCCTCTACGGGTATCAGGGGCACCCCTGCCCGTGGAGCGCAGGTTCCTGCCAGATCTGCGTTGGGGGCTGCCCTGGACGGAACCTGCCACGGATGATGACTCTGCCTGCTCGCGTCCATGCATGTCTCTGAGGGTTTGTGAGAGCTCCGAGAGCACACGGCGCACAGCAGCAAGTTCAGCACAGACGTCTTTGGACGTCGCATGCAGTTCCCCCCTCAGGCTCTCGGTGCTTTTCTCCATTTGTGCTCTCAGGCTCTCGGTGCTTCTCTCCATTTGTGCTCTCAGGCTCTCGGTGCTTCTCTCCATTTCTCCCCTGAGGCTCTCACTGCTTTTCTCTATTTGTGCCCTGAGTGTCTCGGTGGATGTTTCCATGGCTGCCCTGGAACCCCCGCATTCATTTGCATGGTCCTTGAGTAGCGTGGACACTTCCTGCTGTTGCTCGATCAGCAGGTCGAGGGACTGTTGCCTCTGCTGGGCCATGGACATTTGCGGTGGTGTGACAGGGGGGCTGCTCAACACATGTTGGCTTGGCACGGGACTTGTGGGGGTTGGCCAGTCGTCGTCTTCAGGGTGCCCCTGCGTGGTTTCGTCATGGTGTAGGGGATGGGACATGCAGGGGGATTGGGAAAGGTCATGGATGGTACCTACGTCGCCAGCACTGTTTTCCGTGTCGGAGCATGCTGGCATGACAGCTGTGTCACCTATGGTGCTGCTACCAGCAGAGGCAGTGCCATCAGATACGTTCTTTGGGGGGACCTGTGGTGCTGGGGTTGTGGACTTGCTGGCTACTGGGGTGCCTGTTGCAGTCCCCTCCAGTGTGCTGCCACTTGATTCCTGCTGCTGCCGTGTCTTGATCCTTGCACCTGAGGTGGAGGCTCTTGGGACGTTGGTCCTGGCCCTCTTTGCAGGCGTGCTGGTCGGGGTGTCCTGCAGCTCGTCGTTGGTATCGGACCCTGTGGTGGAGTAAAGAGGGGCGAGCGTTAGTTATGGGTCTGTGGGATTTGGAATGGCAACGTATCATATGCATTGGGGTGGTACATGAGGGTGATTTGGGACTGGGCCTTGGAGGTGGTCTCATTTTCGTGTGGATTGAGGATGCATTCATTTGGCTGCCTGCAGTTAGGGGGTGCATGCTGCACATGTAGGGGTTGTTTATGGCATCTTGATTAATTTGTTTATTCTTTCTGACTTTTAGAGGGCGCTGTCAGGGCAAAGTATGTATTGCACTATGGGGTCACATGGTACTGCACATGTTCGTGCTTTGTGGATTTCGCATTGTTACTCTTGACCAACCTACCTGATTCTCCGGATGTCGGCACTCCTTTCTCCATCCCTCCGACTCCCTCTATGCTCTCCATTCCTATGGTGGAGGCGCAGATCTCCTCCCAGGGGGTCAACTTGATGGGCGACTCTGATCCCCCCCCGGTAGCTGTGGCGATGTTCCTGTTCGCAGAAAGTATGCTGCGTACGCGAATCCGCAGGTCGTCCCACCGCTTGCGACATTGCTGTGGCGTGCGGGGTGTTGTCCCCACCGCACTTACGCGCTGTGCCACCAGGGCCCATATGGCCTTCTTGTTGGCAAGGGCCGTCCTGGTCATTTGACTGGAGAAGACGACGGCGCCATTTTCCTGCAGGGTCTCGGTCAGCACGGTCAGTTCCTCTCGGGAGAAGTGGACCTGCCGCTTGCGATCACACGCTTTCTTGGCTACCTTTCCCATATTTATTTTTTTAACTGGGGTTGCTAAGGGGTTGGGATGTGTGTCAGGGTCGGATTTTTAATGGTTGTGTTGGGATTCGGTTTTATAGTTGTGCGGCGTGCTGTTTCCCGTTCCGGCCACATGCTTTTACTTCCGTTTCCGTATATTTACGGTGCCCGCTCATTACGGTGCCCGCTCATTACGGTGTCCGCTCATTACGGTGACCGCTGAGATGGGTGGCGGTATTGCACCTGGTGCAGCGTACGGCGGCGGTAAGGGCCGTTTTGGGGTCATTTCCGCCATCGCAGCCTTTCGGATTCCGCCATGGCGTAATGCTCGTGCCCGATGGGTCGTAATTAGCCGCACTTTGCTCCTTCGTGCAATGGCGGAAACGCTATTTACGCTGTTGCGGTCCGGTCAGTCACTTTCCGCCAGGGTCGTAATGAGGCCCAATGTGCGTAATATCAATAGAATTGTTTCCCTGCTGAATGTGCTCTCTCTCTCTGTATTTCTAATGACTATGATAAATTACAATTGTGCATTTTCCATATTTTGAGAAAATATATAAACGCTGAAGAGCATGGTTTGAAAAAGAAACGTGTGGCTGTTCATTATGAGTATATTTCCATGATAAAATGTTACATGTCCAGCGCTGTGTCAGAACCTAAGTCTCTCTCCAAGAGGCCCTGGATAAAGTGACAATAATTGCAAACTGATTCCCCATGTTATAAACACATAATTTTTTAAGTGACCTGGTAAGTCTATTTTGAGTAATTGCATAACAATCCAATATAAATAAGGTAGAGAAATTGTGCCCCTAGTGAACCCTAAATCCTGTTTTTGGCTTCAGCAAATTGCCCAAATGTGAGCCTAGCCCAGTGTTTGGTGATGAGCTAGGGAACCTCACAAAATACCCTACAAATTTATGGTGCTTTGGCCGGGAAGGCTATAAAGCAATTGCTGTGTGTGGCTTTGCATAGCCTAGCATAGCCATATTGTGTTGAGCTCGGCGCACTTTTAATTTTGTTCACTTTTTCCTTCCCATGCAAGAAGTCTATTGCATGAGGAAGCGGTAGTGATTTTGTTGACTGCACGTTCAGTTTCTGTGTATTGCCTTGCTGGCACTGGTTCAAGTATGACAGAGGTTGAAGTTGACGTTACTGATCTGTGTAATTCTGTAGAATCAAAATGATTTGCCTTAGCAATGTGGTCATCCAATACAATATTGAAAAGGAAGATTTTAGTGAGATTTTTGCTCAAGGGAGTGTTTACATATGTGTCTTGCATGGCTATTCCAGGGAGGAGCCCGGAAAAAAGAGGTTGATTGTCTAATCCTTTTGTGTGCCAAGATTTGGTTTTCATTACACAAACCTATTAATTTGTGAGAAAAAGACTTTGATGTGATTGCTGAATTACAGTGTGACTTGACTGCAGAGCTCGAAAAGTTGCTACAAGTGGAAGTTGAGTTGAAATAGGGAGCTCAATACGCAGTTACGAGCCTAATTTGATGTGAGTGCACAGTTGATTCAGAAAGAAACAGTTTTCAGAGAGTGAGGAAGAATTAATGCATTTAAAAACAATTGCAGACATTCAGACACTCAGAAAGGGTGGTACTCTAAAAGTCAAGGAATTGCAAGCGTTAGAAGATGACATGTTCAGACTTATGGATGAGAATGATAGAAAAGCCCTGGCAGTTGATCATTACAAAACACAGGTTACTGAAATGCAGGGAGAAGTTGTTCATTTGAGAAGAGAGAATTCTGCCCTTTACATTCAAATTCAGTATCTCTAAGCCCAGTACAGGTCGGTAAGAAGAGCATTCAATGTCAGGGTTGATAAGAGTATGGAACTGCTCCTGAATCCCTTTAAGCAAAAGGGGAGTACTTTCACTGAGACTGAATGCAGTCACAGTCTGGGAAATGGGCGAGCTATTCTCCAGCCAGCAAGAACTAGCTGCTCTCCAATGCTGGAGGCTGAGGCTGCCGTCCCAGTAGAGAGCAAAGGGGGGAAAAGCACTACACTGGGCAGTATATATATTTGATGTGGCCTATGACCCTCACTCAACAGAATTTAAGACTGCTTATTTCTATGGGCTGCAGTGAGCCATCCTGTCCCAGCTGGTGTGCACATTTAACTGGGATAGACCCTAGAATGAATAATTGAACAAGCTACCAAGATTAATGAAATAATCTCCCATGAGAAAGAAGAGACTAAGGGTAAGGAATCCAGGCAAAAACCCAAAGAATCTACACCCCGCAATTCTAGATGTGAAATCTGCAAAGATGCTATTAGAGACCGCTCAAATTCAAATATAAAATGACACACCACACAAGCAGAGGGGTGGGGCCTCACAAAGGGCACCACCCCAAAACCCTGTGTTCAAATCCATAAATCCCAGTGACAGAAATACATAAATCAGTCCCTGGTTTCATGGTATTTCTCCCAAGGCAGGTTTTCGCTATGATATGCCAGGGCTAAATAACACCCAGAATAAGAAGTATAATGGACTATTTCAGGCATTAGGGTCCCAGAGTGGGTTTGACCCTGCCACAATGCTATATGGTAATCAAATGAGAGCAGTGTAGATAGGTTTATTGGAAATGGAAGTCAACAGAGGGAACAATTCCAGCCACATGAAAGACAGAATGTGACCTATGCACCTCACCAATATAGCCAGTCCCCACCACAGGCTGACCATTGTCAAAGGATGGTCACTCCTCGCTCCCCACCTCTTCTGTCATAGAAATTCAGTTGAAACATACATAAATCAGTCTCCTGAAAGGTACCAGAACAGGCCTGATCAGATTGA
This sequence comes from Ambystoma mexicanum, assembly GCF_040938575.1. Classification (NCBI taxonomy): domain Eukaryota; kingdom Metazoa; phylum Chordata; class Amphibia; order Caudata; family Ambystomatidae; genus Ambystoma; species Ambystoma mexicanum. The sequence continues at coordinate 312,751,964 of NC_090941.1, forward strand.
AATCAACCATTACCTGCCGAGAGCACAGAGGGATGAGTTTAGGAACATGGAACAGTTCGAATGCTTAGAGACTCAGGTTAAAATGTTGTCTGAGCAATTAGGGAAATTGTGTGCAGTGCAAAAATAACAGTCAAATGAAGGTGCAGAATATCACAGGAATGATCATGCACAGAGTGACAATAAATGACTAGTTAGTCATACTTGCCATGATAAAGACACAAAAGACCATGACTTACATTTGAATGAAAACACTGATTTGCTTAGAGTTTTTACCAGACCATTCAAGTGTGTGAATATGAGGAACAGGAAAGGAAAAAGGATCAAGAAAAACCAAAATATCAGCAGGTCACAAAGCAATTTAAAAAGAATGTGCAATCTGAAAATGATGTGCCATGTGCCATAAAACAAATGATGGTCTGTAACAAAGTGAATCATTACAGGATTAATGGTACACTGAATGTCTCAAGAATGGGAAATTAAAAGAAAGAAACAAGTGACCCCTTATCCTTATTTGATAACCAAAATGCTTTTCATACATGTACAAAAATGAAAATGCCCCAAGAGACAGGTGCAGGTTAGTCACCTAAAGAATATTTTGAACCACAGATGTTTAGGAGGCAGAAATGACAGGCACCGTACAAAATGTAGATGTGTCACACACCAGAAACTGACATGCTGCACATGACACTTATGAAAATACAGAGCCACTAGGTTCCAGAAGAGTTGTAAGTGGAAAGGACCCAGGCAATCCGAAAACAGCAATAGAGCGATGGGGGATGAACGCTTGTTGTCCCGAGACAGAGGGGCAGTCAGTGGCTGCACTGTAAATGGGTTCTGAGTCCAAAATGAATACACAAAGAGATACAAAGAGAGATGGACAAAAAGAGGGGTAAAATATCATTTCATATGCCCCATTGCCTAAAAAGAAGCCAGGCCGGCCTAAGGAGAGTAAGCGCTGAAATGAGTAAAAATTCACATTTCCTATGTGTACTTGAAGAATGCAAGGACAGATATTATGCCCCTATTACTATTGAAGTTAGGTGCAATTCACTGGCAATGACTGACACAGGTGCCCAGGCAACAGTGATGTTAAAGAAATTAATGCAAAGCATAAAGGAGGGAAAGTCCCGACAGGACATGCTGGTATTGAGTCAGAGTGAAGGCCCTGTGCATAATTCCAATGGGGAAGAATATCAATGGAGGGTGTCACTGAAATTGACATCAAGATATGGAGGCATAGAATGAGCCAGGAAGTGATGGTCACACCCATTGCTGAGATGCCGTTCCTTACAGGAACAAATTGCCTCAGATGCCTGTCACCTCTTATTGATGGCGTAAATGGGGTGTCCTGGTCTTTGGCAAAAGAAAACTGAAACCTAAAAGGGTAATGAGGCAGAGTAACAGTGCAAAGGAATGTCACACCATCGCTAGATCAGAAAGTGCAGTGGAAGTGCATCTTCATAATGGTTGTGTGCCTAGTGTCACTGTCATCCTAATGTGCCGGGGTAAACTGCAAGGAGAAAAGGAAAAGCAATCTGTAGAGATTTTTCTGGACCCCAAGAAAAATTGCAGACACAGATAGATGAAAACATATTGCGCTTTTATCTAAATGAGGAACATTGTAAACCAAATTTTGCTGCAGAGTCAGATCAGGAAAAATTAATTTTCACCAATTACAGAGATACACAGGAAAGAAGGGTGCCCTAGATCCCAGTGCATGTTACTGGGCATACAGAAATGATTGAAGCAGTGCTGGTCCTAGAGCAGGAAAAGAGTTTAAATAATGAAAATATGTTTAAACAAATGCTTGACAGGAGAGAAAATAGCAAGTTTTAAATAAAACAATGAACACATTTTTGGTCTAGCCGACCCTGAATTGGGGCAAAGAATTGTGGGAAGATGCATTTTGAGAATCACGATTGGCCCCAAATGCATTCATCACAATGTTTGGATTGTAAGTGGAACGAAAAGTACATTCTATTTAGGAAATTACATCATGCACAGAATGTGTATCCACCATGGCGTAAACTACGTTTACGCCATGGTGGTTGGCGGACTTACCGCCCCATTCCGAGGTTGGCGGGGCGGTAAGTCCCCAATCCCCATTTACCCTTCCCCATTCCCATTTTTGCCCCATAGGGCATAATGGGAGTGGGGAAGGCGTTAATTACGCCACCGTAAATTACGGTGGCGTAATTAACAACATGGGGCCTCATTACGACCCAGGCGGTAAGTTACCGCCTGGGCCGTGACTTTACCACCATGGCGTAAACTACGTTTACGCCATGGTGGTTGGCGGACTTACCGCCCCATTCCGACCTTGGCGGGGCGGTAAGTCCCCAATCCCCATTTACCCTTCCCCATTCCCATTTTTGCCCCATAGGGCATAATGGGAGTGGGGAAGGCGTTAATTACGCCACCGTAAATTACGGTGGCGTAATTAACTCCATGGTCCCTTAGCGCCATGGATTTTAACACCTGCTAAAAGCAGGTGTTAAAAGCGCCATGGCGCTAAGGGACCTCGTACTCAGGCGGTAAGGGTCGGCGCTGTTAACGCTGCGTAAACCCCTTACCGCCTGGGTCGTAATGAGGCCCATGGTCCCTTAGCGCCATGGATTTTAACACCTGCTAAGAGCAGGTGTTAAATCCGCCATGGCGCTAAGGGACCTCGGAATCAGGCGGTAAGGGTCGGCGCTGTTTACGCCGCCGTAAACCCCTTACCGCCTGGGTCCTAATGAGGCCCCTTGAATGAAAAGACTTGGGAGGTCATTACAACCTTGGTGCTAAGTGCACCAACTTTACCACCATGGTGTAAACTCCGTTTACACCATGGTGGATGGCGGATTTACCGCCCCATTCCAAGGTGAGTGGGACGGTAAATCCCCATTTCCCATTTTCCCTTCCCCATTCCCATTTTTGCCCCATAGGGCATAATGGGAGTGGGGAAGGCGCTAATTACGCCGCCGTAAATTACGGCGGCGTAATTAGCACCATGGCGGGTTAGTGCCATGGATTTTAACGCCTGCTAAAAGCAGGCGTTAAAATCAGAATCAGGCGTTAAGGGTTAACGGTGGCGTTAACCCTTAACGCCTGAGTTGTAATGGGGCCTTGGTCTATGTTGGGTATAGCAGCACCTGAATTTGAGGACAAAAGACAAGCTTATCACTGTGCCCAAATGATGCCATATACAGTTGAGTTTAGGTAAAGAAGGATGTCATTATTCCAATTTTCACCAGACAATTTGCAATAGCATTAAAGTACAGAAATGGACAACAGATGAAATGACCCGATGCATTTGCGTGCCTCAATTAATCCATGAGACAGCAAGGGCTAGAATGTGAAAACACACCATTAGTAGAAATTGGGAATGGCCCCATTTGAATACTGGTGAATAAAAAGGGGTGCCAGAACATTCATTTGTAAGAAAATACAGCATTATGGATGGCAATACATGAATCCCACTACACTGCTGATTTAAACAACGCAGTTATCGGGAACATCCCTAAAAGCTATGTAACTTCACAAGGTGAATTGCCTGAGTCATTGGATTCTACACCAAAGGCGATTTTCCAGATACAGTCTTACGAACCACAATATGTGATATGCTGTCATGAAGATAATTGCATACTATTTCAATTGGGTGAATCTGAAAGAGAAGAACAGCAAGGTGAAACGCAGCAAGTTGAAATGGTGGCTAATGTGCCAAGATACTTCATGGTGGTGACTCTCCAAAGAGACACTGCCACACAGCTAGAGGATAATACAGCAGTCCCTCCTTTGGAGGACTTCTCAGAACTCTCTAAAATCGTAGAAGAGCAAATTCAAGTAGCAGATGATTGCACAATGAAGAGGAACAAGACCAATTAAAAGACTTTTTACAGAGTTCAAGAGGTTTTTGCTAGACACTTATGATTGTGGGCTTATCAATTTGCATGTTGCCACACTACCAGAAGGGTATAGCCAGTATTTGTGCAACAATATAGGTTACCCTTAACATGCCTGGAGTGCCTAGCAGAAATAATTAAACATTTGGAATCCATAGGAAACTATTACGCCTATCCAAAGACCTTCAAATACTTGCATATTAGGTCTGCTAAAGCCCAATGGCCAGTGGCGCTTGTGTGCAGACTTAAGCAAATTAAACTAGAGGGTACCTGTGTCAAGGTGGCCACTTCCATGTATTGATCAAAGCCGTGCAGCAGTTCTAGGGTCACAGATATTTATCACTCTGGATCTTACAGCAGGCTAGTGGTGTGTTCCACTACCTGAAGATATACAATTTATATTTGCCTTCTCCTTTAACTGATGACAGTATGCATGGGTTCAGACCCCCTTTGGCTATATCACTAGTCGAAGTGAGTTTGGGATATTCTTAAGTAAAGCACTCCCAGATGCAGCAGAGAGAGGAACTGTGATTCATGTGGATGATGTTCTAATCAAGAATGAAGACTTAAAAAGTCCCTTCAATGAAATTAGGCATGTGCTCGGTCAGTTACAAAAACTGGAGCAAAACTATCTTTATAGAAAGTGCAGTGGTGTAGAAAAAGGGTAAACGTTCTAGGGCATGAAGTAACAGAGCATGGGTTAAATCCACAAAAGAAAACGGTGGAAGCTATTCAAAAACGGAATGATTCCACCAACTTGAAAGGCCTCAAGAGTTTGCTAGGAATGACAAGATACAACAGAAAAGTTATTGAAGATTATGCAGAAATCACACAACCTTTGATTAAATTATTAAAGCAAGGAGTACCCTGGAAATGGGATAGGAATAAAGTGCAGCAGTGGCCAAATTAAAGGACTGTTTGATGGAAGCCCCATGTTTAGCTCATCCAATAAAGAATCAAGACATCATAGAGATAGGATTCACAGATCAATGTATGTCAGCTGTCCTGTACCAAAAACACGATGCAAATAACAAAACCATTGCATATGCCAGTGAGGCATTGTCACAGGTAGAAAACAAATTTAGTAAATGTGAAAAAGCACTTTTGACCACTGTCTGGGCATTTCAACATTTCCGCCCCATTATTCAAGGGAAGCGGGTGGTTGTTGAAACAAGTCATCAGCCTCTTACATTTTTACAAAGTAAAAGGATCAGATCAGGGAATTTGGCACATTCAAGAATCACATCATGGATATTTGCGTCGCAGGGATTCCCGGTGGAAGTGAGATATGGACAGAACAAAAACAGCCCAGTTGCCTACGGACTGGCAGATTTACATGACTGTGCAGCTGCCTGTGCCTCTGATGACACAGGACTATAAACAAATGTATTCGAATTTGAACAATATCCACATAAGGCATTGAATGAGGAAACATGTAGGGATCTTGCAACTGTGTACGTGGATGGATGTGCGTACCACGTCTGAGGTGAATCTGAAAAAAAAATTAGTGGCAGGAATAGGAAATTTGTGGGTCAAGTGTGATGGCATTCCTAGAATAAGCATGAGATTAGGACCCAAAAGCAGTCAAGTTGCAGAACTGGCTGCCATTTATAAAGCAATATCCACAGCGGTAGAAAATAAATTCCGAGAATTTGTTTTGATCACTGATTCTGATTATGCCCAAAATAGTTTCGTGGAATATTTATCCGGGTGGAAAATGAGAGGAATGGTCACTAATAATAAGGACCCACTCAAACATGGCAAAATGATCCAAGCCATAGATAAACTTGTTTCAGAAAATACATGATCATTCACTGCAGGAAAATACGAGGCTGTCTGAAAGCACCAGGGCAAGACAAGGAAGGGAATGAAAAGGCAAAACAATTAAACAAGATTGGGGCTGTGATGGGGGAGTTGTTTCCTTTTGAGCACCTACTTGGTGAAATCCAGGTGGATGCAATAACACGCTCCACAATTCAGTGAATAGTTGATCAGCCGGTGACACAGTGGAGTTTTTATACCCTTGATCAGGACTTGGTCATCGCACAAAAAGAAGACCCCATTTTAGGCCTATTATATAACCATTTGCTAGATGTAGAACAAAATCCTCTGACTGAGGAGGACAGCAAAGGGAAAGAAGAACTGAGGGTGTTGCTAAAGAACAAAAAGAGAATTTGATTATAGGATGGACTGATGATTTGGGAATCTGTGTCAGGCCAAATTAAATGGGTGGTACCATTGTCATGTTGCGGACTGATGCTTCATCATGCCCATGATGCCATAACTGCAGGCCAGAGAGGTTCCCAGAAAATATTGGAGATCCTAAAGGAATATGCTTTTTGGCCACACATGTCCCAAGATGTAGAATTATATACAAGAGGGTGTTTGATGTGTGCACAGTTTCAACCTACTTCCCCAACACACATAGCCCCATTAATGAAAGGAGGTCTGACACTTCCATGGTCCGATTTACACATTGATTTATAGTCCTGTTCAAAGATCAGCACAAGGACGGTCATTTGTTTAATGTCCAAGTGGCTGGAATGCATACCGGCACCTGAATGCAGTGCGCAAACAGCAGCCACCTTGTTAGTAAATCATATTTTCTCTAGGTTTTGTTTGCCCTGAAGGATTGAATCAGACCTTTGAAGTCATTTCACCAGTGCAGTGATGACAAGGATGAGGCAAATTTTGGGGATGAAAAGAAAACTGCACATTTCATATCGGCCCTCTTCTGGCGGTGTGGAACGTTGCAACAGATCAATCATTGATATTTTAAAGATGTTTGTAGCTAAGGCAGGACTCAGTTGGGATTTTCCGACACCCTCTGGTGCTAATGGCTATTAGGGCAACATTGTCCAGATCCACAAGCCTCAGTCCACACAAGATTCTAACTGGCAGGAAGATGGTTTTGCTACAACATTAGCTATACCGGACCAACAAACAGGTTCTGGTAAATGCAGCCACAATTCATGAATATATGGATGAGCTGAGAAAGCACTTGCAGCATGTATTTGCATTCACACAGCGGAATCTGGAAAAAGGCACTGACAGTGCAAAATCATACTATGATAATAAGACATCTGTGAGGGAGTATGAAGTAGGGGATCAGGTGTTTAAATTTGCTTTTGGGAGAGGTATACATAAAAATGCAAAATTTTTCGCATCCTGGCACGGTCCATACAAAATATCTGACAAAATGTTACCTGTGGTGTGCAGAATAATCGTAAAAGAAGGAGATTTGGTCATGGAACAATGTGTTCACTTTAACCAAATTAAGCCAATACACCCAAAGCATAAGGTGAAAAGGCTGGAATTAGCTGAAGAAACCAATAGGGGATGAAAGGTGTATTTGTTACCTTGAAGTCAAACTAGGAAAACAGATGGCATTGCTCTGGAGGGATTTGCCATAACGGGTAAGTAGGTGTAAATGTAAATATTATAATTAGAGTGGGAAAAGGGGGGATAAAACAAGTAAGTATAGGTGCATGGAAATATGAGTGCAAGGTGTCTGAATAGAAAACAAAACAAGGAATAGAAGTAGGATTAGACTGTTAGGTATTCCAGATTGATGTTTGACTAGAGTGATAGATGTTTCAAATCAATGCTATGCCAAAGAAAATGCTATGATTGTATGCTTCTATGTTGAACTCACATGTTTATTTCCAGACAGTAATAAAAGGGAATGCTATTGTTGTGTATTTTGATGTTCAACCCACAAGTTTGTTTCCAGGTTGTTACAAAAACTTTATGAATAATACAAATGCTATTGTTGTATATACTGTATAATGTGTTGCATAATCCACATTTTATTTTTGGGTAAACTCCAAAAAGAAAGGAAATTAATGAGTTTGGTGTACTTGATACTTAATTTCTCTATTTCTCTTTTAATCTAGATACTAACCGTTTGCTTTACCTCTAGGAGCTGGATTCACAGAGAAGACCCCTGGATGAACTGGAGACCCCTGGATGAACCGGAGCCCACTAGAACAAAACCCTCTGGACAGAAGAAGGGGGAAAAGATGAGCGACTGGCGAGCCTGAAGGAAGTCCCAAATGCAGTGGATGGAATCTTGATTTTGCAGCAAGGAAATCTGTGGCATGGACGCAGGCATCCTTTTGGCCTTGTAATAGATCTGCCAGCATCAATTTAAGGGAATTATCTTCTCACAAACAGTCTGAGGCATCTTATCTTGTCTTTGTCTTGATCTGTCTGTGCCTTATGAACAAACTAACATTTATCTTTGGATCAAGATATTTTCAACACAAACATTAGTTTCCATGTGGTTAACTCTAAATTTGAACTATCTCTGCAGTCATCTAGTCCTAAAACATACAGCAATTGTTAATACCAGGGACAAAAATCACAAGATTTTGATTTTTTGATTCTTTTTTCAGAAAAAGGACTTGATATAGCTGTGTTTTGATCATTTATTTCGTAGTGTTAAAAAATATATTCAAAACCAGATCAAATGATACTTAAAAAAACATATCAGGCATCCACATGATATCTAATGTCATGAAAAATATGAATGATACATTTTGTGGTCAATATCTGATGATTCTTAAGTTAAAGAATGAAAAATGCTTACAGTCTCACACATGTGCCCAAGATAACAGGGTTGATGGAATGGTGTATTAGGGATTTATTTTTGAAATGTTTGCTCCCACAGAGGTCCTTAGGTTGGAGCTCTACAGAAACAAATAGGGGGCAAATATGTAGGAGATCTAATGGTTCAAATTCCAACTAGGCCAGGAATCATAACATAGGCTCCTGCAGAAGAATTGATAGTGTGTATGTGAGACACTGATATGAGACAGCATTGAGAATTCAAACCAGAGTGTAGGGGTAACCTGGAATTTACCCTTTTATGGTGGTGCAGCCTTTCATGGAGAGTAGGGACTAATACCTAACTTTAACAATTATTAATCTACTAAATACTAATTTTAACCCGTAACCCATTAATACAATTAGTGTTTAGATTGAGACAGTTGATTCCATAGCACTTTGTACAAGTCAGTGGTGCAGACTTTGGGTGCAAAACGGGGTGCAAATGGGACTACAGACACAGGCTCTGCAATGTTGCTTAAAAAGCAACTGCAGGAATAAAAACTGCTTTTGCAATGGGGACGTGAGCTGAGGAATGTGAAAAGTGGTGTTGTTCAAAACCGATTAATTGTGTTGAACAGTTAGCGCACAAAGCCGGAATACATAATGTTACATGCTGTATCCTTACAAAATGCCCATTGAGCCAAATTCTGCTTAAAGGTGACAGGGTTCAAATACCTGATAGCATTCTGGAAGTTTCCAGGTTTGGCTACCCAGAGGAGGTGGCGGATTGACATCTGACATCACAGTCAGGGGCAGGCAGCTCTTACACTTTGAGTAGGGGAATGTACATGAACTGGGAAGGTGGAAAGGTAGGCTTTAAAAAAGTCACAGAGTGAAAAAGGGGATTTTTGCTTTTGGCTGCAGGAAGGGGATGCAGACAAACTAAGGCTGACCATGGTAAAGATGCCTTTCCTGCAGAAGAGAAAAGGAGCGAAGAAAAAGGGGAATTCGATGCCAGGCTGTGACAGAAAGCGCAGAGCCTGCCCTTCGCCGACTCTCCAAGCAAAATCCCTCAGGCATCTTGGTAAGAATATCAGTAACCAAGTGAGGAAATTAGATTGTGTTTTTGTGCAATAGAATATAGTTGGTGTGAGTTTTGCATCTAAGCAATCAGTTGCAAGCTGGCGAAATGCATTTGAAAGTAGGTCAAAGTGCCATAGATAGTCCTGTTCTCGCCTGCCAAACCTCTTGTGGGAGGTTTTGTAAAAAAAGCTTTTAGGACACTTTTGCATTTATTGAGCTTTGTGGAATGCAGATGACAACGTGCAAAATATAAATTGACTTTGTTCCCTGCTAAATGTGCTCTCTCTCTCACTATTTATTATGACTTTGATAAATTACAATTGTGCATTGTCCATATTTTAAGAAAATATATAAATGCTGAATGGCACGGTTTTAAAAAGAAACATGTGGCAGTTAATTGTGAGTATATTTCCATGATAAAATGTTACATGTCCAGCACAATGTCAGAACCTGAGTCGCTCTCAAAGAGGCCCCGGATAAAGTGAGGGTAATTGCAAACTGATTCCCCATTTTATAAACACAACATTTTTCAGGTGTACTGTTATGTATTTTATGTGTTATTACTTAGCAATCCAATTTAAATAAGGTAGAGAAATTGTGGCAAGTCGTGTTTTTTTGGTTTCAGCAAATAACCCCAGTGTGAGTCTAGCCCTGTGTTTTGCGGCAAGCTAGGGAACCTCACAAAATACCCTACAGAGTAATGAATATTACCTGTAAGTAATCCAGGCTTTGAACACAATCACACACATTTACACAGCATACACTTGCTCATTTACACATACAGGCCTTCACCATTCAATCACACACACACACCCATATATCATGCACTCACACATTCCTACACATTACATAATATAAACACACACACACACACATACATTACATAATATATACACACATACACACACTCTTACAATTATAAAATACATTTCCTTACCTTCCCAAATCTATTGCTCCTCCTCTAAAGGTAGGTCTTTGGCTCCCATGGTCTAGCACACACGCAAGGAAGCAGCTCTGATTCCAGTCATGTGTATCAGAGTAGAGAAGCCAGAGTACTTCATATCCGGCAGGAGGGGGCTCGGTGGTGTCAGCTTCCCCATCATTGCTGCCAGGCATTGTAACTCCCTCCCACTAGCCCTCAGATCGGAACCCTCACACCTTACATTTCTCAAAGCTATCAAAACAAGGCTATTCTCCTACCCACCCGCCGAAGCCAGCAATGTCCCTATTCCATATCACGATGTGTACACAGGTAATAACAACTTTATGTAACATGCTCTGATGCGATATGCCATATTCTATGTAACCTATGTGTAGCCATATCACCCTTATGTAACACCTCACCATGTACCCCACTATGTACACTTACTTGTAACTGTAACTAAGTCGATTCCATGTAACAGCGCCACGATGCCTGTGGGCGGCCTGAGCGCTTTATAAATGCAATGCATAAATAACAAAATAAAAAAATAACAAAATAAATAATTTCTTTTTTAAGTTACTCTGAATGACTTCAAACGAAAATTATTTCCATTACAAAAACCATAACAGAAATAATTTATTTCTCAAGTCAGATTGACTTCAATAAGAGATTATTTATTTTTTAAATCTGAGCCCCCCATAACCAGGGGTCGCAGAGGCAGTGCCAGTGGTCGCATACAGAGCATCCAGAGGCACGGAAACTGCTCTTCTGAACACCCACAAAGAACTGCTTGCATCTCTGGACTCCAAATCCCCAGCTGCACTTATCCTTTTCGATCTCTCCTCTGCAGTTAACCATTCCATCCTCATACAAAGGCTCCATGATACACTTGGTATCTCGGAACGAGCCCTGGATTGGCTGTCCTCCTTCCTCACTAACCGCTCCTCCCAAGTCATTCTAGGCCCCTTCTCTCCTTCTTCCATCTCCACCTGTGGTGTCCTCCAGGGCTCTATACTCTACCCCTGGCTCTTTAACATCTACCTTGCTCTCCTGGCACACCTCATCTCCTCCAACTTCCAGTGTTATGCGGATGACACACAGCTCTTCTTCCAGTGTTATGCGGATGACACACATCTCTTCTTCAGACTCCCTGCTAGCCCTCTTGCACCCTCCATCATCTCTGACTGCCTATCTGCCATCCAGTCCTAGTGCACCTCCAATGATATCTGCCTCACTGCCTGTAAAACTGAGATCCTTCCAATTGAGAACTCTGCGATCTCCTTCTTCCATTTCCTTTGGCCTTCCTCCTTGGACACTCTGCCTGCACCTTCAACTGAAGCCAGAAAGCTTGTAGTCATCTTCCACTACTCTCTTTCCTTCATCGCTCACACTCAGGACATTGCCAAGAAGTCCAACTATCAGATCTTCCTTCTCAAAGGAATTCTACCTTTTCTCACTTTCCCTCAGAGGCTCATTGTGACTCAAGCCCTTGTTCTCTCTAGATTTTACTACTGTAACAGCCTTCTCCTGCATCTTCCTTCTTCCACTCTGCATCCCCAGGAGCTTATCCAGAATAGGCCAGCAAGACTTATCCTTGGCCTTAAGCCCAGGGACCGCATCTCTCCTGCACTAAAAGGTCTTCACTGGAGCACAGATTAAATGCAAATCCCTCTGCATCATCCACAAGGCAGACTGGGCCCAGGCACTACGCTACCTTCAGCTCTATCTTACTAAATAGTCTCCCTCTAGACCACTTTGCTCCTCTGGCACCAACTCTTTGTGTGTAGAGCATTTTGCTAAACAGAGGGCATGGGGTCGCTCCCTCTCATCTGCGGGATCCCTCCTTTGGAACAGCCTCCCCCTATCCCTGTGCCTTGAGCAGGATCTTCTCAAATTCTGAAAGCTCCTTAAGACTTTCCTCTTTTCCTCATCCTTCCCTCCTTCTCTCCTCTGCTAATCCCACAGTTGCTGAATCAGTGTCCTTAGCCCTTTTGCATCTTCACAGCTCCTGTCTTTCCACAGCACATTGCACCTCCCGCAGCCCATGCGGTTTAGCGCTCAACATTAATAGCACTTCCTCCATTCCTCACCCACGAGCTCGGACTCCCCAGCACTTCCCCCTCTTCTCTCTTCCTTTCTGCACTTGCACATTCTGAAAACTCACAAGGCGTAATAAGTTTACCCCCCTCCCTCTTTCCCCCCTCTGCTCTTAAATATTGTGTGGTAATGTTGTAATGTATTTCCCACTCTCCTTCCCTTTCTGCCCTGTGGGCGCTTTGAAACAGTAGGCCTCATTACAAGTGTGCCAGTCCAGTAACAACGGTCCCGATAAGCCTGCCAGCAGCATTGTTACCGGAACGGCACACTATGAGTCTGCGGGCGGGTGCCATTCCGCCTGCCAGGTCAGACCTGGCGGGCGGAAAGGCACCTGCCCGCAGACTTACACAGAAGCACCGGCACCGTTATTAATGGTGCCGGTGCTTCCGTGGTCCACATTCCCATTGAATCCAATGGGACTCAATGGGAATGGGGATTTACCATTTACCAGCGCCTGACTGTAATGCCCGGTGTTTCCGGCAAGCCAGGCGCCGGTAAAATTTGCAAATCCGGTGGCAACCTGCCAGTTTTACCGGCACAGTTACTGCTGGACTTGGAATGTGGCCCAGTATATTCTTATTGTATAAGCGCCTAACAAGCAAACAATAAATAAATAAATGGGAGTTGCCAGTGGTCACAGCTGCGACCCCGAAATGATCTCCCTGGAATGGGGTGGCATCCTTGAAGGCCCCAGCTACCTTTCCAATAACTGCATACACTCCCTGAAACAAAGGAACACTGGTTAGGGCCAATTGGTAACTGTATTTGCCCCACTTTACTGCCCCCATTAGTCTCTAAGGACCTGGTGATCAGGAGGCTACGCGTTGTTAGCAATTCCAAGGTAGTTGACTGCACTCTTTGGCTGAAGAGACCTGCTGCTTCAGGCTTTGAATTCTCGATGACTGGTTAGTATTCGGTCAAGTTACTTCACTGGACTTTTCAATGCTGGACTTTTCAATGATGGCAATTGGAATCATGTCAAATACACAATCGGCTTCACCCATGTTCTTCATTAGAGCATGGTGGGTGGTACAAGGCACTCCAAGGGTTCCACCGCAGAGCCTGGGAACCCAGGTAAGTCCTGCTTGTTGTACAATTAAATAAATGTAAACAAAAACGTACAGCACATTTAACACTTCTTCCTTCTTCCTTCCAGGTATGGCGGCTGGTGGGAGAGGAACACATGTTTTGGCCACATTTCGGGAGATCAAGGTACATTTCGGGACCCAGAGATACCCATGTGGATTTCATCCCCCAGGGAGGCCTGAAAGGATGTACTGGCGTTTTGGGAGAGATTGTGTTAAGACTGTGGAATCAGGCTGTGGGAATATACTTATAAAACGTGGTAGTATTCATGGCATCCAGGAAGTTTAAATGAAGCTTGCAAAAGCCAGCTCCTCTAAGTCTCACTCTTTTTCCAACTTATTTCATTCACTTTAAAATATTAACAAGGCAAAATATGAATTAATTGACATTATTCTGTTCATATATTTGTGTGCGATCACAACACAGTGAAGCCCCTGTGGCAATGAAGCTATAACTGTGAATATCTTTAAAAATCCATCAACCTGGGGTTGGCCACCAGGGGGCGAGGTGATGTGAAGCCTCTACGTGCTGCTCCGCTCGAACGGGCCATATTGTGTGGAAAGCCCCCTGAGAAAGCCTGTAAGAGATTGAACTGACCCCCCCACCAAGGAGTCGGGAACAGCAGTGCAACCCCTGGTCCAGTTCCTGTGTCTCTAGTCCCCCGGAGGCCGGTAAAAATCATCAACAAAAAAGAGGTGTTGCGCCATGATCTCCTCGAGCCGTCCCAGATTCCAGGGAGGAAGACTGCACTGTGACCAGGGAGGAGGTGACACTGCAACTACACTGCAACCAAAACTGCCTCAGAGCTGGGGTACCCCCTGCTCGCTCCCCCATCCCTCTCCCCTGTGAGCGGGGTAACCCTGCAAAGTGCCGGCGATGCCGTCGGAGCCCCGGAGCTGGGTGGGTGATCCTGGGCCTCTCACCAACCGGGCTGAGGCAGACTCAGCCAAGAGCTTAACACAGCAAGCCGCCCTAGTGGAGACCGAGACCACCTCTCACGAGACTGCATCCCTGAGGACCCCACCATCTGCGAGTCGTTTGGACCCTCTGAGGCCCCCAGTCACCTACCCTGCCATCCGCCCACAACACAGGCAGCAGAGGACCATTTGAGGTGGCAATAGAGCATACGCCGCAAGCCCGTTTGACAAGAGAAGATCAGAGGTGAGGTGGGCACCCCGTTTGAACTTGGAGCATTGGCTCCCCACGAGGCTTCCGATTCGGCCAGGTACTACCCTCAGATTGCGAAGCATATGACTCCAGGCAACCCCAGCAGGTTCCTACAGCAGTAACACTTACTCTTTTGAGTGGTCCCCGGGAGCTGGTGGTCTCCCTCACAGCCACTGCGCTTCCCCCTCATGTTCTCATGCAGCAGCCCCCAGCGGGGAGGGGTGGTGACTAGTGACCCCCTGGGACGCAGCCTTGATCCTCCATCTTGAACTAACCCACTTAGACTCAGCGAGGTGCTCCCCGCAAACCCTGCTGTGCACCCCCTCCATCCGCTGCAGTCTGTAGACTCTACACCCCCCCCGGCTCAGCTTACACTGCAGGCCGGACAACAGTGCCCCCCAACCACAGAGGAGGCCCCCAGAGAACAAAGGCTGGATTTAAATCGGGGGTTAACCTGCCACCCCTGAGAGTGTAAACCCCAGCACGTGGCCCCGGTTCTCCTGCCCCATCCACTTCTCGAACACGTGGGGCCCTGTGCCTGGGGCCAGATTCCCTGGACCTTCCACCCCTGCAGTCCACTGATGAGCTGGGCAGCATCCCTCCAGAAGTTACGCCACGATCAGCAATCCCCACTGACATATACAACTATGCCTTCAGTGGCAGTTCCCGACGCAGAGGAGGCCCAATCATTGAGTAGAGGCATGGCGACTCTCCTCGAAGAGATTAGGGGTTTTCAAGCTGATATCGGCAAGAGACTAGATGGGCTTGATAAAAAAGTAGACAGTATGGATGAGCGAACACAGGACCTAGAAGCTAACAGAACCTCTGTCGACCTGCTGGAGACCCAAATTGACATGTGTATCTCGGAAGTTGAGAAGAGAGAAGAAAAGTGCGCCCTAAAGATAGACGGTTTTGAAAATCGTGAACACAGCAATAATTTAAGGTTCTTTGGCTTCCCGTAGCGGGACAGTGAAACCCAGGATGACATCCTTAAGGCCATAAACACAGTTGTCAGTAAGCTGTTAACGATGGTTACACTAGTGAACTGACCATTGACAGAGCGCACAGGGCAGGAGGGAGCTCCAGAGGCCCGAGAACAATACCGGCACAGTTTCACTATTACTCTGAAAAGACAAAGATGCTGGAAATGGCGAGGAAGAGGAGACCGATAGACTGGGAGAACTCGCAGATAACTGTGTACCAAGACCTTTCGGCCTTCACCCTTACAAGGAGACATCTCTGCTGGCCCTTAACAAAATGGCTCAATACCAAGGGGGTCCGATACAGATGGGGATTCCCCTTTTCCTTGGCCTTCGAGTATGAGGTGTATAAATACAATCTTGTGACAGAAGAAGAAATTCAGAGAGCTACACAAGAGCTGCTGGGAGACGCCCCATCTACAACCACGATGGAGACCCGAGGGGGTCCCTTGAGCGAATCGCAGAAGACAAATGGGTTTGGGGACAGACGGTGTGTCGGAGGACACAGGAAATTTAAGAAGCTGGATCCAGTGTCCCCGCTGCACCAGCCATCTTGATTCTAAGGGCCCCTTACCCTGTAGAGTGGATGACTCACTATGGCTGGTTGTGAAGTCTGTATTCATGTTTCCCCATGTGGAGGGGTGGGTCGCACCGAGATTATTATTTTTGGGCTATCCTGGGGAGCTCAGAGGAGTTTGCAAGCTTTACCATAGCCCGAGAGGGGGGTGGGAAGTGGTGGCCTGGCTCAGCAACAAAAAAAATGTTGAATCCAGTGCAGGCCAGAAAGCCATAAAGCAGGTCAGTCTACATGGGAAACCAGCCACAACTAGTTCTGTGCCACAGACCATTTCCTGGAGTGAAAGCGCACAAGATTGCTCCTTTCAAGGAGCCCCAGAGCGGGCAAAGCCCCCCGACGGCTGATATTACCCATACATTGGTGCTGGGTTCACTCAATTTAAGAGGCCTAAACTCCCTGCACAAGAGGTCCATGGCGATCCATGAATTTTCTCGATTAAAATTAGACTTTATGTTTGTGCGGGAAACCCACTGTCAGAGGGGGAGGCAACCGTCACTAAAAGCAAGGTCTATAGGGACAATATTCCACGCATCCGCCCCAACAAAAAAAGGGGTGGCCCTCTTGGTGTCTAGCAAACTACACTTTGTTCTGAAGGCTCAGTCGCAAGATCCAGATGGTCAGTTTGTAATGTTGAAGGGTGTTATCAAAGGTTTCCTGCTCACAATGGTTTCAATTTACTGCCCAAACGAGGCCCAAGACCAATATTGGGTGTCGGTTAAGAGCAAAATCCAAACCTTTGCTGAAGGCTCTCTGATAATAGGAGGGGACTTCAACATGGTCATGCATCCCCATAGTGATAGAAAGGGTTTGAGCCACCACAACATAACACAAGCGCAACAGAGATCATCCCTGCGCTTTCAGAACATTAACAAGGAATTGGGGGTGTCTAACTCCCACGCGAAGGGACAGGGGTGAAACCCGCTGTTCACATACTACTCAAAGGTCCACAACACCTTCTCCAGCATAGATTACATACTCTTGGAATCCCCATCTTGGAGGGAGTGAGTGAAGTGGCCGTAGAAATAGTCCCATGGTCTGATCACGACCTAGTGAGAGTCCGAATGGGAGTGCCTCAGGGGGCGCAGCATAGCACCCGGTGGTCGTGAAATGACCAGTTGCTAAGGGACAAAATCCTAGCCTATAATCTCTTCTGAAAGAGATTGTGAAATTCTTTAAAATCAACGACGGAAGGGAGGTGGGGGTCACAGGGGTCTGGGAGGCGTTCAAGGCCACGATTAGAGGTGACCTGATAGGAATGGGCTCAATGAGAAAGAGAGAAAGGGCTCTCGCTGAGAATAGTCTCAGGGGAAAGATTGAGGCTATACAGCCGGGGGGGAAACTTAAGACCCAAATGTTCCCAGGGCAGTTGGCTAAACTGCAAGAATATAAAACCAAACCGGAAGCCCTCATGGTCGGCCAAACAGAGAGAAAACTCTCATTCTTAAAACAGAAATACACAGAGAAAGGGGAAAAAGCCGATATAATTCTGCCATGGAGGTTGAGGGAACTGATGAGGAGCCGAAGAGTGGACGTATGTGAGGGAACATTCATAGAAATGTGCTAATTCCCTTCTACCTTAGAGACACCCAGCTCTTTTGCTGGACTTTAGGACTTTTAATGTCTAACCTGGAGAGAGTGAGCCTTTTTTCTCACACTCTCATGTATTTTTATTGTGATTTCTGACAAACTCCATAGGCATCATTTTTACATTGTGACACACAACACCTTCAGTGCAGTGCCACAGGGGAGTCTCTTAGATTTCCCAAAGGTTTAAATACCTTCTCTTGGTGAAATACTGTTTCCAAGAGCAGTCAAGTGAAATTGACTTTACCTACATTTTGTAACTTTCTAGACCCAGCACACACTATTTTACCATAGGATAGTGGAGGGGTTACTTAGTATCCCCTGTGTCTAGTTTCTCATGTAACATTTTTACGTTTCCCTTTCTACAATTAATGGCTGGTGGTAGTGGTTTACTTTTTACTACCATTGCGTGTTTTTACCGTGAGCTGCGTTCGCAGCTGCAATAAAGCACCCATGGGTGCCCATTTTGTCAAAATGGCGCTGGTCTTCTTGTTACGCCATTTCTTTCTGGAAAGGTCCTTCTTGAGATTTGCTCTGCACGCCAAACCATGCTTGGTCCCTTTGTTCATTTTGTCTTTGGCGTGATTCATGAGTGAAGCCCGCCTCTGGCTCCAGTATGTCTGTCAGGGGCAGGAAGTAAGGGACGTGCCCGAAACTCCCTGTGCTTAATCCCCTTGGTTACAGCAATACACCCAAAGGTGATTGGCCGGCTGGCTGTCCGGCAAGGACAGCCACCCTACTGTGTGATTGACAGCTAGGCTGGAATGAATGGGAGAAACCTGCATAAAAAGTGAGGCTTTTGGCTTGGAAGGCAGAGTCGACCACTGGACAAAGGAATCCGAAGAAGAACTTGGAAGAGACGCCTGCTGCAACTCCTGGACCGTTGGTTTGCCCGGTGAGGCCCTGCTGCTGTGGTGAAGCTCTGAATTCACCTCGACTAGAGAAGCCCTGAAAAGACTACTTCTCCCCTTGAGTTGGTGGCACGAATCAACTCCAAAGTAAGCCTGTCTGGACATCCTCTCAAGCCTGTCTGGACATCCTCTCATAGCTGGCTGTACTTCAACTGCTACTGCTGGAACCGAAGTGCCAGGGAGAGGAACACCAGATTGTGTGCCTTGCTTTTAAGTCAGACCCGAGCGCCAGAAAGATCCACTGGGCTTCCCTGAAGCTGGACTGACCAAGCCTGGGCCACCTCAACAGAGTGCTGGACCCCAGATGCGAGGAAAGTCCAGAGTGGTATCCGAGAACCACAGTGTTGCTATTTGCTGTCAGACGCGAGGTGCTGAAACACAGAAGAACCGCTGAATCAAAGTTTGCCCATTGCTGCCACTGACCTTCCCATTGCAGAGCAGGGGTCCCCAGATGTCCTCCCTCTTGTCCCCATGACTGAGGTACAGGAACAACAGGATCTGCAGAGATGAACAGGAACAGAAGCCAGCTGGAACCATTTCTTCTAACCAGAGATACTTTAAAGTCTAAGAGAACTTACCTCTTGTTGTGTAGCCTCGCTTGCTCTCAGTTTAGGACTGTCTTGGTTACCTTGCAGAGTTGCTATAGCTTTGCCCCTCACAAGCCTCCCAGCTTGTGGTCCTTCAAGTGCTCTATCTTCTACAAATGTTTCTAAAAACATTGTGCAAGGCTTTTTACCTACCTGCAAAGAAGATCTTCCGCTCCCCTAGACATTGTGCAATTAACATTGTGTGCCCTGGCTCCCTGAGTGACTCTTGTTTACCTCTGACTTTGTGCTTTGGCCTATCCACCAGGAAAGGGGTACATTTTACTCTGCATTGGAAGGTTTCAAAAAGCACTTACCTGTTTGTGAATTATTTGTTGACCTTTGTTTTATTCCTCTCTTCTATCTTTTACACCAAACTCAGTATTACTCTAAATGTGCCAGTAATAAATCAATATCCACAGTGTCTTAGCTATTTAAGTTACCTGAGGGTGTAGGAAGTGTCTGTGTGCCATCCCCAATGGGTATCATCTGATTTAGAGAAACAGAGTGTTTTTTTAAGTGTATTACGAGTGTTACACATATTGCTCCCTTCTGAAGAAGGCTTATACAACTGACTGTGAAATAAATTAATTAATTGTTTTATCAAGACACCTTGAGTATAAGAGTTTATTTGAAAAACTGTACTGTGTAACTCTCAACATTACTGCTCACATTGACCCCTCTTGAGATAAGCCTGGCTGCTCCGCCACACTACCAACCTGTGTAGTTCAGGCTTATACCAAAGGTTGGGTCCCTATTGCCAGGAGGTTAGGGTTGTTGTAGTGCACTCAAAGAGTACTGCATACAATCTTGCCTAACAACATGATTTGCTCAAGCTGAAAGGATCATCTCCTTGAGAGCCCACAGATAGCAGGGGAGTTCCGCTCATTCTACCAGGCGCTCTACATGTCAGAATACAAGGAGGATGGATCAGAAGTTGACCGGTTCCTGGACTCCCACCCAATGCAGCACCTTACAGCGGAAAAGGCAAGAGCCTTGGAAGCGCCCATCATGACCCAGGAAGTGCTAGACACGATTAGTGGAATGAAGAGGGGAACCACTCCGCGTGAAGATGGGTTTACAGTTGCCTTTTACAAGAGGTTTCGGTCTACCCTGGCTCAGTTCCTGACCAAATTATTCAATAGCGCACTTGAGACGGGGTCTCTCCCTCAATCGATGATGGAAGCACTCATAGTAGTGATCCCTAATGAAGGAAAGGACCCTGCCCAATGTGAGTCCTACAGGCCTATCACCCTCTTGAATACAGATGTTAAAATTTGGGCAAAGCTGTTGGCCAATAGACTGGCCCACCAGATGACCTTCCTGGTTCAGGGAGACCAGGTGGGCTTCATTCCAGGGCACCAGGGGGCAGACAACATTAGGAAACCCATAGCCCTGATGCATGAGGGAAGACACAGAGGGTTGGAGGCACACCTGATATCAATAGATTCAGAAAAATCCTTTGACCGGGTGGTATGGCAGTACATGGGAAAAGTCCTACAGAAAATGGGGCTCTGCGACAATTTTAGGCAGTGGGTATGAGCTTTATACAACGGTCCCACTGCAAAGGTTTGGTGAATGGTGTAGTCTCCTCCCCTATCCACCTCTCCAGAGGAACGAGACAGGAGTGTCCCATCTCCCCCTTGTTGTATGCTCTGGCCATGGAGCCCCTGGCAATTACCATTAGGGGGAATCAGGGGATTACGGGAATTCCAAGCTCTCCCTATTTGCCAATGACATCTTAGGTTACCTGACCAACCTATTAGAGTCTCACCCTGGCCTCTTAGCCCAGATACAGAAGTTTGGCAGGTTCTCGGGCCTGAAGATTAACTTTTCCAAGTCCAGTGTCATGCCTATCGGGATAGATGATTCGGTGACCTGAGGCAGGAATACAATCTGTGAGATGAGAATTGAGGACTCATCCTCCCCATACCTGCGTATCCGCCTCCCTAGGGACCTGTCAAGGCTGCTAGAATTGAACTATATCCCCATCCTGGAAGAAGTCCAATTGGATATCCTTGCGGGGCCCCCCTCACTCTCTCCTGGTTCGGGCGAATGGTGTTGGTAAAAATGAATATCCTCCCCCACTTCCTATATTGGTTTTTCTCTCACCCCTCACCCTTTCCAGAGTCCTTCTTTGTGACACTCCAAGCTATGGTGAGCCGCTTTATATGGAAGGGGAAAAGGCCCAGAATAAAGTACACCACACTAACTCTCCCCAGCGATTTTGGGGGATTTGGCCTCCAACCCTGTAGTGGAAACATGCAAATAAATGTGCATTCAGAATGTAGATGAGACATGTAACTGCAAGCTGACATAATGAAATTATGGAATATGTCATCATTTGAAAAACTAGGCTTTGGACCTCATTACATGGTTGGTGGTATCCAGCCGGTAAATCTGGCAGGATACCAACATATGGTAATGCTGTTAACGGCACTTGGTATGCCGGAATTACTGTCATATTCAAATTGACTGCAACAGTGGTTAATCCCCATTCCATGGACTCCATGGGGGTATTGCTGGTATTACCGGCAATGGTAATACCAGTGTCAGTAATACCGGCTATTTTTTGATGGCGGGGTGGAGGTAATTCCAGCCACCCCGCCAGCAAACGTAGTGTTTGCTAGTATGGAAACATGCCAGTAACTGTTATTACACGCACATGAATTCCAGACCGGCAAACTTAGAATGAGGTCCTTTGACTCATTCGAGAAACAGAAGCCGTCTTGGATAATGTGTATTTAAAAAGGATAGAAATTAAACATTTTATGTGACAGATAAAGTCATTCATATTACAGCGCCTGCTGCTGTTACGCATAGGGTAAACACATCTACAGGTTGTTCTCTCAGGTCGTGTCTTAACAGTTAATTGTAGCTCTGGGAGCCTCCATAATTCATTTGTATTAAACTAGTGTGTGTGATATTCCGAGGGATTTATTGTTTATAGCTACTGATCAGGTGTGTTTTCAAATGCTTTGACATGACCACTTTGAGAAATGTGAGGGTCAAGGTGACGTTAGGGAATATTAAATTCACAGAAGAGGTGTTTGAGAAAGAAAATGGTTATTTAGGATTGAGGAGTTCTGTGGAGGAGAAAAAGCAAATAAATGTGCATAGAGAATGTAGATGAGAAATATTACTCTAAGCAGAAATAAAGTAATTAAGAAAAACGCATGTATTTAAAGAACTATGCCTTCACTCTGCCAGGAAGTTATCTTAGATAATGTGTATTCAAGTAGAATGGAAATCAAATGCTTTGCAAGCAATTATATATTTACTCACACGTTTGGGGCTGCTACACCCAAACAATTGTTTAGAGGAACGTTTTCCATGCCATAATTATATTAAAGTACAGTGATAGAGGGTGCTCCCATGCTACTATGGCTCAGAAGATTTCAGTGCTCAATTGTACTCATGGTTTGCAGCTGCAAAGTTATATCACCTAGAATTAATGTTTGGCCTTGGGTGTCTCGGATGGCCTGGCATCATAGAGTGAGGTATTTTACTAATTGGAGAAAGCCAGTTATCCAGAGGATCTCTTGCCAATATTCCACTTGCTGTATGGAAACTAAAAGAATTACATAGATATAAAGACAAGTATTTTAGGGGGTAGGGATCACAGATTGGCTTAGTACAGCGATATGCACATCGCTGTGCCCTTTGGCATCCTAGATGTACACCCCCATGTACATCTGTTCCATTGTTACCTCTGAGAAGTGCTCAGTTATGCATCTGTACTGCTGTACACCCCTGTAAAGTGCTCTGTTGTGTATATGTATTATTGAATATGTGAATAGAATTTCTCTGTGCATTTTGGACAATCTATAACACATTAGGACACATTCATACAACACTTAAATGATAAGGGGTCATTAATAATGGACAAGATGATCTGTTTGAATCTTATATGAAATGATGTGTAGTAGCTTCTCGTTCCTCAGTGGATGCTCCTGGTCACTGGTTAATGCTGGATACCCAGGAGCTGCTTTTATCTCCTACTTATCCAATGTTAATTTCGATCCCTGGAGTGTACATCACTCAATACAACAATGCTCTTGACTGCCTCAACTCTCTGTATTGCCTACTTTACAATGACACCCTGTTCTTCAATAAATACAATCCAACACAAATAATTGATCAGAAGGGTGATGCTCATCTTGACTGCCTTGGTCTTTCTCAACAATGAGGGGCATTCCAGTGATAATCCTATGAAGTCTGATTGGCCACTGAGGAATAGACAATATGCACCTGCCTCCATTTTGTTTTTATTGGTTAAATTAGACACCAATGTACTTCATCTTTCCGAGACACCATTTCAAATTCCTGTCCTTTTCCAGGAAGCTGAAATGCATACCATCACACCGTTGGTTTGTTGTACCTTGTAGCCTGACGCATTTGAGAAGATTATATCCATTTATTGGCTAAAATAACATTGATGACCTTTGAGCAACATTACAAGGCATCAGAAAGGCAATATATTTCTTAAAATTCAGTATATCGACTGCAGGGGTATTTCTCATGCAAATAGTTGGTCATAAGTACAGGGTGGGTTACTTTGGAGTTTGTGTTTGCTAAACACAAAGAGGAGTTCACTCCTCTTCCGCTGGCAACTTTAATGTCTTTGGAGGTGGCACATTAAAAGGCACATGTCAGATCACTAACCATACTGTTGGACAGTAGGACGGCCACACAGTCTAGACCATGCATTTTGAGCCTACGTTGCTAATGCTATGAACAAAGGGAGCTGTAAAATACAAAATGGCCAAGAGCAGGAGCTAAGAAAACACATTGGAGCCACAATTGCTACGAAAAGGTGCATTGGGCTACCAATGCCATAAAAAATGGCTTGTAATACTGTTCAAGCCAAAACTAATGTAAACCTGACATCAACAAGCTCCCTAAAACCAGTGCTGCATGATATATCAACCTAAGGCAGAAGTATATATAATCACCCGGAAGCAAAAATGGGATGCCTTATTGGCAACCCTAGGACTGGCGGGTCAGCGAAGACCCAATATCATATACTGTAAGTAAGGCATAGGGGTTGCAATGGCAGGCAGACAGACCTGTGGACCACAATCAGCTATGCCAGCATCTCTCCTCATCTGCCTTTTTCTCCCCTAACGCAATCACATGGATTGTCTCCTTCCTCGAAGGTAGAGCTATGCGTGTCTTCTCAGACCTTGCAGCTGCTACACCAGATACCATCATTTCTGGTGTGCCGTAAGGCTCTTGCCTATCACACACACTATACAACATCTTTACTATCTCCCTCTTCAACCTACTTGATTCACTCAGCATCATGTACACCAATTATGCCGATGACACTCAAGTCCTCATCCCTCTCTCAGGCAACTATGACATTGACTCCAACACCCTTACTGACATTTACGCCACCATCCACACCTGGATGGCTGAGAACTGGCTATGTTTGAATGGGGACAAGACAGAACTACTTCTGCTAGACCCCACAGATGCACGCATCATCCTTGATGACAAATACCAAGCCTTCACCATCGGCAACATCACCATCCCTGTCTCACAGTCAGTCAAAACTCTAGGAGTCTATCTAGACAATAACCTCACCATGTCCAGACAAGTAAGCGCTATAGCAATCTTGTTAGCCTACTACTCCAAACTCATCAATGCCACCAGGCCGTTCCTGTCCAACACCAACTCCCTTTCAATCGCACGAGCCATCATAGGCTCGAGGCTAGACTACTGTAATGCACTCTTTACAGGGACCTCTTCAAAAAACCTGGACAAACTACAGACCACCAGAATAATGCCCTACGCGCTGCACTGGGCATTGCCAAAAGGGAACACATATCTACAGGCAGAATACATTTTGCACTGGCTGCCTGTCCGACAGCGCATTCAGTTCAAGACCCTGGCTATCACGTACAGATGCAATCATCACACCGCTCCAGCCTACCTCTCTGAGAGAATCCTCCTACTTCCGGCAGCGAGATCCACTAGAATCCCTTGCACCAACCTACTGCCAATTCCCAGAATTAAAAGGGCGACAGGAGGGGGTGCAAGCTTTCCCTTCCTTGCATCCAGACAATGGAACTCGCTGCCTCAATCCATCAGAAATGAACCTTCTCACCTTGCCTTCCACAAGGCCGTCAAAACCAGACCTTTCAACTAAATAGCATATTATGTATGATGATGATTTATATTGCGCATTACCAATGTATTCTGCTTCCTTTGCTACCTGATGCCTTATATGCACTCAAACCCAAACCGTAAAGAGTTAACCACCTTTTAATTCGAAACGTTACTGTAACTTGGCTATTTACCAAAAATGTACTACAACATGTATGCAGGCTAATGTAACCTATCGCCCATCTCGATTCTGCAACTAAGACATATTCATGTAACAGCGCCTTGATGCCCCTGGGCTGTGTGAGCGCTTATATAAATGCAAATAAATAATTAAAATATGGCCACCAAAAATATGTCAGTGATCCAACAAAAATAAAGGGGGAAAAGCAAAATACCAAAAATAGATATTCTGTTCTACCACACACCTGCCCGGGACTTTCACCATGGGTAACTTTTTTATTGTGAGGCTAATGACTTGAACCATGAGCCAACATAGACTCCCATAATGGAAAAGAAGAGTAAACAGACTCCACACTATGACTACATTCAACCCTGAGGAATCTGGCGACGAAGGCCCCTATTTCAGTTTACCAGTTTACCAAGTATAGGATGACTTCAACAGTGGACTATATCCAGGGGACAATGAACTGAAAAACGTGGAAAATAATCAACAACCGCGTGCATTATTGTTCTAAAGGGTATTGTGACAATAGTGTATGAGGATTCAGAGGCTTGAGTATCTAGCTGCCCAAGTAAGAAATATAAGCCATGCTCAGGAGTTTCCCATGAAGCTTTACGCAGGCGAAAATAATGAAGCTGGGACAATGCAACGCCTTAGTTTCACTAATTTCTAAGCTATTTCTTGTTTAAACAGTTTGAGCAGACTAAGGAAATACATTATTCATTGCACAGATTGGGAGTGTGCATAATTACAATACCCAGTACAATAGACCATGTTATTATTCTTAATGAACTGAAGAACAGTGAGCCAGAATAGTTGTATTCATGCATTTTGCAATCACATGCATTCATTACAAGGAAACAAAAGTGGAAAAGAGCAAAGGGTGCAAGATCCCTGGAGCAGATAGAGATACTTCAAAGAGTCAGTTGAAACACAGCCAGTATTTGGTTAAATCTAATACAAGTGGTAAACATTTTTATTCGGATTGTAACAATCCATTAAACAGCAAATATAAACAAAAAATCAATGCAAAACTTGGAATAAAACATGTCAATCAACGCATACAATTAGAACACAATCGAAAAATTAATTGTGAGATTAAAATGACATGAGATTTAAAATTCTTAGGACAACACCACTGGTCCATAAAAACACTAATTCCATACAGACAGTCAATGGAACACAATAA
This sequence comes from Ambystoma mexicanum, assembly GCF_040938575.1. Classification (NCBI taxonomy): domain Eukaryota; kingdom Metazoa; phylum Chordata; class Amphibia; order Caudata; family Ambystomatidae; genus Ambystoma; species Ambystoma mexicanum. The sequence goes on from NC_090941.1 coordinate 312,778,871, forward strand.
ATAAAAGGAGTCATTCACCTCATAGACTAGATACCATATATATGTAGCAATCCCAGAAGGGATCAAAAGTTAGGCGTACCGTTAGATTCGTAGTACATCGCCACTGATGAATAAGAGCAAAACATTCATAAAGATAGATAAAAGCATACCCAGCAGTATATGGACCATAGAATTTTGAGCTATATAAACAAGCAGGACATACAAGCTACAATGGGCACAGCAGAGAATTTAAAGGGGAAGGAAGAGGACTAAAACCTAAGGAACTTGGATCTGCGAAAACAGGTACCTTTCAAATATCTGGCAAAGGCAAAGTCAGTCCCCACATCATCAAGCGAGAGCAGCCTCAGGAAAACTGGTTTCCACTGGCAGGAGCAGAAAAGGACAAACGGTCCAAATGATTTCCTCTGCAATTAACCAGGGGCCCTGTTGGACTGGACCCGCTTGTTTTCGGGCACCCGCTCTTCTCTGCACCTCTGTCTAGACGCATACGTTACCTAAATGTACTCGTATTCCTAAGTTTGTCTGTCCTGTCCCCCCACCTTTTTTTCTGTCCCCCACATTAGCTGGGTCACAACTGTAACACCTTATGAAATGAAATGAAATGATTGTTTATTTATATTGCGCTCGCACACAAGTGTTTCAGAGCGCGACCAGGAAAAAAGGGAGGGGAACAAGGGAGAACAAAAAAGAAAAGAGCGTATGTGCTTGCAATAAGAGAAACACCATCGGGCATAGTATGCTGTTTTTAATTTTTAGTTAATTCGGAAACTTCAAGGCCTAAGACTGACTATTGTATTCCCTTGTTCTCTTCCTGCCTTGAAACGCTTTGAAGCACTCCACCTGTGTATAAGCGCTGTATAAATAAATTATTACAATTGCAGGGATAACACCCATCTCTGTTTTGCTCCCCGGACCACTTGCAAGAAATTGATTTGAGATGGAAACTATTAAACCAGGCCCTGGTTAGCAGACACCGATAACAAATGGTAGGGACCATAGCAAGATATTCAACTGGTCCCCCTGCTGGTGACAGCAGAATATATCGCCTGAGACCTTGCACAAGTTCACATTCTCTCTCATAGGGCCTGTAGTGACCCAAATTTAATGGGCTAGATGGGAATGCTGGCAATTTTATCTGGATTACTGAAGCAGTCACCCTTCCCGAATAGAGGCAAGGAGTTTTTGATGTAGGCAAGCCACTCAATTTGCTAATAGTTCCCCAACGAAAGAGCATCCCTTAGAAAGAATCTTGTTACTAACCCCTTCTCATTTGTCCACACAGCCTGCCACAACACAATCTATAGTTGAACCGGCTCCCCAAGTAAGAAATATTAGTGCTTTCCGGCAAGCAGAGACCACTCAGCAGTATTGGAGGAATCCTGTGTGGACAGTTTGCAGAGCACATTATGGAGCACTTCCCAACATTTGATGTGAGAACACAACTAGACATGTAATTGCCATTGGTATTCACAAGCATCTGCAAAGATCTTGGAGTACACGCAAGCAGCACTGCGTCATCTGCATAGCTTCGAACCGGGAACTCCTGCTCTGGCAATGAGGGATATTCACTTGTCACTATTAGGGTTGAGGTAAGGGAGTTTATATGGAGATTAAACAACAGTGGGTGAGAATGCACCCGTGTCTAACCCCCTTCCCAACTTCAATGAAGTGGCTCAATTCACCCTCCAGCCTGTAGCGAACTCTGACAAAAGTATCAGTGTGCAGTGCCTCTAACATCCGTATCAAGGACTTCGGATACCAATCCCATCCAGAGTTGTCAAAAGGAGTCTACTATCCACATGGTTGAAGGCCGAACATGGGTACATAAAGCGCATGTAGACAGGAGAACCCGAAAGAGACGAGCTCAAAGCAAGAATCAGGTAGAGCATTATGCACTGATAAACCTGCCCACACACACACTCTAAACGTCAGTTGGGTATCCGATAATTATTATTATTATTTTTTCTTTTATTAGCATATAGTTTATTACACACTTTTGCTATGTAAATCCATCCTTTAAAAAGAATTACACTTTTACCTTTCTTCCAAGCTCACTATGGCAATCACAATGCAAGAATCGTGTACTTTGAAGAAGGAAACGTAGAAAGGAAAGTCACCCATCCCAAATAGAGCCACTCAATTTGCTGATAGTTCCCCAGCGAAAGAGAATCCCTTAGAAAAAATATTGTTACTAACCCCTCCTCATTTGTCTACACAGCCTGCCACAACACAATCTATAGTTAAACCAGCTCCCCAAATAAGAAAACCAGTGCATTCCAGCAAGCAGAGACCATTCAGCAGTATTGGAGATATCTGATGTGGACAGTTTGCAAAGAACATTACGTAGCACTTCTCAACATTTGATGTGAGAACACAAGTAGACATGTAATTGCCATAGGTATTCACAAGCATCTGCAGAGATCTTGGAGTCCATGCAAGCAGCACTGTGTTATCCGCCACTGCCTCTTTAAGAGAGGCATCTCCACCCACAGGGGTGGAGAGTAATGATGTTGAGGGAAGGGAGATGTTCCGGCGGGTTTTGTGCCAGTTGAATCCTGTAACGAAATAAAGAAGTTGTGGTTTCGATACCCACGGCTGAGCGTCCTTCATTTTTAGATAAGCCCAGGCCCAGCCTGGGTAACAACTGCGACAAGGTCTTCTCCCGCCAGCCGGAGTCCTCCTTGCTGCTGAGCCCTCACCGAGCACCACAGCTACCCGTCTGGCGATCCCGCCATTGCATCCTCCTTCTACGTGGCAGGCGGTCCCGGCGCACGCGTCCTCCTCCCGTGTAGCAGGTGATCCCGCTGCACGCGTCCTCCTGTGCTCTTCAATGTGCAAAATTGTATCCAGACCGGTGATCCCACCACGCCCCATGAGTCCTCCAGGCCATCACCCGCGGCCCAACGGCGACGCGCACCACGCGGCTGACGGCCACCGTGAAGCACATGACAGCGGCCCTCCTCGCAGCGCAGCAGAATCGTGTGAGCATCCACCAGCCCCACCCACTGCATGCTCGCGGTGGCCTGCAGATCCCCCAGCAACTGCCGGCGCCACAGAGCTCCAGTAAACATCCAGCCTGAGAGGTGGACTGCTACAGGGGTGGCCACCTGCCATTCCCCCGCCCCTGCATAGCAAGCACACGTGGAGGGCCCTGGCCCAGAAAGGTGACCTCAGCGAGAGACATCCAGGTCAGCGCTCCCAACCTGCAAACATTTTTTTTAAAAATAACCCACGGCTACACCGCCAAGGAAGCACGGCAGCAACTTTCAAGGCCAACCACGCCAGCCAACGGCAAGGTCCCAGAACACTGGACACATTATTATCCCGGTAAGAGCGCCTTCTACAGCGATGCAAGAACTGTTAAGACTCTCCCCCACCCAGCAGCTCGCTACTAGCGCGTCCACCGCCATGAGCATCGCAGCCTCACCCCAACCCACCCGCAGCACCAAGTTCATCCAGCTGCACATGCCCCTGCCATTCTCCACGATGCCCCAGGCCAACAAAGGCACCCGATGGACGGAATGGATGGAGGACTTCTATCACTTCGTCAGAGGCTGTGGAGACGGAGACTCGCCCCATTTGCAGGACATCTTCCTTAATCTGGTGGGGGGTGAGGTGAAAACAATCGTCAAAACCATCCCGACAACTGACCACAACACTTTTGCTGCCCTCATCACAGCGCTGGACAAGCTACCCATCATTGAACCCAATAGGGACTATGAAAGGTACCTCTTCAATCAATGTACCCAGAAACCACAAGAAACCGTTGATGAATACATAACACGCCTGAGGGTGACAGGAGCCCACTGCCATTTTGACCCCTTCTCGTTAGACGAAGCCATACGTCTGCGCGTTATGGAAGAGTGTTTGTCGCAGACATTGAAAAAACAGCTCCTTAAGAAGCCCCTCATGATGCCTGAAGTCAGCGAACGTGCCAGAATTTTTGAAAGGGTGGACGCACAGGCTGCATCCATGGGGGGCACTACAACACCGAAACCGGACACCACAGAGCTCATAGCGACAATCCAGCCACCCACACAGATACAAGGGGAAAGAAGCATGTATCCATGCAGACAATCCAATCTACAAGTACCGAGACTGCAACACCATTGCTACCGCTGCGGCATGGCATTCACACACTCTGGAGCCTGTCCAGCACTATCGCAAAGATGCATGAACTGTGGGAGAGAGGGGCATTTCCAGTCGGTCTGCATGGAAGGGAGACCATTGCCCACGATGAGACCCCAGGCACCTACCCGGACACCATACCGCCCACAGCAACCCCAGCATGGCCAACAGAGACCCCCCCCCAGCAAAGCCAACGGCTGTACGTCTGTGCCGTTGACGAATATCAGCTCAAGGACTACCTACAAACCTACAACTACCAGGAACAACCACCTTTTTTGATGGACGAGTATGTTTCTTCAAGGATCTTAAATCACGAGATAATAAACGTTTCATCTCTGCCACTTTTGCACTGAATTCATGTTTGGATTTGATCATCTGTTTTTTGCATTTGGAGCTCGCTTTTCTGTACAGAGCCAATGCAGGTTCTTATTTGACGTCTTGTAGGTTATGAGCTTGGCAAGCTTGTTCTGGATTTATGTGTAGACGGTTTCCACCTCGAACAACCTTTAAGTTCTGTTTCCATCTCTTAGATGCTAGGTCAAACTCATTTGTCGACCACGGTTTTTGGCATGACATCACCAGAAGATCATGATCATGATCACTCTTTTTGGTCGGAATGATTTTTAAAGATGTTATATGGGGGAAGACTAAGCCTGATATGAAGAAATAGTCTAGAGTGGCATTGGCAAAGCTGGAATCCCAGGCGGGTGCCGCCGGCAGGTCACTGTTCACATGACCATTGACCAAGTGAAGGTTTCTGAGGGCTGTTTGTTCCATCCAGGATGAACATCTGGCAGATTTTTTCTAGTTTGGTTTGACCGTTTTTCTCGTGTCAGCTGAAGTTGATCCAAAGCACTCAATGTTTAAATCGCCGCAAATTATGATCCATACGCTGGCAAGTCTGCTTTGATCGCGTCTATCCACTTCATAACACACTCAACAAAATCGTTAGTGCCCTTTGCCATTGGGTTCCAGTAGAGGTTGAAAATTGCCATGGAACCGTGCTCTTTCATATTGTCGTCTGATGGTTTGAGTAGCATTATTTGGATATATGGATTAGGATGGATAACAAGACAAACTCTGCCAACCGAGTTATTTTTACCAGTGTCAAAAGGCCAGATCTGGGCCTACCTCTGGTTCTTTTTATTGCTGCATTTAATTAGGCTGTGCAGCCATCCGTTAAAGGAAATTCTCAGAGCCATGACTCGTGCAGACAGATGATATCTAAACTGGCTAGGCGTACAGGTTGGTACTCGAAAAGGTGGTTAAAGCCTCTTGTATTCCATGATCCAATTTGTGATGCTCCTGGTCCGGTCCTTTTCCACCTCTAGGCTTTTGTCGGCATCGCCCCAAGACTCTGGGCAGCCAATCCCATGAGAGAGGTTGATCTAGGTTGGTTGTTGGGGATGATGGCAGATTAGATTTTTGTTGGGCATGGTCTTCATCTGAGCGATTTACAGTTATTTTTAGGGCTTGAGGCCTTTTTAGAACTACTGGAGGGTATCTCTTTGGTATAGGTGATTCTGTAGTGGCTCTGTTGTTACGATCCTCTTGTTCGCGTTATCCTGTTTTGATCTTAATTCTTTGCTCAATGTAGCGCTCAGTTGTGGGCTCCATCCATTCTTTAAGGTCGAAGCCTAATGTTGCTTATTCCTTGATCGAGTTCATCATTAATTTGATCAGAGCTGAAGATGCCATATGCAGGCAGACTCAATCATTTTCCTTTTCATTGGGAAAGGCTACTATTTTTATGTCATCACTATCGATTACTCGTAGTTGAGGCACGTGATGGTATCCGATAATAGGCCATGATCACTCACCCAATCGTCTACACCCAATCCTCTAGTCTTCTGAACAGGAGCCCCACAAAAAGCGTGGATGTTCGGTCCAGTAATGTAACTGGACGATAAGATGAAAGGAGCAATGTACTACTCTTTTTAAATATAGGCACAACTATGCCTATTTTCTAACTAGTGGGAATCAGCCCTGTACGGATGATGGCATTAAGAGCTTGGGCCAGAAAAGGAGCCCACAGCTCAATATTGGCACAAAAAAGATTTAGGGATCCCGACATATTCAGGTGCTTTGCCCAGTTTTTGTTTAACAATTACCTGTATAAGTTTGGACACATCAAACATTGTTAAAGTGCCATCACCCTGAGGAACACAGTTCCTAACTCCCACCGTAGTATTGGTGTGTATACTCTAGAGGGAGGAGAAAAGCTTTAACCAATCTTTTTCAGAAACATTTATTTCTTGAATATCTTGGAACCCAGATTCAGGTTATTTGTATTTCTAGCAACAATCCTCCAAAGGGATTTGGAGTCTTTGGACAAAGCCGCAACTGGTAGGGCCTCCCAATGAGAACTAACTATCTCTGCCTGCCTCTTGGCAAATTTGGCTTTATAATCCCTATGCCTTATCCTGATATCGGATACAATTGGTAAAGGAGGTTTAAGGGCAGGAAGGAGTAACCCCCCACTTGGCTTGCAGCTAGCCGACAGCCAAGAGGAAGTCTGATCATAGCTGCCGACATACAAATTGACCTGCAATTGGCCAAAAATAAACAGAAAGCATTATTTATATCTATATGGGAAGACAAAGGGTTGGCACAAGTCAGAAGAGGTCCGCAATTCAGCACAACCACCTTATTGAGAATTTCAGACTTTCTTCCCTTCTCCAGTGGAGTACACAGCCTCGGAATCCCTTCACCAGGGAATGGGCATAGACCTCTCCCATATGAGTAACTTCCAGTCCATCTCATCCCCAAACTACATTGGAATACGAATGAAATCATTCATACTACGTGATATGCCATTGCTGAAAGTCAAGTTCCTGGCTGTCTCTGAATCAAATACCATTTATGGGTCTGAAGCCTTTTTCTACCAACATATCCCACAGCAAAAACACACAGCTTGAGGTGATGGGGCCCAGCAGGCATGCTTTGGGGATTGAGAAGTCTGTCTCCTCTTCAGCGTCGTGGGGGAGATCCTCATCTGATCCCAGGCATAAGTGGAAAACCCTTTCCACTACCACAGGGAAAACTGTCCTGCCGGTCTTGAGCGTTAGACATACGTACATGGAGGGAGTTGAGGAAGGTAATCAACCCATTCCCTTTTGTTATTATAAAACTGTATTAACCTCAGGGAGGGGACTCCATGTATTTTGGCTGTCACTCAGAGGATGTTTGCATTGGTCTGATCCACAGAGCGCCTATCCCAGCAAAGTGCAATGGAAATATCAGTACCCAACCCCCAAGCTGGTCGACCTTTCACATGGGACGTCACTGGAGGCACATGGAAGAGGAGAAACCCCTGTAGGTGAAAGGGGTCAATTGCACAGGTTTCCTGCAACATTATTACCTCATAATTCCTAATGAAGTCCCACCATGTGGCATCCTTAAGTTTTCTTTTTAGGCCTGAGATATTCCAGACTAGGAGCCTGACACCCACCAGATCTACTGGGTCTGTCATAAGGATTTTACTTCTACCTTTCCACTTTCCACCCTTCCTTTGTGTGAGACTCTTCTATGAGTAGCTTTGAGCACGGGCACCGTTGGAGAGATCTTCAACTTTTGAAACTCCAGTCAGTCCACCTCCTCTAGATTGCTGAGACATGTATATCTATTAGAGAGTACATGGTCGGACGCAGAGGGATCGCTCCTACCAAGGTGGTTGAGTGCACTTAAAAATGACTGTTGTGCGCTCCCCGAACAATAAAAATTGGGGTAATCTGTCGCCCCACTTTCCCTCTGATTTCTAACAATCCTCTCAAATGCAGGTTTATAAAAAATTAAAATTAAACTAAGGGTAGAAACTGGATATTTGAAGAGGCCAGTCTGCTCTGTGATACCAGCCAAAGCAAATTCAACACCTTGGTGGGGTGATTGAGGGATGATGATACAATCATCTTCAAAGCATTTCTCCCATTGGTCCACCCAGCTGGATAATCTTGCCATTAGCAGATCACCTTCCTTCAATATGGTTACCCCACATATATTCCTCACATAATGTGTCACGTTATTCATTAGGGATACTTGTGCATCATTACGATTTTGCCGGTATCCTGGCAAATGGTAATACCGTTACTGGCACCCAGTCGGGCGGAGTTACAGGTGGATTATAATTGCTGGTAATGGTTGTAAATCCCCATTCCATGGAGTCCCATTGGACTCCGGTAATACATGTTTCAGTAATACCGGCTATTTTTTGCCAGTAGGGTGGCGGAATAAAATCCACCTTCTAGCTGGAAGTAATTTCTCCACCCCACTGGCAAATTTGTACTTTGCCAGTGCAGAAACATGCCCGTATACGGTAATACATGCACGTTAATTCTGCACCAGCAAAGTTGTAATGAGGCCCACTTTGAAGCATGGAAATCAAGAGACTGGACATTGATAAAAAAAGAAAATGAAAAAGGGAGCCACCTGAGGCAGTAGATTGGGGCTATAACCCTTATTGAAATTTCTAGAAGCCATGCCAGATGGTTTCCATACCCCCAACCGTGGACCACTGCCCTTCCCACTAGATAGGTGCCCAAGATTACCAGCGAGAGGCACCTTATCAGTCAGGTCTCTGATCTCAAATGGATGACCAGAGGGCCCAGCGGTAGCGTTAGACTAACCTGTGTGAGAAACCCAATGGCATTCTTGCACCTATTTCCCATGGATTTTCTATTCGGGTGGCCAGGGAAGGGCCATCGCTTTTGTAGCCCAACCCTGGGGGTGGACAAGCGAGGGAGGATCACCTGGGAAGAGGGTCTCTGCGGACTGGGGAGAGAGTTACTGAGGGCGAGACATGGTATTCCCCCTGTCCTGATGAAAATCCATCCTACCCCCTCTGCCTTTCTAGGCTTTGGTGACTGTACCTTACCCCTTGACAACATTCAGAGTACTACGAAGAGGAAGAGGCATCTTTGAGTGAGGAAGATTACCTGTGAAACAAACCGATATGTTACTGGGATGAAGATGAAGAAGCCTAGAGGCTTTGAAGGTCAGGCGTGTCCCAGTGATTGTCTTGATTGGAGTAAAGAAAGCCAATCACAGGAGATGTACCTGAGAAACCTTAACAGTGTACAGGTGTAAAAAAAGACCAAGCCACAGCACAGAAAGGAGTGTGTGAGCAGCAGCAGGAAGTCCCATCCAGTCCAAGAGTGTCCCAGCGAGAACAGTGTACCGAATTGCTGGAGGTCTGCACAGGAAAGCAGGCAGTGTGTATGTGGCGAGGGAGCTGTGTCTCAAGGGAGCCTGAAAGAATGATCAAATGGAGCCTCGTGAGCAGACGGTCCCTTTCCTTGTGGCCAGAGACAGCTTGTTAACTTGGCTGGGAGCGCCAGCCCAGGGTTGTCCAAGGGGCAGGTAGAAGAGCCCTGCCTTCAACGAAGAATGACGAGAACACCAAGAGCCGAGATGCTACCACTGGTATGTTTGAAAGTGTGAAAGATACCTGGCGTGCCTCTAATCTGCAGTGATACTGAGTAGCCGAGTGATCGCGTATAGCATATTCTTAAAAACAGAGAAGTTAACAAAGCGCCTAACCAGTAATTGACAAACAAGTGAAACACAGTAGCGCAATATAAGTCCTGAGGTCTCTGAATGGGAAGGGAAGAAGCTGCCGAGGGGAGCTGGCAAAGGGGGAGAAAAAGTACAAAGAGAGTATAAAGAATATTAAAGAAACCAGAACTAAGCACGTGAGCCAAAAGAAAGTATGGGTCTGAAAGAATGTGCCCAAAGGAGAAACGAATGATACAAACAGGACCCTAGAGGATTAGAGAGGGCCAGAGAAGTGCCTGGAATTGAACTTCCAAATGAAAACAGAAGCTAAGGGCAGAGCTGGGGTGGGTTGTTGCATGACCTGTAATTGGTGACAGTGTGGTATAAAACTGCACCTAGACCAGGAAGCCGTAATATATGAAGAAAATCCTTAAGGCTCAACGTTGTGCCAAGGATAAAGAGCCACCGGTTGGGTGACCTGTTATGGGTGGACCATGCAGTCTAAAACTGTGCCACAACCAGTTGGGGGCTCCAGCAAAATAATTTTAAGGTGAGAGGAACCTATGAAATGTGTTTTTCGGAGCAAGAACTGTATTGAGCTTGGGGAAGGGAGCACTGCGTGAATACAACAAGACTGTTTCTTGTGAACTTTTGACAACTGAATATTTCATGGAGTGGTTCCTGAGGTTTGGGGAAGGGTGCCTGAACTTCTAATGAACATTGGGCTTGAACTGAACTTTTGCAATGGAACCTTGTGTGGATTAAAACCAGAGACTAAACCTCAGAGGGTACTAGCTTTGCAAGATCCTCCTATTTGAACTGTATACTGGCTTGGGAAAGGGATCTAGCGAGTGCTCCGAACTTTGTTATTCACTTCTTCAGTTGAACCAACCAGTCACTATAGTTTTCTCTTAGTTGTGAGGGCAAGCATAGGTTTGGACACAGACAAGACTTTTTGATTTTGACACAGTGGGCCTCATTACGAGTCCGGCGGTAACCCTGCTGGTGCTTGCGGTGGGTTGCCGATGGACTAGTAATGTTTTACCGGCGCCTGACTTCCCAGTGCCACTGGGTGATTACAAGTCTGGTGGCCCTGGTAGTCAAGGGCCGAGAAAATGTTAGTCCCCATTTCCATAGAGTCCAAGAGGACTCTATGGGAGTGTGGATTCGGAAGCTCTGGCACCATTGTTTACGGTGCCAGTGCTTCCGTGCAGCATTTGCCACTGCGGCTACTGTGCCCGGAAGGGTCAGACCTGTCGGGCACAGCAGCCAGGGCAGGCAGACACATAGTTTGCCAATCCGGAAACAAGGGTGCCAGTGAGCTTTGCCCTCACCCTTGTTTCCGGACCGACAAACTTGTAATGAGGGAGGCCACCAGGGGACGCAGGCAAGATGGCCGCCTGAGCCGATAGCTCCGCACCCAGCCCCGGGAAACTTGCGGAGTTGAGCAGGAAGAAGGAGCCCATCCCTCACAAGCCTCTCAAAATAGGCTGTGTGAACCCTTGCCCCGCCAGGGGGTCCAAACCAGGAGTTTCTACAACACCCACGTGCCGAGTTCGGCCACCCGGGGTCTCCACGGCCCCTCCCCCCGCGGTCCAGAGCAACACGCAGGCGGTGCGCGCCAAGGCACGCCAAGGCCACAGCAGAGTACAAGAGCGGGGTAACACGGCGGCCGCCTGCGGGGGGCGTACCCACTTGGAGCGAGGAGAAGTCGGAGGCAGGGGACCCTGGAGGTTCCGCCGTGCCCCGAGGCCTCTGGCGCCCCGCTCCCGGGCGTGGCGATGCGGTGCGTGCTCGACGTGAGGACACGCTCGACACTGAACGAAGACGCCTGAGGAGCTGGACACAGACCCACATCGCCCCGGCACTCTACCCATCCACAGGCGGAGTTGAACGTGCCCGCCTACCCGCACACCATAGCTCCCCAGCCCGGGCCGTCGCGGGAGTGCACCCACACTACATCCGACTTGGGGACATTGGAGACGGCACGTTCCAGGTGAGAGGCCCTTGGGCCAGGACTTCATGAATTGGCCCCCACGAGCGCCGCTTCACTAAAGGGTCCCCCCCATACCCCGCCACAGGGGACCCCACCGACCACGACAGTCATCTAGTGGTTTCCCTAACCACGGGGGGGATAAACCCGCTCTTCCACTGGCGCTGAAACTCTTGAGTTACTCGGCTGGCACATCCATATACAGTCACTCCGAGGGCACCTCCCCACTGTGGATAGCTCCGGATTTTCCCGGTCTCTCCCCCTACACGAGTCCTATCGTGGCCGTAGGCCCCGCAGCGAACAGTTGCCATACTCTGCAACCAGCAACCCATGAGTTGGAAGGAGGCCCTTTCCAAGTACCAGTTCGCGGCCGGAGGGGACAAAATGGCCACCGGGTCTCCACCAGTGCCGCCTCCCGACCTGGGAGCAATCCAAAATAACATCCAGATGATCTTGGAGGAGATACGTGGGATTCGGACCGACATGAGTGCTAAATTGGCCGACCTTACCACTAAAGTCACCACCCTGAAAGACCGAGTGGAGGGAGTCGAGAACAACCAGCTCTCCACGGCGATCCTGGAGACGCAAATGGAGGCCAGGTTCCAAGAGGTACATCTTAGGGAGGAGGAATTACGGTTCAAGGTGGACGACATGGAGAACAGGGAAAGGAGGAACAACTTGCGTATTTTTGGCCTTGTGGAGTCCGAAGGGGAGAGCCCGCAGGCGCTGGAAGGCAAGGTTCACGATATCATAAGATTCGTCATGGGGGCAGAGGCCGACACCGAGATTAAACTCGACAGGGTGCATCGAGCCGGCGGAGGACGTAGGGGCCCGAGGTCGGTGCTGGCCCGACTGCATTACTACAAGGACAAAGCCAGGATCCTGGAGAAAGCGAGGAACTTCGGTGATATCCAATATGGAGACTCTAAGGTTGCAATCTACCAGGACCTCTCAGCCCTTACCCTCGAAATGAGAAAGAAATGCGGAGCCCTCACCAGATGGTTACAGGGTAAGGGGGTCAGGTATCGCTGGGGCCACCCCTTCTACTTGGCATTCGAGTGGTCGGGGGAAAGACACCACCTGGTGACGGAGGAGGACATTCTGCGGGCCACTGGTGACCTGGTGGGAGACCGTGCCGGTCCATCCAGCGGATCAGGGGGTGAGGCCAGGAACCCACCGTGGGGCCCGGACAGACAGGGGCAACCCAGTGGCAAGACCAGGGTCAAGGGGGCACGCAATTTACAAAAAACCAGGCACCCATCATCGATCGGCTTCTGAGGACCACCTGAAATGACAGCAACATCACTTCATCACTTGAGCATGAGATTTCCCAGTGACCACGGTTGCTGGGGGCTATGCCGCTGGCTCTCTTGGGCCGGTGACTGGGGGCCACATGGAGGAGCACCACGTTGGCGCCGAGCTGGGCCCACAGGGGGTTTTGGGTCTGTTTACTGTTTTTCTTTCCACAATGTTTATTGACTTGTTCGATGGACCTGCGCGTCGGGTCCACGCCTGGGGACACGGAGGGAGGTGGGGGACCTCGGGAGCAAGGTCACGCCCCACATGTTTGCTTAAAGGTTCACACACGTACATTCTGATTTGAAGAGAATGCGTTATCCACATGTTCACACTACCCGGGGCTGGGGTAGAGTCCTTGGTGGTTCGTTGACCATCCCCGAAGGAGATCGGGAGATATGGACGAACGCCTCAAGATGGGGGAAGTGGAGAGGGGGAAAGGGACAGGGGGTGTGGGGGGAGAACGACCATCATCAAGGTTGAAACGGTAACACCTAGAGGGGCTTACGGGGGGGGGTGGGGGGAATAGCCAGTTCAAACAAGAATCTTCTATTTTACAGCAGGCCGCACGCAAGCATTACACTATGGTGAAGTTAGGGATGGACTACCTAGACGACAATGGTTAAAGGCAAGATAGGCACACTCAATGTGAAGGGCCTCAACTCTCAAAACAAGAGGTCATTGACCAGTAATATGTTTTGCAAACAACAACTAACGGTGCTGTTCCTCCAAGAAACCCATTACAGACAGGGGAGGGAATCACCCATCAGGGGGAGGGAAATTGGAGCCAACTTCTGGGCCTCCCACAGAAGCTCGAAGAAGGAAGGGGTGGGGATTCTCTTGAGCAAAACATTCCACCTTACTAATACAGAAAACAAGAGAGGCTTTGGGGGGAGGTTCCTGGGGATTAAGGGTACTTACGAAGGGGAACGCATAACCCTGGCCACCCTCTACGCTCCCAACTCAGGCCAGATAGGTTTCCTGACCCAGATCCTAGGGATAATGGATGAATGGGCTGAAGGGGCCATGATACTGGGGGGCGACTTCAATCTTATAATAGACCCCGGGCTGGATTGGTGGACGGCAAGGGCAACTGAACCGAAAGGGATAACTAAAGATAACCTAACGTTCCAGATCCTTCTGAGGGAACATTACTGGGAGGACGTCTGGTGAGTGGCACATCCGGAGCCCGGGGGATACACATTCTTCTCCCCCCCACACCACACCTACACCAGAATTGATTTCCTTTTAACTTCTAAAGAGGGGAGTGGGGTATCTACAGCCCCAAGGGTTGAGGCAATAATGTGGCCCGCCATGAGCTTCTTGTGGCAGACTGGTCGCTTCCCCTGTCCCCCAGGTCAGCCCGGTGGCGGTGCAACGATACGCTCCTGAGGGATCCGGTCTTTAGGGACTTCCTGAGAGGTGAAATGGAGGCGTATTTCGAGACGAACGACAATGGGGAGACAGATATGGTGACAGTGTGGGAGGCGGCGAAGGCCACCTTTCGTGGTCTCCTCATAGCCGAGGGTTGCAGGCGTAAGCGGGAAAGAGGGCTCATTGAGGCCAAGATACGGACGGAACTCAAGAGCCTGTGGGGTAGGCTTACCCAGGAGGGGGCTGACAGGGAGTCCCTCCTATCGGAAATGCGTGAGAAGCGCCAGGCTCTACACACAGTCCTCATAGGGGAGGTGGTCAAGAAACTGAGATACACGCGACAAAGGTACTACAAAAAGGGGGATAGGGTGGGGACCTTACTGGCACGTAGAGCCAGGGGTTGCAGACTGGAGAGGAGGGTCGGGCCTATTAAAGATGGGGAGGGTATGGTCCTCGATAAAAAGGCAGAGATAGTGAGCTCCTTTGCAAACTTTTATAGGGCCCTTTACACAAAACAAGAGGGGGAATTGTTGGTGGAGATCCGGGCTTATCTGGAGGAACACCGGCTGCCCCGCTTAACGGAGGCCGAATTGCAGGGTTTGGAGGGGGATATAGCAGTTTAGGAGGTGGAGGCATCCATCAAGAGACTTAAAGCTGGGAAGGCCCCGGGGGGAGATGGGTATAAGGCCGATTTCTACAAGCAATTCCAGCCCATACTGATGGAACCCTTGGCCAAATTGTTTAACCAAATCCGTAACAAAGAGACGAGCCCCCCCATATTCCTACAGGCTCTCATCTCTGTAATCCCCAAGCCAGGAAAAGGCCCGACAGAGTGCGGCTCCTATAGACCCATCTCCCTCTTGAACCTCGATGCTAAAATCTTTGCCAGGATCCTGGCCACTCGCCTGGAGAAATGCTTGCCCCGCCTGGTTCACCCAGATCAGACGGGCTTCATATTAAATAGACAAGCCTCGGACAACATGCGCAAAACCCTCCATGTGCTGCATTCAAGGGAAACCTGGGACGAGGGGGTCCTCCTGCTGTCCCTGGACGCAGAAAAGGCCTTCGACCGGGTGAGTTGTGCCTTCATGGGGAGGTCCTCTCGGCAATAGGGATGGGCCAGAGGTGGTTGGGATGGATGGCGGCACTCTATTCCGCCCCCACAGCCAGGGTGGCCGCCAATGGGATGGAATCAGAGGCCTTCCCCCAGGGCGAGGAACGAGACAGGGTTGTCCGCTATCCCCCCTGATATACGCCCTTGTCATGGAACCCTGGGTGATCTCGGTGCGTAACAATGAGGCTATCACTGGAGTCCAGATGGGCGGCTCCCACTGTAAGATCAGATTGTTCGCCGATGACGCTCTCCTCTATGTCACTAAACTGTCACAGACGATCCCTCATGTGTTGCGGGCACTGGAGCGTTATGGGAACCTCTCGGGGTACAAGGTTAACCTAGGCAAATCTGTGGCTTTTATGGGGGGTCGACTATCAGAAACCGAGAAGGAGTACGTGGAGGCTCTCCCCTTCCAATTGCAGAGAGAGGGGTTCCAACACTTGGGAATTCAAATCACACCTGACCCAAAGTACCGCTTCCTGAGCAATTTCACCCCTTTGTGGACAGAGGTCAAGAGAGATGTAGAGAGGTGGGCGGTCTCGGGGTTCTCATGGATCGCACGACTCACCCTGATAAAAATGGTGGTACTTCCCAAATTTCTATTCCTCTTCCAGATGCTCCCCACTCAGGTCCCCACCGCGTTCCTACAGTCAATGAAACGCACCCTGCTCAGGTTCCTCTGGGCGGGAAAGAAACATAGGATTTCCTACGATGTCCTAACGAGGCTCAAGGAAGAGGGAGCGTTGGGATTCCCAGATTTTGACATATACTACAGGGCCTCCCAGTTGAGGATTCTGGTCGACCATTTCAACCCTGGGTCAAAAAAGTAATGGGTGGCACTGGATAATAGGCTACTCGCCCCGGTCCCGCTCGACGAGTGGTTGTGGGTCCCTAGAACACACATCCGCAGGCGGGTTCTGGACCACCCAGTACTGGGGGTTCTGTGGTCCGTCTGGAAGGAGTGGAGCTACTACAGATGGCTCACAACCTGGCCCTCTCTGTTGAGTTGTATCTGGGTGCCACCATTCCTGGCCAAAGTGGCAGAGCCTGCCGCATATCAGAGGTGGTATAATGCAGGCCTCTTTAGGGCATGCCACTTATGGGTGGGTGGCTCCTTCATGCCCCTTCTGGATCTGGAAGAAGCCCTGGGGCTGGGCAAGCTATCAACTTTCCGCTACCTTCAACTCAAGGGAGACCTCTCCGAACCCTCATGGGGGGATACCCTCAGGAGGGACCTCACAGACTTCGAGAAAACGATCATCTCCACACGAGATCCAGGGGGGTAGTATCCCGTTTGTACAAGCTCCTCTTGCTCTCGATACCTAGGGATCCCCCGCCAGCACGGACACAATGGGAAAAAGATTTGGGCACGGCAATAGATGACAAAAGGTGGACTAAAATGTGTATCCGTGCCCACCGCTCAACGACCTCCCCCCAGTAAAGACACCAAGCTCTAAAGGTTTTACACAGATGGCACTACCCTCCACAGTTGATAGCCAGAATGAGCCCGGGTTACGACCCTCACTGCTGGAAATGCCGAAAGGAAAAAGGGGATTACATGCACATGTGGTGGTCTTGCCCAAGGGTGCAGTCATATTGGGGAGAGGTCCTATCCTGGATCAGGGGGGTTGATGGAGTTACTAGGCCCTCTCTGAGGAGAAGGAATGGGTTGCAAAGGTTCGGGCGATGTACGATATGGAATTTCTAACTCATGTCCTGGATGAATCCAGATCTAACATTGAGGAACTCTGGCTCCCCTTCTTTGAAAAGTACGAGCGGCTGACCTGAGGGGTGAGCCCTTGATCTGTTGGGCTGTTCGGGTTCTGGGCCAGGAGGAGCTTGGGGACCTCATAGGTATCTGTTGTACGAGGCACACGCCCCCTCACGGGGTGCTTCTAGGTTGAGCCCTAGACTATGTGTGCACTAGTCTACTTGACAGTCCAAACTTAAAAAAATGCACAATGCGTCCCTGCAAGACAAGTTTGAAATCGACACCTGTTCACTGGCTAGGCGAGGGTGGGGGGGGGGTATTGACTGAACGTTTTTTTCTGGGAATGGAACTGAATTGAAATGATATGTTTGTTGTAATAACCTTAAAAAAATGCCAATAAAAACTATATTTAAAAAAAAAAAACTTTGAATGAGGCCCCTGATTTTCATGATCCTTAATTTATTTGGGCAGGACAATCCTGCCATAGTGATAGGGCTAGATAGGCGTTTCAGCCATCCTGATTCATTGAATGAAGGTTTTGAAACTGTGCTACCTGTGTCTGTGGGAGTCATTCCGAGGTGGGCGGTAGGGGATACCGGGCACCAGTAATCCCCTAACGCCCAATTCCGAGGTCCCTTAGCGGGAACAGTAAGGGACGTGTGGTCGGACCACACGTCCCTTATGGGTCTCGCTAAGGGACCAGGGTGCAAATAACGGGCTTGCCATTCACTAGCCCATTATTTGCACCCTCCCCATTCCCATTGAGCCTTATGGGGGCTCAAATGGGAATGGGGAAAGGTTGGTGTAATGGGGACTTACTGGTCCCGCCAGGGTCGGACTAGACCGGTAAATCCCCATTGTACCAATAGCGCAATAGCACTATGACTACCTCACACCTGGCGAAGCGGACTTAATTTCCCCAATTGTGGCATTATTCCTAATTCTTAACCCCACTCCCATAGATCCTATCATCCCACTAGGCTTTTGGGCCCTGGAAAGGGATCCCGTTGAGGCAAATTGTTGACTTGTTCCATCCCCAATCATTTTGGATTCTGTCCTCAGAGGTACTGAAAATTATTTGGTACTCACAAGTCTAACAAATAGATAGCACCCTTTACAAATCCCTACCCTTTCATTTGTCCCTGTAAGAGAATGTCAAGTTTGCCCTCAAGCTGCCTCAGGGCCTCATGAATGTTCAAATCCAGGCATTCCATAATGGCAAGTTTTCTTCAGTGTAGGTTTATGAGCGAGATCCTCAGTCAGGTTGAGCATTAGGAATAACACAGCCGCCCCCTACTAAAGGGCCCCCAAGTGATTGAGCACAGGCTCCCCTTGCTGCAGTGGCCCCAAATTATTGAACACTCAAAGTTGTGCTAGCTGTGCCCCTAACACAGTCCCCAATCCTGATTTCCTTTCCCTGACTAGAGCCGGGCACAATGGTAGCACTGCTCAATGAAATTTCCACCTGCTACAGAATTTCATCTAGATCATTGGAAATGATTTCTGGAATGTTCTTGCTAACAATTGACTTCTCGGCTAAGAGGATACTTTCATCAAGTGCTCCCACTGTTTTTATTAGGAAATGTTTGAGGGAACCCCACCCATTAACAGAAGCCTTCTTTCCCAGGGTGAAGTTTCCTCCCACACTCCGTATAGGTCCAAGCGAGCACCTTGTTGTTACCTACTTTGGACTTTTTCTTGGTTGTCAGGCCAAAAGCAGTCCCCAGCTCATCAGAGGCTTTGCGTTTCCCCATATGGTATACATTACATTAACCAGCAACGATTGTCTGAGAAACACAAAGGAGAGTCAGACAGTGCACTGAGAGGGAGACCCCAAAGCAGGGAAACACCTATCAAAATAAAAACAATGCACAGTGTACAAGGTGCAAATTGGATGTATGGTGCAAAAATGTGCAAATGCCAAACTACTAAAATAAAACAAGAATAATAAACAGGTCAGTGGTTAAAAACATAGCTGGAGATCTGAATAGGGCAACAACCTCAGTAGCCCTACACACAACTCGGCAACTCAGTCTGTACCTGGTTAAGCAGGCCCAAAGTCACAAGGCTTTGCAGAAAGGACTGCCCCAAAGGCTCAGAGGGCTGCCATAATCTGTCTCCTTAGCCTTCGAAACAACAGCCTCACAGAATCATAACAGATCCATGCAGTACAAACTTTGGCCACAGGAGACCCTGCCACGGCCAGAGCGCCAGTTGTGCTCAGAGAGGGAATAGAAGTCGAATCTGCCAAGGCACAAAGAGAATTACCTCCTAGCCTCAGGTTCACCTTAAGCAGAGCTCGTCAACCAAAACTCTAGTACAAGTCCTGCCTCAAAGTTCATCTGACGGTCAGCCTGGTGTAGCATGGGTCCTGGTATTGCCTGGTAAAACCGCTAACAGGAGAAATAATAGCAACAGCATTTCCCATGAACAAACCACACAAGTAATCCACACAGGATTGGTTCCCTGTGTTGACCTCTACTCTCAGTGCTATTCGTGAAAGTTCTAACCGTAGAGCTGTTACAAGAAATCACCTTTCCTTGGGTATCAAGGATTGTAAATGATGGGAGTCAGGGTTCAGGATTCAACTAGCTGGCAGAGAAGGGGCATCGTGGAAAACAGCCTGCTCCGCTGCCCATTTTGTGGGTGTTTTTGAATGTGGCAGTGGCGTAGTCCTTCAGCCTCCCTGCCCCCTCCTCCTGCACAAGCTTGTTCGCTCTCCTGAGCACCTCAGCTCCTATGCACAGAAACAGGGGGAAACGTCTGCACCACTGTCCGTGCGCTATGCTCAGCGGGTATATTGAAAATGGCGGTGTACCCCTTCATGCCCCCTCCTCCTTTTCTGGCTTGCTCACTCTCCCTCTTGCGCACACAAACTGCGGGGAAACAGCCACACGCTGTGCGCTCGCATTTATATATGAACATGTCAAAATATGTCCAGGTGATAGGATAAATCCCCTGATGAGCTTTCATTTTTTTTATATTGGCAGTGTAAACAATTTACAAACTCTGACTCATCCTTAATTCAGTAGCAACAACTTTGCAGAATCTATTGTTTTACATTTAGAAGATATATCAATATCAGACAGACCTTTGTACACAAACACAGGATGTTATAAATATCTTGGTTTTAGATTGATACAGAGGATCTTTAGCATGGCAAAGTCTGCCATTTACTTGAATACAAGAGTTAGCTATGAATAGTAAAAAGTAGGCCCTGTGGTATCTTATGAAGTGCAGTACTTTGCATGTTGAACAGTGCAACGAATTACATTGTGTTCATTTTTACATTCATTTTACATTGGAAGGGGGCACTAGCCAATCTGTGAGCTCACAACATGGCTGTATTCACTGGTACAAGCCCACGGTCCAAGCAGCCTGAGTTCTGCTCTCCCTGCACCCCAATTCACCATGTTTGCTTGTTTTTCTCCCCTTAGCACATGTGTACCTCACATGCAGGTGCAAAGGGGTGTGTTTCATTTTAAAAAAAGACACATTGTATTTTCAGAATTCCCTTTTCCTTGTTGATGATGTCACAGTAGTAAGATTTATTTCTCCTTTTTAAAAATGTAAACACACCCATAGCACCCATGTATGAGCTACGTGTGTGTTAGTAGCGATAATACCCTCGGCAGCCGGCTGGCCCTGCTGGTAATGGCACCGTGGCCCGCATTCACGTACCCTCACTTCACTCTGGGCCTTAACTTGTATAGCAACCAAGAGTTATATTGCCTCATTAAAAATCTAATAAAATGTTTGGTGAAAATAAAAACATCAGGTAACATTAAAAGGCATATTTTAGTACAAGCTGAAATTCTTTAGTACAATTGTCAAACTATCCCGTTTATGCAGTAGGCCATTATCTAATCAATAAGCGTGTTAGAGCTTATTAAGTAAATACATCAAATGATTGCGGGTGTTTCAGCCAAGTTGAAGATCCCCAAACTTCCTTCAGGGTTCAGGCAAAGTGGCTTGGATGAGTTTGGCTCAAATGTTATGGCATGTATGCTTGGTGGTTGTGAGAGTGTTTGGGGGATAGGTAGAACATTTAACTGTGTCTGTTTGTGACAACTGAGGAAGGAGAGAATCCTAGTGACCGCAGGCATGACATACGCACATGTGACACCTCTAATCAGTAACAATGGAGTGAGTAGAAAATCAAAGCATTGTTTGGAGTAAGGACATTACAGTCAACGGCTGTAACTAATGTGCCAACACTTTTGTTCTGAGAAAAAATAATGGTAACAAATGATCATAGAATTGTTTGGAAACAGGAGAGCAGATTCAACTGAGTGTGCCATTTTTTTGTGATGACAAGAAAAAATACTAGAAGTGACTACCAAAGTGAAATTCATACAGTTGTCTGAAGGCAGGAGAATAAATTCAGTGGCTGTGCGTGCGATATCTTTTTGTGCAAATCAGGCATATTCTGTTAGCAGCTAGCAGAGAATTTGTTTTACAGTCGTTGAAGGCAGGCGTCTCTATTCATTAGCTGTATCTAAATACTAGTAGCGACAAGCAAAGAGAAAACTATTCACTTGGTACAGGGGTACAAATTCACTGTCATTTTGCCTGTCATCGTTTTTGAGATGAGGTAACATACTAGTAGGCAATTAGAGAGCATATAAATTCATTGGGTGTAATTAAATATCCCAAAGGTTTGTGGTGGGTGGATCAAAATTCTAGGAGGTTCTGGATATAATGTTGCTCCAACAGCCCTGGTAGTTCGGGTCCTAAAAAGCTGTAAAATAATGGAATCATGTTTTTTCTGAAGTGGTAACTGCAAATGTTGAAATTTTAGTTTATTTTTTAGATTAATTTATGTATCAGGAAAAATGGTTTTCTTTTTAGGTCGCTAGCCTCTTGTTTATTGGTTTTGATGTAATGTATAGTTGTAATTTTCTTTTTTTGTGACATTCCTTTTTTTGTAAAGGTTCATTGCAGAATCATAGGATTATTTGAGGCTGGCTATTACATTCAGTAGCTGGAATTGAGAGTGCAATATTTTTGTGAAGGGGAAATAATATATTAGTATTAAATAGTGAAGATAAAATCCTTCAATTGTTTGGAGGAAGGTGCACGTATTAAGTCGCTGTAACTGAGTATGTAAATCTTTTGTGACAAGACAAAATACTAGTACTTAAAACAAACCTCCATAATTGTTTGTTAGCAGGATATGCATTCACATTTTACTGCCTATAATTTGCGCAGCCTAACATTTTGGGATGAACAACATGCTAACATATCAGCATTGAAAAGAAAATCATAACTTGATTGGAGGCAGGAGATTTTATTCAGTGGGTATAACTGAGTCTGCCATCACATTTGTGATGAGACAAAATACTTTTAGCAAAATAAAATCATATCATTGTTTGGGGAAAGGAAATACTTTGAGAATCTGTAACTGAGTGTGCAACAAGTGGACCATCATCTAGTGGCTGCTAGATTTGGAGAGGTGACCAAGAGTGATGGCCTTGTGTCACGTACATGCATGTGATATGTGTTGGTGAGAAAAGAAATCCTGAATGCCAGCATATCTGGAGCACCTAAATGAGCCAGAAAAAGGGGTGCATTGGAGGTAGTGAACTCTTACATCTATTTGGACATTCCTATCAAATCTCATCCTGTCCCACAATTCTTGGGTAACTATGTCACTCAGAAGCTGCTAAAGAAGTGGCTGGTCATCCAGGGATATATTGCTAGGAAAGAGGTGTGGGACGTTTTTTAGAGCTATATAAGGTCGGAATTATTCCCAGCATACTTTATGGTATGGAGTGTTTACCATTGAAATTGATCAACTGGCTTGACCGACTTGAGGGAAATCTCCTCCGCTCACTGCTTGGCGTACATAGTGCAGTGCGCGTGGAGGCATTGAGGTGTGAGCTGTGCCTGCCCTCCCTGTCGGCCCTCTGATTGATACAACACACTAAGTTCTAAATTGAATTGGCCGGAAGGCAGAGTAGGACCCTGCTCGCAACCATTGCACAGAATGAGAGCAACAATCTTCTTAATAGGACTTACTGTGATTTAAAACAATGGGTCATTTCCCTTCTTGATTCTATTTGTCTGATCATTCATGATGATGCATACCCTTAACAATATTTCCAAGAACTAAAGACCAAAACTATGGCCTGGGATAGGTCACAAAACACTGCTAAATTGAGCATGAAACGCAGATATATTGAGAACAGTACAAAGGGTTTTTTTCACCCCAATGCTCCCTGCTCTTAGGTACTAAAACGGTTCTACGTCATAGTTCCGCATTTGAAAGACCGAACACAAAAAAGACTGTTTTTCTCTGGCTGTTTTTGTGTCGGCTTTAAAATGCCAACATATGACATATTCCTCCTCCCAACCCCCTCGCAAAATGTGATCCCTTCCCCACCCTCACCCTCTCCCACTATTTTTTTTAATCGAGAAAATGTATCCCCACCAAACCCCTCCTTTCCCTACCCACCACCAGCTGTCCAGCACAACACTTACTGTAGACACACACACACATATACACACACAGCCCCACATTCATGTACCAGGCACACCCGTGCCTGTCAGCCCGTGCGCACACTCTTGTGCGGCAGGGGTGTGACAGTTTGATTTAGAAAGAACACTCTGTGCAGTCACAGAGCAACCTTTCTAAATCGTTTTTTTTTCCGCTTTTAAGAAAAAGGTCTTTTGACTTGATAACACTAAAACGTTGCTCTAGGCATTTTATACCTTACTTGCGCCTAAATATATTGCCCACATTTGAGTACACTGGAGTGTGGAGGGGTATCTGTCGTGCAGATAGGTCTTGGCGGCTGTGTAAATGTTCAATTGAAACCACCCGACATATACTTACCACATGCCCAGTATTAGGGATGAGATATGGTAAGGGATATGGGAATTGTACCTGTTCTGAGGCTGGTTCGGAGACCGATCAATACAGGAGCACATTGTATTCTGCTGAAAGCCTTGTAATTGCGGCAGCGGCGTACTACATATGGAGGAAAGCCCCCATCTTAATTAGCAAAGCTCACATTTAATTTATGGACAACTTCCCATTTTAAAAAATAATTTACATATGTTGAAATAGTAATCTTGGATCTTTCTTGTTTTAATTTGTTTTCTATTTTGTAATTTTGTCATGCTGTGTCATTTTTATGCTGTCTAGTGCTGAAGGTTTTGTATAACGCTAATATATATTTAAACAAACATTTCAAAAATTAAGTTCAATACTTCGCTGAAGGCAGCCATTTGATTCCTTAGTGGCTCTCTAGTGGTGTGTTGGGTGAAGCGCATGATAACATGCTTTGGGCAGCCACGCAGCACTCCCTATGGGTCAGGGAGCTCTGGCTACACCACTGTAACACCACTGCTCAAAGTGTGGGGGCATGACTTGTGGCAGGGTATGAATGGTCTGTGGTCAAATGTACCCGACTCGTGGCAGAACTTATTTTATTTCTAACATAACACTCCCAACATATTAATCATGTGCTTAGCAGGAATGGTCTATTTTGTTTTTTACCAATTGATCGTGTTATTGCTCTGTGAATAGTTGGTGTGAGCTTATATATTTCCGCAGGTTTTCCAGGTTATCATTTTCTAAGTAACATTTTGCCTCCAAAACAGCATGTTTATGTTTTCATAAGGATGGATCCATATCTATGGCACTTCTTTTAAGGATAGTTGCTTATGGAAGAACAGGTGCCAATCCTGCAAGCTCTTGTGCAGTGAAGATGCTTTGGCTCATCCACATCACAGCTAATCGTCTTTAGCGGCTTTCAGGTTCTCTACAACCTGGGAAAACTACAAAGCATAACACATCCATCTTTTCGATTTCTGCTGCTTAGATGAAACAGAGAGAAGGGGTGTAAAGGAGCCGTCATCCACCATGACAGGATCAACTTTTCAGAACTAAAGTAAAACAGTTCTAAGGATTTCGTTCATAGATGTTCTTTCTTTCTTAAGAATAACGTCACATGTACATCATTATTCCTATCAACATTCGAGTGGCTAAGAATCTTTAATAACCTTCTGCGTGTCATATTCCAGCTTTTTATTTAGTTCATTGTGTATCCTCCAGCAAGACTACTCTTTGATTGTCATTTCCATTTAACACATGATCTCCAATGGGTTTTTTGTAGTTTGTTGGGG
Organism: Ambystoma mexicanum; assembly: GCF_040938575.1. Taxonomy (NCBI): domain Eukaryota; kingdom Metazoa; phylum Chordata; class Amphibia; order Caudata; family Ambystomatidae; genus Ambystoma; species Ambystoma mexicanum. The sequence goes on from NC_090941.1 coordinate 312,804,110, forward strand.
CTCTCAGTCAACTTAATGCCTTCTTTAGTGATTTTAAGCACTTCACTGTGGTGATTAATGGGCGTAACTATAGATGTGTAATAAGCTACTCAGATTGGGGCATCTAAATGTCACTCACAGCCAGGTAGAGGCATCTTTCTAATCCATTCTACTAGTAACCCTTTGGGTAGGTAAGACGTTGTTGTTGTTGGTTACAATGAAGTTGACTGCACCTGATACTTGAGCTGCTGAATCAATGCAGATTGAGAGCTCCCCACCTTCCCCTTAATTATATTTGTTTTACCATGTCATGTCATTCCTGGAGGTCTGCACTAATCGTCATGCATTGTCATGTTGGTCGAGTTCCTCATTGCAGAGGCCAGCCCATTGGTAATGAGGCAATCTGACTGTGCGCTGGCCTGCTTTACGTTATACAGCCATGCCAATAGGGAATCTTTTCCTGAGGGCTCCCTCTGCATACGTGTCGCTTGGGAGGTGGCACGCATGCAGTGCGCACACTAAAGCAACATTTCAGGAAAGGGGAAAGGAGGGGCTGCAGGACCCTCCAGAAGAAAGCACCATGGGGATAGAGTTAAAAACTGTCCCTGCCGGTGGAGAGGCCGGCTCCCTTTCTAAGTGCTCCTTAGTGTGTCAGTGCCAAACTGTGTAGTCCTGTCCATATTTGGATGGGTTCTCTGTCACAGAGCAGCATCCATTTTGTAAATCGTGTGCCCACGGGAGCTACTTTTCTCCTTGTAGATGGGGTGCAAAGCGTTCTAGGGTACGCCTTGCTCAACATGGGTGCCCTGTGCCAGATACAGCCTGGGGCTTCATGAATCTGGACGCTGATGCTCAGCCATGACCATAGGCTAGAAATGTTGAGCCTGATATTTGATTAACGCCATTTTCACCATGCCATTTATATGGGAAGTGCATTTACAATGGGCCTCTAGTTGCAAATCCTTCAGCAAAACATTTTTCACATAGTGTATTGCACGTCTTATATTAGAACTGCTGGAATAAGGCCTTCATTTCCTCACTGGAAAACGAGGAATTATATCTGATTTTAAGGAAAGGTTTGTTATCTGTGAAGGAGCTTGATGATCCTCGGATTGTGCGATTATGAAATGAACCTGGCGATGGTCAGGTTAGTGTTCTGAGTCAGATGTAGGAAAAGGTGGGTGATATTTCTCCCGTCATGGCGTCCGCGGTTCCCATTGGTTTATGTGACAGAGAGCCTTCATTTAGCTTACACCACCTACGGCCTCACGGTTCATAATTATGAATTCATGCATGAATTTTAGAGTCTCTGAAACTACGCACTTGGATTAATCCGCCAGAGTAGTCCCACTTTTGTCAAACTGAGATGCTTGCACAGGAGGACTCAGAGGGCAGTCACACGAATGAAAATAGTATTGGAAAGCTCTTAAACTACACTCTTCACTTCAGGCACAGCATGCATGCTGTAGAATGCCATGCCAAAAGGTGTATTCATTGTTTGCTTTTATTCATAATGTGCCCACACATCACTGATGGTGACTTTGTAGTGCTGAACGTCCTGTTTACATTTTTCCAGGTTCCAGTTCATAGGACAACTTTCTTAAGGGTTCTCTCTGTGGTGTTTGACACTGGCAGATACGTATGTTATTGTTCGGCCTGCAGGGGGTAGAGTCCAATGCTTAACAGGGGGTGGTTGTTAGGAAGTGGTTGACCTGGGGGATAATTTCTTCTTGAAGAGGGTTGCTTAAAGTGTGAAAGAATGCCACCTGCCAGGTTACACTCCTGAGATGTTTTCAATCATGCTGTGCAAAGTGAAAAAGTGCATCATCTGAAGGAAAGTAGGGCTGCTAAAGAGGCACACTTTCCACATATGCTCTGTTGGAAAAAAAAGTCCTGTCAGTGATTTTAACTCGAGTGGCTCCTGGCCTTGTGTGTCTTTCACGTAATCAGTGGCAGTCATATAGCAGACAAAGGTATACTTCGGCTGGGCACAGTTTCCAAACATCCCAGCAGCTGAAATGGGAATTGGCCACATTTGAAAGAATATTTCAAGACCTTCAAATGTGCACATGCAGGAGCTGAGTAGGAGACTTTCATGTTGGGTTCCTTTTAAAAAGCTCTACTGGGATTAAGAAAACATGTTCATACCATCTAGCCGCCTACATGACCTACCTGTCTGCTGTACCGACTGGTTACTTGACTACCCTCAGAGTCTCACTGGGTACCAGGCTCTTTCTTGATCAGTCACCCTTGCACTGCCTCCGGGCCTACCACGCACCTAGGGGCTGTAACTGTAACCCTACAGTCCTTTGTTCTCCTTGCACTACCCAGAGCCGCGCTGCCCTGGTTGCACCTTCTCAGAGCATTACTGCTCTGTTTTCCCCTCCCTTCTCCATTGCACTTGCCCCCTCCTTTTCCCCTTGCACTTCTCGTTCTCGCACTTGCACAATCTGAATGACACATGGCCTAGTGAGATCATTTGTCTTGTCCTCTCTCTGTCTTCCCTCCCCTGTCTTGTCGCGCGTAGAAACACTTGTGTACAGGGGCATTATAAACGACATATCCTATCATCTCATATTGATGCACTTTACTTTCTTAATCAAATATTAGAAGCTAAGGAAAGGTATGATATGGAAATACTAACAGGCGACTAATGTTAAATTCATCTTTAGCAGCACTGGGGTGACACTTTCAAAAGTGCCACAGCCGATTTGTTAACCTACAAAGTGGACACCTCTTTTTGGTTGGCAAGTCTGCTACAAAGATGATAGCTGTCTCCAAATTTGAACATTCCTAACCACATCAGGCAGGTGCCCTCCAAAGAATGTATTGCTGGCATATCTAGAAAAAAATTGATGCTAAATTTCACTTTTCTTGGAATAAGAACGGCAACATATTTGAGGGTAAAAAAAACATGCTACAATTGTTACATTTTAACTTCATGAATATGGTGGCAGGACAACTGTTGCTCTTTAAACTTGTGGACAGTGTAAGGTGAAGATGCAACTATATCTTATAAAAAGATCGATATGGAGATACATGAAGGGGTTCCGATAAAGAAACAACCCCAAACTTGTTGACAATACCTTTAGCCCCCACTCTGGCTTTCCAGTTTGGCCTACTGATGAAAGACAAATCTGCTGAAGGATTCTACCCCTTTGAAGATGCTCCCACAACACACAGGCCCTTTTACATCCTGATAGCTTTGCCAGGTGGCGAGACAGGCCTCCCCACAGGGGCAGGACTGGGAAGGAGCACTTAAGCGGAAGCTACTGGACGAAGGGGAATACTTGAAAGGAAATAGGTAGCATCTGGTCTCTTGGATATAGGAAAGAGAGTGCTGTAGGGAGGCCTAAGGAACCGAAAAGGTCAGAAAACTGAAAGAAGAAGACTTTAGCCATCTCAGGTTTTATCGTACACCATTTCCTTCTTACCCCCCTCCCCACCCGACTTCCTGCAAATCAAGAACTCTGTGTATAACCCTGGAGAGGAGGGAATCTCTGTAACAGAGACAGGGTTAAAAGGAGGCTTGAAAAAGGACCAATCCCCTGTTAGAATTTGACTATTTACGAGGGAAGTGGAATACCCCATTTAGTGAACCATCTCTTAGAGCCATATGTTAGAATCATCTTTACAGAAGAAGGACCAATAACAAACTCTTGCTGGAGCTACTGCTGTACATTGGGTGAAGACAAGGCTTGCAGGGTAGCTGGAAGCTCCCTCCATAACCACTTCTGGGGGCAAGAAATGTCCAGGAATGTGGCTGGCTCTACAAGCATGTCTGAAGTATTTCCCCCTGGACTGGTAAAAGCAGGGCAATCATAATTTTCCTTCAAGGGGCCTGGTGAAAGAACCCACAGCACCTTAAGCACAAAGGTGCTACCTTTGGCATTGCTGGTTGCAGAAACCAGCATTTCCTGATTTGAGCCACATCAAGCCTGCCAAGCAAATAATGAACTATCGCTGAGCTACTGTAGCAAACCAACTTCCCATTACCTATGCTATGAGTTACACGTTACCACTTCAAGCCACCCTGCGAATCCCATCAAGTTGTGAGGTGAACGCCACTCATCACTTATCCGTAAGTGCAAGACTCGCGGAATCGAAACATTATTAACTGCTTTTTCATCATCCAACCCTGACTTGGGCCATTGGGGAAGCACTAAGAAACCAGTCTCAACGCTGTTGAGTAATTAAAAAGACTAAGGTAGAGTTGTGAATGGACTAGATGCCCCTGAAATGTATACCTTGGACCCTAGTGACAGTCAGGGCACCATTCCTGATCTTAAAAGACATTTATTTTAAATAAATAGTTTTCAATTCCTCCGTTTCTGCTTATATATATATATATATATATATATATATATATATATATATATATATATATATATATATATATATATATATATATATATATATATATACACATAAATATAAGTTTGCCTTGATCTGTGTATTTGCATTAGGGGATGGGCTTTTTAAGTGATGTGAACACTTACCTTTTTTTGTGTAAAGTATGATGTCTATGTTTTGTAATGACGGTGTGTGGACTTTTTTTATTTTTTTTTATTTAAAAATGCATTTGGTTTACATCTCAAACCTTACATTTATGAATCGTTTGAATTGTTTATTTCACATATTAAAATCTTTAATTTTCGTGCTCCAGACTGCTGCTGTCGTTTCCTGAGGTTATAGTTTCCCAGAAATGTATGATCGCCGCGACCATCTTTCTATTATTTCCCATGAGGATTTGACTCCATCGTTCCTCTGTTTCCAATTCGACGGGTGCACTTTGGTATTTGTCACTATATAACAGTCTTTTTTGATTGAGTGCTTCGCATTCCATTATTACATGGTAAAGGGTTTCTGTTTCCCCCAACGTTAGGCAGAATCTGCAGTCGCTGTTCTCATTTTTGTTTAAAGTCCATTTTCCTCGCACTTCTCTTGTGGGAGTACATTTAATCTCAAGCTTAAGAACTTGTCTCGAATTCTTCGATCGGGGTATAAATTGAGGTAATGGGGGAGTTGGTTAAGTGCATGTGACTCTCCATTGCACTTTAAGTTCAATTTATGTCGATCTTTCATTCTTTTGTCGTTATCCAATCAAGTCAACTAAGCTTTTTTTTTGCTATTTGTGGCATTCGTGTTAGAGTCTCCAGTGTTATTCCCTTTTCATTACATATGCTCATTGACGCTTCCTTCCATTTTTTTAGTGCTGTATCGTTCACTTGTGACTCTGTTGTTCTTAGAATTTCTAAGGCCGTAATCTTCTCTTCGCTATTCAATTTTCTGAATAAATCCAATGTTCTGAATAAATCCAATGTTTTCCATTCTATTATTGATTCCAGCGATTGAAGGCCCAGCTCATATCGTATTCGGGCCATCGGCATATTTTGAGGTAGGCCTAGTACTTTCCGCCAGTAAATCGCCTCCAGCTTTGTCCATATTAATCTATCCAGATTGATCATTGCTTCTGCCCCATACGCAGTTTATAAAAGGTTACTACCGGCTTTAGCGAGAATTTTCCGAATTTCTTATGAATCACCAGACCCTGTCGTGCAAGTGCTTTGGTTTTGGATTTCAAATGTTGAACCCATGAAATTTCTGTGGATGATTGATTAATCCATATTCCTGGATACTTGTACGTACTTGTATGTAGTAATCTGTATCAATTTTTCCTGTTGTAAATAGTATGAAAACACTTTTTTCCCTTTTTGCTTTCTATATGTTAGGGCCATGATTTTTGTCTTCTTGATGTTTATTGTAAGTTTTTTTTTTTCATGTATTCTTGCGTTTTGCTGAGTGCCGTTTGGAGTCCACACAGTGTTTTTGCCAGCAGAATAATATCATCTGCATAGATCAAACATGGCACCGCAGTTGCGTTTAGTTTCGTAGGGTTGATGTTTGGTACATTTATCGACTCTTCGAAATCCGACGTAAATAGGCTTAACAGAGCTGAACAGAGCTGCTGCCAACAGACATCCTTGCTTTAGCCCATGCCAGGTGTTAATTTGGTTAGTTATGATGCCTTCTGCTGTCACTTACTTGTATTTTGGTGTTAGTATACAAGAGTTTTATAGGCTCCAGTATGTCACAGGGACATCTCCATTGCTCAAGTTTGGTCCTAAGCAAGTCTCGGTTGATTTTATCGTAGTCCAGGCTCAGATCTACATATGCTACAATTATGTCTGTTTTGGTTCTTTCTGCTTCATGCTTCATCAAGTTTAGAATTGTCAAATTTGCATTCGTGCCAACATTGCGTACAAATCCTGTCTGTCGAACTGAGAGATGGTTATTTTGTTTTGCCCAAATATTTAGTCTTGTGAGTAGCAGGTTAGCGAACATTTTCCCCAGGGGATCCAAGAGTGTCAATGGTAGGTAATTCATTGGATCTTTGGATGATCCTTGTTTGTATATAGGTATGAGTGTTGCTAATCCCCATGAATCAGGGATTCTTTTGGTGCGATTCATCAGATCTATAATTTTGTTGCAAAATTGTGCCCAGATTTCTGGGTTATGTTTTAATGTTGCATTTGACATGCCATCAGGCCCGGGGGCTCTTGATGCATTTCGTTTTTTTATTGTGTTGGTCAATTCTTCCATATCGTAGCTTACACTCCATGTCTTTCCCAAGGGGTGCAGGATTTTGTTTCCAGCTGTCGGTCTTTCTTCATAAAGGTCTGTGAAATACTTTACCCAATCTTCTTCCGAGACATCCACTATCATCGTATCATCTGTGTTTTTATCCTGTTTCAGTAGTTCCCATAGGCATCTTGTATTGCTGTTTTTGAGAGTCTTCATCATACGTTCGGCATTTTCTTGTTCTTGCATTATTTTTGCATTTTCTAGCCAGTTTTTAAATTTTTGTTTTGCTTGGCCGATCATTCTTTTTTTAGTTCGTGGGGATTCCTTTTTAGCTTTCTTAATTTCAATTTTCTTTTCATGTTTCGTTTCCGCAATTACTTTATTATATGTGTATTTTGTTTCAGACTGTAGTTGTTTATTCTGTCTCTGCTTTAGTTGGAATTGGTTCAATAACCATCCATAATTGATGATGCTAACATCATCTTTCTTTGAGTTCTTTAAGGAGTCTGTGATATCTGTTAGTTTGCTTTGTGGTATCCTCAGACGATTCATTCTGTTTGTCAGGGTCAATGATGGAATATTTATTTTCGAGCGTTCGTTAGTGTTCATTTCCCATGGGCGGTTAAGTATGTAGTGAACACGATGTGCACTAAACACATTCGTGGCCTTGGTTTTAGTTTGTGAGATTCCTTTGCTGATGTAAATGTAGTCAATGATTGACCTAGTTTTCCCACGTGACCATGTAGGTGTCGGTCTATTCGTTAATGTGTTTAGTGCATCCCATCGTTCAAAGTTTCTATTGCGTGTTTCTCTTGACCATCTTTGGGCTATATGTTCGAGCAAAGGTTCTTCTATTATTTCTCCTTTGCCATCAAATAGATGCAAATTGAAATCGCTGCATATGATGAATTCTACACCTTGATGTTTCTGTGCGATGTTATCGATCTTGGTCAATATAGAGTCTATTACTGTTTCTTCATTACATTTCCTCGGGTTCCAGTAGACATTTGTGATGTTTAGGTATTTGTCACTTGTTGACGTGGTGGGGTTCAGTTGTTGTTTCTTTGTTTGTATCTTCAATAAAGTGTTTTGTGCCCAATTTCCAATATTTTGGTACTCAATCAATTCGAATGCCGCGTCTCGTCTGATTAAGGTAAGGAGGCCTGCTGACGGTCCACCTGCTATGTTGGATGTTGCAGGGTTAGTGTATGTGAGGAATCCTTCACATACCGGTGGTTCAGTTAACCACGTCTCCTGTAGACATATTACATTTGCTATATTCAACTCCGGTTGTTCACTTTGGAAAAGGTGTGTATGGCCCCTTGTGTTCCACACACATAGTGTAAGTAATGTATTAGTACTCTCTGTTCGTTGGTATTGCATCGTTTTTTTTGGCTTCTCTTGTCTGTTTTCTTCTGGAGTAATCTCTCGCCAAAAAGGGGATGTTTCATAATTCCATCCTTGTGGTATTTTGTCTATATGCTGGCTGGGATTAATTCGTTTTTGGTAATCCTTGTGCCATCTTACCTCTTCTTTTCCTTTCCATTCTTCATTTTCGTAGGTCTTGGTACTAAAGTCGCTACTGATGTCTGAGTATATGCTGTTAGTATTCTGCCTGGACGCGTTGATGTTTTCTTTGTCGCTACTATCTTCGGTATCTTCTATCTTTGTTATGAATCCCAGACATTCTAGTTCTTTGGCACATGATGTTATTAAGCTCTGTAGTTCCCATGAATGGCAGTGTATCCAAATTTTGTCGAGCTTTATTTCGTCTATGAACTCGATTAATTTGAGGTCTTTTGACTTCACCATTTTCAGTTTTGGAATTACCTTGAACAGTCGGAGAATATTTGCTCTATTCATCACTATTTTGGCCTCTTTCTCAGATTTCCCTTCCAGCTTTATTCTGATTGCTTTTTTTTTGTAATGTGGGTCTATGAATCATGGTTGTTCAAGATGTATACTTTCCGAGTTGGCATCTATGTTCTTGATCCGGTCAGTGAGTTCATCACTTAAGTTACTGATTTCTTCTATCTGGTCTGATCTCTCAATCCTTGTCGAACTGAAAGGGTCGTTTTTAGAGTTCAGTTCTTCGTCTGAAATCTCCTCGCAGGAGAGCTCTATGGATATGTGCGATCCAATGATTGTTTCCTCATAGCAATCAATAACTATCATTGAGGAGGTCTTTGTTTGGTCTTCCAGTATCGCCGTTCCCGTGCTTTCTTCATTCTTGGCCCTCTCTGCTTCGTATGTCGAATATGTGGATAGATTCATTAAGGATTCGATGTTTCCCTGGTCAGTTGTTGTAGAGCTAGGGGATTGAGCGCTTCTGCCCCTATCCGTGCTTTCTTTGTTTTGAATCAGCTCTTCTGTTTCTTCTTTCCTAGTGGCCATATTCTTAGTTTCGTGGTTTACTGTTCTCGTTACTTTTGATTCTGGAAGTTTGGCTTTGTGTGTGATTTCTTTAGCGCTCTTTGACAAGTTTCTAAAGAACACTCTTGAGCCTCTTTGTTGTTTCTTGGTGAGCTTTTTGGCCACAACCGTTTTCACTTTATTTGAATTGTTCTGAGGGAGATGTTCAAATATACTATGATTTTGATTCCCTATGATTGATTTACTGGGTTGTTCGATTTTTGATGCACAATGCTTCTGGATCAGATTAGCCGGCTTAGTGCTTATTCTGTGTTGTAAATCTTCTTTTGTCAGATCTATCAATAGGATATCCTTGTATATATTCAAGCTTACTGGGTGATCCTTTCCATTCTTGATCTGTGGGCGTGACGTGCTTATCTTAGAAGGCAGTGTCCTTATTGCTTCATCAGTATGTTCATTTGTCTTTTTTATATTTTCCTGTGTGTCGTTCTTTAATAATGCTGTCTTTTTAAATGAGATTAAGGCTTCTGTTAGCATCGCTTTGTCCATTCTGTCTTGCATCACTATGTCTGCTAGACATTGTTGCCAAACATAGCTGTTTTCCGCTTCAATGCTAAGTCGTTCTTGTATCTTATATATGAGTTGTTCAAGGGTCTTCTGTTTGGCGAATATGGAACCCAGTATAGTAGTATGTTCTTTGATTGTTTCGTTGTTAGCCTCTTGTAATTTTATGTAGGGTATCATTGTTTGTGTTGTTACAGCTATCCGCATATTTTGGAGGTCAAGCATTGCATTAACGTGGCGACTGATTCTTGTTGTTTTACTGCATTTGGTGCACCGTGATAAGAGAGTTATTCCGTCTTATAGGCTCTTTCTTTTATTTCTGCTTCTATAATCGATAATTGTGTCCTGTTTTCTGCTACATTGCTTGAATCTAAATAGCTTAGAGTATTATCTCTCGCCTTATTTATTTCCGTCGCTGTACTTGTTAGGCTCGCCTGTCGTTTATTTTTTCTGTTTGCTTGTTGTAATTCCATGAGCGCTTCTATTTCGGTTAAATCAAGCGAGAGTCGTTCTAGTCGATGTTGACTGATTGGAGCGGTTTCTTTAACAAGTCGTTCTGATTTAGTTGCTCTTTGGTAATATAATTTCCATTGTTCCTTTGCTTTGATGGCTTTCTCTTTCTGTGAGAGTGGTATATTATCAGATTTGCTAAGATTGCTTACTTGAATTACTTCCTTTGTGCTGTTATTTGAATCAATGACTAATTCAGGCTCTCTGTTTTGTAAATGTATAGCCTTGTGATCTTGTTCATATCCCTGGTGCAACTGTGAGGTGATTTTTTCTTCCGTGTTTATTTCATTATCACTTTGCCCCTTTTTGGAATGCTGGGGGGTGATTTTTCCTTCCGTGTTTATTTCATTATCACTTTGCCCCCTTTTTGGAATGCTGGGTGAAATATTTTTGGAATCATCCTGTTGCTTTGCTATTTCATCTACCTTTCCTGTCTCTGTTATATGCTGCTCTGAATCAGGCTTTTTTTCTTTCATATTAACCATTGCATTGGTGTCAGGTTCTGTCTCTTTAGGGTTCAGGCAGCCGAGGACTACAGGCACACATCCCTTGTTCTTCCTCCATTGTTCTACTGCTGCTTCCTATGTGCTGCAGCAGTTTCACAGACATTTTTTTTCTTAGTCTTGTGTTAATTCCTGTTAAATGTTTTGTTATTGTTGATTTTGATTCCTCTTCTCCTCTCGTCATATTTGTTAGTCTCGAATTTGGGGGCAGAGCTTGTTCTTGCTCAGTTGTTCACTGTTTGCCTTCACTCTCTCTCCCTCGCGGTCGGCAGCCGTCGCTGTGACGCGGCAACTATACTCCCCCGCCCCTCCTCCTGCATGGGCGCTCTCTTCCTCGTCTGCCCGGGCTGCAGGTTATCGGCGTCCACAAGCTCGGTGAGCGGTAATGGGGCGGGAGGGTGTTTCAGGGGGTTGTTTCTAGAAATGTAATTTGCTTTCTGTATGCGTCTTGCAGCGTGTGGGGGTCAAAGGACCTGGTCCTGCAGTCCCCCCACACTAGTCTCGCTGGATATTCAGCGTACTCAGAGACTATGGGGTGATTTCTCCTCTGTATTCTCTGCCCCTAAAATGCTAGAATTTTTCAAACTTATGATGTTAAATGGATGTGTTGTTTGGGATATGGTTCCCTCTTTTTCCCGATGTTTTCCTACTAAGTTTCACAATCTACTGCTAGGGGGTCAAAGGCAAAAAGTCCCACAGTTCCCCCTCGCCCAAAAGTTCCCGATCTTCTTTCCAATATCACGTGGCAAATTAGTTTGGATTTGTTGTGGGTTGTTTAGCCGCTAACAGTTTGTTTATGCAGTTAATTTGTTTTTGGAGGCTAGAAGTCTGTGTATGAGAGGGTTTCAGGGATAAAAAGGATCCTCTTGTAATGCATGTGGTTATACTTATTTGGGAGTCTCTTACCTTGCTGGGTCACTTCCTCAGCTCTGCTGATCCAGCAGACTCCGGCAGACTCCACACTCTGCCTCCACACTCCGCAGCCCGCTCCGCGACCAGTAGTGGTAATTATACAGTTGCTGGTTCACTCCTCCTTCAGCAGCCATAGTAAACAGACTTCACTCCGGCAGACTCCACACTCTGCCTCCACACTCATTTAGAACTGTGTTATAATGAGGAATGATCGTATCCTCCGTGTCAATCCAACGTAAACGCTCAGACCGCTGAAGTCACATTGGCGGCCTCTCTGGCCCTTCGTGTATCGCAGTGATATAGCAGTGTAAGCAAACCAGCATCTGCATCGAACGCCGTTTTACAAGTCTGTTTCCTTCCTTATTTTATTATAGTATCACACTGCTATTTTTTTTGGATGCTTCCGTACTAGTTCACATATGCCCTAAGAGTTTGGCCCGTCCTTAGCCCATGATACCTTAAGAGGTGAAGGAGGTATTTATTAATTAGGGTGCAGTTTTCATCTTTATGACCAGATCACTGCTGCACTTGTAGTAGTGCTGGATGGAGCAGAAGGATTACAAAGCATCGCTCTGCACTGTAAAATAGTATGTCAATAGTAATTTTCTACACACTGAGGCTCTTGAAAGCAGAGATGCCTAACATATCCCTGGGGTGGATGGCAGTGCCTCACCTCCACGTCCCTCTCCCTCATCACATGATATACCTTAGGAGAACCATCTTCCAGCACAAGAACATTCTCCAATGGGTACAAAAATACAGTAGCCCCCAATCCGTCAGTTATTTCTCTCCTGTCCTTTGGACATGGACCTCGGCAGACAGCAAGGCTGCCTGCTGGCATGCTGCTCAGATCTCTCCACTGCTGGGCTCTAGGGGAGCACTCTCCCTGGGGGCCTACGGTGTGAGGACCCCATGTTTAGAGAAGAGAGGAAAGGCAGGAGTGCCAGTAGACGTAAGAGTGCAGTGGCACTGGGCTATCAGTATGCTGAGTAGGAAGATAATGGTGGCTCACTGCATTCAAACCTATGAGACGGGGTAGGTAGGAGGCTTTGGGTGGGCTGCAGATTGGCATAGATGGCCTGCTGTCACCTGACTGCTCAATTCATTATTAAATATTTGTCTCCATGAAAGAAGTCCAGCATGCTGCCACAGCACGACTAAGGGACCAGGGCTGGGATGACATGAAGATCATCCTTTTCAGGGAACAATCCCTGTGAATTTTAAGAACGATACGAGGTGATTGATGACAACAAGAGCATCTGCTGAAGGACGTCCAATCCCAATTAACGATAGACCTGATGGATTGCGGGAATCCCAGTTTACAGTATGCATCTACAAATGTGGACTAGAGTCAGAAGGAGGTTAGGATTACGGGCCACTATTTTTCCTACTGCTCTGCGCAGGAGGATGTGGTGGAAATATGTGAGTTCTGAAAGTATTGGTATTCATGGAAGCCTGACAGTGTTACCTGTAATAGCTCTGCAGTCCCCTACTCAGCACCCCTAAAGTTTATAGAATAAACAAAAGAACACCTGAGCACACTTTCTTTCCTTCCATTGCATTCCGATCCTGGAGCTTTCCACGTCTTTCATTTCAGCCGAGGTTGGTGTGTGTACATGATCAATCTTCTTAATATGCCGCCAGTATATATATATATATGTGGTCTTACGTTTCACTGTGTGACCAGTGTGCTCACTCCATATAACAGGCAGACAGTTGTGCTTGTGTAGGCTTCATACTTTAGATTTGTGTTAGCCTGTTTCTGCTTTGATAGAAGAAGAACAGCACTCAGATCATGGGTTCTTCGGAAATGCACCCAACAACACCGCAGATTTGACATCTGCCTCTCCTGGTATCTCACTAACAACCTTCTTCCTCGTTTCTTTCAGTTTAATACATTTTATTTATTATTAGAGTTATAACAAAGGTACAAATAGTAACAATGCAGAGTTTTATGTGGACGTAGTGATACAAATAAGAAGTTGAAGAATAAACCAATCGTTGTAATAAGAAATAGTGGGCAAAATCGGGGAACATTTATGTTAGAACAAGAGTAATAAGAATGTAGTCATAACATATGATCAGGAATAAATATAGGCAGAAGTGTATCAACTATAAAAACTGCAAAATAAATGTCAATGGTATAATGCTGAGACGAACTGGGAAGCACAGACAAGGAACAAACAAGAAAACATAAGGATTGAGACGGAGGGGAGAGAAAAAATATAAAACATTATATTCTATAACTATCATATTGACATAATGAAAAAAGAAATAAGTGAATAAGAGTAGCAATAAATAAAGCTTGCATATGGTTTATTATAGGATAGGCTCATGAACCATGTGAAGAGCCATTAAAACAATCAAGATAGGGAATATAAAAGGACTATTTTGCATTGTATTTATGTACAGAGTGTTGATATTTAGCCATACAACATTCTAATTTTTGTATATGACAAATATTGTTGCACCATCCTCTAACAGAAAGGGAGTGTGAGTTCTTCCAATTGACAGTAATAAGTTTTAAAGCAATGATAATGAATAGATCATGAACTTTCGCAGAAGCTTGCATGTCAAAAGAAGTTACAGCCAAACTTCCTAAAACAATGTCATAAAGGATAGTGGAACATCAACCATGAATATACATTTAAGGTATTTCCATACATTCGGCCAAAATGCGAAAACAAAAAGACAATTAAGGAACATATATTCATAAGAGGCAGGAGAGTAACCACATGTCCAGCAAAATATCATCATTAACATTTATTTTTGTTTTTGTAGCTTCACAGGAGTAATAAATGCTCTTTGGATGAAAAAGAGGAAGTGTTGTGATATATTGGCTGACAGTGAGACATGTCTTATTCTGGAGAATATTAAGGACCATGTATGATCATCCAAAGCACAACCAAACTCTGCCTCCCACATGAAGCGCGCGGGCTGACCCACCTGTTTTGAGGTTAAGGTTTTATTTATTTTAGAAGCACTGAGGTCAGAGTACATAGTGAGCTGCAGTAGCTTAAGAACATCAGATAAGAAGATGTTGTTGGAGAAAAGAAGGAGAGCATCTAGGCATGAGTTTACTAATTTATTATAAAAATTAAAGTCTGACTTAGGTATGGAGAATAAATGCTGCAGTTGTTGGAAGGAGAGAATGGAAGTGCCATTGACGATTTGTTAGATAAACCTTATGCCCTGTTTAACCAAGATCTTCGGCTCAATGCTCAATATTTTTATTGTACCACAAAAGTGGAGAGAGGTTTGTTCTGGGTGATTTTGTATGAGGGAAGAGGAATATCTTAAGTCAAGTATGGATGCTTTAATTGGGCCCGATACAAAAACTGAGGCATGTTTGAATAAATAAATAAGGTCAGCTAATTCATATGGGTGTACTATGCATTTCTCAACATCATACCATGAGGGAGAATCTAAAGCTTGGGGAGAAGTGAACCAGCAACAGGATTGTTTGATAAGGAATGCAGAGTGATACAGTTTAAAGTCAGGAAACCTAAAACCTTCGATTTCTTATGATGCTTTTAGTTTGGTTGCCGCAATTCTTTTGCATCTTCCATGGCCCCAAAGGAAGTTGAGAAGGACAGAATGAATGGTATTGAAGAGAGAAAGAGGGAGTGGAATTGGAAGGAGTTGCATGCTATATAGTATGATGGGGTAAGCATCATCTTATTGTGCCCAGACGGCCCCACCAGTTAAGGTACAAGGGGGACCATTTAGAAGTTAAGTTTTTTAGTTTATCTAGTAATACCTGTCTGTTAAGTTTGATTGTGTTGTGTATAGTGGGAGCAAAACGAATATCAAGATATTTGATAGAGACACAACACTATTTAAATCCATAAACATCTAAATCGTGTTTGAGACAGAAGGAATTAAGGGGAAGGATTTATCTTTATTAAGCTTATATCCTGACCCAGGACTAAATAGGTGGAGAGTATCGAGTAAGGAGGAATGGTGGAGCTTAGGGTTTCTGATGAAGATGAGGACATCATTGGCATATGCAGCAATTTTAATATGCAGAGAACCTGCTGGGATGCCAGGTATATTTCTATTAGATATAATGAGCTCACGCAGGGATTCTAAGGGGAGTATGTATGAAATGGGTGAGAAAGGACAGCGTAGTTGCGTACTTCTGAGTAAAGGAAAAAAGGAGTAGGATTGGCCATTAATGTTTTTGGAGAATTTGGGACATGAGTAGAGTAGTTTCACCAGGGCGATGAATTTTTCTCCACAACCATGCCATTGGAGAGACTGAAACATAAAGTCCCAATTGACACAGTCGAAGGCCTTTTCAGCATCCAACGCTATGTCCGCGTAGACTTGTCTATCTTTTTTGTCCTTGGAAACTATGGAGAGAGCATTAAGTAACAGTCTCGCATTTGAGGAGATATTACGACCCTTAACATATCCAACTTGGTCATTTTTAATTAACACAGGGAGAGAGGACTTTATTCTATTGGCAAGGATTTTGGTGAAGATCTTACTTTCTACTTTTATAAGAGATATGGGTCGATAGTTGCCCGGTAATGTCAGGTCTTTTTTCAGGTTTAGGAAATAAAATGAGTATCGCTTCCGAGAAGGAGCCAGAAGAGAATTATTTGGAGGCAAAGTAGGAAATAGTGATTTTAGTTTTTGGGGCTAAGGAATGGGCAAGAGCGTTGTAAAATTCAGCGGATAGGCCGTCCCGTCCTGGAGCTTTACCCTTCCCTAGACCTTTGATGGCATGTGTAATTTCAGAGAGAGCAATGTCTATTTTACAAATGAGAGAGATTAGTGCAGGGGTAGGATGATCTATTGATTTTATTAAGAAATGAGTCGATATTCGACATAGGGACAGAGGATTCAGGGATATACATGTTTTCATAAAAGGTTTTAAAGCAATTCAATATATCATTTGGATGTTTATGTAAGGTGCTTGAATTATCTCGTATCTGAGATATATAAAATCTTTCTTTCTTAGTATTTAGGTATGAAGCAAGTGATTTGCTGGCCCTATTGGATGTTTGGTAAATCTTAGGTTTACATTTTAAGATGGTTCCAGCAGCCAAGTCAGTAAGGTCCTTATTAATTTGAAAGCGTAAAGCCATGACACGTTGAAGGTTCATTGGATTGGTGTTCTTATAATAACATTGCTCTAAAGATGTCAGCTGGGAGTAAAGATCATCTGGGTGTTGCTTACGTATTTTCTTTATTCTCCCTGAATAAGCTATAATGTGGCCTCTAAGTGGTGCCTTAAATGTGTCCCCGTTATTTACTGTGGAGGTATCGCTATCTAGATTGTCAATATAGTATTGTTGTATGAACGCATGAACGGAATCAATACATTTTTGATCTTGTAACAAGTAGTTATTAAGTCTGCAATGAGATGAAGGTTTTCTTATGTCTTCAAATTGAAAGGAGGTGCTAACAGGGGTGTGATCTGAAATAATTATGTTGGAAATATTGGAGTCCACAATGGTGCCTGTAAGAAATTTGGAGGTGAACATTTAATCCAGACAGGATGTTATGAGGAGAGGAGTGAAAAGTATAATCTAATTTTGTAGGATGGGAGAGCCACCAGGAGTCAACCAAACCAGTTTCGGCCAGACAGGTTAAAAAAGACATTTGCGATTTGGTGCTTTTGAATATGCAGCTGGATTTCCGATTCATAAATTGATCTATGACCTTATTGACGTCACCGCATACAATAAGATTGCTAAACCCATTTTTAAAAATCATCTCTTTGCTTGATCTCCAAAAGCCAGAGTGGGTCCATAGATGTTCAGAATAGTAATGTGTAAGGAGTCGATCAGGATCTTGACCCACACCCAGCGCCCATCAGCATCAACGTCTTGATCCACAATTTTACTTGAACGTTTTTTGCTAAGTAAAATGGCAACTCCATTCTTCTTTGCAACTGCGGGTTGGTAATTACCTCTTTAACTCATGAGGTTTTAAGCTTCAAGGCTTCCTTATTAGATAAATGGGTATCCTGAATGCATGTTACAGATGGTTTCAATTTGTTGAGATGAGAAAGAATTTTACATCTTTTAACAGGGTTATTACATCCTTTGATGTTCCATGTTACACAATTAAATGGGATAGTCTAGATTAATTGGTGTTAAAAAATAATGTAAATCCAGAATGCATTGCACACAAGCATGACAAAAGCACATCTGAGAGCAAGTGATTTCATCAAAGTAATATACTTCGTTAACGTCAAAATGCAAAGATAATCCCATGAATCGAGGCACAAAAGGAAACAGGGAAAGGGAAGGGGGCTCTGATATTGAGTATTAAAACCTGTGGTAGTGAACATAGAAAGAACCGTAAGATAAGAAAGGAGGAAGCTTTTAACATTTTATAGGGGGTGATCAGACCAGGAATGGGAGAAAAAAGGGAGAAAAGGTATAACAGGGGCGGGAAACGCCTGCAATGCTGCCAAAAGGAAAAAGACGGCACACAACGAAGGAAGGACGCATCACAACGCCCACCCTATCAAGTTATGCTGAGAGAATAATATGTGCATTAAGTGAGAAACTTAAATGAAAACAAGCAAAATAGAGGAAATACATCATGTTCCAGAGGAGGTTGAAGGATTCTTAAGAGGAGAAGTATCCATGTTGTCAGTCTTGATGGTACGTATGAAGGCTCTTAGATCTGCTGGTTCATCAAACTTGACTGAACAACCATCATGTGTGACCGTGAAAGAACAAGCATGGTACTAACAATAACATATGTTGAGCTGTTTCAATGAAGGGCGTAGGGATCAAAATTCTTTCCTCCGCAATGCAGTACTTCTTGCAACATCTTGAGGTAAAGTATGAGTGTTCTGGGAGGTGTGTGGGATGACGCAGAAGATTTTGGTTGCCCAATGCAATGAGCCCATTGTATGTTAAGTGACATCTCCATGGGAAGATGCAGAATGGCTGGTAGTAATTTCTTCAAGAAAGCAACTGGGTCTGGCCCTTCACAACCCTCGGGCAGACCAGGAATTTGAAGATTATTGCACCTGTTCCTATTTTCAAAATCTTCATTCTGTTTTTGTAGATCCTTGATGAGTTTCTCAAGTTTCGCCACTCTAGGGAAGACATCCTGCACTTGCCCTACTCTTCTCTCCACCCCCTCCATTCTATTTTCAAAGCCCTTCCATCTGTCATCTAATTGTTGTAATTTTTGGTTTGTCATCTCGATGAATGGTTTGAGGGCTATCATTTCCAATAAAATGGCTTCTGTGGCTTGGTCAGAGACATAGAGTGGTGGTGGAGAGTCACTCTTAGGTATTTTAAGGTTAGTTGATGAAGTGTTAGAATCCTTAATGGCTGGTGCATTTTTTTGATTGTTTTTACCGTTAGCCATAGTTGCAGCAACCAGTTGTAGGTAGTAGACAGAGCAAATGCACTGCATCAGATGTGAACGGATTCAACGGTCAAGTGCAACAAATGAAGGGGAATTTCCAAAACCGATGCTATATAGATAAATAAAGCACTATCATTCAGAATTATCATCAGCGTCTAGAGTTGCATGAATAAATGGTAATTGAATGGGTGACATCTGGAATGTCATGAGCTGAAACATGTAATGTGGCTTGGCCCTCTTATGTTGGACTCCTTATTATATTAAGGTGCACTTCCATAATTCGCCAATGACTGAGTTGGAAGCTGTTGAGAGCCTTAAATATGTTATTAGGTAACTTGGTTGCTCAGCTGAAATTGGTGGAAAAGCAGTTCCACAAAGTTTAGAGTTTGTATATCGCACACTAGAGAATGTTAAAGATTTGGTATTTATTTGAAGCGTTAATTGATCCTCCTATGAACTTTAGACAGCTTATAAAGGCATTTTTAAATCATTAAGTACTAGTCCAGGCAATAAGCAAGTAAAAGGATATTTTTTGTATAAAAGGTGCCGCTTCAGTTACACAAAAATAATGCAGAGTAGAATACTGCAGCTGAGGGTCTGTTAAAGTCTGTGCGTGCTTTTGTAAATATAAATGTAAGCGTAGAATTATATGAATAAAAGAAAAAGAAATCTCACTTCGCTGAAAGGTACAGTTTACTAAAGACGCCTGTGGTGGCGTTAGATGGAAGGAGGAGCCACCGTCAGGGCCCACGCCGGCGCGTCACGTTCTATCCGATGCCGAGCTTCTCCACACGGAGGGCGGTCCTGGCTGAGGTCAGTTGCCAGTGAGAGGACGCTGCTCGACAAACCTCTTTATTTATGTCCGGAAATGTGGAATCTTCACCGCTCGCATACGTGGCTCAAATTGGACAGCGCCACAGGAGACTGATACAAAGAAAAATGGAATTAAGATCACTTAATGCTTTTGGTTTGCTCCGGTTGGACAGAGCTTTTGAATTATGCAGCCATTTCCTTCGGCGTTAAGCCACGCCCCCTCCCTTGCTTCTTAAAGAGCTACACTCAGTGAAGCCAGCAAACATGGCAGAAGGGTGCTACATATGAACATTTCAGAATACATTTCTAAATATTTGAGGAAGCAAGTGCTGCTTTCTGTGACAGCAGCCTCTTCCCGACTTACATGGATGGCTTGTGGTCCTGTGGTCCTTCCTTGACAGTTTTTGAAGGGTTATGAGCGATCCAGTATTGTTACCCTGTGCTTGCTTCATTAATGGCAGAATGTCATTCTGGCATGTAAAGTGCTGATTGTGCTGCTCGATCTGGAAGAGCATCTTCTCTGTTATGCACTGCTGTTGTTTAGCTGCTTCAGCCGGCCTGCTAGCCTCTCAGATGAGCCCGCATTACCCCACAGCCAACTTGGATGTGTGATCTGATATATTGCTGTCATCCTGCGTAGATGGTGTGTGCTGGAGAGATGATGTGTGCCGGTGGGTTGACATGGGTGGCAAGCTGCTAGGCTAATTGTCGATCTGGTCACCAATTAGATGTTACCTATTATCAGGTGGGTGTTGATGGTTGCCCGCCTCTGCAGCCCCTGGACCACAAGGTCTGCTTGTGGCTCCTCCCCCTCCTAATTCTATGCCCTTATCTGTGTAATGGGTTCAACTATCTATATGGAGGCTGTTGATATTGACCACACATTGCAGCTTCCAGGTCCAGTAACCTCTGCTGTGTGTACACAGGTTTCTGACCTTCTACTGACTCTCCTCTGGTATCAGTTGCTGTGCCGTGGGTGGTATCCTTGGCTGTACTGGCAGTGTAGCTTTATTGCAACTGGTGCTTTTTTGCCATCCCTCGCTGCTGTTCATACTGTTTGTCTGCAGCATCAGCGCTGATGGATTGCTGCAAAGTGCTACCTGCATGGAGGACGGCACTCATAGAGGTTGTCAACATTTCGACATGCAGGAAGATTGTGTCTCTTGGCTTGCCTACACCCTGCTCCACTTCTGCATATTTTGGGTATTGCTAACATCTATGCAATACTGCAATGATTCCTTCATGTTTTCATGTGTGGCGGGTCATGTGTCCACTGTGCTCATACTTAAACTGCTCACATGTTGCCAATGTTATGGAGTAGAATGGGGTGGGAGTCTGTCCTTTGTGAGCTTAGTTGTTAATTGGAGAAAAGAAATCAATGACCCTGTGGGCACACTTTGGCCCACACCCTACTTCCTCAAATCCATTTCCTCTGTGGATGACCGTTACATCATCAGACTGCAGAAAAAGCGGCACAGAACAGTATCATACCACAATGTAATTTTTATTTTTGTATTTTACACCTTTAGCACTATTGAGGTGCCATGGTTGCTTCATAGGAAATAAAACACATTTACCTTGCGGCACACCTCAACACCATGCCCTAGTTCCTAAAATCCATATACTCAGTAGATGACTGTAAAATCATCAACAGATAAACGGACATCGGTAAATATAGAACAGTCCAACGCCACACTTCAAGGTCATACTTCATGTTTTTAATTAAACACCCTTTGCACAACGCAGAGAATACAGCCCACATTCCAAGCATCCTAATTGGCTAGTGCCCCCTGCCATGATTGCAATGAAACATGTTGGCTACACAACTGCCCAATCCTTCTTAACTGTTTTTCATAAACATATAAACATTACAAATTTAACACCACACCATTAACTCATAATATACAAGTGTACAATCTGAATCGAGAATCACAATTTTCAAACCAATACTCATACATCTTTTACTTTTAGAAAATAAACTCTTACCTTTTTTACATTGTATGCTTTTCATTCGTCACATCTAACAAATCGAAAAATCATGCGAAACAGTGCAAATGCATCTCTGTGCCCACTGCCTCTTTACCCAAACTAGCAACACTACTCTAACTCTTTTAAACACCTCACATCCACCCTTCAAACAAATTCAACATTAAACAATCCTAAAAGTAACTTTTCACTCATCTGTACCAATCATGACTTTGAGGACCATTCTGTAGATAACAATGGATCGAGAAGTACCTTATATCTATATATATTTACTACAAAAAAAACTTTGTTGAGAGGACGTTGTTAAAAACCTGTGCACTTCCCAAAAAAAAAAATGT
Source organism: Ambystoma mexicanum (assembly GCF_040938575.1). Lineage (NCBI taxonomy): Eukaryota > Metazoa > Chordata > Amphibia > Caudata > Ambystomatidae > Ambystoma > Ambystoma mexicanum. The sequence continues at coordinate 312,826,020 of NC_090941.1, forward strand.
CAACCTCCCCATTATGGTTCAAATTAAAACCGTAAAACACCTGAATGCTTCCCTAACTGCATAATTGTAGTACTACACACAAAACATAAAGAGACCACAATGTATACAAATAGAAGCATATACAGGGAAGGTAAAGTAAGGAAAACAAACTCAGAATTACGAAAGGGTTCATAACCGAACTAATTACTTTCATGCACAGAAAAGATTCTTGTGTTTCAGGATTCCTTCTTCTCCTATGTATATGTATCATATGATGTAAGTGTACCCTAAGGAAAGTATTGTAAGAACATATGAGAAGGGTAAGGACTACAAATATAGCACTTTTTTTTACTTTTTTTAATTCCTCACTGACAGTGAAGAAAGCCACCTGGCTCAGACATGTCAGTGAACAAAAAAAGAGGGAGCTAGACATGTGATGTCATCAGTGATGTCATCAATGACATTTGTGATGTCCTGGGTGTTGGTCTTAGCAATGCACGTACATGGTGAGAGTTATGGTTGCTTAGCTTGCCATAATTGGTGAATGTGCAATGTTTTTTGGTTTCACTGTGAAGTATAACATCCAATTAACAAAGTTTTTTTACTGAATGTATATATATATATATATATATATATATATATATATATATATATATATATATATATATATATATATATATATATATATATATATGGCAGGAAATGAAAACAAGGGGGTTAAACATGTGATGTCGTCAGTGATGTCATCAATGACATTTGTGATGCCATCTTTCATGTTCTGGGTGTTAGTGTTAGCAGTGCACAGTGGTGATGGCAGGTATGGGGGCTAAGCCTACCATAACTGGCACATTTCAGAGGTTTTTCGGTTTTAATTTGAACCATAATGGGGAGGTTGACATTTTTTTTTATAGAAATGCACAGGTTTTTGTTAGAGCAACTTAACCATAACGTCCCCTCAACAAAGTTTTTTTGTAGTGAATTTTACAGGTTTTTGGAAGGGGAACTTAATCATAACATTGTGTCAATGAAGTTGTTGTGCTGAATATACACTGTCATCATGTGATTTTGGGAGATATGTAGTATAATGTACGTACTTGATATACATTTAACATAGAACATACAGAACCCCCTCCCTATTGATAATAGAAATGGACGGACTGAGCACCTGCTTGCGGACGCGGGCGGACTGGATCAACATTAACCAAAGAAGCAAGGGGTATCTGAAAATGTACTATTGTCGTACACAAAAAATGTGCAACGTAGAAGAAGGACATAAAGACATTATGAGGGTAATTCATAGAAATCAGCGCACAAGTGGCGCACTCGGCTGGCGCACAGTGTGCGCGTGCGAATCCCTGCGCCAGCCGCGTGTGCTAAAATCCATTTCCGCGCACAGCGTATTCATGGATTCCAGCTACCAAAACCAGTCGTGGCGCACAGTGGCGCAGTGACCCTGCAGCAGCGCCAGTTACGCCCCCAAGAACGCCTCTCGCGCAGGGAAAAGCCATCAAAATCCCCAATCCAGCGCAAAGGGCTGCGCTAACCCTGTACCAGCACGGCAAGCGGGCTACGTGTATTTCAGGGGTGCGCGGGAAGTTCCACATTCGATTTGCCCCGTGCGAGCAGGGTACGCATATTTCAGGGGTGCGCGGGAAGTTCCACACGCGATTCCATCAGGGTACGTGTATTTCAGGGGTGCGTGGGAAGTACCACACGCGATTTCAGCAGGGTATGTGTATTTCAGGGGTGCGCTTGAAGTTCCACGCGCAATTTCAGCAGGGTACGTGTATTTCAGGGGTGCGCAGGAAGTTCCACACGCGATTGGCCCCGTGCGAGCAGGGTATGCGTATTTCAGGGGTGAGCGGGAAGTTCCACATGCGATTCCATCAGGGTACGTGTATTTCAGGGGTGCGCGAGAAGTTCCACACGCGATTTCAGCAGGGTACGTGTATTTCAGGGGTGCGCGGGAAGTTCCACACATGATTTCAGCAGGGTACATGTATTTCAGGCGTGCGAGGGAAGTTCCACACGCGATTGGCCCCGTGCGAGCAGGGTACGCGTATTTCAGGGGTGCGCGGGAAGTTCCACACGCGATTCCATCAGGCTACCTGTATTTCAGGGGTGCGCGGGAAGTTCCACACGCGATTTCAGCAGGGTACGTGTATTTCAGGGGTGCGTGGGAAGTTCCACACGAGATTCCATCAGGGTACGTGTATTTCAGGGGTGCGCGGGAAGTTCCACACGCGATTCCATCAGGGTATGTGTATTTCAGGGTTGCGCGGGAAGTTCCACAAGCGATTTCAGCAGGGTACGTGTATTTCAGGGGTGCGCGGGAAGTTCCACACACGATTTCAGCAGGGTACGTGTATTTCAGGGGTGCGCGGGAAGTTCCACACGCGATTTCTGCAGGGTACGTGTATTTCAGGGGTGCGCAGAAAGTTCCACACGCGTATTCAGCAGGGTACGTGTATTTCAGGGGTCATGGGGAGTACTACACATGAATTGGCTGTGTGGTCCTCCCAGGTGTTCGCTCTACAACCTCCACGGCCCCTGCAGGCAGCCCACACCACGGGGGACTACCCTGCACCCCTGCTCATGTCCCACAGGCAGCCCATCCACCATGGGCATGCCCCCCAGCCAAGCCACATGTCACCTTGCACTACTGATCAACAATGCATGTCTCCCAGCACTCCCACCCCCCAGCAGTCAGGGGCACCCTCCACCAGGCCCCCACTCCTGTCTCCCTGCACCCCCACCGCCCAGCAGTCAGGGGCACCCTCCACCAGGCCCCCACTCCTGTCTCCCTGCACCCCCACCCCCCAGCACTGTGGGGCACCTGCCAGCAGGCCCCCACTCCTGTCTCCCTGCACCCCCACCCCCCAGCAGTCAGGGGCACCCTCCAGCAGGCCCCCACTCCTGTCTCCCTGCACCCCCACCGCCCAGCAGTCAGGGGCACCCTCCACCAGGCCCACACTCCTGTCTCCCTGCACCCCCACCCCCCAGCACTGTGGGGCACCTGCCAGCAGGCCCCCACTCCTGTCTCCCTGCACCCCCACCCCCCAACAGTCAGGGGCACCCTCCACCAGGCCCCCACTCCTGTCTCCCTGCACCCCCACCCCCCAGCAGTCAGGGGCACCCTCCACCAGGCCCCCACTCCTGTCTCCCTGCACCCCCACCGCCCAGCAGTCAAGGGCACCCTCCACCAGGCCCCCACTCCTGTCTCCCCGCACCCCCACCCCCCAGCACTGTGGGGCACCTGCCAGCAGGCCCCAGCTCATGTCCAACTCATGTTCCCCTGCACCCCCACCCCCCAGCACTGTGGGACACCTGCCAGCAGGCCCCCACTCATGTCCAACTCATGTTCCCCTGCACCCCCACCCCCCAGCACTGTGGGGCACCTGCCAGCAGGCCCCCACTCATGTCCAACTCATGTTCCCCTGCACCCCCACCCCCCAGCACTGTGGGGCACCTGCCAGCAGGCCCCCACTCATGTCCAACTCATGTTCCCCAGCCAACATTTCATCACAATCTAGATCCCTGGTCCCTATGGTCAGCCTCCAAATGCAAAACACCCACCCGAGTATTGCATCCACCCACTTAGAAATGGCAATAACATGAAAGAACACCAATTGCAAGTTTGGAAACGAACACATGTCCCTCACATACACCCAATGGGTGTCAGTGAATCTCAAAACCTATATCATGATATGCATGAAACCAATGAGATGATACCACACATTGAAGTTTGATCAAAAAATATGTATTAAAGGAAATATGAATTGAATCAAAAATAAAACAGAAATGGGAATGTAAAAAAAGTGAAAAGAAGCATGTCCGTGAAAAAATGCAAAACAAAAAATCAGAATCCAAAGGAATGGTGTCCAAAGTCACAGTCCACAAAAGAAAATCCAATGGGAAATTATAATTGAAAGCCATTGCTCCATGGGTAAATTTTAAAAAGAAAAGAAAATCCAACAGTGAACTATGTACAGGTGAACAAGCCAGGGTCCATGATCCCAACAAAAGAAATGAAACCTATCTAACAACACTACCTTATAAAAAAATAACTATATACAAAAATGTGGCCCATTGTCCAAAAGGTCCAAAGAAAATGCAAAAACAAAGGAAACCTAACACTAACTACATAACTATTTACATGGGCAGCGGGCTAGTCCAACGGCTCACTGGATGTTGTCATGGGCCAGGGCATCATCGAACTCCTGTTCAATGGCTTGGAGGCGGGTATGTTCCCTGGCCCCGAGGTCTTGCAGGGATAAGGCAGGCTCCAGCTCCAACTCCCTGCGAAGACCCTCGAGGCACTCAGCCCGCCTCAGCGCCCTCCGCATGGAGTTCTCCGCCCTGACCACTGTGAGCCGTTCCTCCTCTGCCCGCTGCCGCTCTGCACCTATCTGCTGGCCCAACCGCTCCCACACGGAAGCCACTCCCATTCCAGGGTTCTCCTGCCCTCCGGCCGATGCCTGCACCCCTGATGTTGATGGCCCTGAGCCATGATTCCTCCCACGTCAAGCCTGCCGCTGCCTCCGACGCAACTGCCTGTGCCAGCACGACGGCATCCAGGCTGATGGAATCCACCGACCATCACATCCTCCATCTGCTGGGGTCCAGTTGCTGGTGTGTCCACCCCTGCTGGATCTCCGACTGCTGACTGTGGCAGGGATGGGATCCCCACCGAGCCGGCTGCATTGGTCGGGGCAGGTCCACAGGGGGCCCTGGTGGCATCTGGGCCGGAAGACGGCATGGAGAATGACTGGTGCATAGTCTCCACAGAGGAGGAGAGGGTCGCCAGATTGGCCGACACATGTAGGAAACCCCCGACCATGGCCGATCCCAACTGGGCCACGTTGGCACGGTGCTCTCCGTGATGACGTGCATGCTCCTCCCGGGAAGCACGCACCTCATCATGAATTGCACCTGTGCGCAACGCGACACCAATCAGGACCTTCTCCATACGGCAGGGGTCCCCTCGTCCGCAGGTGGAGGGGAGTCAGATGACATGGACATCCCCCCTACCTGCGGACATGCCTGCGATGGGGCATCCCTGTTTGTGCATGGTGGTGCAGTCACAGTGTCAGGGACAGTGACATGCACAGGCCCCTCCACGGCGACCTGACTGCCTCCTGCCCTTGGACTGCAACACTTGCACCAGCAGGTATGCCCCCACCAGGCCCCATGTGCGCCTCAGTAGCGGCCTCCTCCTCCTCTGTGGAAACCACCAACCTGGATGGCTCCACCCCGTCTTCTGCCGTTGCAAGCCCATGTGGGGGCTCACCCACCCCTTCCGCTGCAGCCGTGGGGGCATCCCCGCCGCTTTGCTCCAGAGAGCCGTCTCCGCCCTCTTCTTCACATGGCGCTGTGTAGGGGGAGACATAGAACACAAGCATCAGGGTACTGTACAATGGTCCCCTAGACAGGAAGCAATAGCAGATGAGTGGCACTGTCAAAGATCACTTCCATCATGTCCCTCCACAACACATGGCTCAGTGCAGGTAAAACACATGCGGTAACAGGCATGGCTCATGCTATGGACATTAGCATACATGTCCAAGGGATTCTTGAAACATACAATGTTGTTTTGGGACTCACATGCATCATGGGCCATGCCTATCACATGCACACACTTCACCCTAGTTTCATCCATCTGGCCTCATACACCACAGACACAGTGGATACAAGGATGACTAGGCTACATCAGTGAACCTGAACATTGCGACAGACATGTGTCATGCATCCCTGGCATTCACAAGTCACAGACACACAGGTCAGACACACAGACATGGACAGCATACATGTACATGGCATCAGCACCCATCCCTCACCCCCACCCATGTCCAGGAACAGAGACTGGCATGCTTTCATATGGCCATTCGGCATAGGGCAACCCATGTTGCATTTGAACACATGCACCAACCGTGTGGTTCACACATTACTGGTCTCACATGCATGACGTCCCTGCACACACACATGCATACATGGCCTATGTCACACATACAGGCAAGTATCAGACAACCAGCACACTGCGACATGCCCTGTCTCACACAGCAATGCTTGGCCACTTACCGCTCAACTCCAGACGGGTCTGCCTCTGAAGGATCTGGGCGTGGAGCGCTGGGCCTACGCGTTCCAGGACCCTCATCTGGATGGTACTCAAGAGGGTCCTGGACCTGCAGTCATCCCAGCGCTTCTTGACATGTTGGTAGTCGTGGACTGCCACCCCCTCCGCGTTGATGGCAGTCACATTGTCCGTCCAGATCCGAGTCCATCCTTCCTTGTTGGCGCGCTTACTTCCGAAGAGGGTATCATACTGCCCCAGGACTTGCTTCACCAGGACACCAACTTCGGTGGCAGTGAAGCTGGTGCCCCTCTGCCTCTCTGGCCGGGGTTGCCAGTGGTGCCAGATGTTTCAGTGCCCGACATGGCAACCCCAGAGGCAGGAGTGGGTGGGCAACTGGGTCCTGGGGCTGGGCTGTGGAGCGATGGTATCCCAGTCGGGAGTCTTCTGTTCCAGCAGGGGTGGACACAGCAAATGGACCCCTGCAGATGGCTGATGTGCAGGCACCAAATGGCAGGGCACGGTGGCAACAGGCAGGCAGGCAGCAGCAGATGGCTCGTGGGAGGCTGCTCGGGGCTCTGGGGGGCAGTAATTCGGCCTTTTGGGCAGGAGCGTGGTCTTCCGTGTGCTTACGCGTGGCCAGTTTGATACGGAGTGATTTGGCACGTGAAAATCTTGCACGTCTGTGTGTAAATCGAGGAAAGGCCCTTATTGCGTAAGCGCATCAGCACGCATACGCGATTTCATTGGACCAAAGGCCCTTAGTGCGTAAGCGCGTCTGTGACGTTTCCCGCATGGGAATTTCCCTGGTAGGGCTTGTAGATCCCACGTGCCTTTACATTGCTCTGTACGTGCTTTTCGTGGGGTGCGGTGCGTGTGTTTTGCAGCCGTTGGCGTTCACACGCTATTACTTCACAGCAGGTGTTGGCTACGCGTTCTTCTACACGCAAGGCAGACGGTGAGTGGTAGCCCACTCCCCCAGGCCTGATCGCATGATAAACTTCATGCGAACCCCCGTAATACACGTAGCCCGCTCCCCCAGGGCCGATCGCGTGATAAACTTCACGCGAACCCCCGTAATACACGTAGCCTGCTCCCCCAGGCCCGATCGCGTGATAAACTTCACGCGAACCCCCGTAATACACGTAGCCCGCTCCCCCAGGCCCGATCGCGTGATAATCTTCACGCGAACCCCAGGCACAATAGCAGTATGGGACATTCATCATTGCTGTATATTGGCGCTTTTGTGATGCGCAGGGACGCTACCGCCTGCCTTCGTGTGGCGGACGTGTTTAGGCCTGTGCGTGTCTTTGGCCGTGCGCGGCTTTGCCCTATTTGATTCCATGAATACGTGTGCTTTGCGTGCGTGTGGGCGTTCCATCTGCTTCCCAGCAGTAAATCCCAGTTACGCCCTTATTTTCGCGCGTTGTTCCCCATTCCGCACGTTACGCCCCGTGTTCTGCCCCCTTTTTGGTGTGTGCGCTGAGTTTGTGCGCTTTCACTGTGTGCGTCGCGCACGCAGTTCGGGAAGTTTCAGTGACGTGTGCGCCATGCACGGGTTTGGCGCACATCCCGAGGAAAACACGCGCAGGGACTTCCATGAATCGCACGTGTGCGCGTGCGCCTGTTTTTTCGGGCTTGCGCCTGCTTGCACATAGATTTTCGGCGCACGTTTGTTCCATGAATCGGCCCCTATAAGTAGTAATAAGTCAATAAAAACCTAATGGTGTGAAATGAAAACGACACATTTAATAACCATGTAGAATGAAATGGATGGTACCATAAAAAAAAGTATGTCTCCACCGTAATCACTTCACAGAAACTCTGCAGCCTGGACCGACAGTGGACGGACACAGTAGGAAGATGGAAATTACATCAAAATAGTGAGTGAAGGTCATTTTTTTGTATGTGTGTGTATTTTTTTGGGTATGTGGTGCAGAAATAATAATTTATTTCTGTTGTTTTGACACAGAAATGGCTAGTACTTTGGAGTGGCTGGAGGAGAATTTTTTGCATGGGGAAATGTCTGAAGACAGTGACAATAATGGTACACAATGCTCTACATATGCAAAATAATGATCAATATTTTATAGGCATTTTACATATGCATATTTTTTTGTACAGACCAGGAAAGAAAAGAAGAAAGGGCAACAAACGAGACAGAAGAAAACAGGATAAAAAGGATTGAGCAGAAAATGGACATACTGAATGAGAATTTTAAAAGTTTAAGGGAGTTTGTGGAGGACTGTGTGAGAGGAAAAGTATGTTACCATTGTCCCACCTGTACCTGCCCCGCTTCTCCATTCCCTAGTGAACCATCCCCAAACCTTCAAAACGAACATTGACGTTTTGACAAAACATCCATCCCTTCTTCCCCTCACAAATCTTCTCCTAATAACCAGCCCGTGTTCAATCCTAATTCCCCTATATTGGTGTCAGTATCTGCTTCCCCGCTATTTCTTTGGATTGAAGTGTGTGTGTGTGTGTGTTTGGAATGTTTTTGTATAGTAGTTGTAGTTAAAGAGTTTGAGGAAAACATTTTTTTTTAAAAAAGACTTAAAATATTTGCGAACAGCGCGCCTGTTTGACCTATCCGTAAGGAATGGAATATGGGTGTTGTAAAGGCAATACACCTACCATTACTAATGTCAAGTAAGATGGAGTTGATGTTTGACCGCACCATCTGTTCAAATTGTGCGTACATAAACAGAAAGGGGCGTCCTAAGGACATTATACCTCGCTGTACCGCTTACAAACGAGTTGAAACATGTTCGTAGAACACACCAGGTGTCCGGGATGGCTGTAAATGAGCAAAATGGGAGTGTGTTAAGGACAGTATACCTGTCCGTATCGTCCGCAGCCAAAATGGTGCCGTCCGTAGAACAGGCGCGGTGGCCGGCAAGTTCGTAGTCAAACAAAAAGGAGTTGTCCTAAGGACACTGCACCTGTCCGTACAGTGAGCATATCATGTATGTACATGCGCAGTACAACCGTAAGTATAGCGAACATCGCGTCCGTCTCACTTGTGTCGCACTTTGAATTAGTTTGAGAACCCGAACACTGTCCGTAGGACACTTGTGCGCATGCGCAAGTTTGTTACTCTGCATTTGCTGTCCAGCGGACCCACATTTCTGTCGCGGATGTGCTCAGGACGTCATCATGTGACCACACCCACGCTGAGCATGTGGACTAATTTGTGCATTTTGTGTTCTTCCGCAACAGTACAAAAGAACTTGTAGACACAAGGCAAATTATTGTAGAGTGTAAAAATATCATTTCACATATCCCAGACAATAGCTTACCTGAGGACTTGTTGTGTAAAACTTTCCTACCGCTTTGCAGTGATGAAGACGGTCACGAGGCACACCCCTCCACCCCTATAAATGGCCACACCCTCGAGCGCATCTTCATTGTCCTTCTAGCTATAGCAGATTGAGGTGTACTGCCTTTACTGCTGTAGTGACCAAAAGGAAAGTCTTCGGTATGGCTTCCATGTTGGTTCATTAGCCTCTGCACCACCCCCAAACCAGCCACCACCACCACCACCTCCCCAAGGGCCTGCAAAGAGATATACGGGTGAGAATGTAGAGAGCGAGGAAGAAGAGAAGGAAGAGAATGAGGTGGAGGAACTCTGCACTACGAACACTCGCCAGGAGTCGTGGGTGTGGTGGTTGTTTTCCGTTTGTGGGAACGTACCAAAAGCACGTGCGAAACTGGTGAGGTGTAACGAGTGCCAGGTGGTGCTGAGTCGCGGGAGACTTGGTGCGTACAGCTTTGGTACGACAACCATGAAGCGACACGTCACTTCGTTCCACACTGCGGACATTTGCAAGGTGGTGCCATGTGAAGAGCGTAGTCGATTAAGTTACTCCACAGCATCCTCTGTGTCCAATCCTCTCCCCCCAAGAGACACTCTTGTGGGGGAGCTCCTCCCTCCAGCTGCCTCACAAGCCATTCGCAATGCTGTTGACCCTTACCTTTCAAAGGTTACAATAGGGTGTATGTATTGTGATGCAGTACTCTGCAGGGGGAGAGTTTTCAATCTTGCCCTTTCTTATCCCTGTGGCTGGTGTCCCTTCCTTACCCTCCTTTGGCCTCCTCTCCTAGTGTGTCATGTGCTGAGAAGCAATAAATGTGAAAACAACAAAAATTACAGAAAAGGCTCTTTTCAGAGCCACCTTTCTCAGTTTAACAATAGAACTATGAAGTGACCGTTGTAGAACCCCGCGGAGTTGTGCAAAAATTTGCGGACAGTCGTAAGGAAAAAAATGGAGGGTGTAAGTGGAGCAAACACATTGAAGTGTACACTGGGAGTAAGTGGTGGCTCTGAAAAGAGCCTTTCGGTGGTGTGTTGTGTGGATCAAAATCTGTGGACTGGAGAAAACAGATTGTCACATAGGTTATTGTGAATCCAAAAGAGGTTGCAATGCATTTTGTACATTGCGAAGAAAAATCTGATTGCCAGCATATGTGAGATGGACTCCATCTCTGCGGAAAATGAAAGAGCTGTGAAACAAAATGTTTTCATTGAGGAATGAGGGCATGCAAACATCACTTAAAAAGGCACAAACAGCCTTATTCACATTGCGTCTTGCTTTCTCCATTTGTGGACCAAAAGCAGAAGAACGCAGCCATATTTGTCTTTGTGCAATACGGGAAAAAAGTATTTGACAATTTGGAAACATGTCCATGAGCTTTGCAATTCCTTCCTTCATTGCAAATTGCAAAGAAATTCCAGAGACATGGCCTAAACTGTTTCCTCCGCAATGTATGATAAGTATATCTGGAGGACGCTCTGTCAATAAAGTCACACAGAGAGATACCAAGTCCAGCCACCTCATGGCACGCACGCCATGCCAGTGCACTTCCACGTGAGGAAATCCAAGATCTGCAGATAAACTGCAGCTTTCTGCATGCACCTTCAACCAATGTATCCATGAGTCTCCCAAAACCCAGATAATCTGTTTTCGAGCACGCAAAGCCATGGCTGTGTGGTCTCCTGTCAGGGAGAAGAGGGTGTTACTAAAACTCGCCGCTCAGAACACACCTACTGAACTTTATTGACCAATCCCTAGCTCCGCTCATTCTCATTTGCATGCGTCACCTCCAGAATCCCCATTGGTGATATGCGCTGGCTGCAAACTACCGCCATGTCCGCGGACATGTATACATTCAGAGTGTGACGACGGTACATTAAAGTATTATTCCCCTTTTTCCCCTTTAAGATGGGCTCTGAAAAGAGCAGGTTTTTTTTGGGCAGATGCCTTACAGACATCTGTTTATTCTGTTTATTTTTTTGTATTTTTTGTCCTTACTTTACTCCTACAACCATTACAGAACCTTCTCTAAAACAAGCCTTACGTTCCAAAAGAACATCGCATTTCCCAAAGAAGATAGCGCAAAACCATCTGCTTCAAAATAATCCGCATTACTTGGAACAATGTTTTCGTGGCTGCAGAAAAACATACCAGCTTGTAACATAAAAGCATGCATGCCGCGATTAATGATACATCTCCCAATACTTTGATCTGGACAGAAAAAAGAATTGTTGTCCCATTTTACTCTAGGGAGTAAACCAGAAAAAATGACTTTCACAGTTGGAAAGATGTTCATGAGTGCTTGAACCAACTGTTCCAAATCTGCCAACAAAGTACGTGAACTCATATAGCCCAAATGGCAAGCACCGTAGTCAAAAATTACCACATGAGGAGAGGTCATCGTACGTATGTCTTTGCAAACTTACAGAATTGCTGCAACATTGGCATCAGTCTCAGCGTTGCACACCACCTCCACTCCTCTCACATCGAAAAGGTGTGCCACATGCCTACTCTCGGCATAGTGTTGTAAGCCATGGACAAAAATGTCTCCAAGCACCAAAACCCTGACCCTCTCCACCTCTGCCATCTTCAGTGTACGCACCATCTTTCAACACAAAAGATTAATGTGAACATCTGATTGGCTGATGCCTACAGTCCCCTTTCCATGCAGGATTTGCTTCTTACTGTCTTCCGCATAACCTATACATAAGTTGCAAGCATGCCTATTTAGGGCAAAACTCGATTTTGTATTACAAAATGTCGGAGTTGTGTACTGTGTACCGCCTACAGTAATGCTACTTGCAATGTAATCGTATAAGAAAAGTAAGCGCTCCCAATTGCTGTGGTGACATCTCCCTCTGAGGGTCTCCCGATTTTTTGGCATTGTGCTTTTAATTTTCAAGTAGAAAATGTGTTCCCATCTACTACTATGCCCTATCGCTTACAAACCTCTCTCCTATAGATAGTACACCTTGTAAAAAAAAAAAGCATTTTCATAACGTTAGAAATGTTAGCAATTTTGAAGGACTTGCAAGTAACATATTGCAAATACCATGCAAAGGCTGCACAGAGTGAAGTGAAATGCACACATGCACTGGGTTGAAATATGAAAGGAGAATGCTCTGATGAAAGATGCACAATTAATGTGTGCAGTATCGTCACTGCTGTAAACACACAAAGGGCCTCATTGGGACCATGGCGCTAAGTGTTAACGGTGCCGTAAAAGGCTGCAGCATCGTTAAACACTTAGCGCCTTACTACAAGGTCCCTTTGCGGGACCTGACCTGAACGCCTTCCCCATTGCCATAGAGCCCTATGGGGAGAAAATGGGAATGGGGAAGGGCCATGGTTCAATGGGGAATTACCGCCCCGCCAACCTTGGAATGGGGTGGTAATTCCCCATTGAACCATGGCGGACCTGTTACAACACCGGCACCAACCATGGTGCTAATAGCGCCATGGTTTAGCGCCGGTGTTGTAATGAGGGCCAAAATTAATTAATTTTGTTTTTTTGAATCACAGTGAAGACTACTCTCCTGTGAATCAACAGCATCTACACTGCAGACGACATATCCGAAGAAACCTGGTCATTTTGCAAAAAAAAAGTAAGTACAGTTCTATCTTTATATTGTAACTACTCCTCAAAGAGGCTGCAGGGGTTATTTGTTTAATTTAGGCACCAAAGCAAACATTGATTTCTGAACCATTCTACCTGCAAATATCCATTTATTGAACAAAGAATTACAAGCAGAATGGCTCACAAATCCTTGTGTGTTTGGAACTCAAATAACATATGTAATCCTTAGAAGGTTAGATTTAGAAAAGAAGTTGCTGTTGCAAGTTTATGGCATTGCGTTTATTAATAATGCTTCTCATCACCACTAGCCCACTTTGTACTCTCATCTGAAGCACATTGTAGTAGTATACAAACAGTAAAATAGCCTTACCAAATCACTGCAAGAGTCCAATGCACATTCACACACAATGAAAAAGAGCTTCCCCATCAGACTCAAAGACCAAAGTATGTCTTCTTTTTTTCAACAGACACCAAAGAATGCCTACCAAAAAGCAACTCCGTAGAAAGGAACACAGAAGTAGAGCAAATAAAAATAAAAGTGCCCAATCTAAGCATCCATCTGTTGTAGAGTTTGTAGAGAATGTTGGAACAAACCAGCTAATGCAGTCGGTTGGCAAAACAAAGGAAGCTTCAACTACCGGAACTTTACCTCCTCCATCAAAATGTGTAACAAAACACAAAAATGTTGGCAAAAAATTGGCTACCAGTCCAGCTAACAAGGCTCCTAATAATCCTGATAGTGTAACAAGGACCCATGGAAAAAAAGTATTTTATCAAAAATGTTTTGTCACAGAGTCCTTCAGAATCTACTAAGAAGAGGACTGAAATCATCCTCACCCCTTAAAACCTACCATAGAAAGTTAATCCTACAAGCTCTCGTGGACAGTGCAATCCTTCTCAAAAGGAAGTTGTTTATATTAGTGTTAAATAGGATGAAAGTACTAACAAAAATAAGTACTAAACTACAAAAGAGTCTCAGAAATAAACAGAATGTGAAAAAAATAATTTCTTAAATGTTTGTGGTGGTGAATGGAGTCACACAACAACCACAAAACCATATTTTAATAAAGAAGCATACAAACAAAATCAAACAAACACAATTGCCATCCATAGCAGTGACGAGGGTATGAGAAAATCAATACTACCATCATGGAACAAGAAACACTGCTTACAAAAGTATCCCCTGAAAACTCAGAATTACGTCTCGATTCAGCAGAACCACACCGTCCAGTATACAAATGACCGTGCACATCAATGTATGCCATTCCAAACAAAATCTTTACGTCAGTTCCTCAATCAGTATGTAAAAGGTAAAGACAAAAGTAAAATGAAAGTGCTGCAAAATATGGATATTTCTCCAGTGCGCAAATACAGAGGACTACAAGGGCATTCATTAGCCTGCATTTCTGGGCCTATTTGCAAAAGCACTTTCCATGATATCAAAAGGATATCAATACATCATTCAAATGTAAGAAATCTAGTGTATAAAATATACTATGCAAAAAGTCCAGCTTCAGAGTTAGGCAATTTAAATAACACTCTTCTGCATGGTACACCCAAATACTTACAAGAAGAAATTGACCGTATTCAGAGAAAGTATTTTGGAACATGGAACATTTGTATACGCATGGGCTCCCCTAGATTGCCCTGGGTGAGCCCTGTCGGACGGGAGGAGAATGCGTCGTAGGTATATGGTGCTTGGGCACCACATGAATATATAAGACAACAGGATAACATGCCAATTTTAATATGGTCATCAGAGCAAAACTGGCTTTTCCAGTTGTTCCACTGGGTGGCTCCTGCCATTTCGAGCAGACACAGCAGGCTCCATGAATGCCCAATAGAACCACGGTGGCTGGACAAACAAGCTTGGGCAGTATGCAAATTTATCTCTTCCGGTTTTGGGAGACCTAACGCTGGATTTCATCTCTATAACTATATTGGATCTGGTTTTTTGCAAGTTTGTGATTCATATAGGGCATCAATTTAAACAAAATTTGCTATTGTTCCCCGGTTCACCTTCGCGTGAGCATGAAAAAAAAAAAAAAGGGACCATATGTGCTCTTCCCCAGATCTGCTCTGGAAGCCAGCATTAGCTGATAAACTCTCTGTGTGTATAAACAACACGGGCCCTTTAATTCAAACTGAACGGCGTTGACCGGAGCTCGCAATACAGGAATTTACCCGTACGTGGCTTTGCGAGCCCGTCCCTACAATCAGAGACACAGCCTACGCAAAGTGGAACACATTGAAAGCGGTGCAATCGACGCCGAGTCTCAAGAACGGAGATCGGAAGATTCTGAGGGAGAACCTTGCACGCGTGGCAGGGGTGTCTCTTGGATCAGGACTGAGAGGTAAGATAAAAGCAATGGAACTCGGTACTTGAACCGAGAGGCCATGTTGGGCTAATAGACGCTCAGACAAATATACAACTCGGAGTACGCAGGCGGTGGGGGCCATGTCAGACACTTCTCCCGACTGTGTGCCGCGGCCGCAGACCGGATGAGTGCTCCCCGGAGGGCAGCAATCGGTTTGCTGCCCCCCTGGGAGGTGCTCCTCAGGGATGCAGTCGGCGACCGGCGGGGACAGTGGTCGCCATTGGATCTGCACGCCAGCACGAGAGGGGGGATGGGGACAAGTCCTTTTCACCCACTCACCACCAATGCCTTTGCCCCCCTTTTCCTCCTCTCTGTTCTCTTCTCTCTCTCCCCTTTTTCTGGCTCCCCCTTTCCCCTTTCCTTCACTTCCCTTCCTCCCTTTCTCTTTTTTCTCTGGCTCCATTTGCAGCAAATTTTGGGGACACACGCAATAAGGATCCACAAATGCGAGGGCGAGACTTGTTTGGAGGAACACAGTGAACGAGATCAACACCTTATGGAGTCAGTAACCGTGCTGAACTAACAATTGTGGCAGGGTGACACCAACTTGAAAGGAACAGGCTACTGCCAGAAGGTAAATAATGATGATCAATACACTCAGAAAATGTTTACTGGGACAGAGGATGGAAAGCACTATAGGGTAACATGAACATGAGGGACACACAGAGAGGAAATGTAACATGGGGTTTGTTTTTGACATCAACAGACGGAAACAAATTGTCCAGAGGGCAGTCTCGGCAGGCATTGACAGCCAATACAGATTGAGAACGCCTTGGACCTGAGCGCGCTCAGGTTCCCGCCAGCCATTCTCCCTTTTGGGTAAGACGTGGCACTAGGATTTCATATTGACCTCTCTTTTGATAAGTGGGACTCTAAACAGGAAGTGGTTTTATAGTCTATTTAGGAGAACTTGAGCTCCTTAATGTTGGGTGTGTTGCCTTTGGCAGGGTGGTGAGGGGGCTACCCAGCACCGTTGTTAGCGACATCACCTTTCCAGGAATGTAAGGAGAAAATTCAATCAACCTTGCTCAAATTAGGGTATCATTACCCATATTTAACCATGCTCACAACAATGGAGAAGCATGGCCCTAGACGAATTGTGGTATGATGTGTTTTAGACATTAAGCATATAAGTAGCTATGTTAAGATGTTAAAAACTTTAGAAATATGGCGGAGAGTGATTTCTATTCAAATTATTGTTTATGTTTTTCTCTTTTTGGTTTTTCTCTGCCTTTCCCTCTTTTTTGGCTAAAGAGGCCTTCACAGAAACACAGTTTGACCGACAGAAGTACAAAACTCTGTTTGAAAATGGAAAGAAGTCATATTTTGAACACCTAGATTACATATCGAACTGTACTACTCTAATATGAACTGGCTTTTTGGTATCTAACAATGTATATGTCCTGATGAGGTGCACCAGATAGAAATATTATATGTCTATTGTGGTGCCCGAAACTCGAGTAGACAACACTATAGAGCCCACTTTGCTGAGTTGGGCCTCTTTGAGTTTCTGTAAAATATATAGGCAATTGATATATGTTTATGAGTAAGCTTTTTTGAACATTTGTCCTGTTTAACTTGAAAAGGAAAAATTCAGTGTCAAATAGGTCTTTTCAATTACATAACAATATTGGAGCCCTAAGAGATGGGTGTTCTACTTCTAGAACAGAGTGATTAGAACTGCGGTTTTTTGCACAGTACGAATGGTGGATGGTATGAATGTGGATGAAAGTGGATGTGAGTAAGAATGGGTGAAATGTGGTCACTGGTTTTGATATGATATGTGTTTTTTCTAGATGTGATGTGTATATCCTTAAAATTGGTTTTTCATATATGAACTGACATTGTGCTACGTGTGGTTTTTCTATAAATGGATGTTTTATAATGAATTTTGAGCAATAAATGCAAGAAATGAACTTCAAACATACTTACTGTGATTTGTCTATAACACATGCCCTTTGAGTAGGGTTATCCTTTTGGAAAGGATGTTTGTCAGCGTCTTTACGCATGAATTGTCTCATAAATGAATGGAGGGGTGCACTTATCTACAGATAATTGCAGTTTTTGTATGGCAACTGATGATATGGAACAAATAGCGCACAAAAATGTCAATTGTATGGCCTTAATGACAACTCTTGCAAGCTGTTTCCAATTCAATGAAACAATGTTAAATAAAGAAATGCAACCAATAATGGAAATTAGCGCCATAGACAAACTAGACGTACATGGTATGACAGTACCCATCTGTGTGCAAGCCACAACAAGACTAAATCGTTTAGAAAATTCAATCTCCAACACAGCTGGGTTTGAAAAAATATTAAAAGTATCCTTAAATTGAAGAGTAATGCTTAAACGTAACCTTGACTTCGAGCAAGGGCTAGTTAATGGAGCACTGGGTACAGTTGTTGGCTTTCAATCGTACTCACATGAAAGCAACATTCAGTTTGTCAATATTCGCTTTGATAAAGTTTCAGAAGTGAAAAGAATAAGGCGCTCAATTGCTTGATTCCTTCTCTTCAAAGATATGTATGTACGTAGAGAGCAATTTTCTCTAACTCTTGCATATGCAGTTACCATTCATAAATCCGAAGGTCTTACCCTAGACAAAGCATTGATAGATATAGGAAACACAGTCTTTAAGGAAGGCATGAGCTACGTAGCATTATCACGCTTACGTACACTTGACGGTCTATTACTAATGAACTTTGATGCAAGTAAAGTCAAAGCTGATATTCCTTGCATTCTAGAATACAATAGACGGCGTTCACTGTACACCTCTCATCTGAAACAATATCCTGTTCCAGATAAAGTAAAACTTGGTAAAGAAAACTAAATGAAACAGAAATGCAACAGAATCCAACAGCAAATTCCTCAAAGAAAAGAAAAGAAGCTAAAGTTTCATCAATTATCACAAACAAAGAAGAACCTATTAGGGAATGTAAACCAGGGACGTCGTCAAAGAAGGAACAGAAATTCTGAAAAATGCACTCAGATACAGAACTAGCTGGTCCATGCAAATTGGCAAATGAAAGTGGGGTAAGTTGCTATGCAAATGTAGCAATGAATATTCTATTTCAATTGCCACCAATTGTTAACAATATTTACTTGCATAGTACAGACCAATTGTGTTTGCAAATGTTAGTACTTCATAGAAATGCAACAAGCAATCCTGACAACACATACAGTGTTCATGGAATAAGGCAAGAATTGGACGACTGTGTTGGAATGTTGAGATTCACTATGAACTCACAAGCAGATCCACAAGAATTTCTAATGTACTTACTATTAGTATTGGAAAACAAAAGCATACCTGTAAATGAAATCTTCCAGATTTTGTACATGTGGAAACATACATGCACTCTCTGTAGCAATGTGATACAGGAAGAAATTCCAAATGAGTGATTTGTGTATATTTCCATACCAAATTGTGAAAGCATTCCATTTCAGCAACTTGTACAGAATGCAAACCATGGCAGATTATGTACTATTTGCAATTCAGACAATGGCTCCACCTTACTGATCCAATCACATAGTGCCTACATAATACTTATGCTTCTACGTTATAATACAGATGGTACCAAAAAAAACTGCAAACTGACTGGATTCACACACGGTCAAGTGTCACTTGGAAAGAAAACCTTTACAACAATAGGTATAATCTACCATGCAGGAGCTACAACCAATGCACGTCACTACACTGCATACATTAAAAAGAAATGTGGATGGTTCAAATATAATGATAGCACTATTACTCTAAGGCAGAGATTGCCAGCTAATCTTACAAATACGTATTTAATCTTCTTAAAGCCAAAATGTAATAAATAATGTGTACCTCAAGATTGCCAAAAAACAGTTAGAATAGGCCAACAGGTATCTAACTGCCCAAAAGGATATAACGACGACACAAATAAATGAATATCACTGATCTGTAGGAACAAATGCACAGTTAGAATACGCCTACAGGTATCTAACTGGTGTTAAAAATCGGCAGGAAGGCAACAAACATAACATTAATCAGAAAGATTAAGGGAACACTCAAAGGAAACAAGGAAGTAGTTAGTACCATAGCAAATGAAGGTTTTTTTTAATCCGACAAGGATTTTTTTCCCCAGACCAACGGATTAGAAAAGCAAACACAGAAACTGTGCACAATGCACAGTACACTGGTTTGTCTACTAAATATGAGGGTAAAAAAAAAGGTAAACTGTCTATCATGCAATGTAGTAAGTTTTCATAAAATGCAAAGACTAACATAACTTTTTCTTTTATCACAGAAATTAAAAAAGGGATACTTCCGCGAAGTACACAAGGCATTTAAAAAATATATGTGGATTCTGAACAAAGTAAGGAGTAAGTATATTGGCAGTCATTTTCTACACATGCAAATCTAGACGTCTAATCTATGGTAGTAATATGCTGCAGTGGCTGTAGGCTGGCCCTTGCATCTTCGGTGTGTAACCTACCACCTACGCCTTACGACCAAGGTACAAAGAGTATAGTTCCTAGCCACAACCATCGCTGCATATACAAACCATGGTCCTTGTAAATTAGCTACTTATAAATTTACTTTTGGGACCACTGTCTGCAGCCATGCAGCCAAGACACTAGGGCCTGCACACAACTAGTGCATTACACCACACCCATATTCACTTATAACTCCACTGCTTATGACCTCTGTCTTGGGTGCATGGCCTTTGGGCATGCAGTCAAGACTCTGGGTCCTGGCTAGAAACACAACAGCATATCGGAACCATTGTACCTTGTCATTTCACTATGTACAAAGTTGGTTTTGGGAGCATGGCCTTTGGCCATGCTCCCAAAACGCTTCGCCCTCCCCACAACCATCTTAATGATGTTGCATAGTACAAGTTTACCAATAGCTGTGATATGGTGCAGTAGTTTATAGCCATAGGCTACAGACGTGAGTTAGAGGCCATAGAATTATCAATGTATGGGTATACAGTATATCCAATGCATAGTTGCTTACAACTGCAGTGCTTATTACTTTGTTCAAATACTCTGCATCCTGGTCACTACTACCACACCATATGACATCCATTGCGGCATATAACTACACTACATACAAATGTACTTTTGGGGACATGGGCTTCGGCCATGCACCCAAAAGTGCAGGGTCTCCCCACAACCAACTCAGTGATGTGTGGTAGTGGGGGGTTTTCTATAGGTGTGGTATCATTCAGTGCTTCTGGCCAGAGGCTGCACTCCTAGCTGTATGTCCATAGATATTACATGGGATGGGTGTGCAGTGGCTTGCACGTCCAGTACTTATAACTTTGTTCTTGGGTGCATGGCCTTCGGCCATGCACCCGAGACTGCACACACTCCCCACAACCTGGCAATCGATACGCAATAATACGGGTGTATCCATGGGTGTGACATGCTGCGGTGGTTGTGGCCAGGGCCTACAGTCTTGGAAGTAAGGCCTTCGGCTGATGGCCATGCATCCAAGACTCTAGGCCCTGGCCACAACTATCGTAGCATGTGACACCCATGGCGGCGTACTAATGAATATAATAATACCCATAGGAAAAAGTAATGCAATTACGGCATGTTATCAATTTCAATGTGCCCTTACACCACACGTGTCCTTACAACAGTTACAAGTTCCCTGTGCACTGCACGGACTGAAATACTACCCTTATTGGACCCCTCATTTTCTGTGCGTACAAGGTGGCCTTAGAAAATACATCATGAAGAGGTTATAACTTTCTTATTGGGTGCATGGCCTTCGGCCATGCACCCAAAAGTGCAGGGTCTCCCCACAACCACCTCAGTGATGTGTGGTAATGGGGGTGTTTTCAATAGGCGTGGGATCCTTCAGTGCTTCTGGCCAGAGGCTTCACTCCTGCTTTATGTCCGTAGATATAACATGGGAAGGGTGTGCAGTGGCTTGCACGTCCAGTACTTATAACTTTGTTCTTGGGTGCATGGCCTTTGACCATGCACCCAAGACTGCACACACTCCCCAGAACTTGGCAATCGATACGCAATACTACGGGTGTATCCATGGGTGTGACATGCTGCGATGGTTGTGGCCAGGGCCTACAGTCTTGGAAGTAGGCCTTCGGCCGACGGCCATGCATCCAAGACTCTAGGCCCTCGCCACAACCACTGTAGCATGTGACACCCATGGCGGCGTACTAACTAATATAATAATACCCATAGGAAAAAGTACTGCAATTACGGCATGTTGTCAATTTCAATGTTCGCTACCACTACGCGGGTCCTTACAACAGTTGCAAGTTTCCGGTGCACCCTCATGGACTGAAATGCTACCGTTATTACATCCTCATTTTCTATGCGCACAAGGTGGCCATAGAAAATACATCATGAAGACCGCCCGAGAACAAATGCATTGATCACCCATGCCTTACTGTCCAAACCTTTCCCAACGCTGGTTGTTGCTCCGCTATCGGCGGATCCAAAATGTCGGGCGCATCCAAACAATCTGACGCAGAAAAGGTCTCGCAGCAGCCAATCATCAGAGACGTCACGTGTCCACGGTCATGACGCCAGGACCTTAGCCAATCAGTATCTTGTCCGTGGACCGAACAGGGAAGTGTGACCACGGAGCGGACATAGATATCACTAATTTTTCAGACCTACTTTTTGCTCATTTTAATGAAAAGTACTGCATGGAAGGTCACCAAATTTACAAAAGCACGCTTTCTGGACCAAGCCCCTGTACCTGCCGCAAATTTCGTGAAAATTCGTCCAGCGGTTTGACCTGTAGCCATGCGCAATGTTTTTCCCCCATTCAGTCTATGGGAAAAACAGATGTTTTGGGACCCCCCCTATAACTTTTGCTCTTCTGGACCAAACATCTCCAAACTTTGTAAACAAATTCAGAGTGGCCCGTATACTTTTTCTGCAAAGTTTGGTGAAGATTCGTCGCGGGGGAGCAGAGTTATAGGCCGCCCAAAAAGTGCTCTTCCAATGGAAACAAGACACATAACCATAACATAACCGTGTAATATATATACATATATTTAAATCCTAAATTAACTTGAAATAGTAGTCACCTTCCCCTAACCAGCAACCACACTGATTACCACATCTCAATGTATCATAGTTTTGAGTATTTACTCTTTTTTTTCCTGCTCACGCCAGTTCTCGATCACAACAAAACGCTCGAAAAAAAAGAAATATACCACCCCTATGCCCCAAACCTTCACCAATCATCCTTCCTAACCCTGCCCACATGTTCCCTGGCCTCAAGACTGCACAATGTACACCCTTTTTATCATCTTAGGGTGCTTTTGAATGTTGATTCAGAACTTGATTGTCGAATCGCGTAATGGGCAGCTTTCAGAAGTGAAAAAGCTTGGCAGCACCAATGCGTCATGGGAGATATAACTAACCTTTTGACTACAGGGTCACCCTGATCCCGGCCAAATAAAATAAAAACACTGGATTAAAATAAAGCACTGGATTTGCACCAGAACAAGGAAGGATTAACTTCAAGCGCTTTGTATCCAACTTGTTTCCTAATTGGTGCCAATCTGTCCAACGGTTTAGTCTGAGTGCATGAGCAACCATTTGGCATTTCCCTGTGGGAAAATTAATGTAAAAGTGAAAAACACACCCTTTTTTAACCTTTATATCTTCCTATAACAGGGATTTGCACAAAATGTTCAATTTCTGGGCAACCTTGGGACTAAAATATAGGAACGGCAAAAACTATGCTGATCCGTGTTACGGCTCAAAAGTTATTAACCTTAGAATTTTTGCTTTTCCTGTGGATGATAGGTTTCACCTTAACTATAGGGCAGCTATCGCATATATATATATATATATATATATATATATATATATATATATACATCACATCCATAGAACTGATGCATGTGCATCCTGCTAGAGCACTCCCTCGACTCGTAGCAGTAAAGTGCAGAAGAAAAATCGCGAATGTGAATTCCAGACATGTAGAGGGAGATAAAATCAGCAGAAAAATTACATGTTTCGGTACACACTTTTAGCTTGCTCACATACAACTTCAGTGGTCACTTTTACTCTTACTTATGCATTCTCTATGGTTTCCAACATTTCATTCATTTGTCTATCATTTCTGTTGTTGGCTCTGGCTCTGGTTAGCACTGATGTAACATACACATAAGCAGTCGGCCATCTTAACACTGCGTCCATATGAATATGGTTCAGGGGAGTGTGTAACATGCTGTGAATACATAGCATATAGCACTCTGTTTAGACTAGTTGTACCCTAGTGGAAAACGGCACTGCACCATGAGAAACAATCTTACATGTGTTATATGATACAATCATGCATTTTAAGTTTACAAATCACACAGAAAATACATATCTTACTAACCCAGACAGTCAAAGGAGGAAATCATCTTTCCTATATAATATACAATGCATCCACACATTTATTGTCATTGAAAAATATGTGTATTGTCTCATTGCATTAAAATAATGCATAGCCTTTTGAATCCACAAACCATATTAATGCATAATTCAAGCATGATCCATCTTAGTAAACATAGAACATGAAAAATTCAAGTTTCCCTCAGAATCATGTACAGTACATGATATTGTAAAAAAGTGCATAGTGCAGAAACAAATTTAGAACTTACAATTGATACCTGGTCCAAAAATATGTACGATGACCACGTGTGTAAAAATGCATGTGCTAATGCATACATTTTTGATTGTAAAAGCCTCACTATGTGGTAATCCACTATGCACGCCCATTAATCATAAAGTGCTTAGTGCATATTATGCTAAAGTGCCTAGTGCTATCATCAATTGGCACACAGTGGTGCTATTCTGCACAACTGACCATTCTAGCAATTCTCTGTAATCTTGTCCATTAATCAAACAGTGACTGGTGCATAATATACAAACGTGCCTGGTGGTATTAGAAATTGTCACACAATTGACAGTTCGAAAATACAATTCAACGTTCATGAAGTGCAAAGTGCATCTCAACAGTTACCTCGAAAAACCATATGCAAATCACATGTATTCTTATCAAGGAATTGATGTTCAGTGATTGGTTTAAGGTGCATAGTGCTACTGATGACAATTGTAAATATTAAATAAACCACAGAACTTTACATATACAAACCACATATACAAACTATCACTCCTAGAGATTAAATACACACTTCAAAATTGATACCACAAAATAAACTGGATAATTATCATTAAAAAGCCACATAGACGCATCCAACATGAAATTACAAAGATCAGTAAAATTATTCTCAATGCTCCAAGCCCAGAAAAAAGGGGTAAAAATGAAAAGAGACAAAAAGGAGGGAACGGAAAGCAAAAATCCATCCACCAAGCCAAAAAGCCTTCCAATATCTTGAATCAACTTACAAAAACATTTTTAGTGATAAGCTCACTAAAAGGTATATAACTCTTCATCTATATTGTGCCCCTGGGGAAATTGGGTTTTAAAATCTAATATCACGTGTGTTTCTTGCTGTCTCAACATGAATTCTCTATTACCCTCCGTCAGAGGCTTGGGTATGTTTAATAAGCCAAAAAACTTGAAACTAGTAAGATCACCTCAATGGACCTCTCTGAAATGTTTTGCCATGGGATCTGATGGGTCATCATTTTTTATTGCACCGACATGTTGTAACACATGGAGTTTGAGTCGGCAAACTGTGCTCCCAACATACCATTTATCACAGGCACACATGAGAATATAGACGACAAATGAAGTGTTACATGACATTTTGTCCTTAATCTTCACTGTGTGTTTGAGAACAGGGTGTATATAAGTGGCACAGTTGAAGGCATATTGGCATGCTTTACAATGTGCACATTTGTAAAATCCTTGACCTGATGCTTTTATCCACTGTGCGCCTGAAACAGTGGATTCTTTCTGCATAAAGCTTGACACAAGAAAGTCTCTAATGAATGTAGATTGTCTAAAGTGGTATTTTGTTTTGTTGATATGACCGTAGCTAAGTTTTTATCACGCTTCAACACATTCCAATGTCTATTGATAATTGATCTAATGTTTTTGGAATAGTCATCAAAAGTGATCATCAGTCTTGTTTTGTTTCACTCACTTTCATATTCAGTACTGTGGTTTGATTAGTCGACAAGAGAAGCATGTCTCTTTGTATTTTATGTACTTTACAATATGTTCTTTCAATAACTTTTTTAGGGTAAGCCTGATCTCTAAATCTCCTTGCTGTGATCCTGCTCTGACAATCAAAAAATTCCAATGTCGAACAGTTTCGACAAAGCCTTAGAAACTCACCATAAGGGATACTCCAGACAAGACTCTTCAGATGGCTATTGGTGGCATGTAATGGGGCATTCGAGCATGTGGGTTTCCTGTGAAGGTCTGTCACAATTTGTCTTTGGCTCTGCATAGCTAGCACATCCAAAAGGATTACACCATTGTGGCTCTGCGATTCTGTGAGTTTCAAATTAAATGTGTTACTGTTCAGTACCTTTCCAAATGTGAGCCAGTCTTTTTCAGTCCCCTTCCAAATCACAAATAGGTTGTCTATAAACCGTAGCCATAGAATAATCTTGTCTGTGGACTCAACATTGTCCTCTGTCCACACTATATATTTCTCGAACCACCCCATTGTCAAATTGGCATATTTTGGGGCATATATGGACCCCGTTGCAGTACCTTGCAGTTATCTATAAAACTTTCCATCAAAAATGAAAACATTAGTTAAACACAGTTCAATATTTCCCAATGTCATTTCAGTATGTTTGAGGCAATTAAGGTATCTTGTATTGAGAAAATATTGACATGCTCTCAGTCCTATACTGTGCTCTTTGGGCGTATATAGGGATACCACATGCATTTTGGCAAACAGAACTTTGCATGTGGTATCCCTATATACGCCTTTTTCCAATGCAATTGCATTGATTTTCCCCAAAAAATCTTAAGTGTCCCGTAAAGATGAGGGTAAATTGGACACAGAGGGTAAAAGTACCTTGTCGATAAATTTAGAGATATTTTCATATAGAGAGCCCAACAGAGTCACGATTGGTTTACAAGGTGGTTTTGTAAAACATTTGTGAACTTTGGGGAGAAAGTATATGGTTAGTTTCGTACTTTGATCTGCTCAGTCGTCAAGCTATGCTTAGACAGATTGATGATGTTCATCTGTGTCACGTACCTTACTTCTTGTTCATCCATTTGCCATAACGTGTCACTCGATCCCGACTGTTGCTGATCTTGTTTTTGCCCCCTGTAGCCTCGCCTTGTTTTTTTCTTTCTACTCCTTTCGACTGTCCTTTTCCTCGTGTTGCTTTGTATGTGTGACTGTCTCTGCACAACTGTCACATCTCGTCTAAAAAAATGAACTTGACCCCAGATTCTTCGGTTTCACTCATCGAGGCATCGATTTCAGATGTTGATGGCAACTCTCTTGTTGATGTATTTGATTCCTCATTAGCACTGACATTTCTTATCAGTTGTTTGCATAAATTATCAAAGTGGCGTGCAAATGTGTAGACTCTACCCAATGCATAGTCCTCCTTATCTCTCAGAAATGTTCATAATTTTCATTGTTTTATTTCTTCCTCATATGATTTGAGATTGGTCTCCATATTTTTTCTTAGCTTTAGACTTCTGGCACTCTGAGGCAAAACTTCTATTTTGGCCATGATCACATCTATTTTGGCCAAACTCTTCTCCTGATCTTGTTTAGCATACTTGACAGGAATAGTCAGAAACCTTTTTGAGCAGCAATCGGTTGCCTCTCCCCATTCTTCATCGAATGACAGGGAAACAAGAAATCGGCAAACCTCTGAGCACACCCCCTACATCAATGTAATTTTGCAAACAATGTTCCCCCCCCATTTACTCAATTCTTATTTTTTTGGCATTTCTCAAGTTCCTTGAGTAGATCAATTTCATTAGTATCTTTGTTATTTTCACTGTTGACTGTTGTTGTTTTCTTCTTAATGAATGTTTGTGCTTCATCAAACAGAGTTGAAGCCTGTTCCTTATGAACTGCTTCAATATCTCCCTGGAATGACATGTGGACAGATATGCAGGGATGCTGACTTTGTAATATCAAAAATCTGCAGTTTGTAGAGCTGACGGGACCAAAACGAAATTTGCAGATTTTGCAGATAACATCCACACACAGCCACACATGGGGGGTGGTGGGGGTTAATGCTTACAAAGGCTGCTGCAGATATATATATACCTACATAAATCCTACTGTATTACACATACACAGAATATGTTGGAGAATATGTTTACAAGAAGAAAAGCAAAAGTAAGACCACAAATGTGTGTCTTGGCAAACATATAAATCATGCCTATTAGCCATCAATATTCACATGCAGCAATGAGAAGAAATAAAAATGTATTATTATTTTCTTTTCCAATTCTTTTTTACCAAGGTGTGAAAAATGTGATTTTATCAGAATATACAGCCGTCATGAAGAATCATTGAATAAAATCAAATACTCCATACAATAACCAACAATGCCAAAATTACTTAAAAATGCTCAATGCGAAATTGATCCCGAAAAGGATAATAGACGCAGAACTAAACAAATACACCCCAAAATATAAGACTGAGCAACATTCCAATAAAGCAGCATCACTAAAGTATTCAATAATTCACAATAAAGAACCAATAGCAATACATGGCCCTCATTACAAGTTTACCAGTATCTTGCCGGTGATTCCGTGGAGGCGATGGCAAGGGAATGTTCCGTCTGATGCACATAGTGTGCAACATGGCACAGGCCAGGACTATCTTCCCCACTTTCACTGGCCTGTACATCAGTGCCCCACTGAAGCGGTGAAGGCAACAAAAACGTGCCTTCAACAGCCTGAAGGTCTGCTCAATTGTCGTCCTTTTCTGATGTGAGCACGGTTGTAGGCTAGTTCCTGGTGGGTCCGTGGATCTCTCACAGGGGTCATCAGCCATGGTAATACGGGATAACTGGAATCCCCTGCATGGAATGGGAAACAGGGAGGGCCATTTTATTAAGGTGACTGGGCAGTGAATACATATTTGAATGTGGGTGTGTGACACATTAATCTGGGTCTGTGCTCTTGTGTGTGATCATCAGGTCTGCTGCATTGCAGACAATCTGCACATCCAAAGAGTGGTACAGCTTTCTGTTTCGATATACCTCCTCTGTTGTCCAGGCGGTATAGTGTATGAATCTGACTATCAATCAGGGACCAGGGTGTGGCCCTTGTACAGGGTATAGGTGCACGCCTCCAGGGCATAACTTGCTGCCCATTGTTCATCTGCATTACCCTTCTCCTCGTCCTCCTTCGCTGCCTGTCAGCCTGTTGCCACGGAAGCAGCTCCTGCTCATAGAGAGGCACTCCTACATGCAGCACCTCTAAGTCCATGACTACTGCTATGAGCAGCAGCATGGTTATGTTGGAGGGTGTGTGTGGTGTGGCTATAGTGCATTTCAGCAGCCCCTGTGCTCATTGTGTGCAGCTGGGTCAATTGGGTGCACAAATAAATAATACTAAAAATTATCATATCATATCACATGTGGCCTGTTCCTCCAAATCTGGGACTGGTTACCACCTGGTCTGCAGTGCTGGTGTTTCCAGCACTGTTTTCGCAGTGGCACCAGCATTTGTGTGCCAGTGTTTCTGGGAAAACCACTGTTGTAATGCTGCCTTGTTTCCGTGGTGCTGGTATTTCCGGCACTGATTCCGTAGAGTCCGCTGTTTTGGTTTCCTGTGCTGCTGGCAACAGTGGCATAGTATCCGCCGTTTACCTGCACCGTTATTACTGGCATTCTCTCTAATAGTACTGAAGTCCAGAAATAGTCCCAGTAATCAGATTTACCCGCACATTGTTTTGGGACTGCTACACTTGTAATGAGGCCCATGGTGTTGTTGTTTCAATCATCCAGTTGCATGCAGAGGAACAAAGCTTGCAAAAATAATAAGTTAAAAAACAAAGTATTCAAAATTACGCAATGAAGCAACAAAAAAAGTATGGTTTTCCTTTACTTAACATTTCAAGAAATGTTCAAAATGAATATTAACATTTTGGGAGGCAATTGTTATCATTTTATTTTGATACTTCTTACAATGTTCAGTGCCAATACAGTGCTAAAACCATGGGCAGTATCATGAATGTCAATTTGTGGACTTAATTTGCATATTTTGAAATGACCCAAAATATGCACTAAAGTCTGTAGTTTGTATGTATTTGTGATTTATATGTAGCCAAAAAGGCAATAAGTGCAATATTTATAATGTAACTGAGAATGTATTGTCAGGTGAATTATTATGTATTGTTGTATTTTGTTATTTACTTCTATGTTTTGTATTGCGATTAATGAAAATATAGAATACACACAGAACTATTAAGTATTACAGTTATTCATTTGCATTTGTGTTTATTACTTATGAAATATCATGAGAACATTTGCAGAATGATTGAGATTTACCCTGTTCGGTCTACGCCCTTTGTTGTGTTGAAAAATCATTTGTCATTCATGTTATCCTTACTATAAATTCATGTACCAGCTCTGCACAAAGAGAGGAATTATTGAATAGCAAAGTATTATTGAAAGTTCTCCATTAGCTTTGAATGCAACAAGAATAAAAACAAGAATTGGCAATGCCAATAGTTTGGGTGTTTACTGCTGTACTTAGCATTATGGGATTTAAAGGAGGATGCGATAAGGGGCATGCAGGTGTGCCAGAGAATGAGAAGGGAACTAGAGCAAGGGAGGAAGCTATTGATAGAAGGTGCCATTGATGATGAGCAAGAGGAAATATGAGCGAGAGAGGGTGAGAGTGAAAAATAAAGTGAGAGTGTGAGAGGAAGGACGAGAGAGGTAGAGAGAGGAGGTAAGGTAGGTGGGGGAATAGAGGACATCGGTTGGGTGGGCCTAGTGGAGGGGATAGGTGTGCCTGGGTGGAGGTAGAGTAATTCTAGGGGGTAAAATGGCCAATGGTTGGCAGAAATCATCCAAACAGTGAAGGTGTACAATTAGCCCTGCCCTTTAAGTACAAGGTCAGAGTCATGACAGTCCAACCAGCAAATTCAGTGGGATTTATTCTGGGTGGGAAATGTGCACATTGCATTGGTGTGGAGAGGTGGTGCAGGGATTAAATGAAGACCATAGAAAGATGCATCATCTAGTACCTAAACATTTACCAATGCTTATGAAAAGGTAATTAAGAATCACAAAGTAGTTAAAACCCACTTCTTGCTGACTTACAAAACGGTCATACTTAACAATTTTAATATAAATTAAGGATGCTATCACAGCACTTGAGAATCAATTCCCCAATGCCCACAGAAAAGCAGCACGAGACTCATTTGTTAGGTCTCTCTGAACCAGCTGTTATTGCACAACCTAGTATTGGTCTAGTTAGTGTAAAGGGAGTCCAGATCGAGGTCATCTGAAGTGAAGCCACAGAATGAGGAGCTCTGCTATTGCCTGATCTGAATGACTTTGTGGTTGAGCATTTTATTTGGCAGTTCCATCTAAAGAGAGCATGTATTGGGGTGATAAATGTCTATGGGTACACCCTGTAATCGTTTTCTAAAGTGCTTATAATTAAGGTGCTTAAATATTCTTCCACTGGAATAAGACTGTTGTATTGCTTAAAGTAGGACATAAAACATTTACACATTTGTGTCCAGGACAGGTCATTGCACTGAGGGAGCAATGAAAATAAAACTCCTTGTGCCGACATCACTGGTTTTAGCAAGAGGGTGGGAATGTGTGAGCTGAAGTGGCGCATACTGACTAAACCTCACATAATTAACATTAGGCTATTCAGTAATCCTGTACAGTGCGATTCCAATGGAGTGTTTTAATGGGAGGTAAATCGGGCAAGCACTGCTTCCGGTGAAGGAGTGAACACAAAATGAAAGCTCTCAAGCGACAACATAAAGAAAACGCTAGCATCACAGGGACATTTGAATTCTAGAAGACTTAGGCAACCTACACAAAGCCAATATTCTGTTGTAGTGCACACATGCATTTTTAGGGCATAAAAGGAACTCTTCTTTCCATGTGCAAGCTTCACACTAGTACAGCTGCCTTAGCTCGATTAGTCACTGCTGGCTGAATTTAATAGTCTGTAGCATGGCTGGCTTTGATTTGTTTGCAGACTGTAGAAATGGCTGGGAATAAATGTCTTATCATCTTTGCTGATACAGCCGGTCCAGAGCCACCATCTTGGGGCACAGCTCCGCCCATTCTATACCTTCTGCAGGGCTCAGCACCACTCAAAGCTGCTTGAACTGGGGAGGGCAGCTCCCTTGCATGATGAGTGAGCTGCTGCTGCTGCTGCACATTTTATAAATACATACAAAATGAACATCCTTACCTCTCGCCCTTCTGATGCTGAAAGAAAATGCTGCTTCTCGAAACAAACATAGATTGGAGAAACAGTAACATCATACTGACATCACACGACACTACAGCACCACCCACAACTCAGTAAATGGATATTTCTAGAGACATTTTAAGGCAAAACATAACTATACCAGTAACTTGTTTATTTTTTAATACAAGATACATTACAATATGTAACATAACTAAAATGATGCAGTATATATTTTAAAAAACATCAATCAAGTCAAATAATGTTTTAATAACATTAACACATGGCAGCCACCATTTTGGAAGTAAAAATGTCTGGCACAATCAGCACACAATACAAATCAGCCAAAGAGTGTGAAGGGGGGTGTGTTTTAGGTTTAGATGGTGGGAATGGAAGGGAAAACATATAGATTTCACTTAGAAATGGGTGTTAAATGGGTGGACACATAGCCAAATCACACAAAAGAATTCTCATATGTTCGCTGCATTGAAATACATTAAAGACCCTCATATAAAGCCCCCATTTGAAGCTCTTATGTGAAAGCTCTTATTTTAATAGTTTCGGCTTAAATGTAGGGCTTTCAACGCCACCTAATAGCCAAAACTAAAAAGCCAAACCTTTTTCACCATGCATTACATTTTTTTGGGCCAAGGTACTAGGTTATCTTCCGTGATTGGTCACAAAATACAGCTAGGCCGAAACCTTAGATTTAGAATATCTGCACAATCCACCTGCCCAAGTTCAACAATACCAAGTAAGGCATAAAACCATAGGTGTATAGAGACCTGTGCTCTGGAGTACTACTAAGCTATTGTCAAGAGGAAAACCAAACTAGCTGCCCTTAAAGAAAGACCTGAAGAGTACTATTGCCAGACACTCCTTTCTATGCTCGAATGACAGAGGTGGTGGCTCCTATATAAATGAATGCATACCAATAGTTTCCCTTAAATAAATCCTTTACTTAATTACCATAAGAAATCTAATAGTTGTCTCTGCATGGCCTTATACTGTGCCTCTTATGCATGTGTTGAATAAGAGGCTTTGGGGGTGATTTTTTAAAGCCTTTTTCAGTGGGAAAACCCCATTGAGAAATTATTGTTAAAGCAGGCCCTTTGAGCTTTGAGACTTCATAAGACTCTGAAAGAGCTTGCCACTTAGGATAATTTTACTCCAGCAACCAATAATCTCTTTTTATTTTACATCCTTTCTGGATTTCAGTTTTGATTCTGTAATTATGCATACAGTGATGTACACCATGCTTTTGTTTTGGTGTAGCCTATATTTGTCGTTGAATCTCCTGATATTAACAGGGTAATTCATAGAATTTCGCACAAAAGTGGCGCACGCGGCTGGCGCACAGTGTCCCCGTGCGATACACTGCGCCAGCCGCGTGCGATAAAATCCATTTCATCGCACAGCGTATTCATGGATTTTAGCCTCCAAAAGCAGCCGTGGCGCAGAGTGGCTCAGCGACCCTGCAGCAGCGCCAGTTACGCCCCCAAGAACGCCCTCGCACGGAAAATCCATCAAAATCCCCAATTCATCGCAAATGTCTCCGCTATCCCTGGACCAGTTTACAGGGCTGCCAAACAGCAAACGCCAAGCGGGGAACGTGTATTTCAGGGGTTCGCGGGAAGTTTCAAACGCGATCCCAACAGGGTACGTGTATTCCAGGGGTGCCCGTGAAGTTTCACACGTGATTCCATCAGGGCATGTGTATTTCAGGGGTGCGCGGGAAGTTCCACACCCGATTGCCCTGGGTACATGTATTTCGGGGTGCGCGTGAAGTTTCACACGCGATTCCATCAGGGCACGTGTATTTCAGGGATGCGCGGGAAGTTCCACACGCGATTGCCCTGGGTACATGTATTTCGGGGTGCGCGGGAAGTTTCACATGCAAATTCAGCAGGGTACGTGTATTTCAGGGGTGTGCGGGAAGATCCACACGCGATTGTCCTGGGTACGTGTATTCCAGGGGTGAGCGTGAAGTTTCACATGCGATTCCATCAGGGCACGTGTACTTCAGGGGTGCGCGGGAAGTTCCACATGCGATTGCCCTGGGTACGTGTATTTTGGGGTGCGCGGGAAGTCTCACACGCGATTTCAGCAGGGTACGTGTATTTCAGGGGTTCCGGGGAGTACTACACGTGAATTGGCCATGTGGGTCCTCCCAGGTGTTCCCTCTACACCCTCCACGGCCCCTGCATGCAGCCCACACCACAGGGGACTACCCTCCACCCCTGCTCATGTCCCTCAGGCAGCCCATCCACCATGGGTATGCCCCCCAGCCAAGCCACATTTCACCTTGCACTACTGATCAACAACACATGTCTCCCAGCACCCCCACCCCTCAGCACTGTGGGGCACCTGCCAGCAGGCCCCCACTCATGTCCAACTCATGTCCCCCTGCACCCCCACCCCCCAGCAGTCATGGGCACCCTCCAGCAGGCCCCCACACATGTCTCCCTGCACCCCCACCCCCCAGCTGTGCAGGGCACCTTCCACCAGGCCCCCACTCATGTCTCCCAGCACCTCCACCCCCCAGCAGTCAGGGGCACCCTCCACCAGGCCCCCACTCATGTCCAACTCATGTCCCCCTGCACCCCACCCCCCGGCAGTCAGGGGAACCCTCCACCAGGCCCCCACACATGTCTCCCAGAACCCCCACCCCCCAGCAGTCAGGGGCACCCTCCACCAAGCCCCCACACATGTCTCCCAGTGCCCCCACCCCCCTGCAGTCAGGGGCACCCTCCACCAGGCCCCCACTCATGTCCCCCTGCACCCCCACCCCCCAGCAGTGCAGGGCACCTGCCAGCAGGCTCCCACTCATGTCTCCCAGCACCCCCACCCCCCAGCAGTGCAGAGCACCCTCCACCAGGCCCCCACTCATGTCTCCCAGCACCCCCACCGCCCAGCAGTGCAGGGCACCCTCCACCAGGCCCCACACATGTCTCCCAGCACCCCCACCCCCCAACAGTCAGGGGCACCCTTCACCGGGCCCCCACTCATGTCCAACTCATGTCCCCCTGCACCCCCACCCCTCAGCAGTCAGGGGCACCCTCCACCAAGCCCCCACACATGTCTCCCAGCACCCCCACCCCCCAGCAGTGCAGGGCACCATCCACCAGGCCCCCACACATGTCTCCCAGCACCTCCACCCCCCAGCAGTGCAGGGCACCTGCCAGCAGGCCCCCACTCATGTCTCCCAGCACCCCCACCCTCCAGCAGTGCAGGGCACCTGCCAGCAGGCCCCCACTCATGTCTCCCACCACCCCCACCCCCCAGCATCCAGGGGCACACTCCACCAGGCCCCCACTCATGTCCAACTCATGTCTCCCTGCACCCCCACCCCCCAGCAGTCAGGGGCACACTCCACCAGGCCCTCACTCATGTCTCCCAGCACCCCCACCCCCCAGCACTGCGGGGCACCTGCCAGCAGGCCCCCACTCATGTCCAACTCATGTCCCCCTGCACCCCCACCCCCAGCAGTCATGGGCACCCTCCAGCAGGCCCCCACACATGTCTCCCTGCACCCCCACCCCCCAGCAGTGCAGGGCACCTTCCACCAGGCCCCCACTCATGTCTCCCAGCACCCCCACCCCCAGCAGTCAGGGGCACCCTCCACCAGGCCCCCACTCATGTCCAACTCATGTCCCCCTGCACCCCCACCCCCCAGCAGTCAGGGGCACCCTCCACCAGGCCCCCACACATGTCTCCCAGCACCCCCACCCCCCAGCAGTGCAGGGCACCCTCCACCAGGCCCCCACACATGTCTCCCAGCACCTCCACCCCCCAGCAGTGCAGGGCACCTGCCAGCAGGCCCCCACTCATGTCTCCCAGCACCCCCACCCTCCAGCAGTGCAGGGCACCTGCCAGCAGGCCCCCACTCATGTCTCCCACCACCCCACCCCCCAGCATCCAGGGGCACACTCCACCAGGCCCCCACTCATGTCCAACTCATGTCTCCCTGCACCCCCACCCCCCAGCAGTCAGGGGCACACTCCACCAGGCCCTCACTCATGTCTCCCAGCACCCCCACCCCCCAGCACTGCGGGGCACCTGCCAGCAAGCCCCCACTCATGTCTCCCAGCACCCCAACCCCCCAGCAGTGCAGGGCACCTGCCAGCAGGCCCCCACTCATGTCTCCCAGCACCCCCACCCCCCAGCATCCAGGGGCACCCTCCACCAGGCCCCCACACATGTCTCCCAGCACCCCCACCCCCCAGCATCCAGGGGCACCCTCCACCAGGCTCCCACTCATGTCTCCCAGCACCCCCAACCCCCGTCATCCAGGGGCACCATCCACCAGGCCCCCACTCATGTCTCCCAGCACCCCCATCTCCCAGCAGTCAGGGGTACCCTCCACCAGGCCCCCACTCATGTCCAACTCATGTCCCCTTGCACCCCACCCCCCAGCATTGCGGGGCACCTGTCAGCAGGCCCCCAATCATGTCCCCCTGCACCCCCAGCATTGCGGGGCACCTGCCAGCAGGCCCCCACTTATGTCCCACTCATGTCCCCCTGCACCCCCACCCCCCAGCATTGCGGGGCACCTGCCAGCAGGCCCCCACTCATGTCCCACTCATGTCCCCCTGCACCCCCACCCCCAGCATTGCGGGGCACCTGCCAGCAGGCCCCCACTCATGTCTCCCACCACCCCCACCCCCCAGCATCCAGGGGCACACTCCACCAGGCCCCCACTCATGTCCAACTCATGTCTCCCTGCACCCCCACCCCCCAGCAGTCAGGGGCACACTCCACCAGGCCCTCACTCATGTCTCCCAGCACCCCCACCCCCCAGCACTGCGGGGCACCTGCCAGCAGGCCCCCACTCATGTCTCCCAGCACCCCCACCCCCCAGCAGTGCAGGGCACCTGCCAGCAGGCCCCCACTCATGTCTCCCAGCACCCCCACCCCCCAGCATCCAGGGGCACCCTCCACCAGGCCCCCACACATGTCTCCCAGCACCCCCACCCCCCAGCATCCAGGGGCACCCTCCACCAGGCCCCCACTCATGTCTCCCAGCACCCCCAACCCCCAGCATCCAGGGGCACCCTCCACCAGGCCCCCACTCATGTCTCCCAGCACCCCCACCCCCCAGCATCCAGGGGCACCCTCTACCAGGCCCCCACACATGTCTCCCAGCACCCCCACCCCCCAGCATCCTGGGGCACCCTCCACCAGGCCCCCACTCATGTCTCCCAGCACCCCCAACCCCCAGCATCCAGGGGCACCCTCCACCAGGCCCCCACTCATGTCTCCCAGCACCCCCAACCCCCAGCAGTCAGGGGTACCCTCCACCAGGCCCCCACTCATGTCCAACTCATGTCCCCTTGCACCCCACCCCCCAGCATTGCGGGGCACCTGTCAGCAGGCCCCCACTCATGTCCCAACCATGTCCCCCTGCACCCCCACCCCCCAGCATTGCGGGGCACCTGCCAGCAGGCCCCCACTTATGTCCCACTCATGTCCCCGTGCACCCCCACCCCCCAGCATTGCGGGGCACCTGCCAGCAGGCCCCCACTCATGTCCCACTCATGTCCCCCTGAACCCCCACCCCCAGCATTGCGGGGCACCTGCCAGCAGGCCCCCACTCATGTCTCCCACCACCCCCACCCCCCAGCATCCAGGGGCACACTCCACCAGGCCCCCACTCATGTCCAACTCATGTCTCCCTGCACCCCCACCCCCCAGCAGTCAGGAGCACACTCCACCAGGCCCTCACTCATGTCTCCCAGCACCCCCACCCCCCTGCACTGCGGGGCACCTGCCAGCAGGCCCCCACTCATGTCTCCCAGCACCCCCACCCCCCAGCAGTGCAGGGCACCTGCCAGCAGGCCCCCACTCATGTCTCCCAGCACCCCCACCCCCCAGCATCCAGGGGCACCCTCCACCAGGCCCCCACACATGTCTCCCAGCACCCCCACCCCCCAGCATCCAGGGGCACCCTCCACCAGGCCCCCACTCATGTCTCCCAGCACCCCCAACCCCCAGCATCCAGGGGCACCCTCCACCAGGCCCCCACTCATGTCTCCCAGCACCCCCACCCCCCAGCAGTCAGGGGTACCCTCCACCAGGCCCCCACTCATGTCCAACTCATGTCCCCTTGCACCCCACCCCCCAGCATTGCGGGGCACCTGTCAGCAGGCCCCCACTCATGTCCCAACCATGTCCCCCTGCACCCCCACCCCCCAGCATTGCGGGGCACCTGCCAGCAGGCCCCCACTTATGTCCCACTCATGTCCCCCTGCACCCCCACCCCCCAGCATTGCGGGGCACCTGCTAGCAGGCCCCCACTCATGTCCCACTCATGTCCCCCTGCACCCCCACCCCCAGCATTGCGGGGCACCTGCCAGCAGGCCCCCACTCATGTCCCCCTGCACCCCCACCCCCCAGCATTGTGGGGCACCTGCCAGCAGGCCCCCACTCATGTCCCACTCATGTCCCCCTGCACCCCCACCCCGCAGCATTGCGGGACACCTGCCACCAGGCCCCCACTCATGTCCCACTCATGTCCCCCTGCACCCCCACCCCCAGCATTGCGGGGCACCTGCCAGCAGGCCCCCACTCATATCCCCCAGCCAACACGTCATCACAATCTAGATCCCTGGCCCTTATGGGCAGCCTCCACATGCCAAACACCCACCCAAGTATTGCATCCACCCACTTAGAAATGCCAATTACATGATACAAACCCAATGGCAAGTATGTAAATGAACACATGTCCCTCACATACACACAATGGGTGTAAGTGAATGTCAAAACCCATATCATGATATGCATGAAACCAATGAGATGATACTACACATTAAAGTTTGATGGAAAAAATGTATTAAAAGCAACATAAATGGAATTAAAAATGAACAAACGACAATGGGAATTTAAAAACAAAAGCAGCATGTCTGTAAAATAATGAAAAACCACAAATCATAATCCAAAGGAAAGGTGTCCAAAGTCACAGTTCAAAAAAGTAAATCCAAGGGAAAACCAAAACTGAAAACCATTGTTCAAAAGGTCCAAAATAAATATAAAAGCAAATGAAACCTAACACTAACTACATAACTATTTACAAGGGCAGCGGGCTAGTCCGACGGCTCACTGGTTGTTGTCATGGGCCAGGGCATCATCGAACTCCTGTTCAATGGCTTGGAGGCGGGCATGTTCCCTGGCCCCGAGGTCTCGCAGGGATAATGCAGTGTCCAGCTCCAACTCCCTGTGAATACCCACGATGCACTCTGCCCGCCTCAGCGCCCTACGCATGCAGTTCTCAGCCCTGACCATTGTGATCCGTTCCTCCTCTGCCCGCTGCCGCTCCGCACCTATCTGCTGGCCCAACCACTCCCACACGGAAGACACTCCCATTCCAGGGTTCTCCTGCCCTCCGGCCGATGCCTGCCCCCCTGATGTTGATGGCCCCGAGCCATGATGCCTCCCATGTCGAGCCTGCCGCTGCCTCCGACGCAACTGCCTGTGCCAGCACGACAGCATCCAGGCTGATGGAATCCACTGACGCTGTCGTGCACGTGCCCTGCCCGATGATGCCGTCAAATCCTCCATCTGCTGGGGTCCAGTTGCTGGTGTGTCCACCCCTGCTGGACCTCCGACTCCCGACTGTGGCAGGGATGGGATCCCCACCGAGTTGGCTGCGTTGGTTGGGGCAGGTCCACAGGGGGCCCTGGTGGCATCTGGGCCAGAAGACGGCATGGAGAACGACTGGCGCATAGCCTCCACAGAGGAGAAGAGGGTCGCCAGAGTGCCCGACACATGTACGAAACCCCCAACCACGGCCGCTCCCAACTGGGACACGTTGGCACGGTGCTCTTCGTGATGACGTGCGTGCTCCCCCCGGGAAGCACGCACCTCATCACGAATGATACCCGTGCACAACGCGACACCAATCAGGACCTTCTCCATACGGCCAGGGGTCCCCTCGTCCGCAGGTGGAGGGGAGTCAGATGACATGGACATCCCCCCTACCTGCAGACGGGCCTGGGATGGGGCATCCCTGCTGGTGCATGGTGGTACAGTCACAGTGTCAGGGACAGTGACATGCACAGGCACCTCCACGGCGACCTGTGCTGCCTCCTGTCCCTGCCCCTGGACTGCACCACTTGCACCAGCAGGGATGCCCCCACCAGGCCCCATGTGCAGCTCAGTAGCGGCCTCCTCCTCCTCTGTGGAAACCACCAACCTGGATGGCTCCACCCCGTCTTCCGCCGTTGCAAGCCCCTGTGGGGGCTCACCCACCCCTTCCGCTGCAGCCGTGGGGGCATCCCCGCCGCTTTGCTCCACAGCGCTGTCTCCGCCCTCTTCTTCACTTTGCGCTGTGTAGAGGGAGACATAGAACACGAGCATCAGGGTACTGTACAATGGTCCACTAGACAGGAAGCGATAGCAGATGAGTGGCACTGTCAAAGATCACTTCCATCATGTCCCTCCACAACACATGGGTCAGTGCAGGCAAAACACAAGCAGTAACAGGCATGGGGCATGCTATGGACATTAGCAAACATGTCCAAGGGACTCTTGAAACATACAATGTTGTTTTTGAACTCACATGCATCATGGGTCATGCCTATCACATGCACACACTTCACCGTACTTTCATCCATCTGGAATCGTACACCCCAGACACAGTGGATGCAAGGATAACTAGGCTGCATCAGTGATTCTGAACATTGCCACAGACATGTGTCATGCATCCATGGCATTCACAAGTCACTGACACGCAGGTCAGACACACAGACATGGACACCATACATGTACATGGCATCAGCACTCATCCCTCATCCCACCCATGCCCAGGAACAGAGACTGGCATGCTCTCATGTATCCATTCCGCACAGGGCTCCCCATGTTGCATTTAAACACATACACCAACCGTGTGCTTCACACATTACTGGTCTCACATGCATGACCATGATGTCCCTGCACACACACACGCGTACATGGCCTATGTCACACATGCAGGCATGTATCAGACAACCAGCACTCTGCAACATGCCCTGTCTCACACAGCAATGCTTGGCCACTTACTGCTCGACTCCAGACGGGTCTGCCTCTCAAGGATCTGGGCATGGAGCGCTGGGCGTAT
The DNA here is from genome assembly GCF_040938575.1 of Ambystoma mexicanum. Classification (NCBI taxonomy): domain Eukaryota; kingdom Metazoa; phylum Chordata; class Amphibia; order Caudata; family Ambystomatidae; genus Ambystoma; species Ambystoma mexicanum. Next base: position 312,866,750 of record NC_090941.1, read on the forward strand.
GCGTTCCAGGACCCTCAGCTGGATGGTACTCATGCTGCCCCGGCCCCCCTCCACGAGGCGCTGAGCCTTTATGAGGGTCCTGGACCTCAAGTCCTCTCAGCGCTTCTTGACTTGCTTGATGTTGCGGGTTGCCACCCCCTCCGCGTTGATGGCAACCACAAAGTCGACCCGTCCTTCCTTGTCGGCGCGTGATGATCCGAAGAGGGCATCTTAATGCCCCCGGACAAGCTCCACCAGGACACCAACTTCCTTCTGACTGAAGCTGGTGGCCCTCTGCCCCTCTGGCTGGGGGTCGCCAGTGGTCTCGGATGGTGTTTGCCCCGACATGGTGACCCCCGAGGCAGGCGTGGGTGGGCAACTGCGTCCTGGTGCTGGGCTGTGGAGCGATAGTATCCCAGTCGGGAGTCTTCTGTTCCAGCAGGGGTGGACACAGCAACTGGACCCCTGCAGATGGCTGATGTGCAGGCACCAAATGGCAGGGCACGGTGGCAGCAGGCAGGCAGGCAGGCAGGCAGCAGCAGATGACTCGTGGGAGGCTGCTCGGGCCTCTGGGGGGCAGTAATTCGGCCTTTTGGGCAGGAGCATGGTCTTCCGTGTGCTTACGCGTGGCCAGCTTGATACAGAGTGATTTGGCACGTGAAAATTCTGCACGTCAGCATGTAATTCGAGGAAAGGCCCTTAGCGCGTAAGCGCGTCAGCACGCATACGTGATTCCATTGGACCAAAGGCCCTTAGCTCGTAAGCGAGTCTGTGACGTATCGTGCACGGGCGTTGCCCTGGCAGGGCTTGAAGATCCCACGTAGATTTCCATTGCTCCGTACGTGCTTTTCGTGGGGTGTGGTGCGTGTGTTCTGCAGGCGTTGGGGTTCACACGCTATTACTTCACAGCGGGTGGGTGTTGGCTACGTGTCCTTCTACACGCAAGGCAGACGGTGAGTGGTACCCTGCTCCCCCAGGCCCGATTGCGTGTTAAACTACCCGCGCAACCCGAAATACACATACCCAGGCCAATGGCATGTGGAACTTCCCGCGCACCCCGAAATACACGCACACGCTATTTTTCACACAGCGGGTGTCCGTGTTTGTCGCGTACCCCTTTGCACCTCATTTGTCCTAGAGGGCCACAGTATGGATCATTAATCATAGCTGCATATAGGTGCTTTTTGTTAGCGCACATTTTGGCGCACATTTATTTCAGGCGCAGGGACGCTACCGCCTGCTTTCTTGTGGCGGACTTGTTTGGCCCTGTGCGCGTCTTTGCCCGTGTGCTGGTTTGCCCTATTCGATTCCATGAATACGAGTTGTAGGCGAGCGTGTGGGCGTTCCGCGCACTTGCCTCCTGTACTTCCCCCGTGACGCCCATATTTTCACGCGTTGTTCCCCATTCCAGTGTTACGCCCCGTGTTCCGCCTACTTTTGTTATGTGCGCCGCACTATGTGCGATTTCGCTGTGGCCGTGGCACACGCCGTTGGATGACCTGTGCGCCACCGTGCGCCGCTCACTTTTTCAGCGCACAGCCAATATTTTTCTCGCGCACGGAGTTCCATGAATCGATGTGTGCTGGTTTCCCTGCGATTTTCGCACTTGCACTGCGATTCGCACGTTTTGGCACCTCTGCGCCGGAAATTTCGGCGCACATTAATTCCATGAATCGGCCTGTTAAACTATAATGCATTTTTGCTGGCAATGTTAGTGAAGATTTGTTACGTTGTGTTTGCTGTGAGAAAAATCCAAGAGAAATCAATCCATGCTCCTGAAATGGTCTTATTGTAATGTCAACTTTGCGCATTCAAAATTGCTAAATAAGTTTCTGTTCTGTAATGAGTCAAATTTGCCAACCATTCTCAATGTATAATGGTGCCGATAATTAAGCATCCTGATGAAAACCAAGAGATTTTCAAATGTTAATACACCATTTTGCTACTCCTGTTTACATTTCCATGTGCGTAATCTTCCAATACATATGTTTGGAAAAGTAGGTAGACTGTCTTTGGTTTCTAACCCACATGTGGACGCAGCATTTTTGCATTAAACGTCATCATGAAATGAAATGAAGCATATTGGCACCTGCCTGGAATCCCTTTGTGCTAATCATTCCCCATTGTGGACGCCTGTCAGATTTTGATGCTTCTTACATCCCACTCCATTAAATTCAAGTGTCTAACTCCAGACCCTTTTTTGTCTGCTTTAATTTTACCTGAAAATGTTAATTAAATACACAACGTATCCACTGTGTCTTGAAGTGAATTTTACTTGCTTAGGACACATGCCAAATCTAAACGTCTTAGGATGTATAGGCAAATAGTGAATTTACTGAAAGAAATATACTGGTTTCTTTGTGAAGACCAGAAACAAGGAGATATCTATAAAGAGGCTAGATTAAGCTTTTGTGTGGACAGAAAATGAACAATTCACTTCTGTCTAATGTAAAGCAGCTAGGATATGACATTGTTACACCAGCAGTTTTTTTCTGATAGGTTTTTGACAAAACACTCATTGAAAAATATGGAGGTGGGTGGGTAAGGGGATACAAGTGGTGAGGATGGGGAATAGGGAGTATATAATATGGATAGTGGGATTGGGGGACCCCCAAACTAAACATTGTTGATTCGTTTTTTCTGCCAAAACCTGTAAAAAAAAACTCATCAAAAAAATACTGCCAATGTATGGACATAGAACCGACAGCTAGATGAAGCGTGTATGGGGACAGAAAATGAATGATTCACTTCTGGTTAATGTAAGGCGGCTAAATGAAGCTTGTGTGGGGATAGAAAATTAACACTTCACTTCTGGCTAATGTAAGGCAGCGGGTACAACGTTGTTCCATCAGCAGTTATTTTTCAAAGAGTTTTTTTTACAGGTTTTTGCCAAAAAACGAATTTAATTATTTGGGGGTGGGTTGGTAAGGGGATATAATGGACGGGGGGGCTGGGTAATATGGAGCATATACTAGGGGCGGCCCCACCAAATAAAAAAATAAACATTTCAATGAGTTTTTTCATCCAAAACCTGTCAAAGAAAAACGAATTGAAATAAAACCTGCCGATGTAGGGACATACACATACAGCAAACAGCTAGAGTAAGCTTGTGTGGGGACAGAAAATGAACAATTCACTTCTGGCTAATTTAAGGTGGTTAGATGAAGCTTGTGGGGGATCAGAAAATGAACAATTCTCTTCTGCTAATGTAAAGTGGCTCGATGAAGTGTGTGTGGGGACAGGTTTTAGCCAAATAAACTTATTGAAAAATTTGGGGGTGGGTGGGTAAGGGGATGTAAGGGGCAGGGGTGGGGAATAGGGAGTATATAATAGGGATGGTGGGATCGGGACGGACCCCGAAATAAAAAATGTCGATAAGATTTTTCGGCCAAAATCTTTAAAAAAAACTCATTAAAAAAACATGCTGATATAGGGACGCAGAACCGCCAGCTAGATGAAGCTTTTGTGGGGACAGAAAATGAACAATTCACTTCTGGGTAATATAAGGGGTCAAGATGAAGCTTGTATGGGGACAGAAAATGAACAATTCTCTTCTGCTAAAAGCAGCTATGGTACAAGGTTGTTACATCAGCAGTTGTTTTTCAATAACAAATTTTCGACATGTTTTTGCAGAAAAACTCATTGAACAATATAGGGGTGGGTGGGTAAGGGGATATAATGGGTAGGCGGCCGGGGAACACAGAGTATATATTAGGGATGGGGGTTTGGGCAGCTCCCCAAAATACAAAAATTAACATGTTTATGAGTTTTTTCATCCAAAACCTGCCGAAGAAAAACGCATTGAAAATAAAACCTGCCGATGCGGGACATAGAACCAGCAGCTAGAGGAAGCTTGCATGGGGACAGCGAATTAATGATTCACTTCTGGCTAGTGTAAGGCAGCTAGATGAAGCTTGTTTGGGGAAAGAAAATGAACAATTCACAGCTTGCTAATTTAAGGCGGCTAGATGAAGCTTGTCTGGGGACAGAAAAATTAACAATTCACTTCTGGCTAATGTGAGGTGGCTAGATGAAGCTTGTATGGGGACAGAAAATTTACAATTCACTTCTGGCTAGATGAAGCTTTTGTGGGGACAGAAAAGGAATTATTCACTTCTAGCTAAACGTATGCCTCCCCCAATTGCCTGCCTTCCGAATGAGTGTAAAAGGTATTTTTCTTCTAGTATCATTAATTATGCTTTTTATTTGTATCTGTATGCCATTGATGATACGATGAAATAGATATTGCTGCTGATGGCAGGAAGCATCGAGACATATTTCACTAACTGCAATAAAGCTGAAGCAGACCTTCTTTGGAGCAGGCAACCAAATAGATAGAAGGCTTTTAAGTGGTAGCAAGGGAACATATCGTGAAAAATAAAGGCATGCATACATATCAAAGACAATGAAAGGCAGAGTGTTTATGAAGTTGTTAAACAGTTTTCTAACAACTGAAATAAATCTAAGTATTTTCCTTCATTTATGTCTGCCTTTTCCTCCGCATACGCTGCTGTCAAAGACTGCAATTACAAAGAAATTCCAAGAGTATTTCTTTTGCGTATAAACATGTTATTTATTGTTCATTTTACGTGATATACTAAATGTTTATCATCAATATTCAAATCAATAAATTGGCGAATGTGTATGCAGAGAAGGAGGTGAAGGAGGGGCTAAACGTGTACATTTAAAATTGACTTCTAAATCTAAAGAGTTTACTGTCAAACTCCTGTCTTCACTGCTAGCCATCAGAGTCCTTCCTTCATTTTTAATGTGAAAGGGACTCTTTAGGCGGTGACGGTCAAACTGCGTGTGGGAGAAGCCATAAGCGAAGCAAAACAGGCTGGCGGGGGATGCAATCGTTAGGGGCAAAAGGTCCCCAAAGGGCATCTCGGAGGGCTCTAGTTTTCATCTGTTTCCCCCTTCGTAGTAAACCAATACATGGGGAAATGGCATGAAATTGCTTTGTATCTAGGACAGTACGGCCATGGTTAATTTCAATGGAAGGTATTATATTTACCAAATGAAAAAAAAACAATAAATTGCAGCATGCAATACACATTTTGTATTTACCCTGTGCATTGCATTCTATATAGCCCATGCTATAAAAATACCATGCTGTCTACACTATTTTCGTTTCTGTTTATTTAAAAAAGGGGGTCATTTCAAACAGAAATGACTTACAAAGTAGGCAATAAAAGAGAGCAGAGGCAGTCCTAGGATAAGGTGCCTTTACTTGATAGCATTGTGGAATTGAAGGTTTTATACCGCCTGATGAAAGGGTAGAGTAGGAGCATAAAACAGGGTTAGAGACTCCTTGAAACTGCAATATTAGTAACAGTGAGTGCCCGAGGCCAGTATGCACATACTTACAAATTACATAGAGTTGTCGGAGGGCAGAATGCAGGAGAGGTGGGTTGAGCGGTTAGTTTTGCTAGGGGAGTGGAGGGCTTTGGAGGGGGCCTTTCATTATTAGCAGGTGGAGTTTGAGCTTATTTTGAGGACTACCAACAACTAAATGGCTTTTATGGCCAGGGGAAGATTCCAATGGGGTGGGGGTAGCTGGGAAAAGTAATGAAAGCAGGAGGGGAAAGTGGGGTCGGGGAATGAAAGGTTTGGAAAGTACAGGAGTTGAGATTTTGAGAGGGGCAGTACAATGTGATGCGTTCAGTGAGGTAGTTTGGGGAAAGACCATGAATGGATTTATAGACCAGAAGAAGGAATTCAAAGAGAGAGCGATTTTGCATGCAGAGAAATCTAGCATGGTAATAGTCTTTAGAGGTTGAAATCGGTGTCTGTCTCAACGGTGAGGTCCTTGTTGAGGAGAGCAAAAGATACAAGGATAGACCAAGAAGTCTAGTTTGGTGAGCAGGTGAGCAGATGAATAGAGATAAGAATTTTTGTTGAATGGTGCCTGAGGTGTGGGTTAATTTTTCTAATGTTTAGGAGATTGAGTCAGGCTGCAGTGGCATTGATGTGATGAACTGGTAGAATTTCAGGTCACTGTCAAAGAGAACCCGCATGGTTTTAAGCAATGGGTAAGTGGGTGCTGAGGTCAGGTGTAAAGAGATGGGAGAGAAGAGTGAGTTTAGCATTGGAACAGGGAGGAAGATGACTTACATCTTTGAAGAGTTTACCATGAGGAGGCAAAGAGTTATTGGGTGGTGGACAGGGAATGCAGCAGGGACAGAGGGGAAGAATATCTAAGTATCGTCAACCAAGATGTGATAGGTAAAACTAAGGTAGGAAATTAGTTCACCACAAGAGTAGGTTTTCAGGATGAAAGAAAACAAAGCAACAATCCTATCCTTTTCTTGTTTAACCTATTTAGTCCAAGTATTTGTGTTGTTGCGTGCCCTTAAGTCTTGAAAGTACACTTACAAAGCCCAATTTAGAATTTTCCAGGCAGACTTTAAAAACAAGTTCTGTCTTTTTTACTATGTCTTTTAATAATGTTGTGTGTCTTCAAATCACTGTTATGTAGTGCCAGGTATTTGCATAAGTGCTAAACATTTTAACATTACTTTTGAATGCTATCAACGTAACAAACTGAACACTTAAAAGCCTAGAACATAAGTGGCAATGCTGCCTGAACCCACACTACTTAAAGAAGTGACAAAACTATTTAACTCTCACAGTCTCCCTCATGAACAAGCTCGAGACATGCCACGTCCCTCCACTCCAGGGATGACAAACACAGACAAAGGTAAAAGCACTGTACATTTCGGGAGGAACTAGATCCAGGACATACATGCCCTGCTTGGCTTCTATGGGTATTGCACATCAATTCACTGAGTCAAACAGACTTTCAATTAAACACAATTACTAAGGGGCAGAATAACCACATTTAATCATCTATTTTGGGGCGCATTATCTACTGCAAGATAATTACACTGACTCAATTAAATTATCTCAATTTCCTCCCAAAAGAGCCAACAATTGAGAAAGCTGTTTCTAGTTAAAGTAATTTCACCTTGAAATAGATAATGCAGGTAAGACTAATGAGCTTGATAGAAATGACATTGCTAAAGATAAAATTGAGCTGTATCACAGCACACGGATCATGTTGAATAATATGTTTTTATATTTGGGTTAATATAAGAAACCTGTGGAGAATTAAGGAGACTATTAATGCATTTGAAATTTGTTCTGTGGGTTGAGCCTTTGCCACTGACACAGCATGCTAGAGGCTTATACATTCAACTAGCTCTTAAGGTATTATGAGCATAAAAGAAGGCTTACGATGTCTCGGGGGGATAGGTCAGGGGCAAAGTGCTACCCTTTTAAGAAGACACAGAGCAACACAGGTTCAATCCCCGGGTCAGTGCTTAGAAACCTCTGGGTATTAAGCGCAATATAAATAACCTATCATATCATATCTGGTTTTGTCCTCATTAGATCAGTTTACAAATGTATGTACGCACGCAGCTTACCCAAAATGCAACATGATTTGAATCAATGAAACATCATGAAAAGTTATATTACAAGCATGTAGGGAGAGAGGGTGAACTTTCACATGTTGAGTACATTTCCGACATTAACAGATGCGTGATCTACGCTAGTCGGAGAACTCCACCTGTTGATAGTACAAACAGTAAGGACAAAACCATTGTTTTGAATTGTGTAAGGGAAACTGAGCCTGACATCTAATGAAAAGGAAACATGCAAAAGTGATGAAAAGAATGTATCTGAAGTAGACGTGCGAGCATCCCAAGATTCAGCAGATGAATGTAATGTAATGAGGACTTTGAAGAGCGAGAAAAAAAGTGAAGAGGTCGATGACCTTCATGGAAAATAACAATAGTGAATTTGTGTCAGCCCTGTCTTCCGAATCAAATCAAAGTAACACAAAAAAAAACATTGATCAATATAGCATATGTTCAAATGTGTTTGGGAAATCTAAGAAATGGCCAAAAGGGAAGGTCAATTATGGTATCCTTCTTGAAATGTCTATATCTTTTTAAAATAGACCAAACCAGCTATGACGGTGACAATAATATTATGGGTCTTAGAAAAATAATTGAAAAAATGGGACTCTGTATTCAAAATGGGGAGGCAGGATAGCTGGGAGGAAGGATAGCTCAGAGGCAATGCGTTTGTCTTGGAAGCAAGGCAACGCAGTGCAACACCGGTTTGAATCCTGATCCTGCGCTTAGAAAGCACTCATTGTGCGTTATAAAAGAACAATTATCATTATTATGTGTATGATCCTCCATATAACAATTTGAGAGAAGTGATATCTATAGAAATTGAAACCCTCCTAGTTGAACTCTGGCAGCTTTATCCAAAAGTAATTGAGTTGATGATTAGGGCTGATTCACAAAATCTTTTTTATCATGCATCAATTCACTTAGTCTCAAAAACAGCACAAGATTCACAAAGGGCTTCTGAATGTGCACATCATAGATGCACATATTTAGATGTGCTTCAACCCCGCTGGCAATTGTGCAAACCATGGAGAACGTATTTTCAAAGTGCATCTTGATTTACAAATGGGATGTACTTTGAAATGCGTACAATAGAAAGCATTCACATGCCCCTGTTTGAAACAGACACCGGGAGATGTGTAAGGTATTGGCAGGTCCATTATGACCCTTTTTGGCATGTCCCTCACTAGGACAGAAGCTGTATGAACCACTGCTTTCCTGGTTTTACATTTTGAAGCCTCAACCAGCTTTTGAAATTATTATTATTCTATATACATTTAAATATGATGAAACAGCCTCCGAAAGGCCTGTTATCCATAGCAAAATAGGGTGACGGCAAGCCATGTATGTGTTAGCATCCTATAAGTAGCATAGGTTCAGGCAAGTATGCCTAAAATTAACTTATTCAGTGGCTGCCCACTCACCATTTGCTCTGGTGCAAGGCGCCATTAAAATGTGCAGGCCACCTTTGTAAAAAAGGTAACCTGCAAATTTCAGAGCATCCGGAATCTACTATTATAATATTGGACTCTGGGCAGTTCGATTGAAGACAATGCACTATGTGAGGGGTCAGAAATGTGAGGTGGAAAACTTTGTAAAGGATTTTCATAACATGTCATTTCTTAAGTTAAAAGAGTTTGATAAACGGTTCACTATCCCTACCCTGAAGAAGACTTTCCTGCCTGTTCAAATAAACCAAAGGGAATCTGTCCCTCACACTTATAAATATAAAAAACATATAAAGGCAATATATGGCAATTCAAATATAACATAAATAGCAGTTATGTCCAACATAAACCTTGTAACTGTTTCCCCTTATAGCCTGAGTGTGATCTCCTTCCCCAGACTAAAAGCAGGAATGTCTAACAACAGTTCAAAATTAGGAATGTTCCATTCAACAACAAGGTTCTGCTGATAAGGTTCTTCTTGTTCTAAAGGTCTCTTGCTTGGACTTGCCAACCGTTCAAAAGAAAGGACAACTTGTCTCTCCACTTGTAGCAAAGAGTTCAACACAACTTTTTCTTAACAAACAAAAACACTTCCACAGTTCATCTTTAGCAATAGAAATGATTTGTCAGGATGCTTCCACAACAGTTCACAAAATACTCAAGTGGTCTTGCCATTTCTTCTTCTTCAGCCTTTAAACACACCACAGTACTTTAATTACTTCTACCTGGTCCACTCACCTGACAGGTCGACCAATACAAGGTCCCTGCTCTGGTATACTTGCCTGCCAGGAATAAATACACTTTTAACACTACTACTGTGGTAAAGTTCACTTCAAACAACTTAGTAAAGTATTTTGACTTTCAACAACATCAGCAATAAATACTTCTTCTGGAAGGACATGGAACATATTGGTGTTGTTTATTCCACACTTGTGATTGCCACATGCAATGCAGGTTATGCTCCTCTCCTCCTGAATACTTTCTATTATGAGGGCAACTCTTCTGCCACAGCAAGGTATTTTGGCCTTTCAACAATATCAGTATCAACAACTTCAGTATGGGCTACTTCTTCTGGGAAAACATGTAATGATGGTGTTTGTTTCACGCTTGTGAATGCACACAATGCAGATTATGCTCCTCTCCTCCTGAATACTTTTTATCAGGAGGGCAGCTCTTCTGCCACTCTTGTTTTCCCACTTTTATATTAACCATATGCTGATAATGGCTTTTTCTCACACCTGCTCTTCTTTTGGCTTAGACAATGCTTGTTTGGGTCATTTCCAACATCTGCTTCTTTCTCCCTCTGGATATAGGGTTTACAATGAACTTGCTTCTCAATTTTGCTCTCTTGGCTTTGGCAATGTTGGTTCTTATTAGCTTGCTTGGATATTGCCTTCTCTTGGCTTTGGCAAAAGGAGTTCCCTTTTGCTTGATTGGATAGTGCCTTCCATTAGTTTTGGCAATTCCCTTGACCTTTGTAAGTATAATGACACCTTTCTTGTTTGTTTCCGAAGTACTTATTCTGCCACTTTAGCCTACGAGTATCAGCTTGGTTTTCAAAGTTAATATTATTCTGCCACTTCAATTTCTTTACATCAATTAGGATAATCAACATAATTAGATACGTCCAGCAGGCGATCACGCAATGTTCCAAGTTCAAACATGCAAGTGAACTCACGGGATGCCACTTATGCTTCCTCTTGCTCTACTGCCTTCTGGTTGTCTGCTTCGCTCCGTGGCAAAATGCTTCTCTCTGTTTCCTGCAGCCCACGCTGGTTGGCAAAGGAGCATTCCCCACACCAGGGACACTCCGCTGCTCGCCTGCCACCAGAGCCCAACTCACAATGGGGGAAACTTTTTAAATGAACGCTTCCCGCCGTGTGACATCTGCATTCACGGCTATCAGAGGGAAAGATTTCCAGGACAACACTTCCCGCTGCACAACCTCTGCAGAGAGAGTTCTCGAAGGCAGAGACCCTCTCAGAACTGGCAACCGTGCTGCGAATAGCGGTGTCTCCTGCGTCTCTGCTCCCCTTCAGCTTCTGCTTCAACAGCAATGTGGAGTTACTGCAATCACTCCAACTCCCACAAATGCCCCACTGCTCGCGGCCTGCACCTGCCAGTGTCTTTTATACATCCTACTCCCATCAAGGTGTGGCTCATTAACACTAATAGACTTCAAATTGCAGTTCAGTGCCTCTGCATCCGTCTTATTTGTCCCAGTGCTTTGAGCATTGTGGGACTTGAAGTGCCCAATGTTTAAATAACCTAATTTTGTTGTTTTCAAATTCATCAACTTCAATTGTATCCTTAATTACATCTTCTAAAGAAATTCCATAAAGACTTAACGAGTGGTTCTGATTTGCAGGAGGATTAGATGTTTCATAATCTGAGATGTTAATGTTTTGGGATTCACATTTAACATTCCCTTGTTGATTACATGAACTTTCTTTACCATAAATGGAGGGTGACTTTGTGGGGGAGGTTCTTACCCTACAATAAATGAGTGATTATGACAGTGTTTGCCACCATCAAGATAATTAGCTTTGGGAAAGAAAACCTCCCTCTTACAGCAAGCCATAACATACTATGACATCACTGACATTTCTTCCTCTGAGGAAGACAAATACTGCCTCTCTCCCACCAGATTCCTCCTGTTCCCCTGGATCCCTTCTCCGCCCAGATGATCCTCCCGGCTAATACCCCCCTACAACCCAGTGTCAGGATCAGGTAGCGGCTGCCTTCCCCTGGCCAACTGGGAGGAGACTTTAGGTAGGGTTTTTATGAGGACTCTGCATGATTCATCACAACTTGCACAGGCGAAATAATGACTTCAGTAATTATTATGTCCCAGCATTCCAATGTTTCTCCTTTGTCTTTCCTTTTCTTAAACAGTGCACTCTTTTCTCATTGGGGGAATGTTTTAATAGCAATAATGACCCCTCCTTGGCTCATTATCAGGCGGTAACATGCCTGTGCCCTGATTAAAGAACGTAACTTGGGCAGAGGTCCATTACCACAAGGTATTGGCTCTATGAAAGAATAATTATTGCTTCACAAGAGCATTCTCTGTGCCTGAGACTTTTTGGGTAGCCTCTTGAGGATAGCTCAGGAACAACGCGCTCACCTTGGAAGCAAGGCGGCGAGGAGCAACACAGGTTCGATCCCCAAGTCCGCGCTTAGACACCTCCGGGTATTAAGCTTGTTATAAATAAGCAATTACAACACAGTTGCAAAATCAGAGGATGCACTGTAGAATTATTCAGAAGCTAACTGAAATATCTAACACTCTCAATGCAGCTTTTGCCAATAACAGTGAAAACGCAAAGAGGAAACACTTCTTTAGGTATTAAAAACAAAAAATGTGAGGATGTTAATAGTCGTATTAACAATGAATGACTAGCACAGTCCACGTATGTTAAATATGTTAAGGGGTGCCTCAGTCTTGAGTAGTTTTATAATTGTGTCTGCCCATAACTCCACGAGTGTCCATTTTATACCTGCATGAGAGAGGCTGTAGAGATATAGGGCCCGATTCAAGGAATTTTTTGCATGGTTCAAAGTGGCTTTGCACTGCTGAAAAGTGAATTTGCACTGGCGCACAAGTCCTGATTCATGCAAAGAGTATTTTTGCAGTGTAAAGTCATTTTTGCAGTGCAAAAGGACCTTTGCACTGACTTTGCCATGAATCGAGCCCATAATATGCTTCTTGCATGGTGATGGGTAGGGGATTCCATGTCAAGGATGCAGGAACATACCTAATGATAACAAAAACCAGGTGGACTTAAAGAAATATGACTACATTTGGAGAGGTTTTCTTTTGACAAATAAAAGTGATTATACAAAAGTAACCTTATGAAGAATTTAATGATGGATTAAAACAGAAGAAACACAGTTGAACATAAGCGAACTAGATTCCTAAAGCAGGGGAGGTCATCTCAGTTGAGTGTTCTTAATGGGAGGTATTCATAAAAATGTGGCAATTATTGCACCTGACTGTAGCTGTGCTGCAGTACTCCTATGTTTTATGGCAAAAAAGACACAAAGTAATTCCGGCGCCCGATCAATGGCTTGATCAAAAAAAGCAAAATATATAATAAAGTGAGTATTCCTCAACAGGACTGGGAAGGGCGAATTACATGGTACATGCACTTAGAGAAGGCATGTCCAACATATTTCTGTGGCCCGTGTAGCCCCCCCAAGAGTGCACAGAAAGCATGGGCATAGTTTTGTTTTAGTTGATGTATACGCTGCGTTTTTGGCTGCAAAGTTGGTTTCAGGGAAATCGTAGTGGAAGCATATAAATAATTCTCTCGCACCAGCAGGGGAGTTGCTAGGCCTGGGAAAAGACCCGGGGCTAAGCTGATGTCGAACTGTTGGGACTGGGGGCTAGCTAGTCTTTTGGCTGTAGCTCCTGAGATTCTATCCGGGGCTACAACCAAAGGATCAGGGGCTATAGCCCCGTTAACCCCCCCTAGCAACGCCGCTGCGCACCAGCATAGTGACAGTATTTCCATTGGCTGTGTCTCAGCCAATGGAAATCATGATGAGTGTGTGGGTGGGGTGATGGGCGCACACGCGCCACCACACTACTGATTAGTTCCCGCTTGCTCCTGGGTGGCTCAAGCTCCTGTCAGAGATCCAGGGTGTGCTCAGCCAGGCCTAGGCCTAGCTGCCTGAGCCAGGGAACAGCCAGCCACCACGTTCGTGCGCAGTGTGGCCTTGGCCTTTCTCGTCTTCGTGGAGACTCCAGTCCAACTCAGAAAGGAATTGTGTGTTGTGCACCTGACGTTTGAAGAGTGCTGGGGGGAAGGGAGCAATTCCAAAGATCTTCTGGCCCCGACCGGTAGGGCTCTATTTTTTATCGGAATTCTTTTTTTTAATTCTACCCAGTGATGGATCATCAGTTATCTATGGCAGTGGGACACTCGCAGAAAACAACTGCAGATGACTGTGCTTTTCAGTTGATGTTATATTAGTGCGTTTTCTGGTGCTGCAGGGGCGCAGACAATATGGCGGTCTGATCCTTCATCCCCTCTCTTTGCAAAGATCAATGGTGGCATCAACGCAGCAAACGCCTCTTCGGTGTGATTAAATGGCATTAAATTAAAGGATGTATGAAAGGGTCAGGTACAGAAGTTTTTGGGCCACCGGCATGCTGTTTGGGGGTTAGGGCACTCATCTAATGCAAAGCTAACTGCATCCAGCTTGGGCCATGCACACATGCGTCTGTGGTGTTGTGATGGGGTCATGTGCAGTTCGATCGAAGAAAGCAGGCTCCGGTGCTGCGTGGATTGAAAGTACGGGCATCCGAGAGACAGAGGCCTGCTGGAGTGATATGCCGTCTGCGCCAGGAAGCTAGAGTGGGAAGAAGCGCTGCCTGCACCTGTGGATTGGGGCACGCACAGTAGCAGCTGTAGTTGGAGGGCTAGGGTGAACCGTGGGGCACTCTACCCGCAGTACCCCTTTTGAGAGGGCTGACAGAAAAGAGGACAGTAGAGGCTGGGATCGGGAAGTACCTGCACTCTATAAGAGCCCGGCCAGCACAGTGAGGAAGGCAGCTGCAGTGACCTGGGGAGAGTTGCAAAATGTATATGGCCATGATCCCTGCAGGCAGCACTAGAAGCGGTGGTGGCCCAACATCAATGCATTCCTCTGCCTCCATCTGCCTGGGAGACCTCTTGTGCTAGCTACACTGAGTGCCTGCCTCGATGCCTGTGATTTTGTCTGCACACTGAGATCCCAGGCCCACTCCACCTGCCTGGTAAACCTTGTGTGTCAAACTGAGCGCCTTCCGCAAAGCCTGCAACTTCATCTGCAGACTGAGGTACCAGGCCCACTCCACCTGCCAGGAAGACCTTGTGTGTCACACTGAGTACCTGCTGCAAAGCCTGCAACTTCATCTGCACACTGAGGTCCCAGGTCCATTCCACCTGCCTGGGAGATCTTGTGTGCCACACTGAGTGCCTGCCGCGAAGCCTGTGACTTCATCTGCAGACTGGGGTACCAGGACCACTCCACCTGCCTGGGAGACCTTGTGTGCTCCCTGATCATGCCCACCTTCCGCTTCTGATGGCTGGTGCCCTTCGGCTCCTCACTGTGTATCATCATTACAGCTTTACCTGTTGATGCCAAAACGGGGTGTACCGCGAGTGCAATGGCTTGCCTTGCTCTTGCGGTGGTCTTTGGCGTGGCCTGTTGTCACCAACAAGGGCATATGGCAGGACCAGGATGGGGCATAAAATTAGGGGGAAATGGTGAGTTCTGAGGGAGCGGAGTTGGCATTTGAACTCCGCTCAAAGCCAATGTGCAAAATAATAATTTAAAAATAGACTGATTTCATTAATGCTGCTTTTTTCCAAACTCCAAAATCAACACTGCACACATCCATTCTCTTGAAACCACTTTCATGGCAGAGGTGCACCCAAAATACTGTTGGTAATGCCGTGTGTTTTAGTACATTAAGCCGGGGATCGATAGACACGCTCTAAAGTAGAAGGTTACCAGGGTTATGATATGATATGATATGATATTTTATTGATATCGCGCTCGTACACAAGTGTTTCATAACGCGACCAAGCAAAGGGAGGGGAACAATGGAGAACAAAAAAAACCAAAAAAACAACGATCTTACTAGGCCCAGTGACATTAAGAATGCGCAAGTGCATGGAGAAGGGAAAACGGGGAAAGTGCGTGGAAGTGGGAGAAGTGCAAAGTGCAGAACAGAGGAGAGAAAAGAATAAGTTCAATAAATGAATAAATACAGGCAATGAAAAAGTGGTAGTGCAGCCAGCAAGTGGAAAGTGCAAGATTAGTCAGATAGGGTATATCTGATAAGTGCAGAGGAAGAGTGGGGGACTGTAAGGGTACAGATACAGAACCCAGTGCAATGGGAGGCCCGGAGGAAGTGCAGGAGGGAGCCAGGGTGAGCAGGTAACTGGGCCCGAAGGACAGAGGGTGTCCAGGTGCACAGTGCCAAGAGAGAAAAACAGGTCAGCAGGGGAGAAGAGGGGCAAAGTCGGAAGCAAAGAGGAAGGTCTTGAAGTGCTTCCGGGACCGAAGATGGGTTTCCTCAAGTTTCAAGGTGGCTGGTAGGCTGCTCCAAAGGGAGGTCCCAGCCGAAGACAGATATCTGCCCCCAGCTCGTTTCTTTGAAAAACGGCTGACCCTGAATGAGTTAGAGGTAGAGGAGCAAAGGGCTCGAGAGGGGAGGTTTTTGCGGAGGGACAGTTGAAGGTATTTTGGACCCAGGCCCCAGAAAGCCTTGTGGACAATACAGAGGGTTTTAAATGTAATCCTTGCATCCACTGGGAGCCAATGAAGTGATTTCAGAGCTGGAGAGATACGATCCCAGGGCTTGAGGCCAAGGACAAGTCTCGCAGTCCTGTTCTGGATTAGTTGTAGAGGGCGAAGAGTGGAGGCAGTTAGATTTAGAAAGAGGCTGTTACAGTAGTCCAGCTTGGTGAGAACCAGAGCTTGAGAGACAGTGAGCTTCTGGGGAAAGGAGAGGAAAGCCAGAGAACCTCTGAGGAGGTGGAGTTAGACGTTTGACTTTTTAGAGACATCAGAGATGTGTGCGGAGAAGGAAAGTGTGGAGACAAAGATGACCCTGAAATTCTTGACCTCGCATGTGGGGGTAGGAGGAGATCCAAAGGAAGGCCGGCCAGAGACTAAGGGGAAATGATGGTGAAGGTGTACCGATGAGGAGGATCTCAGTCTTGTTGGCATTTAGACAAAGATCGTTGGCAGTACACCAATTTTGAATGGCAATTAGGCAATGAGAAATGAGGGAGGGAGAGGAGGTGGCCGAGGGCAGCCTGAAAATGAGTTGAGTGTCATCAGCATAGCACTGGGAGTTTGAGCAGAAAATAGAAATGCGGAGCAAGGGTATCAATGTGGTCCATAAAGGTTTTAGAGGAGCAGGGATGAACTTGTTTTGATGAGGCTTTCATAGATCGGACTTGTCTAGCGACCTCCTCAGGGGAGAAAAAAGGAAAGGAGGAGAAAGAGGGTGGGGGGTAGCTGGTGGAGGGACAGCAAGCAGAGACAGAGAGGGGAGAGGAGAGGGAGCGTAGGAAAGGGTGGACAAGATGTCCTGGGTTTTAGAGATAAAGTGAGCGGCAAGGGCATTGCCAAGAGCCTGGGAGGTGAGAGAGGGGGTGGAGACTGCAGCAGGGTTGGCCAGCTCCTTGCAGATTTTAAAGAGTTCAGCCGAATTGTTAGATGCCGCAGAGACATGGGCTTGAATGTGGACTCTCTTCTTGGTGCGGACAGAGGGTCTGTATTGCCTTTTGTCAGAGGATGAACAAGAAGCCCTCCATTTCTTCTCAGCCGCCCTACACTTATGTTTAAGTGTAGCTAGGTCAGAGTCATACCAGGAATTGCACTTGGCTTTGGACTTCAAACGGATCCTCATGACAGGGACAGGGCTGTGTCCTGGTGTGAGTCAGCCAAAGGACGAGGGGCGGGGGGAGAAGGTGGCAGCGAAAGCCTCAACTGACAAGCGCTTCATGTGCCGGATGTCTGAGAAGGTAGGTGGCAGTGTTGGGGTAGGCTTGGCTTGGGGGGAAGAGAGTGAGAGATGAGAGGAGGCAGTGGTCACTCCAGGAGAGAGGAGTAGACAGAGGGATGGAGAGGGGGGGGCCAGAGGAGATCAAGACATCAAGTGTGTGACCAGCAGAGTGAGTCGGGCCGGAGAGGAGGATGGAGAGGGAGAGTGAATCGCAGAGGTCACCAAAGAGCACAGATGAAGAACAGGGAGAATCCAGATGGATATTGCGGTCACCAATGAGGAGGAGTTGAGTGGTTGAGGCCAGAAGGGAGGTGGAGAGGTCTGCCCACTCAGAGAGAAAAGAAGTAATTTGACCAGGGGGCCGGTAGAGAGTAGCAACAGTGAGAGAGTGGCTAGGAGAGAGAGAGAGAGCCTGCAGACAAGGCATTCGAAAGAAGAGTAAGTCTGAGTAGGGATGAAAGAGGCTGGAATCCACTCAGGGTAGCTCAAGGCTACACCACCTCCAGGCCGGTTGGATCTGGGATCAGAGAGGATCTTGTAGCCGTTAGGGAGGAGAGTGTCAAAACTTGTGACAGAGCTGGCCGTGAACCAGGTCTCGGTAAGACCGAGGACATCAAGGTCAAGTTCTTCGAGGAGGTGGCAGATGTCAGATGAGTGTTTGACAGCCGAGCGAGAGTTGAGAGTGGCAAGATGAAGAAGGTTGCCAGCCTTAAAGACCTTCCGGGGAGGGGTACAGATCAGAGATACACCCTGTGGAGTAGAAAGAGTCCTAGGAGGGGCAGAGGAGAAGGAGAGCGAAGGCAAGGTAGCCAAGGGGGGAGAGGAGGCGACAGCAGGAGATGAGAGGAAATTGATGAGGCGAGGAAACCGTCTATCAAAGAGTAGGAGATTAGCCTGAGGGGCTTGCACCATGACAGTGCCACTTAGGTAGACATTCATGATGACTCTAGAGGAGTCAAAGAAAGCCATGAGGACTTCCCAGTGGGTGCCACCATTAATGGGAGAGGAGGAGACAGGACAAAGCACAGAGATCATATGAGGGGTCCATAGATCAGGTGAAGGAACGAAAAAGAGAATGTCAGTGAGGGTTTGTTTGGCAGAGGCACTAGAATAGGTTTCAGCGATGGGGAGACCTGGATTTGAAGCCAAGATATCCTTTTTGAATTTCTTCTTACCAGACTTACTGAGAAGGGAAGGATAGTTGATAGAGAAGCAGTTGGAGTAGATAGGAGAGATAGATAACGCCATGAGTAAGTATAGTGAGGAGGTAGTAGGTGAAATATGCAAGAGAAGCGGTAAGGAACAGTCGCTGGGCTAGCCGGTTTCAATTTTGGACCTGAAGTGATGTGGAAAACACACCCAAATTTGACTTTCAGAACAACCCAAATTGCAAATTCAAAACACACCCAAATTTGACTTTCTGAACAACCTAAATTGCAGTTACAAAACACATCAAAATTTGACTTTCAGAACAACCCAAATTGCAGTTACAAAACACACCCAAATTTGACTTTCAGAACAACCCAAATTGTAATGTTAAGGCTACATTGGTGAAACAAATGAGGTAAGAGTTAGAGGCAGGCGCTGAGCCTAGAGCATTTGGTAGTGTACAGGGAGGCCAGTTGAAGCTAGCAGAGGGAAGAGTGAAAGTCAATGAGGGGAATAGAAAGGGTAAACAGAAGGATGGAAACTAACCCATGGGGCGGGAGGTCAGTGGCGCCCCCAGAAATTTTTTATAGGGGTGGTCTTATGAGGCCACAGGAAATCTTGGGGTGGCGCACCAAAACAAACACGTAACTGAATTTCAGGAAATCTATTATGCTGATGTAGTACATACTCCAGTTGAAAACTGTATGTATATGAGAGTTAAGGAATTGCATATTGATATAGTTCCATTTATTATTTAACTATTAACTAATTAATGTATGTGATGCGCAGAGACTAATACCAGTACAGTTAACATTTTGAGTTCCACAATCCTGTTTGCGCGAGACCTGTCCTTGGCCTCAAGCCCTGGGATCGTATCTCTGTGACCCTGAAATCTCTTCATTGGCTCCAGTGGCTGCAAGGTTCAAGTTCAAGACCTTTTGCATTGTCCACA